>NC_135712.1:4741535-5472160 GCF_964656455.1 Halichoerus grypus
TTTCTCAGCCTGACTGAGGAGCCAGCTGGATATGCTCAGCTGCTCAGAGTGCCTGGTGGCTGACTCCTTTGCTTCTCCAGCTTCTCCCTGACCACGCAGCCTGCGTCCTACCACAAATCCCTGACCCCAGAACGCACACAAAGGACACCTTTGCCATGCCCACACCATCTTTGTCACTTGGGTCACGGGTCTTCTGCCATGCAGGATTTTGCATTTTCAACACTCGACTTTGTCACCTTCTTTTATGACTTCTGGCTGTGTCTTGCTGCGAAAGATCTCCTACACTCTAAGATTGTAGAAAAAAAGTATTTTCATATTTTTTCTAGTACTTTCATAATTTGTGAAAATATGTAGATCTCCAGTCCATGTAGAATATCAGCCTATGATATGTGGTAGAGATTCAACTCATTTTATCTACATGATAAGCCAATTTTCCCAACAACATTTAGCGAATGATCCATTCTTTCCCTACTAATGTGAGTTGCAAGCCTTAATTCAAAGCTCCGCTCTGCCACTTACCATGTGACCCTCAAAGCTCCCTGCCTTTTCCTGCCTTAGCTTTCTCCTTTGTAGGTTGGCGCCATTACTGAACTCTGCTCATGGAAGAGCGGGCTATTGAATGGGCTGGTTCAGGGAAAGGGCCTAGAACATACTAATTTCTCAGTAAAGGGTAATTCTTCTTAATTCTGTGGTAATGAAGTCTTCTCATTAAGGGATATACATCTCACCAATTATTCACAACTTCCTTTATGTCCTTCCAGAAAGATCTGTTGTTTCTTCATATGTTTTGTGTGTTGTTGTTCAGCTTATTCTTGGATATTTTATACATTTGGTTGCTGTTGTGTGTGGCCTCTTCATTTTGTCACATCTTATAATTAGTGATTTGTTTTATATATATATAAATATATATATATATATATAAATATATATATATATATATACACACACACTTATTTTTGTATATTTATTTTGGGTCCTGCCCCCTTACTAAACTCTGCTATTGGTTCCTCATAGTTTTTTTTTTTATAAAGATTTTATTTATTTATTTGACAGAGAGAGACACAGCGAGAGAGGGAACACAAGCAGGGGGAGTGGGAGAGGGAGAAGCAGGGCTTCCCGCGGAGCAGGGAGCCCGATGCGGGGCCCGATCCCAGGACCCCGGGATCCTGACCTCAGCTGAAGGCAGACGCTTAACCGACTGAGCCACCCAGGTGTCCCTGCATTTAACTTTGCTGTGAATTGTGCAAGCCTGTTGAATCACAGATACGTACCTCTGAAACAAATAATACAATATATGTTAAAAAAAAAAAAAAGAAGAAGATAGCAGGAGGGGAAGAATGAATGGGGGGAAATCGGAGGGAGAGACGAACCATGAGAGACGATGGACTCTGAAAAACAAACTGAGGGTTCTAGAGGGGAGGGGGGTGGGGGGATGGGTTAGCCTGGTGATGGATATTAAAGAGGGCACGTTCTGCATGGAGCACTGGGTGTTATATGCAAACAATGAATCATGGATCACTACATCAAAAACTAATGATGTAATGTATGGTGATTAACATAGCATAAAAAAAAAAAAAAACAAAGCACTATTTTTAAGACCAAAAAAAAAAAACCTATTAAAAATTACATAGCTGACTCTCCCTCCTGGTGGTTTCTTTCCCCCCTGTATGTTTCTGTACTGCAAAGATGGTATAAATTTGGATCCCACAACTGTATGAAGCACAAGCATGAGGTTTTTTTTTTTTTTAAATGAGTCACAGGGCCACCCGGAGCACTGGAGTGGTGTTCGCTTCCTTGCTCCTCAGGAGAAGTGGCCAGAGCATTTAGAATCCCATTTTCCCAGGCAGAGTGACTCCTGAGGGCGCCAGCCTCGTGCAGAGATCTCAGTTCTCGCTCCTCACCCCTCATGGTCATCAGGTACCCACCTCCCTTGGCTCAGCTTGCATTTAGTCCCTGGGCTCCCATCCTGGGGCTGATATCTGGGTCCTGTTGGCCACAGTAGGATCAGCTCATGCTTAGTACTCTGGCTTACAATTTCCCCCCATTTCTGGCCACTGATGGTTTCTCCTTCTTTATTTTGAGATTGTTGGGTATTTATTTATTTATTTCAAGATTTTATTTTTAAGTAATCTCTATCCTCAATGTGGGGCTCGAACCCACAACCCTGAGATCCAGAGTCGCACGCTCTACCGACTGAGCCAGCCAGGCCTCCCAAGATTGCTGTGTATTTAAAACCAAAAAACCTCCAAATTTTGTCATATTTAATCTAGCATTTCTCTGTGTTTTTGTATAGTGTGCGGGGGCAATTGTTCATATTGCCAGAAATTAGTCCTCCTTTATCATCCTTAATGTTGTGGTGTAAGCCAGACTTGCTAGAGGTTAGTCTATTTTGCTGGTCTTTGCAAAGAATTAGCTCTTGATTTTATTTATCAATCTGCTATCTTTTCAAGGCGGGGGGACTTCTATTTTTTCTTTCTCTTATCTTCATTAATTCTTTCCTTTAGGCTTACTATTGTTTTCACTTCTTGTGTTAAATGCTTAGCTCATTTATTTTTAGTCTCTATTGTTTTCCAATAAAGCTATACTCTTCTTTGAATTACTTACTTGCTGCATCCAATAGGTGTTGAGAGCTAGTGCTCACATGACAATTTCCCCTATAACGCAAGAGCTATGTAGCAAACTGCTTTTAAGACGTCCAATGACTAGACTTTGGGGGGTGTTAATTTAGAGTATTTTGACATTGAGGTCAGAGATCATGCTCAGGTAAGATTTCTGCTGTTTGGAAAACTGCGAGCTTTCTTCTGTAGACAGCTTTCCTTTTTGACATGAGGGGAAAGGATGAGAAAAGAAGGAAGGGTGAGCTTGGAAAGGGAAGGAAGAGCAGGAGATCTGGGGGAGATGAGTCTATCTGAGCTTCCGCTCGTGCTGGGATTTGGGTGTGGAGACAGAGAGCATGGTCAGTGTCACTGTGGGAGTGAGGGAGAGCCAAGGGCTCAGCTGTCTCCTCCCTCGCTTCCTTCTGAACTATAGGTTCTCAGCTCACATCAGTGTTCCTGGTGCCGGACGCGGTAGGAGGGCACAGACTGGGGCCATGGGGGGCGGTACCTGCTTTTCCCAGGCATGTGTCACTGGGCAAAAGCCCCTCTTCCCCACTGTGCTCCCTGCTTTGTCATAGCGGGAAGGGGGAGGGAACTGAGCATGCATTCAACACACACCCATGCTCTAGGCACTGGGTGCTGGACGGGCCAGATCTGCCTGCCGCTGGGGCACACCTATAGCACCTGGCCAGTGATGCCCTACTTCAGGACCCCTAAGGCTCTGCAGAGATGAGAAAGGCAAGAACAAGTCAACAAGTCAGGCAGGGACTGAGAGAAAGAGCGTGGCATGGTCGGACGGGCCTGGGTCCCCATACCTGTCCATTGTGCATGGGCTGTGGGAGCGGCTGAGGGTCCTGAGCTGGGTCTTCCCACCTGTAAGGATCTGTACCTCATGCTGATGCAAGGAGTCCTTGGCATGAAGCACGCGCATGGTTAGCACCCTGCTTAGGACTCAGTACGTGATTGACGCTAATTCCCTTGACCAGGTGAGACCTCCTCACCTCCCCGCAGCACTGAGCGCTTCCGGCAGCTGCCACCCTGGGAAGGTCCCCCGCGTCCAGTACACAGCTTTCCCGGCTCTCCTGTCCCTGTGGTGCTCTCTCCCATCCTTCCCTGGCCCTGCTAGCTCTCCCGTCCGCTAACGGCAGCCCCGTTAGAGGGCCCCGTCCCTTCCCTTACCAGGGGGCTCCTGTTCACTGTTGTAACTCGAACCCGTGGTCGGAGGACTCCCAGTGGGTGTCTATGGTTTTGATTTTCCCCCAGGTCCAGCGCCCCGGGGCCGCCTTCCTGCCTGGCGCCTCCATTCCTGCGGTCAGACCAGCCTCCTGCTTTCCCCGGCTGGAAACCTCTGAGTCAGACACACTTAGCTTCTCCCTCTTCACATTTTCCACCCTCCCTCAGCTGTCACATCCTGTCAGGCCTGATTCTGCCGCCTCTCCCATCAGCTGTGGCATCTGGCCTCTCGTTTCCATTCCCATGACCATCCCTGTACCGCAGACCCTCGTTACCCGGCACGTGGACCCCGGCAGCTGCCTGCGCCCTCGGCCCAGCACCCCCGTCTCTTCCTCTGCTCCCCGCTGCGCGCTGCGGCCGCCAATCTTTGTGAAGTCCGGCTCTGGGTCCATCTGAGCCTTGCTCATGGATTTCTAGTGGGTTTTCTAGGCCTCCTGGAAGTGGCCACATTGTGCACTTTCCATTCAGGTCTTCTGGATTGGAGCAATCGCTGAGTCCAAGCTGTTCCTTCCCAGGTCTGTGGTCCAGCCAGACAGACTCCTCCCCGTTCTCCCGGACGCACCTCAAGCTCTCCTTGTCTGTGCCATTGTTCACCTGGGTGTCCTTCCTCCACTCTCCACTGTCCTGATTCTCCCCTCTCCTCCTGCGACTCTCTCTCCAGTTACCCCACGCAGCGACAGTGTCCTCCTCGGGTCTGCCCCGAACCCGTCTTGCACCTCTGAGAAGTCGGTGCGCTTGGAAGTCACCATCTTCAAGTCTATAACCTGCCTTTGTGCCCATCTGGCTGTGGGAACTTGGAGAACTTGCTTTCCTTCACTGGATCTATCTACTCATCAACAACACGGTGTTATTTCATAGTGCTGTGGAAAGGATTAAATAAGATAACATCTAAACACAGGGCAGCAGAGTGTCAGTTTCTTTCCCCTAGGGAATCTTAACTGGAGTATGCATGCAAATAGCTTAGCCCAGAGCCTGCCGCTTGCTCCACAGATTGTTTTGTTGTGGATCTCCTTACTGTGAAGGTTGTGCTTTACGTCCTGTGGGTAAATAAGAGAGAAATTAGACCTTACTTGACGAATGTAAAACTTTGGTCATGGTTATGAATATATCAATGTTTTCAAATTTGAATATTTGTTTTTGAATTGCTAACTTTAACTCTGCCTGAGATCCTTGAAGTTTATTTTCCTTTAAAATCGTTGGGGTTGATGACGAGCCAAGCCCGCCCGCAGTATGATCGTAGCAAGAAGCCATAGCGAGGTCACTATCAAAGAATGAGCAAGTGCATTGCTAGAATCACACTGTCACGAAATGGTCACACGTTATTTAAAAAGAAATATCGATGTATGTAGGCTTAAAGGCATTTTTTTTGTCCCCGTGTACCAAATAGTTCTTATTCTTCTAAATTCTTGATTCCCAGGGCTAGTAGAGGGAATTCTAAACAAGTAACTGTTTGCTTTGAGGATGCGTATTATCTCAAGTTCATTTTAAAACACCAAGAATTTCGGGGTGCCTGGGTGGCTCAGTCATTAAGCATCTGCCTTCGGCCTCAGGTCATGGTCCCAGGGTCCTGGGATCGAGCCCCACGTTGGGCTCCCTGCTCCGCGGGAAGCCTGCTTCTCCCTCTCCCACGCCCCCTGCTTGTGTTCCTTCTCTCGCTGTGTCTCTCTCTGTCAAATAAATAAAATCTTAAAAAAAAAAAAACCATCAAGAATTTGAGGGGATAACTGTTGTTATCAACTCGTCATCCAGAAGTCAGCAGCCTCCAACTCAACCATGACTGAACTTGCGGTTGGCAGAATAATGGCCCTCCAAAGACGTGCTTGTGCTCCCTGGAAACCACAGATACGTTACCTAACACAGCAAAAGAGAATTAAGCTGCAGATGGAATTACGGTTGCTCAACAGTTGACCTTAAGAATATCCTGGATTACCGAAGTGAACCCAATGTAATCACAAGACTCTTTAAAACTGGAAGAGAGCCAGAGCCTGAGAAGTTATGATAACGACCTCAAGACCAGAGTCATGTGCTTGCTGTCTTTGAAGGCGGAGGAGTCAGGTCCTGAACCAAGGAATGCTGATGTCCTCTAAAAGTCCCCAACAGAGTCTCTCTCAGAGCTTCCAGAGGGAATTCAGCCCTGTGGACACCATGATTTTAGTTCAGTGAGACCCATTTTGGACTTCCGGCCTCCAGAACTCTAAGCTAATAATACTTGTGTTGTTTTAAGTCCCTAAATTTGAATTAGTTTGTTATAGCAGTGATAGAAAACTCATACAGACTTTGATACCAGGACTGTGGTGCTGATGTCAAAAACATGTATTTTTTTTTTAGAACTGTAAATAGCTTTGGAATTGGCAGTGGGCAGAGTCTTGAAGAATTTTGAGGAGTACGATACACGGTTCACAGAGATACGGATGTTTCAGAGTACCAGCGAGGGCTCACGAGGGAGTGAGAAACGTGGTGGAGAAGAAACGTGAATCGTCGCGAACAGACTGTTGGTAGAAATATGGATGCTACAGGTGCTTCAGGGAGGACTCAGAAGGAAATGAGGAGCCTGTCCCAGGAAACCGGAGGGAAGGAGAGCCTTGCAGTGTGGCGGCACAAAGCTTGATGGAACCTTGTTCCCATAACAGAGTCTTTTGTGTGAAAAGCAGAACTAGTAAAGAATGAACTTGCAGATTTAGTGGAGGAGATGGACCAGCAAAGTGTTGAAGGTGCAGCCTGGCTTCTTCTTGCTGCTTATTGTAAAATTCAAGATGAATGAGAGAAATGGAGAGAAGAAATGTTAAAAAGGAATCAGGACTCGTCGGTGTTGAACCTTCTCGTCCCCTCCACAATGCAGATGAAGCTAAAATGAAGGGATTTACCATTGTGCTCTAGAAAAAGCTCAGGAAGTAGCTGCACGTTCTTTTCTTTTCTTTCTTTTTTTTTTTTTTTTTTAAAGATTTTATTTATTTATTTTGACAAAGAGAGAGACAGCGAGAGAGGGAACACAAGCAGGGGGAGTGGGAGAGGGAGAAGCAGGTTCCCCACTGAGCAGGGAGCCTGATGTGGGGCTCGATCCCAGGACCCTGGGATCATGACCTGAGCCGAAGGCAGACGCTTAACGACTGAGCCACCCAGGCACCCCAGCTGCATGTTATTTTCTTGATGTCTTCCAAAAATCAGAAGATCTGAGTATTCAGTCCCCCAAACATTTCTTTGAAGAGATTATGAGTGTGACTCACAAGTTCCCTCGATAAATCAGAGGACTTCTGGGAAGCTTGGGAACATGGCCTCCCTCACACCATCTCAACAGAGCGGGAACTGGAGGTGGGATTATTCAGGAAAGACCAGTGGATGAGCCTTTGTCTCATGGGATAAGTCCCCACGATATAAATGGGAGACCCACGACGTTCTTGAGAACTATATAGGAGTAAAAACGTGCCAGTTTGGACTAAAAACAAAAGACAGGATGAAAGGAGTGTTGTTGGTCCTGCAAAAGTCTACAGGCAGGGGACAGCTTGCTAAAACCACTCCAGCAGCTTTTCATGAAAAAGGAAGAAGGATGCCAAAGGGGTGGAACCAAGGTGGATCCAAGAACTGTGCAGGATTAATCCCAGGCTTCTGACCCAATGGAATTTGCCTGACTGGATTTCCAAGTTGATTGGGACCTGTGACTTCTTCTTTTCCCTCCATTTTCTCCCCTTTGACCTGAGTGTCGACGGCTGGTGTTCTTGCGTGTCCCAACGTTGTCTGTTGGAGCAGATAACTTGTTCTCTGGTTTCGTAGATCTACAGATGGAGGGGAATTTTGCTCCAGGATGAATTGCACCCAGAGTCTCACCCATACTTGATTTAGATGATGAAATTTGGGACTTTCCATCTGACAAGAGTTATACAGGGTTTTGGACTTGGAGCTGATTCTGTAACAGGTTGAGACTTTAAGGGGCATTGGGATGGGGGGTGGTCAATGTAATTTTTGCTGTAATAGAACTGTTATGGTAAAACAGGGAGCTGTGTGGTGTGAGATTAGGGAGAAGGGCAGACGCCGGGTGAAAGGGTCCAGATTTCATTCTGCATAAAGCGGGAAGCCTCTGTAAGTTGCAGCAGTACAAATGAGTGAGATATAGCCAAGCAGATGGAATTTTGGAGGGAACAACACTCTGCATCCAGGCCTCAGTTTCAACCTTAGAAAGCAACAATCACTATTGAAAAGGAAGTGGCTGGAGTCTTATCTCGAGCTACTGGAATATTTGACTTCTCTAGGCTCTTCCTCCAACTGGAATAGATGCTCTGGTCAAAGTACTGAAGGTCTCCCAGACAATAAGCAAGAACGCTTTAGTCATGGATCTCAAGAAAGGAAGATTATGTAATTTGATAATGACTATTAAGTGGGGGTCTGGAAGGCAGGGAACTGGGGTATTGGCTTCGGGTCCCTCAAACAAATGCTCCTGTGTTTGGCACGGAGAGCCACCTTGCTGGTGTTCATCTCTGCACGAATGGTGTGTTTGGCAAACTTCCCTGTCGTGTCTCCCTAGGTGTCAAACCAATTGATTCCTAGGACTGTAGTCAAACTTACAACTCCGGTATTGATCAGGTGAATGAAAACAGGTACCCTCCCAATGCCCCCAGCCTGTCCCCCACACTATACTGTCTCCTCCTGTCCTTGTGGTTGCTCTAGCTCTGGTCCCGCATATAACCTGCATGACCTGCCGAATCTCCATCTGAAGACTAAAGATGCCATTCATGTTCGAGGTGCCCCCAACCTGCACACGTCACCTTCCTCTGAAACCTGCTCTCACCTCTGTCCCCTGATTCCTCCTTAATGACTTCTCCACCCACAGGAACTTCCACATTAGAAACCTGAGCATTCGCTCAGTCTCCCTTTCTCTTTCATGCAGTGTGTTCAATGAGCCCCAGGGGCTGCTAATTCTGGTTCTTAAATAGCTCTCGATTCTGAGCTCCTCCTTCCTCATCGCCACTGCCTTTGTTCCCGTCTTCACCATGCCTCGCCTGGCGCACCCTGCTCAGTGAGTGTCAGCCACTGGATCTCCCCAGCAGTCCCCATCCCACTCCTGTGGCTGCTCGTTCCTGCCCGCTGCTGTTCTGGCTCCAGTGGGGCAGCCCATCGTCTGACTCCGGCCACATGGATGCTAAATGGTGACAGCTTGCTCTGGATACTTTCTGCATTTGACTGGTTGGGTGAGTATCATTTTGTTGAATGGCAGGGCTTGTAAGACTTAAGCCCAGGGGATGTGGGCAGCCGTTCTTCCAGCCCCTGCAAAAGCAGGGGGGCAATCCAGTGGGCCAGAGCTGACACAGAGAGAGAAACTGAGACCAGCAGGCCCAGAGAGGGGTTCTGGGCCACTGAGTCCCCGGGTGTTGGTGTCACGACTGTCTTCATTTTTCCTTTCCACATGAGCCGATACATCCACCATGTCCTGCAAGAGTTTCATCTGTGCTTCTGTCACAGTATTAATTTGGCTGTCCCCTCACCATTCCTAAACAGCCCCTTCGTTCTGCATTACTAGTAGAGAAGATTCCAGCTTGTTGGCCTAGCTTTTTTGCTGACCCCTGACTTCCTCTCTGCTCTGGCGTCCTTCCACACCATCTACTTTTACTTTACATCAGAGGAAGAAAAACAAGCAGATGATGGGTGTTGTCTCACATCTGAGCCTTTGTCAGTGCTCCCTCCCCGCCTGCTGGGTCCCTTCCTCAACCCCACCCCCCACCCTCTGCCTGGGGAGCTTGGGGCCCTTTCCTCTGTTGGCAAATCATTATTTCTTCAAATCCTGGCTCCCATGTCTTCTTTACAAAGCTTCCTTTGACCAGCCCCCACCCCCCAGGCCCTCAGATAAAATTAATGATTCTCGTCCGAGCACTCTCTGTGGCGTGCATTTCCTTCCTTTGTTGGACGCTAACTCCCTGGCTTCGCTGCCCGGTTCCCTGACGGGAATGGGACTCCTTTAAGCAGAGGCTGTGCTTGAGCACAATGCTTGGCACGTGGTGCGCGGTCAGCAAACAATGACTCACTTGAGAATTTACTTGAAAAAGAAGATAACAAAGGGGCTTTGGCACGATCCCTGTGAACTCATGCTGACCCCAGGGGACCAGGGCTCTTTCCTCCGTCCCCTCAAAGCCAGTGTACCTGTGCCCCCTATAAGCGTTCGGGCGATTAGAGTTAACCCCACTGATCTGTAGCTTCCAGCTACCATGGTCAGTCTCCTGACGTCATGGACTCACTGGCTTCACTCAAGTAGCCACGGGGCTGTGATGGCCTGAATTGTGTCTCCCAAATTGTATGTTGGAGTCCTAACTCCCAGCACCTCAGAGGGTGACTGTATTTGGAGATGGGGTCTTTAGAGAAGTAAATGGGGTCACCAGGGTGACCCTACTTCAATCTGACTGGAGAAGAGGAGATCAGGACACAGGCACACGCACAGGGAGACCATGTGAGGACACAGGGAGAGGACAGTGTCTGCATGCCCAGGAGAGGCCTCGGGAGGAACCAGCCCTGCTGACCCCCTGACCTCAGACGTTCAGCCTCCGGACTGTGAGAGAACAGAGGTCTGTTGGTTAAGCCCCCCGTCCGTGGTACTCGTTATGGCGACCCAAGCTGACTAGTACCGATGCCCCGTGACTTCACCCCAATTGCAGGATCCTGGGTGGAGACTGGATCGGCTTGGGGATGTGGCCCATTTTGGGAGTTCAGAGTGTCTTACTGAACCCTCCTACTCCGGGCTTTCGCTCCCTGCGCGTCTTCAGTCTGCTGTTCTGGTTTGGCCACAGCCACAGCTAAGTCTAGTGGGCTGCTCTTGTGGGCAGGTGCTTCCAAAGCACATTATCTCATAAAATCTTCCCCACACATTCTACGGCATAGATCCTATTATTGGCCACGGTGTAAAGATGAGAAAATGAGATCCAAATAGAGCCAGGGCCTTGCCTTAGGTCAGAGGAAGGAGCAGAGCGGAGCTCCAAACCCGGTGTGTGCCCTGTGTCCTTACCAATGGCAAATATTGATTCTCCCTGGAGCTCAACCCGGAAGGAACCTATTCGTTGTTCCTCGTGCATTTATCGAGTGCTCTCTATGTGGTCAGCACCAGCCTCGCCTACCCCTCCTGGATTTTCTCCTTGACCACCACGGCTGTATGAAAAACAGTGGTTAGCCTCAGGGTTCACAAGTGCTCATTCTGTTCTGTTGTCTCTGGGACATCACTCTTGCCCACATGTGTCACAGTTGTGGACCTTTCCTGGAATGCTGGTCTGGTTTGGGATGTCCCCTTCATCTGTTGGATGTGGCTTTCACAATCTGTTTATCCGCGAGGCTGGAGGGCGGTGGTCATACATGCCTCTCATTCCCGTGGGGACAATCTGGGGCTGCTTTATTCAGCCTCTTCATCCTTTGGAGGCTTTTCTCTGAGCTTTCGTGGCACCTCTGCTGTCCCATCCTCTTGTAACCTTACTCATGACTCTGTGTCTCTCTTGTGTCCTGGAAGAAATTGCCAAGGCCTAATGTGTCCATCTGTCCAATGGCCATGGCACCTTCTGTCATTCTGGCTCTGGCAAACTTCTGCCAGGACAATTCATAATTTCTTCTGTAATGATTGCTTTTCCTCTCCATGTGGCCTCTTCAGTTGAACCGCACTGGTGTTTGAGGCACTATGCTCCCTCCTGCCCCAGGAACTTTGCACATGCTCTGTTCTCTGCTTGGGATGCTTTTGCCCCCTCTCTCCTACCCCACTCATTTCCTGAGAGCAGTTTTCCCAGATTATTGGGTTCCCCACATGTCAGGAGTTGAATTGTGTCCTCCCCATAAGTCATATGTTGAAGTCCTCACCCCTCTACCTTAGAATGTAAACTTATTTAGAAAGAGGGTCACTGCATTAGTTAAGATGAGCTCCTGCTGGAGTCCTTTGAGTCCCTAATCCACCCATATAACTGGGGTCCTTATAAAGAGGGCAAGTGTGGACACAGACACACACACGGGGGAGGGGAGGGGGAATGCCACATAAAGATGCAGGCAGAGGTGGGGCGATGGTTCTACAAGCCAAGGAACACCAAAGACTCGGGAAAATCCCAGAAGCTGGGGAAGAGGATGGCATAGGTTCTCCCTCACATCCTCAGGAGGAGCCAGCCCTGCCCACCTTGACTTCCGGCCTCCAGAGCTGAGGGACAACACATTTCTGTTGGTTAAGTCACTCATCTTGCTGTCCTGTTACAGAACCCTGGGAAAATAATACACCGTTTATAGGTCTCTCTGTCAAACTATCCTTCTGCTTAAGCATGACCATGATTATAAGAATTTATTGAATGTCTGTGCTTTCTGTTGGATTCTAACTACCATAAAGGCAAAAATAACATCTATGTGCTGCCAGGTATTCATAGAACTCAGCATGAGGCATAGTGTCTGCTCAAGAGTTGTCCATGAATATGTGAAAGAAGGAAAGAAAGGAAAATAAATAGGAGGAAAATCTTTAAAAATTATTTCCCAGTTAAGCATTTTTTCTTTGAATTAGGAGAAATGCTATTATATTTGAACTTAAAGATTTCCATTCAGTTCAGCTCAGAAGTCTGCAGTGTTCCACAGGAGCAAAGTTTGAGGACCACTACTCCAAAAAAGATGTATTGTTTACTTTCCAATAACCCCCTTCATTTTCATGTTTCTATCCATGCTGTTCCTTCTGCCAAGAGTTTTCACGATTCCTGTTTTCCATACCAAATTCTACCCATCCTTCAGAACTCAGCCTCAGTGCTCCCCTTCCCTGCCATGACGTCTTCCTTGATGCGCCATTGGAATGGTCTCAGGTATATTTTGCCTCTAACGCACCTGAGCTGTGTGGTACAGCACCATTAGAAGCAGAAGCTGGGAAATGCAGCCCTCCTATGCGTTTAGAAGGAGAGAGACATTGCTTTGGTAAATAGTTTAGCCAGTTGTGGTCCTAGTTGTTTCCAGATGATTCTGGCATGGCCTCATGGTGGGGTTTCTCCCCACGGAAAATCACTGTCCCAAAGTGGATGTCATCTCTCCCTCCTTAAATTCCCAGACGAAGTTTTCTTAGCCGTTGTCTGATCAGAACGATCACTTCCAACCTTCAGCTGTAGTGTTTAGGTATATGACGTAATTCTCCTATTTGAGAACAACGGGGCACATGTGAATGCTTTGTTGTTATAGGTTCTCTCAACACGGTAGCCTTGTTCTCTGCAGCCAGGGACACGTGTGGCCACATGTCACATTCACTCGCTTAGCCATGTCATATTTCAGATGTGTTTTCATGATCTGACCCAAACCATATACCCAAACAGTGCCTTTTCTGATGAGCTGGAGCTGAGTAAAATTCCGAGAGACTGATGGGTATGAAGGATGACAGGGTCAAGCACAGGGAGCTGGCACCTGGGCTACAGGAAAGCATCTACAGGGAGGGCTGGGTCCATGTCCTTTATGCTCTCTATGTTGCTTAGTTTTTCTACGCAAGTATTTCTACAGTAATACGTTATTTCATTTTATTTCATTGAAGTTACTCTGCTGAGATTGTCATATTTGTAATTACAATGTGTGCATGGAAAGAGAGAGAGAGAGAGAGAGAGAGGGAGTGCACGCAGGAGAAGAAAGAGAGCCTTACATATTATTCTGTGAGTGTCTGCGGGCCGATGTGAGGACGGCCCTGCTTCCGTAATCAGCTAACTTTTGACTGATGTGTGTCATTGAAGTCAGCTAGACTGATTATAACCAGATTTTGGTAACTATCCATTCAGTAGGCTGGCCAAGAAGCCTGGATTGATAGCCAAAAGCTACGTCAATGCTTCTGGAAAAAACGTTTTATTTCAAAAAATGCTTTCTTCTGGGAAAACAAAAAGGAGATGCCCTATAATCCTATTTCTATTCATTGCCTAAAAAGTATCACCTTTTCTGTTGACCTTAGAATTACAAACTTGGGTGCTCCCGATGTTTATAGCAGCAATGTCCACAATAGCCAAACTGTGGAAAGAGCCAAGATGTCCATCAACAGATGAATGGATAAAGAAGATGTGGTATATATACACAATGGAATATTATGCGGCCATCAAAAGGAATGAGATCTTGCCATTTGCAACGACGTGGATGGAACTGGAGGGTATTATGCTGAGCGAAATAAGTCAAACAGAGAAAGACATGTATCATATGACCTCACTGATATGAGGAATTCTTAATCTCAGGAAACAAACTGAGGGTTGCTGGAGTGGGGGGTGGGGTGGGAGGGATGGGGTGACTGGGTAATGGACACTGGGGAGGGTATGTGTTCTGGTAAGCGCTGTGAATTGTGCAAGACTGTTGAATCTCAGATCTGTAGCTCTGAAACAAATAATGCAATATATGTTAAGAAAGAAAAAAAGAAGAAGAAGAATGTAGCAGGAGGGGAAGAATGAAGGGGGGGAAATCGGAGGGGGAGAAGAACCATGAGAGACGATGGACTCTGAAAAACAAACTGAGGGTTCTAGAGGGGAGGGAGGTGGGAGGATGGGTTAGCCTGGTGATGGGTATTGAGGAGGGCACGTTCTGCATGGAGCACTGGGTGTTATGCACAAACAATGAATCATGGAACACTATATCTAAAACTAATGATGTAATGTATGGGGATTAACATAACAATAAAAAAATTAAAAAAAAAAAGAATTACAAACTTGGGTGCATGTTTTCTGCTCTCAGGAAAGATATGAATCTACTAATGAGTGCTTTTTTCTATACTTGCAGACCTGTTAGGACCCGTGGTGTGATCATATTACAATGTGATCTGGAGTGTTGGTTGGACTTGATGGATTGTAGGCAGTATTCATTGTGTGAATTCGATTATCTATTATACACTGTATTTGTTAGAGCCATATGTAGAGGGCTAATGCATTCCTGATGGTTTTTAACTTGCATTTGAAAACACTTACTATAAAAACAGTGATTTTATATAAATAGTGAGTCCCAATCTTACAAAGCAAGGTGGGTTTGCAGCAACGGAGGATTTGCCATAATGCATACTTGAAACACCACTGCTTCCTCTTGGCCCAGCAGTGCCCTGATAAGGATCCTCCCCTCCCTTGCAGGAGGCCACGCTTGGTCCATGGCGCCAGCTTCTCTTCTCAAGGTTGGCAAGACTGTTGAATCTGATGCTGGCGGTCCTTCCTGCCCTGTGTGTGTTGGGGGGGAGGGGCTTGCATCTCATGGATTCCCTCCAGCTCATTCAGGCCTCGCCTCAAAAGGGTCCCCGCTTTGTGTGCCAGAAGCAGTATGGCTCCTCGGCAGGAAGACGTGGAGAGACAGTGAGGACTTGCAATGGCTCCGTGCATTCCCTGGGTAAAAACCAAACAAAACAAGGCTGGATTCTGTCTTCACTGGTTCACAACAAAGGCAGACACAAAGGGGATTTTCTAGCCTTTGGTTTTCGGGCTTCAGAGAAGCCCACATGTCAACGATCACCCGTACATTTACCTGGCTTGTTTTCAAAGAGCTGGAAGATCAGATTCTGTGACTGTTTCAGAGAGTGTATGCCGGTTGTATGTTGTGTATCGGCCGCAAGATGTTGGCTGGTTGGTAGCACCCCCTGGCTCTGATCATAAGGGACTCAGTGTCTCACAGAAGTAAAAATAAGGAGTGACTGGTCTAGGAGCGCCTGGGTGGCTCAGTCGGTTAGGCGTCTGCCTTCGGCTCAGGTCATGATCCTGGGGTCCTGGGATCGAGCCCCGCATTGAGCCTGCTTCTCCCTCTCCCACTCCCCCTGCTTGTGCTCCCTCTATCAAATAAATAAATAAAATCTTAAAAAAAAAAAAGGAAGTGACTGGTCTGGCTGATGACAAGGGAATTACTACATAAAAAGGCATACATGTAAGGGTTTTTTGGTCATACTGAATGTCTGGAAGTTACATGTGAAAGCAAAACAATTGAACATCAGTAGGGAAAGAGAAAGACACCAGAACACCCATCTGACACTCTCGGTCAATTTAAAGAGAGGTTTTACTGCCTTTCCATATCATATACATTTTTTTTTTGGAAGTGGGTCTGTCCATAGATGCTACACGTGGGTCGCCAGAGTCTTGCTGGTCCTCATCTCTTCCAGTGGGGCCAGCGGAAGGGCTCCGACACTGAGGGCCCCGACGCTGAGCATGCGGAGCTTGGTGCAGGAGGGACCAGAAGTACCCGCCTCCTTCATGGAGGGCTGAGGCTGGCAGCAGAGGGCCACAGTGCAGGTGGCCACTAGGAACACCTGTGAAACCAAACTTCTTTCTCCCTGAAATTGCCAGGGGCTCCCTGACGATTCTTGGAAGCCCTGGCCAAGTCCAGCTGATGGCTCACACAGAAACTGGGGCCATGCTCTGCGCTCCAGCCTCCCTGGTCTGCTGGCTGCTTCCCAGACCCCATGTGCACCCTCATTTCTTCCTGCTCCCCACAGATTGTTCTGGCTTTCTCCTAAAGCACCTTCCCTACCTTGGACATCAGACCAGATGTAAAACTCAGCTCATGTAGACGTTCCGGGAGACGGCCTTCTTGGTCACGTGTGCCCCTCCTCCAGCCTCATGTGAGCTGCATCACCCTCGTCGGGACCGCGAGGGCACCCTGTGTTTTCCCCATCGCAGCTCTTCCCATGCCCTCTGCTGCTTGACTTTCTCTACCCCAGGATGGAGCCTTTGTAGACATTTCTGCAGCAGAGCTGCTGGGCGCCAGCTGGATGGGAGGGTGCAGCCCGAAGGTGATGTTCTGGCACGTGCACATTATGTGATAAGTCGACTGTTGCAATATGGACAATCTCTCTCTCACAATGCCTGCTAAGTGGCATGCACTAAATATGTGTCTTTTAAAAAAAAATATTTTTATTTATTTATTTGAGAGAGCGTGAGAGAGAGAGAGAGAGAGAGAGAACGAGCAGGGGGGAGGGGCAGAGGGAGAGGGAGAAGCAGACTCCCCACCAAGCAGGGAGCGGGATGGGATGTGGGACTCGATCCCAGGACCCTGGGATCATGACCTGAGCCGAAGGCAGACACTTAACAGATTGAGCCACCCAGGCATCCTATCGTTAAATATGTGTCTTATCTGTTTGTCCTGACATTGGAGTGTAGGTGTGGGCAAAGGACAAGGGATCTCAGAGAAATCCTAGTGGTTTTGGAGTGGTCTCCACTGTGCCCATCCAGGGAAAGAAGCTCCAGAGGGAGAGGTTGTAGGAACTTAGCACAGACCTGCAGATTGAGTAACATGGTGTAGACACACAGCTGGGGGTCCTTGTGATGAGTCATGTCATGAAAATGACTCCCACATAAAAGAACAGGAAATTTTCCATCATAGGAGAAAAATGTGTGACAAAAGCATGAAGGGACCGTTCAGGCCAGAAATGATGGTGTTTCTTCTTTCAGTGGAAGAGAATAAACAACTCTATCTCCTAGGATCTGAACTTTACTCATTGGATTTGGGGGTAACCCAAGGGTCTTTCTCACCTTGGTTAGAAGCTCCCAAGAGGACAGCTTGAATTCTATTATGCTTCTCAGAGTTTTTACCCTGTTTCCCGAGAGCAATGGGGACTCATAGCCTACTGAGTCAGGGCACTCTACTAGGATCTGAAGTGAGAATTGGATTTCCTACCTGATGTAGCAGATGTGTAGAGCTGGGTGAGGTGGGTAGAGAGGTGGGAGTTTAGTGAGGCTGAATCCAACCATGTGTTATTATGTCTGCCTAGCATTCTTGCTTTGGGAGAAACTTGCTCCCTAATGATTGATTGTATTATTATATCATACTACAGGTGCCTCCTGGGCTGTCAGGCAGGGTGCGTGGCCCCCTTTGGCCAGAAGGGGCCACATTGCCCATGCTGAGTTGGTCACCCATGGCCACTTCCTGGATGCAGGGATTACTGAAAGGGAGTGAGCTCTTCACTGAGGCTGATGCAATTAGAGTCCTGGGACTTTTCTGGACCAAAGGTAGAGGGTAAAGTAGGGATGAATAGCTTTCTTTTCCTTTTGGTTCGTGAACTAGAAGAATGTTATTCTGGGATTGTGGCCACAACTCTCTGCCATGGGAAGAGAGATTGCAGACAGAGCCCAGGCTGACCAGCAGGTACAAAACACCAGTACAGGGAGGGAGCGTTGTGGTAGCTCTGAGTCCTGAGTCTAGCTCCCAGGTCTACAAAGTGAATAACAAGATTCTCTCCCTTACTCTTCCCTTCTCAAAAGTACCTGCATTAGTCAGGATTCTCCAGAGAACTAGAACCAATAGGACATTTTTATTTTTTAAATTTTTTAATTTAAATTTTGAATTTTTTAAAAGATTTTATTTATTTATTTGTCAGAGAGAGAGAGAGAGAAAGAGCGAGTGAACACAAGCAGGGGCAGTGGCAGGCAGAGGGAGAAGAGACTCCTTGTTGAGCAAGGAGCCTGATGCGGGACTCGATCCCAGTGGGATCATGACCTGAGCCAAAGACAGACAACCAACTGAGCCACGCAGGTATCCCAAGAACCAATAGGATATTTAAAAAAAAATTAATTATTGGAATTGGTTCCTATGATTATAGGGACTGAAAGGTCCCAAGATCTGCAGGTGGCAAGCCAACGACCCAGGAGAGCCCTGGTGTGGTTGCAATCTGAAGGCAGGCAGGCTCGAGACCCAGGAAGAGCCAGTGTTTCAGTTTGGGTATGAAGTCAGGAAAAAACCAATGTCCCAGCTCGAAGGTAGTTCGGCAGGAAGAGTCCCTTCTTTCTTAGCTTTTTCTTTCTATTTAGGCCTTCAGCTGACTAGATGAGGCCTAGGAGCATTGGGGAGGGCAATCCGCTTTCCTCAGTCCACCAACTGAAATGCAAATCTCATCCAGAAACCCCCTAACAGACACACCTAGAATAGTGTTTGAGGAAATATTTAGATATCCTGTGGCCCAGTCAAGTCGATATGTGAAATTAATCATCCAAAGTCCACCCCTTGTCAACTTGGCACCCATAGGCATCTCTTTAAACCATACTTACTTAATCTCCAAATATAAATATAATTTTTAAAAAGATTTTATTTATTTATTTATTTGACAGAGAGAGACAGTGAGAGAGAGAACACAAGCAGGGGGAGTGGGAGAGGGAGAAGCAGGCTTCCCGCTGAGCAGGGAGCCCGATGCGGGGCTTGATCCCAGGACCCTGGGATCATGACCTGAGCCGAAGGCAGACGCCAACCGACTGAGTCACCCAGGCGCCCCTCCCAATATAAATATAAACACACACACACATTAATCACAAAATAAGGAACAAATCCTCATGAGAGTTACAATCCTCATTTCTGTAACTGCTCACATGGTCTTAGCTGGTATTTATAACGACCTTCTTCCACTACCCTTTCTCTCTTCCTTTTGCTACCATCAAGCATCTCAGCTGGTTGTGGTTCTTTCTTTGCCTGGTGGGGTGACCCAAACCTTCATTCCTGAAGGGTCTGGGCCATTAGTGATCCTGCCGGGTTGGGTTGTTGTGGTTTTCCACTGCCCTTAATCACAGGGCTTGGTAACACCAAAAAATGCCCTAAGGCATGGCCTGTATTCCTAACACACTCTTCTTTCCCTCCATTGTGGCCAAGTAGTCCAATCTCCCCTTGGTAGGTGGGATCAGTTACTCCAGAAACACAGCAGTTCTGCTCTCTGCCCGCTGACTCAGAGGCATGAGGAGCCCACTGTGGCCGGGTAGCTGTGTTAACTTCCGGTTCAGTGGAATCATTGCAATGTCTACTGGTGAAGGGAATGTAAATTTGGATCAGGTCAAATTTATCCATAGGGGCTCACCAAGCAGAGATTCTACAGTTAATGTGGCAGCTTAGGGAGTTAGAAAGGACTCTGCCTTTTAAACCAAATAGTTTGGTTGGTTGCTTGGCTGAAACATGGACTAAAAGGTGGCCAACAGTAAGAAATTCAGAAATGCTTGACCTACCTTGGTTTGATGTAGAGGAAGGGATCCAAAGGCTTAGGGAGATTGGAGTGTTGGAGTGGATTTGTCATTGAAGACCTACTCACCCACCCTGGGGGGACACATTTTTTGTCACAGCTGTGAGAAATAAATTTGTGAAGGGGGCCCCAGCATCCTTGAAGAGCTCTGTCATTGCTCTTATGTGCAGCCCAGACCTGCAGTGAGAAGGGCAGTCACAGGATTGGGAGGCCTGAATGCAGTGCGAGCAACTGGGTCCCGGAGAGTCAGGGGCCAAGAGGTGGCTCTCAGCGGCCAAAGGCAAGGTGGGCAGAGACCAAAATGGAGAGCGGAGTCAAAGCAGCAATCACAATAGTTTGCCTCTCACGGGCCTTTGCCATTGATCATGGTGTATCCAAAACTGAAATACAAAGCCTCCTCAATCTTACTTAGCCTGCATTAGAAGAAAAGTTTTAGGTTAAGTGAACAAAAGCCTAACTTGAATCACAAAAGCAGAGATAGCCCCTCAATCAATTCCCACACATTAGCAAATTTACAGATCCAAAAATGTGCATTATTCGTCTTTCTCCTAGCCTTTCCAAAAGAGATCTATAGCCTTTAACTTTGGTAACTGTGTATCGGTCAAGAGGATATAATCAGGTCTTTCAGGGACTCCTGGACACTGGCTCTGACCTGACAGTGATTCCAGGAGATCCAAAATGACACTGTGGCCCACCAGTTAGAGTAGGGACTTGTGGAGGTCAGGCGATCAATGGAGTTTCAGCTTGGATCCATCTCACAGTGGGCCCAGTGGGTCTCTGAACCCGTCGTGTGGTTTTGTTCTCCAGTTCTGGAATGCATAATTAGGACAGATATACTCAGCAGCTCACAGAATCCCCACATTGGTTCCCTGACCTGGGGAGGAAGGGAGGTCAAGGCCATCACTAAGAACTTAAAGGATTCAGGGTTGATGATTCCCATGACATCCCCATTCAGCTGGCCTCCTTGGCCTGTGCAAAAGACAGATGGGTCCTGGAGATGGCAGCGGATGACCATAAACTCAACCAGGTGGAGACTCCAGGGGCAGGTCCTCTACCAGAGCTCGTGTCACTGCATGAGCAGATGAACATCTCCCCTGGTACTGGGTACAGAGCTACTGAGCTGGAAAACACTTCTTTTCTTTATACCTCTTCCAAAGGCCCACCAGAAGCTAGCAAGGCCAGCAGGGCACCCTCACTGACCTACTTTAGGGATCTATCAGCTCTTCAGCACTCTGTCATGATTTAGTTCTCAGGGATCTTGAGCCCCTTTCCCTTCCACAAGACATCACACTGGTCCATTTCATTGATGACATTGTGCTGATTGGACCTAGTAAGCAGGAAGTAGCAACTCCTCTAGACTTACCAGTAGACATTTGTGTGTGTGAGGGTGGGAAATAAATTGGACAAAAATTCATGGGCCTTCTACCTCAGTGAAATTTCTAGGGGTCCAGTGGTCTAGGGCATGCCAAACTATCCTTTCTAGGTGAAGTATACATTGTTGCATCTGGCCCTCTCACAACCCCTTGTGGGCCTCTTTGGATCCTGGAGGCAACATATTCCTGGTTTAGGGGTGCTACTCTGGCCCATTTACCGAGTGGCCCAAAGTGTTGCTAGTTTTGAGTGGGCCCAGCACAAGAGAAGGTTCTGCAGTGGGTCCAGGCTGCTGTGAAGGCTGTTTTGCCACTTGGACCATATGATCCAGCAGATTCAGTGGTGCTTGAATTGTCAGTGGCAGATAGAGATGCTGTTTGTAGACTTTGTCAGGCCCCTACATGTGAATCAGTGTAGAACCTTAGGATTTTGGAGCAAAGTCTTGCCATCCTCTACAGACAACTACTCTCCTTTTGAGAACCAGCTCCTGGCCCGCTAGTAGGCCTTACTAGAGACTGACTGGTTAATGATGGGCCACCAGGTTACATGCAACATGACCACATGTAGCACAGTAAGCTACATGAAGAAGTGGCCCAAGTGCCCGTGGTCCCCACTCCTGCTACACTGCTTTCTCTCTCCCTGTCTGTATCTATGGCCTTGTGGGGAGTTCCCTGCAATCAACTGATAGAGGAAGAGAAAACTTGGGCCTGGTTTTCAGGTCGTTCTGCATAATATGCAGGCACCATCTGAAGGTGGATAACTCCAGCACCATAGCCCTTTATATGGGACATCCCTGAAGGGTAGTGATGAAGGGAAATCCTCCCAATGGACAGAGCTGAGAGGAATGTACTTATTTGTTCTCTTTGCTTGGAAGAAGAAGTGGCAGACATGTGATTATACACTTATTCATTGGCTGTGAGCAATGGTTTGGCTGAGTGGTCAGGGACTTGGAAGGAATGTGATTGGAAAATTGGTGACAAGGAAATTTGGGGAAGAGAAGTCTGGATAGACGTCTCTGAATGGGCAAAAACTATGAGAATATTAGTGTCCCATGTGAATGCTTACTAAAGGGTGAGCTCAGCCAAAGGATTTTAATGATCAAGTGGATAGGATGACACATTCTGTGAATATGAGTCATCGTCTTTCCCCGTCCACCTGCCATCATCCAATGGCTCGTGAACAAAGTAGCTATACTACTCAGCTCAGGCTACCACAACAAAATCCCAAACTGGGTAGTTTAAACAACAGAAATATTTTCTCACAATTCTGGACCTGAGAAGTTCAAATTCAAGATGTTGACTGATTTCAGTTCTTGGTGAGAGCTCTCTTCTTGGCTTGCAGATGATGGACTTCTCACAGTGTCCACACATAGCTGAGAAAGAGCTCTGGTGTTTCCTCCTCTTCTTACGAGGGCACCAGCCCTATCAGATTAGACCCGCACCATTATGATCTCATTTAACCTTTATCACCTCTTTTTTTTTTTTAAGATTTTTTATTAATTTATCTGACAGAGAGAGACACAGCGAGAGAGGGAGGGGGAGTGGGAGAGGGAGAAGCAGTGGGAGTGGGAGAGGGAGAAGCAGGCTTCCCGTGGAGCAGGGAGCCCAATGTGGGGCTCGATCCCAGGACCCTGGGATCATGACGTGAGCCGAATGCAGGCACTTAACGACTGAGCCACCGAGGCGCCCCCCTTTATCACCTCTTGACGGGCCCATTCTCCAAATACAGTCACATTGGGGATTAGGGCTTCAATATATGAATTGGGGGAACACAATTCAGTCCATAGCATTCCACTTCTCGTCCCCCAAATTCATGTCTTTCTCACATGGAGAATACATTCATTTCCCTCCAACAACCCCCCCCCCCCCGCAAAGTCTCAACTCATGACATCATCAACTCTAAAGTCCAGAGTCTCATCTAAACATCATCTAAGCCAGATGTGGATGAGACAAAGGTACAAATCACCCGAGGCAAATTCCCCTTCAGTTGTGAAACCAGACAAGTGAAGTGCTTTGAAAATACGATGGTGCAAAAATTATTGCTAACTTTTTGGCTCTTCTTGAGTATTTACTCTTCCAGATGAAATTCAGGGTCAAGTTAAAAAATTTTTTTAGCATTTTAATTGACACTGCATTGAATTTATAGATTAATTTACGGAGACTGACATCTTTTTTTTTTTTTTTTAAAGATTTTATTTATTTATTTGAAAGAGAGAGAGAGAGCACATGAGAGGGGGGAGGGTCAGAGGGAGAAGCAGACTCCCTGCTGAGCAGGGAGCCCGATGCGGGACTCGATCCTGGGACTCCAGGATCATGACCTGAGCCGGAGGCAGTCGCTTAACCAACTGAGCCACCCAGGCGCCCAAGGGAGACTGACATCTTTTTAGCATTCAATCATTTTACCTGAAAAACGTTTTGTTGTTGTTTTCAAGTCACTGAAGTAATTTTTATGATCCTTAGAATATAAAATTTTTTCATGTAGGTTCAGCATGTTACTTGTCATGTTTCTGTCTGAGTGTGTCATCCTTTTAGGTGAAAATTATAAACAAAATTTTTCCTTTTTTGATATTTTCTAGTAATATATAAAAAATGTTTATAGGAAAGCTATTAATTTTGCAGATCAACTTTGTGGATTTTTTCTAATTTCTCTTTAATATTTTAATTTTTTCTTTAGTTTCATCTTTTTTTTCTTTTGATTTTTCTCGGTGCAAAATAATCCTCAACAATAATTGTAATTATGCCTCCTCATTTGCAATATCGATCTAGATCAAAGCTAAATAATAGTGGTTATGGTGGGAATCACTACCACATCCTTAATGTTAAAGGGAGCACTTTCAGGCGTTTCCTAGATTTTTTTTTTTAAATATATGGTTGTGGTAAAATATCATAACACAAAATTGCCATCTTAACCATTTTTAAATGTACAGCTCAGTGGCGTCAAGCACATTCATACTGTTGTGCAACCATCCCCACCGTCCACCTCCAGGACTCTATGGTCTTCCCCAGCCGAAACTCTGTCCCCACCAAGTACTAACTCTCCATCCCCTCCCCCACTGCCTGGGAACTACCATTCTGGTTTCTGTTTCTATGAATTTGACTATGCTGGGGACCTCATGTAGGTGGAATCATACAGTATTTGTCTTTTTGTGACTGGTTTCTTTTACTTAGCATCATGTCTTCAAAATTAATCCATGTTGTAGCAGGTGTCAGAATTTCCCTCTTTTTTTTTTTTTTATAAGGGAGTTTTTTTGTGGGGTGAGAGAATTTGATTTTCTTAAAGATTTTATTTATTTATTTGACAGAGAGAGACACAGAGAGAGAGGGAACACAAGCAGGGGGAGGGGCAGAGGGAGAAGCAGGCTTCCCACGGAGCAGGGAGCCCGATGTGGGGCTCCATCCCAGGACCGTGGGATCATGACCTGAGCCGAAGGCAGACGCTTAACGACTGAACCACCCAGGTGTCCCGAATTTCCCTCCTTTTTAAGACTCAATAATACTCCACTGTGTGGATAGATCACATTTTATGTATCCATTCCTCCTCACGGGATGCTTGGGTTGTTTCCACCTTTGGCTACTGTGAATAATTCTATTATTCTATACACCCGCTATGAATGTGGGTGTACAAAGGTTCCCCACCTTTTAATTTGAGATATATATGGTGGGATAGGAACCAGGGCTGTGTGGACTGAACCGGGATTTGGTGGGCATGGATCAGATTCAAGGCCAGGTTTTCAAATTGGAGAACATGGCAGCCCCTGAGGTTGGAGCTTAAATGAAACATTTCAATGGGGCCATGACCTTATAGTGAAAAGGTTCCCCACCTTTTAATTTGAGATATATATGGTGGGATAGGAACCAGGGCTGTGTGGACTGAATCGGGATTTGGTGGGCATGGATCAGATTCAAGGCCAGGTTTTCAAATTGGAGAACATGGCAGCCCCTGAGGTTGGAGCTTAAATGAAACATTTCAATGGGGCCATGACCTTATAGTGAAAACTAGGGAGACATTGTGGGTTAAAAGCACTTAGATAAGCTAAAACCAAGACCTGATGGATAGGAGGGAAGGATAAGGATAAGAGTAGAGCAATGACTGGGCACCTGCGTGGCTCAGTCGGTTAAGCACCAACTCTTGGTTTTGGCTCAGGTCATGATCTCAGGGTTGCAGGATCAGGCCTGGCATTGGGCTCCACACTCAGCGGGGAGTCTGCTTGAGATGCTCTCCCTCTGCCCCTCCCCCCACTCATGCTCACTCTCTCTCAAATAAATAAATAAAATATTAAAAAAAAAGCATACATGGATGGAACTGGAGGGGGTTATACTAAGTGAAATAAGTCAAGCAGAGAAAGACAATTATATGGTTTCACTTATATGTGGAACATAAGGAATAGCACGGAGGACATTAGGGGAAGGAAGGGAAAGCTGAAGGGAGGGAAATCAGAGGGGGAGATGAACCATGAGAGACTATGGACTCTGGGAAACCTTTCGAGGATTTCAGAGGGGAGGGAGGGTGGGGGGATGTGTTAGCCCGGTGATGGGTATTAGGGAGGGCAAGTGTTGCAATGAGCACTGGGTGTTATATGCAGATAATGAATCATGGATCACTACATCAAAAACTAATGATGTACTGTATGGTGACTAACATAACATAATAAAAAAAATAAAAAAATAAAAATTAAAAAAAAAGCATAGAGCAATGACCCCATCTGAAGGTCAGGAGGGTTG
Organism: Halichoerus grypus; assembly: GCF_964656455.1. Lineage (NCBI taxonomy): Eukaryota > Metazoa > Chordata > Mammalia > Carnivora > Phocidae > Halichoerus > Halichoerus grypus. Next base: position 4,767,350 of record NC_135712.1, read on the forward strand.
GGAGGATGAACAAAGCCAGGTGGATACCATGTGGAGACATCACCCCCAGGCAAGACCTCAACCACTGCTTCACCCCCAAATTTTATAAAATGTCTCTGGCAAGAACAAAACCCTGAATAACCAATGTGGGCACTGGAATTAGGACCAGGTGGTTATTATTTTAAAGCTGAGAATGGTAATAACTACCATTTATTGAACTCTTACTGTGCATAGGAATAAGAAAGGCTTTACAATCCTTATCCCATTTAATAATCCAGGAAGCTCTTGCACAGAGACGAAAGTAAAGTAACTAGGTTATGGTGATGAGCTGTCAAAGTAGCTCATCTGGGCTCATTCATGACCACTGGGCTCTCCTGCTTCAGCTCCTGACCTGAAACTGATAGATCACTGGACATAAGCTTGGTCAGTGGGGTTGTTCACTCAGATTGCAAATCGAGGCCCATTATATATATATATATATATATATTGCAAATCGAGGCCCATTATATATATATATATATATATATATATATATATTTTTTTTTTTTTTTTAAGTAACATTGGATTAGATCATTGGTTCATAAGCCTGGCCATACGTTGGGATCACTTGGGTACTTATCAGAATTCCACAGGCCTGTGTTATACCCGCCAAACAATTTTGAGTCTTATACTTTTGTAGACTGTTCTAATAGATATATGGGAAATATTTTTAATAACACATTGTCAGTAAAAGACAGGTTCTATTCTCACATGGACATATGTCATTGTTTTATGCTTGGTCCCTGGTACTCTGGAAGTAAACATGAGAAGAGCCTGAGTCAGGAGCAGCCAATGTTGAGGACCTAGGCTGTGTCTCCTGGAAAGACCATTTAGTTAATGGAGTTTCACACTAAGAAGACATACAAATGGCTAACAGACACATGAAAAAATGTTCATCATCATTAGCCATCAGGGAAATTCAAATCAAAACCACATTGAGATACCACCTTACACCAGTTAGAATGGCAAAAATGGACAGGGCAAGAAACAACAAATGGTGGAGAAAGGGGAACCCTCTTACACTGTTGGTGGGAATGCAAGTTGGTACAGCCACTTTGGAGAACAGTGTGGAGGTTCCTCAAAAATTTAAAAATAGAGCTACCCTATGACCCAGCAATTGCACTCCTGGGTATTTACTCCAAAGACACAGATGTAGTGAAAAGAAGGGCCATATGCACCCCAGTGTTCATAACAGCAATGTCCGCAATAGCCAAACTGTGGAAAGAGCCAAGATGTCCTTCAACAGATGAATGGACAAAGATGTGGTCCATGTATACAATGGAATATTACTCAGCCCTCAGAAAGGATGAATACCCAACTTCTACATCAACATGGATGGGACTGGAGGAGATTATGCTAAGTGAAATAAGTCAAGCAGAGAAAGTCAATTATCACATGGTTTCACTTATTTGTGGAACATAAGGAATAGCATGGAGGACATTAGGAGAAGGAAGGGAAAAATGAAGGGGGGTGGAATCGGAGGGAGAGATGAACCATGAGAGATGATGGACTCTGAGAAACAAACAGGGTTTTAGAGGGGAGGGGGGAGGGGGGATGGGTTAGCCTGGTGATGAGTATTAAGGAGGGCACGTACTGCATGGAGCACTGGGTGTTATACGGAAACAATGGATCGTGGATCACCACATCAAAAACTAATGATGTATTGTATGGTGACTAACATAACATAATAAAATTAAAAAAAATAAATTAAACAGAATTAGACCTTATATAGTTAGATATATATATATGTGTGTATATATATATATATATGTATAACTTAATACAGATTCATGATTACATGAAACATTGAAATCAAGAGGAATACAGACAGATCTATCCATCTCCGTTAGTCACTCTTAGTTTTGGGGAGATGTCTCCTCTCCCCACAATCTGGATTAAGTCATCTCCTGGACGTAAAAATGGACATCAATGAAACACAAGTAAGAAAGTCTCTTTTTATTGACTATATCTTATATTATTCTTCTCTTTAAAGTAAGGAAAGAAGACATTTGGCTTTTTTTTTTTCCTTTTATGGAAGAAATGATTTATTTATTGGAGCATCAAGGGAAAATAACCTATGAGAAAGATTTTGTCCCCCAAGACAACAGGTGTGTGAATCCTCTGAGCTCAAAAGAGCAGTGAGAGTTTGCTGTGTAGGTTCTAACAGGTGCTTTCACTAGAACTTAATCTGTGCTTACGAGCCTAGATGTGGTGGTCCTCTGTTGGGAAGAAAATGGTTAATGTTTTCATTTACCTCTATCCTCCCACACTTTGTGAACAAATCTAAAAATGCTTCCATCTTGTTTAATTTAAATGCGGCTCTCCCCTTCCAGTCAGAGTGCTCATTCCCTAAGATAGTGGCCAAGTGGGTAATTCCCGGTTTAGGCCTGGAACATCTGGTGGCCTTTGAATTTGATGGCATGTAATTACAGCAGGGTAGTGGGACAGTTGGGGATTAAAGGGATGTTGTTTAATCTTCCACCATATGTTCCCACTTAACCTCTCTTCCCTCTCCCCTGCACCTGGGAGCGCAGGAAGCATCTTGTGGCTGCCCCTGAAGCCTGCCCCTTGGAGGTTTACAGTTTAAAGACAGACCATCTCTTGCCTTCCAGTACTCAAGTGGTTCTGATTTCACTATCCCTTGTATTTCCATGCTCTGTTCACAAGTTTGTTAATCTAAACGTATGATCGTGACCCAGAAAGCAGAGAATCTTACAGTTTATGAAGTCTCCCTGGGAAAAAGTACCAGTTCTGTTTGTTGTAGTGACTGCTACCTCATCTGCAGCTAGACCTTGCTCACGTAACTTTACACGTCTTCATGGACGCCGAGTGGGTGGATGGCTGTTTGGAGTTTTCAGAGCCAGACATAAGCCATATGTTTTTGGGCTGAAGTTTTTGGAGCTACCTAGTTGGGGGTGTAATGTTCCCACCAGGATGAAAGCCAGGGGGTGTATACAAGTCATCAGGCACAAGATGCTCTATTAGATGTCCAGACTTCATAAACACCTCTGAGTCATCTTCGTAGAGCTGTTCTTGGCACACGGAGGAGCTTACGGAGGATGGCTGTTATAGGTGTGCAGGAGCATGGGCGGCTGAAGTGCAAACAGTCCTTCGGGAAATAAAGGTAGGTACAGGAACGTGAGTCAGCAGAGCGAAGACTTACACCCACGTCCTCTGACTTTTTCCCATTACACTACATGTCCTTGGCACTGGGGCGTCCGGTAGCCAAGAACTTGACATGTTGGTCCTCGAGTAACAAAGATTAATGATAATTCTTGTTTTCCACTAACACTCCCAGGCTTTATATAGAACAAAGATGCTGGGAAAATAGAGAAATGACGTAAGCATCCACAAAACTGTCAAGTAGACTGGACTTTCGCTTGGCTCTCCTTGGGCTTCTTGGGCTCATGGTGTGAACACTGGGGACATGAACCAGGGCACTGGGGACATGAACCAGGGCACAGGCTGAGCAGGAGTACCCAGAAGACTCTGGAACCCTGTCTCTCAGCTTATCCTGTAGGCTGTTGCCATGGCAGATTTTCTGTCCCAGCCTGTTGGACTCTGCCTACTGCCACCCCGAATGGTCTCACCTGTGGCCTTGGAAACTTCTGTTCTGACTCTGGTAAGCTGCACAATGGTACCTCAAGATGTCCACCTCCTAATCTCTGGAACCTGTGACTATTACCTAGATGGCAAACTTTGCAGAGGTGATTCAATTAAGGGTTTTGAGATTATCCTGGATTACCTGGCTGGCCCCTAAATGCAATAACAATAACAAGTGTCCTTATAAGAAAGAGGCAGAGGGGGATTTGACAGGGAGGGAGGAGGAGGACCCATGCAACCATGGAGGCAGAAATAAGAGTGATTTGGCCACCAGCCAAGGCATGCTGGCGGCTACCAGAAGCCAGAAGAAGTAAGAAAGAGATTCTACTCTAGATATTCCAGAGGGAGCACAGCCCTGGCCACACCCTGGTTTCAGCCCACTGATGTCGAGCACAGACTTCTGGCATCTAGAATTGTGAGGAAATAAATTTCTGCTCTTTAAAGCCATCGAGCTTTTGGTAATTTGTTACAATAGCCACAAGAAATGAATATTCGGACTAGCAAGAGGTCAAGGGACTTGGGCAGTATTTTTTCTTTTTTTAAATCACATATCTGGCCATTTAGTTTTTCTATAAAACATAAATTGAGAGTCTAGTATGGGCTAAATGCCAGGGGGTGGAGAGGCAGAAAACGGTATTAAACAAATAATGTGTTGAATCATATTAAATTGCTAATATTCAACCATTTTGACCTACAAAGTGGTAGTTTTCTAAGACTAAGTTATCAGAGGCCACGCAGCTACCCTCCGGTTGTCTTAGATACTTACTTTGTAGATCTGAGCCAACACGTACAAGGTCTGAGGCTGCCATGCTGTGGGGACACCACTTGTAGGTGTTCTAGCTGCCAGCATCTCCAGCTCAAGTCCCAGGTGACAGTAAACAGTAAGACACGTGAGTGAAGATGCCTCAGAAGAATCCTGCCACCAGATGTTGAGTCACACCTGATCTTCCAGTTGTCCAGATGAGACCCAGACATTCATGAGCCCGGATGTTCTACCCATGCTCTATCCCTCCTAACTTCTTGACTCAAGAATGTGTGAGCATAATAAAATGATTTCTTTAAGCTGCAAAGTTTGGGAATAATTTGTTACACAGCAACAGATAACTAAACGGCTTGGTTTTTTTTCATGAAAAAAGGAAGCATGTCCACAACACTGTTTTATGTTGAATAAGAAAGGAGAAAATGGGAATAAAAGCATCCAGGAGTATACTTATATAGAACAATGACTCTTACTATCCTGGTCCTCCTTTCTTTGGCATCAAAGATCTTATGATTTAAGGGATGAAATAGATATCACAAATGAGAGGCAGTATTAGGTAAGGAGCAATCTAAGCAGTTGTAACAAAGAAATCCCCAAATACAATGGCTTAAAGAGAATAGAAGTTGACTTCTCTTTCACGTAACAGTTGAAGACACAGAGTAGCTTTTCTCTATGTGATCATTCCTGGAAGGCAACAGTTTCTTTCATCTTGTTCCACCATTCCCAAGGACCTTGTGCTCATCTGCAAGTTGATCATGTTCCAGCTCAAGGGGAGAGAGAGAGAGAAAGAAACTAGCCGATTCTTTTCAACTAAATGAGGCAGAAACCACATGTTAGTTTTGCTTATAGATGCACAGAGCCACACCTAGCTGTGAAGGAAATTGGGCATGCATAGCTTCTAGCTTGGCCTCCATTGCCCCCTATAACTCTAGTTCTATGGACAAAGAGGAGAATGAATTTCTGTGGGCAAGACACAATTTTGGACACGGATAAAATGCTAAAGGTCTATAATTGAAATGAGAAGAGGACAGGACTTGTCAGTAGTTTGGGCTTCAAATTTGGATTAGGCTTTAAGTAGGAAGCACCAGTCACTTGAAAGAAGAGCAGGGTTTCAGTGGTAGATATTCCCTTTAGTAAGTATGCCAATATGAATGAATGGCACACTCCTCTGACTCACTTTGCCTTATTTTTTTTTTAAGGATTTTATTTATTTATTTGACTGAGAGAGATAGCAAAAACAGGAACACAAGCAGGGGGAATGGGAGAGGGAGAAGCAGGCCTCCTGTGGAGCAGGGAGCCCGATGTGGGGCTCTATCCCAGGACCCTGGGATCACGACCTGAGCCGAAGGCAGACGCTTAACGACTGAGTTACCCAGGTGCCCCATTTTGCCTTATTTTAATCATAGTGGTTTTTAAGCAACCAACCAGTTCCTGGACTCACCTGGGGTCTAGGATTGAGGTGAGCAGGCAGAGCTGCTGTTCCCTTGGCTATGGGAACAATGGAAAAGGGAACCCCTGGTTGGTGAGATGAGAATGGGAAAGGTATGGCTTGTTGAAGAGTGCCCTGTAGGTTTATAATATACAAGCTCTCCCAGTCTACCTGGCAATATTGTCTGGAAATTCTACACTGCCCTTTAAAGTTCAAGGGAAGCTCATTTATTTGCAGGAAACTGAAGAGGAAGGGGTGGGATTAATATGCACCATTCCCAAGGCTCAATCTCTGATTACTCTCAAGTATTAAGAAGTAGTTCCATCTTCATTTCATCATGCATTTCATTTTGGAAATGAACACCTACTCTGTTAAGGGAAACATGTTTTAGGCACGGAAAAGCACATTTCAAGTATCTTCTACTTCTGTTGCTTCTTTGGGAGTTCTCTGGGACAGTGAGAGGAATTATTGAGGAAGGCCCATTTAGCAAATGTTTTTACGTTGTGTTCAACTTCAGAGGCACGGGTTCCATCCGTGAGGATGTCCAGCTTGCTGGCGTGTTGCTGTGGAGCCAAGAAAGGAACATTTCTAAGTTGCTTCCGAAGAACTGAGCTATCATCACGCTAATTTCTCCTCAATTTCAATCATTTCTGATTTGGAGTCTCACGTTTTCAAACTTACCTGGTACTAAGCATATATGCTTTATTCATTTATTTTCAACAGAGAGGCTGAAAGTGGGCTTGATTGAATACTATTCTATCTGGATAAGATAATTGTTGAAACAAATTAACCCCCGCATCCCAGTGGCTTAACACTGGTTTATTTCTTGCTCATGTGAGTCCCATGGTTTTCCTGGGTGGTTTTCCTCCAGATGCTAATTGAAGAATACAGGTTTCTATCATCAAGTGGCTCTTAGAGTCCTTCACATTTGATGTCATGGCTGGGAGAGATGGAATGTGGACAATTATACGGATGCTCTAGGGACCAGATGGAAGGGGCATGACACCTTCATTAGTTGACCAGAGCCTAGTCGGATGGTCCCAACCAAACTGCAAAGCAGGTTGGAAAATGGAGACTTCCATGTGCTTAGGAAAGCACATAGGCATTTGGTGTGCAGCCAGCTAGTTTCTGACATTCATAATTAAGGAAACTTTTATGTCACTAGTGATTATCATGTGTGTAACTCCCACAGGGTAACGTGCATGTTGTTCTTTTGTTCCTCTAGGGCAGAGTTGGGGATCATGATACAGAAGATCATGGTGTACTCTCATCATTGCTGTGTGTGAGGCTCAGTTTTATTTACCCCCACCCTCCCCTCATACCAGCTCCCCTTCTTCTTCCTCTCTCTCTGCTAGCCGCCCACTCCAGTGTGTCTACCATATGTTCTGGGTATTCGTGTATCCTGTAGAACAAGCAGTGTGGGACATCTTTTCCAACTCTTGATACCAGTATTCACTGTGTTTGTACCGTGGTCTCTCATCATGGTTTGTGTTATTTTGATCATTAGTGATTTTGATACCTATGTTTATATATTCATCTACAATTGCTTATTCATTTTTTTCTATAGTGTTTTAATTTTCTATGGTTTTTAAAACTGATTTATAACAGTCCTTATGTATTCTAGACATTAAAATACTATTGATTTTTGATGTAGCAAGTGTTTCCTGTTAGCGTGTCTTCCCCTGGGAACTTTGTGGTGCTCATCACTAAACAAGAAGCTTTAATTTTGATGTCATCAACTTGATCCATTAACACATTACTTTGTGGTTTATTCTTTTTGGTTCCTGTTTAAACAGTCTTGTGCTAATTTTGAGTCATGAAGATACATTCTTGAATCTTTGCAATTATCTTTAACTTTCAGGATTTTGAAGTGTCTGGAGACGACATTTTTATAGGGGATCAGCTGGGAGTACAGCATTATTTTCTCCACAGAAATTCAATTTCTTGCAAGTCATCTGCTAAAGAATTCCTTCTCCCCTCATTGCTTTGTGGTATTGCCTTTATCATACATAAAGCTGGCATGGGACCATCTCTGAGCTCCTTTAGGTGTTCCATTTGTCCATTTGTCCAAATCTGTACCAGAACCATCTTGCTTTTATTACAATGGTTTTCTCAAGTCAAGTCCGTCCTGATCCTGACCTTGTTCTTCATTTTCAAGAAAGATTTTAACAATTCATGGATCTTTATCCCTTCATATAAATGTTAGAGTTCTTATGTTGAATTCATAAAAAAATCTAGCTGGAATGTTGATTAGGATTACACTGAATATACATATGAATTTAGGAATAATTGGTATAGCTACTATATTGAATTGGTTAATTGCTATATTTACTATATTAGATATAATGCATTGTGCTAATTTATACCAGAAACATGGCATAACATTTATTCAGATGATTAGATGAAAAATTTTCCATAAAGGTATCATGTATTCACTCAAGCTAATTTTTTAAAGCATGGGTACTACTTTAACAAAATTCAACTGGGGACACATTCACGTGAGGAGCTTCTGTCAGATTCCCTCACCAAGGTCTGTAGAAACATGTCCCTCTCAGCCAGAGTTGGCATGCCCTCCTTCCATCTCCAACCTCCCTCTTAGATGGAGCTCTTCAGAAAATTTAAAAGTGCCAATCAGTTCAAATAAATTAACTGCATCCTGGGGATATGATTTAAGACATGAACTCTGCCTGAGTAGGAAAATTTCAGCATGTTTGCAGCCCAACAAGGCTTCCACAGTATTAACACTCCAGGGAGCTCGGAAACCTTTGTTTTGCTTCTCAGAATAACGTGCCTTAAGAAACAAGACAGCTGTAACGAGTGCTCTTTTGGAGAAAGACTCAGAACTCCTTAAACTTCTCCACCAGCATAATTTTGCAGCAGAGAAAGGAGAACATATACCACAAGTGGGTCCAGGGTCTAGCCGAGGATGGTGTGAGCCACTGCAGAGTTTGTCTTGGAGGCCTGTGTTCATAGAGTAAAATTTTATTGAAAATTTTAATTCTTCTCCAATATATGTTGATCACAACTTTTTTTCTAGGCATAACACAGTCTGCAGTAAAGTGGACTCTGAGAGGTCGTGCCACACTTAACCTGTGACTTTGGGTACTTCTGATCCTGCTGTCCATGGGCCCAATTTGAAGGGAATGGCACTATAATATTTTGGTTAGAGTTTGCTTAAGGGTTGTTAGAGCTGAATTGTGTCCCCCCAAATTCATATGTTGAAGCTCTGACCCCTGGTACCTCAGGATGTGACCATATTTGGACATGAGGCCTTTACAGAGGCGATCAGTTAAAATGAGGTCATTAGAATGGACCCTAATCCTTTCTGACTGGGTCCTTATGAGAAGAGAAGGACACGGGTGCACACAGGGGGGCAGGATGGCATCTACGCACCCAGGAAGAGCCAGCCCTGCCCAGGCTTTGACCTTGGACACGTCCAACCCTTGGGACTATGAAGAAAATAAATCCCTTGTGTAAGCCCCCCGTCTGTGGTATTTGTTATGGCCTCCTGAGCCGCCCGAGCATCCATATGGGGATGGGCTGCAGAATTACAGAAATATGGGTTAGTTTAGATTTTTATGAGCTATGTCTACAACCTGGTGGTTCTCTATCCTTGTCTGGTCCTTCTGCAAACTACTGGGCTCTTGGTATAAATAAAGACAATAAAGAGATTGGCATGGGTCCGAGGGAGGAAGAAGGGCACAGGAGGATTAGTGGATGGTCCAGGGTGCACCATAATGGGGAGCCAGGAACTCTCTCTAGAGGGGAAGTGGTGACTTTCTAGAGAATTCCAAGGAGAGAGGGTGCACTGCTCCCACCATGACCGTATTTGGAGGATTGGTGTAGGACACGAGAAGGATCGTTCTGGTGGCCCCAGGGCCTGGGTGGTGGACAGGATTTGGGGGCAGCACAGCAGAACCCAGGGAAGTGGGGCTGGGGAAAAACAGAGCTCAGGCCTTTGATGAACCCATCTGAGAGCCACCGGCCATCCAGGGGAACAGTGCAGGGAGGTTCAGGGAAAGATGGATTTCCCGGTGTGGAGAAAGCACGGACTGGAGAAGAGGCTGGGCGTAGGTCACAGGGAGCCTGCCCAGCGTGGGGTCTGGGGGTCTGAGGGCTGAGCTGCAGGTGCAGGAACCTGACTGAGCTCACTCACTCAGGTTCCTGTCTCAGCTCTCAGGAAGCTGAGAAAGCACTCGAGCCAGGTGGGACATCGGCTCTCCTGCTCGTGCTTTTTCAGCAACCTTGAGGAGGGCTTCCTCCTGACTCAGGCACCGGGGAAGGTGCCAGAAGGGAAATCGACCCGTGGCCCAGTCACATCAGCCACTGAGCTGGGACGTCCTTACTTTGCCTTTCCTGCACACGGAGCTGCTGTGGGCGCTTGGGTGGGGCCCAGCCTGCAGGCATGGGAAGCAGAATCTGCTTCTGGAAGGTAAAGGGTCAGGGAGAAGACAGCAGGAGGTCATACAAGGAGGGACCTGGCATCAGTTTTGGGGTGCTTTGCAGGGAGGACAGGGCCCTGGAGGAGCTCTCTCGGGGCGGACCCCGGGACTGGACGTGTGGGATCTGTGCGCCGGGAGACAGGAGGCTGTCAGTGATACTACAAACCCCGAAACGGTAAGATTTGAAAACAAACAATTATTTTAGCAGAAAATGAGAGACCAGCTTCAAGTTTTCTTGTTAAGGGCTTGTTTCTAAACAGCTGAATAATTACTGTCGTCTATTTAGGATTTCCAGATGGTTTCTAAAATTTTCTGCTTTCTTCAAAATTTCTCAGTCTTTTTACACTTGTCTCAAAGATTGCTATAACATTTCTAATTGGATCATTGCATTTACAACAAACATTTCTGGAAGGCCCGCTCTGCTTAGCGCTGGTGAGTGAGATGCATAATAACTTCCAGGGTTATTTTAAGAAGAGACGGTGCTTGTGTGATTTGGTGTTCTTAGGATTTTTTTTTCCCGTTATATTCACTATTAAATCAATATTGACAGATCCAATACTGATGTGGTAAATTTTCTAATTCTGGATAAAATAGAACATTTCATACTTCTACCATAAATGGTATTTTAAGTTGACTTTAAAACACAGTTTAGTAACAACTTGTGCTTTCTTATTCTACATCATTATTATGGCTGTCTCCATCCTTTTGCAGAAAAATTAAGTCTTTTTTTGAGGATTCTCCAGTTTCTGATTTTTCACTCAGAAAATTAAGCAAATCTACCTCGAGTTCTTGGAGGGGTCACCGCAGTCATGACCTTGTCTGTTATAAATATTTGTCATTGACGTTGTGTTTCGGGGCCAGTGAGGGGCAGAGGGGCTGCAGGGGTGCAGCCCCAATCCGCCTTCCCAGCCTCCCTCACCCCGTTCGTGCCTCTGACTTCACGTGCTTGTGTCAGAGGTCGCTGAGCCTCCCGTCTTTTCCAAACACAGTCTTGCATTTCCTGCCTTATTCCATTCCCTTTCTACTGATTTTAGGAAGTCTTTCCTGAGGGTCCTCACTGAGTATATATTTTCCTCCCTTTGTGTATTCATTGCATTTTTAAAAAAGATTTTATTTATTTATTTGACAGAGAGAGAGAGAGAGCACGCACGAGCGGGGGGAGCAGCAGGCAGAGGGAGAGGGAGAAGCAGACTCCTCGCTGAGCAGGGATCCCGGCGTGGGGCTTGATCCCAGGATCCCCGGATTCCCGGATCCCTGTATCATGACCTGAGCCGAAGGCAGACGCCCAACTGACTGAGCCACCCAGGAGCCCCTATTCATTACATTTTTAACTTTCTTTTGAGCGAACATATTTCTGTTTTGAATTATAGATATGTTTCTATACTGATATGTTCCTGTTCCTCTTGATTAATTATAATTTTTGAAGACTTTTGAAGATGGATAGAGATATAAATATAGAAAACAATACAGAAATAGACATATGTACAGGTCCGAGTACAGATATCCCTCCTTCAGTAGAGCGTGTGCCCCGTGAGGACAGGGAGTTTTGTCCGCTTTGATCACTGCAGCATTCCCAGCGTCTAGAATGCACCTGTTCTGGGTTAAATGCCCACCTGTGCGTCCTCGGAGCGCAGGGAGCTCTCCCTCGCGTGGTGTTCACTCACACGGAGATCACTGTTCGCCCTCCCCCTCCCCACCGCATCCCGAGCTCCTGAGGGCAGGCCTGGACATCATTTATTGCTGTGTTCCCATATCTTTTAATATGTGCTTGACAATGACAAACATACGAGATATACATGTATCCGGGGTGTCCTGACAAGGATGATCAGATGCAAAGGTCATGGCTCTGTCACTCACTCCTTCATGTCTTTGCACAAATGTCACTTTAGGAGGGAGGTCTCCCTGGGGGTGCCGTTCTGAAAGTAAGACCAGTATGCTCCCCCACGCAGCACTCAGCACTCTCTTGTCCCCTTTATTTTCCTCCAAAATACTTATGACCGCACCATATGCTTACAGTATTTTTCTTGCCTGTGTCCATGAAGTCAGGGACTCTATCTTCTCTCCCTGCCTAGATAGCAGTGCTCGACATGTTTGTTGCATGAATGGAAGGCTGAAGTAGGTTTTCAAAATATACCTTAGGAATCATTAAAGACTTTTTATGATTTTTTCAATAAACATTTAAAATATATATAAATAAAAACATCTAAAATAAATTTTTAAAAACTTGAAAAATGGGAGTGTAGTAATACCTCCCTCTGTAGACTGCAGTTAGCTGGTGAGATTGCTTACGTCTGTGAGGCGTCCCCTGGAATGAGCTTCCTGTTAGCTGGAAAGAGCAGCTGACATTGGTCACCCCCACCCCGGAACAGTCTGGAATGAGGGCTGACAGCAGGTGGATCACTAAGACAGCTTTTTCTTTCCTAGGACTGATTTGCATTAACAGTTCCAGTGACCTTGAACAGGTGGCAGAATGGGTGCCTGGGCGTGGCCCATTCTCAGTAGATGTTTCTTGAATGAAAGAATATCAATAAGAACCTAGTTCTTCAATGCTCTCCAGAAACATAGACTTCATAAATTACATTTGAGCTTATTTATGTTACATAAATTCTTCTAAATTAAATGCAGGAAACATGATTGCAAACATGTTGTTACAGGGGATGCTTCTGTCTGTCAGTATTAACGTTTGCAAAGGGTCTGTAGCTCGCAGGAGGGGATGTGGAATGTGGAGCAGAGCTTACGTGCCTGGGCGTGGCATCTGGGTCAGGAAACAGGACTGGTGGGTCTGCCAGCAGCCGCGCTTACGGAGGCTCGGCGACGCCCTACTCTCTCCGTAGGCGCCAGAGATCCAGTTTCTAGGCAGCCCACACGAAGGTGAGCCTGAAGCACGGCCGCTGTGACTCTGGAGGCACTTTCTGAACGGGGCACTTGGGCCCTGACATTCCACATGACCTGTCGCTTCTGGTTAATGCATGTCTTTAGCCTGATTTTTACGGATGCTGCAGGCTGTGGAGTTAGCTGGTGTCAAATGGGAATTCGCATGTAAGATGTGAATTTGCCAGAACCTCGCCAAATTTCTCATGATCCCCTGTATTCTCCTGGATTAAAAAACAACACCTCTTTTTAAAGAATAAATAATACCATGTTTGGGGGTTACAAGTTAAATTTAGAGTTTAAAACAAAGGCTGTAGTGAAAAAATAAACTGAGGGATGGTTTGGTAATTTTTTCCTTTGATATGTAATACCGGCCAGAAAAGCCAATGGCTTGCTCAGTGCGTGCACACACACGTGCACATAGACACTCATGCACACACACGTGCACACGTAAGGTGCCCGCTGATGCCCACGTGTGCACATCCACACACACAAGCACAAGTGCACCCACACCCACACATGTGCATTCACACACGTGCACACGTACGTACAAGTGCACAATTCAACACACCCGCACATGTGCACACACAGGTGCACACACACGCACACGTGCACACCCAGAGGCACACACCCAGGTGCGCACACACCCACCCACACATGCACACAAAGTGCACACACACACCTGTGCACACACTTGCACACAGGTGCACACACACAATGCACATGCACACACAGGTGCACAGACACCCACACATGCACACACACACAGGTGCACACACACATGTGCACACACTTGCACACAGGTGCACACACACAATGCACATGCACACACAGGTCCACAGACACCCACACATGCACACGCACACACACAGGTGCACACGCACATGTGCACACATGCACACAGGTGCACACACGCACATGTGCACACACTTGCACACAGGTGCACATACACAATGCACATGCACATACAGGTGCACACACACGCACACGTGCACACGCAGAGGCACACATCCAGGTGTGCACCACACGCACGCACATGTGCACACACATGCACACAGGTGCACACACGCAATGCACATGCACACACAGATGCACAGACACCCACACATGCACACGCACACACACAGGTGCACACACGCACAGGTGCACACACATGCACACAGGTGCACACACACAATGCACATGCACACACAGGTGCGCACACACACACGTGCACACGCAGAGGCACACACCGAGGTGTGCACACACACACCCACACATGCACACAAGGTGCACACACGCACAGGTGCACACACATGCACACAGGTGCACACGCACAATGCACATGCACACAGAGTTGCACAGACATACACACCCACACATGCACATGCACACACACAGGTGCACACACGCACATGTGCACACACATGCACACAGGTGCACACACACAATGCACATGCACACACAGGTGCACAGACACCCACACATGCACATGCACACACACAGGTGCACACACGCACATGTGCACACACATGCACACAGGTGCACACACACAATGCACATGCACACACAGGTGCACAGACACCCACACATGCACACGCACACACACAGGTGCACACACGCACATGTGCACACACTTGCACACAGGTGCACACACACAATGCACACGCACACACAGGTGCACAGACACCCACACCCACACATGCACACGCACACACGCAGGTGCACACACACACGCACACACACATGCACACACATGCACACGCCCTCTCGACACTCTAAGATCAGCCCCCCTGCTGCCCACGTTCTGCTGGCCCCAAGTGCAGCTGGAGGCCGCCCAGCCAGGCCCCCTGCTGAGCCGTGGGCTTGGGGGGGGGCAGCAGCCCCTCCTGCTGTTCTCTGGGCCCTTTTGTGCTTTGATTTCTCTTCACTGTCCTTCTGTCCTTCCCCCACCTCCCCTCCCTTCCTCTCCTCTCCCTGAGCTTCCTGCCGCCCAGACGGGACTGAAGGAGAGGCCCGTCTTCCCTCTGGCTGTGCTCGGGGCGCATGTGTTTTCTGTTTGGGACTTGGCCCTCGGGTTGAAGTTTCCCTCGTTTGAGTGAATTCTTCAGGGGACCCTGCAGGGCGTGGGGTTCACCTGTGCCGCCGTGCCTCCTTTCTCCCCTGCTCGGAGCACCTCAGCCCTTTCCCCAATCTCCTTGCCCCTCGGGGCTGTGAAGATAATGGGGCTGGACTCGGAGGGTCCTTCAAAGGCCGTGGTCGCTTCGTTCTTGGGGACGCCGTGAGTCTCTCTCATGCTCTGGAGAGGGTGAGCGGGGAGATGGGGAGCAGGGACCGAGGGACAGTTCCCGCCGGGCCCCTGAGCCCCCGTGTCCGCCCCAGCCCCTCTGGGGCCCGGCCTTGTCCCCTCCTTAGCCCAGGACCATCGCTGGGTGCCAGCTGCGGCCCCCCATGTGGCCAGGGCCCGGGGACCGCACTGACATGCCTAAGTGTTCAGGTAGATCAGGGACCACATGGCCCACTCGGAGGCCTGTGATGGGCTCTTCATTTCCCTTGTCCTCACTGGCGCCATTTTCCCTTTGTGTTTGTTATTTCTTTTTATTGTGGCAAAATACACATGACATAAAATGTACCATTTGAACCATTTTTCAGCGTACAGTTCAGCCGCACCGAGCACATCCGTGACGTGCAACCGTCACACCATCTGTGTGCGCCATTTTCCACATATGCGTCCCAATAAATTATTTCCTGCTCTCTGTCCGTCATGGGGAATAGTTCTGGACGGTGACGGGCCTTCAAAACACACGAGAGGCTTAAGGAACACGGTTCTGCGGGAACAGGCGGAACTCCGCGAGCTTCTCCGGGACTGATTCCACCGGGTCACTTACCGCTCAGGGCCAGCAGAGGGGGCCAGTGGGCCAAGCCTCGTGCAACCTGCTTCCCTGCACATCACCGCCCCGAGCCCAGGGAGGAAGCCCGGGGGACAGGTGCCTGCGAGCCGGTCAGCATTGACCCGGCAGAAGCTCCACACTGTATAAGGAACACTGAGCCAAGCAGTGTTTTAGTTGTTCAAAGTTAACTTTTCCCACCGATTTTCACTGATGAAAAAGATCGTCAAGGAAGAACAATTCTCCCCTCCCTTGGGGGGGCGGCTGGGGGGGGGGCTCCTTTCTTTGATTCAGAGCCTTTTTGCTTTTGGGTAGTTAGGTAGTTTTACCTTTTGGGTAGTTAGCAGCATTATTGGGTATTTTAAACTGGATGGACAATTCTTGGGTGTCGAGTGCTACCCAAGTCTGGAAGAAAGATCCCATGCTGGGTTGCCAATCTTGGCATGAAATTTAACGTGAGTTAGAGAAAGTGAAGAAATGGAGTGAACGTCTCTTGTGTCTGGAATGGGGCATGTCTATGAACGGGGGGTCACCACTGCTCAGTGTCTCTCCGTGGCACCTGCAGCCGCTCACTACGTTCCTTACAGGAGACAAAGAAATCAGGACTCCCAGGCTCCTCGCTCCCAAAGTGAACTCAGCTGTGAATAACAGAAGGTCAATCCATCTGCACGGAGCGTCTATATGGGCCAGACATGTTCCACGGTCCACAGGCAGCTAGAACGTTTTTAGCAACTCACCCAAAGTACATGGAAGAATTCTTTAGAAATTAGAACCCTGACAATTATAGCCACAGACAAATACAAATGGATGGGGATTGTCAACAAAGAAAGTAAAAAAGACAAACTGAGGGTTCTAGAGGGGAGGGGGGTGGGAGGATGGGTTAGCCTGGTGATGGGTATTAAAGAGGGCACGTTCTGCATGGAGCACTGGGTGTTATACGCAAACAATGAATCATGGAGCACTACATCAAAAACTAATGGTGTAATGTATGGTGATTAACATAAAAAAAAAGACAACCCAATTATTTTTAAACCTGATCATCTAGAATTCGTTGACAAGAAAACTCAACACAAAGCTACAAAAAAAAAAAAAAAAAAAAAAAAAAAAAAAAAATCCAAGCCAAAAAAAGGCATGATCCTTAATAAACCTTTACTAGGAAAACCTCATTATCTTAACAGATGAAGAAGTACTTTTCTCCTTGGGTATTTGCTCTTCCTTATCTATGGATACTTTCAGAGTTGAAGGCAACAGAACAAAACAAAACAAAAAGCAGGAAACACTGAAAACCCACTCCGAGTTGCTTTTCATCATCCTGTGTTGAACTGCACTCTGTTTTCCAGACCATCTTGCTTTGCTATTAGCCAACATGCCCTGAACTTGGCGATTCTCTTTCTTTCTTATCCCTCCCTGGAAAATGAAGTTCTCTATGCAAATTATCGCCCTACGCCTGACTGTCTTGGGTCCATGTAATGGGGTTGCTGACATTTCTCTGACCTCCTAGTGGAATAATTAGGTGCTCCAGTTACCAAGCAACAGAAGTCAGATGACCCAGGAGCAGGGATTCCTGGGCAGACTCAGTGGAGGGATAGAGTCCGCTTCCGGAAGAGCTTGCACCAGACGCGGGGGTGGTGATCTTCCTGCCACGGGGCTGACACTGTCAGGTGACCAGCTCACCTCCACTGTCCCCAGGCATGGCACCAACAGGACGCCAGCCTGCCCATCACAGGTGCCTGGTGACCTGCTCTTCACCTAGCAGAATTCAGTGAAGCCTTTGGAATTTTTATTTGGTTATTTACGTATTCTATTCTGATAAACGCCCACACGCAGAACATGAGATCTATCCTTTTAACAAATATTTAAGTGTCAGGTACAGTATTGTTACTGTAAGGGCAGTGTTGTAGGGCACATTTCTGGAAAGTTTTGTTGCACAATTGACACTCTGCACATAGCAGAGCAGTTCCCCACTCTCCCCCCCCCGGCTCCCGGCAACCACCATGTTCTCTCCGCTCCTGTGAGTCTGACCACCTTAGGTACCGCGCACAAGGGCGATCATGCTGCATTTGTCCTTCTGTGACTGGCTTATTTCACTTAGCGGCACGGCTGCTCAGAGAGCTTGGTCCTGGGAGGAGACACCACCTGTTCATGGGGACCGACCCCATGCGCCGACAGTGGTGGTGGGTCGTTCTGATTGACAGGTTTTGTGCTTCAGACTGCAAAACCCCTGAGAGGAAAAAGTACAGCACCAGAAGATGTCCTGCAAACCTAGTAACTTTTTAGTGTGGCATATCACACACAGCCCAGAGCTGAAAAGAAGAGCGTTATGCTAAGCTGTATGTAGCTAGCTAGCTAGCTAGAGCATAGATCTGAAGATGTGTGTGTGCTCAGGAAAAAGCTCCCAGACCATAAAAGCTGTGTCCCAGATATCAACTGTGATGACGCCTAGTGTGGACATTACGAGATTATGAGTAATTTTCAATTATTTGTATACTTTTCTATATTTCTCAAATGTTCTACAATCAACATTACCTTTATATTAGCAAATATAGACATGTAAGCATGAATGTCAGTATGCATCCGTGTGCATTAGGTTGCATGGCGTGTGTTCTGTCCAGGGGTTTGCTGTCGAAAGTGTGGTTCTCTTTGTAAAAATGAGTTATTACCACATTAATCTATTTATTCAAGGGGAGACGTAAAAAAAATTTCTTTTGAGCAGTGACCCGAACTGCCTAGAAAACAGAGGGGATTATCCCCTCAGACTCAGAAGCCAGGAGACCCATTTCAGCCACCTTGCTGAGACCGACTCTCCGGCCCTGAGCACATGCCACATTCCAGACCTGCTAACCATTGTCCCTGCTAATCCTACACCAAGCCCAAGGGGAGGTTTTGTTATCATCCCCATTTTCCAGATGGGAAAACAGAGGCACAGAGTGATCAGGTGATCTGGCGAAGATGCCAGCAACGAGGAGTCCAGGAAGGGGCCTCCAGAACCCACACCTCCACCACCAGGCTGTGCTGCCCCTTCAAGATGGGGTAACGGACAACAGGACACCCCACAGGGATGTGTGGGGCTTACAAAGTCAATGACATTGGAGGAGCCCTTGGGAAAGAAAAGGCATAGCAAATTAGTTATTTGCAAGTCATTTAAAATGTTGATTCTTGTGGTAGAGTCCCTGTGCGTGGGCCTTCCCGGGCTCGGGGTGAGAAGCAGCCTTCTTGTGGGATCTGTTTGGACACAGCCGTCGTCTGTCCAGGTGTCTTCGGACTGTAGCCGCCTCCTGTTGTTCCAGCTTCCATCTGGCCTGTGTGGGTGTGAGTGACCAGGGCCTTCCCACAGGCCAAGGGGGATATACCAAAGTGGGCTCCACCATGGCCAGGGCAGGGGGGATGCTGGGAAGGACTCCAAGCTTGCCCTTCTCCGTGATTTCCCCGGAGGCAGAACCTCGACGCTACGTTCGTGCTAAGGTTTAGCACATATGTGCCCGGAATAGGTGGTGTGTCGACTGACTTACATCCATGTTCCAGAGTGCGGCTGTCTTCTCAGTCAGCTTGGGTTGCTCTAACAAAATACCACAGACTGCGTAGCTTGTAAACAACACCAATTTATGTCTCAGAGTTCTGGAGTCTGGGAGTGTGAGATCCGGGTGGCCGTATGGACGAGTTCTTGGTGGGGGCCCTCCTCCGGGTTGCAGAGGGCCGGCTTCTTCCTGTGCCCTCACATGGCGGAAAGGGGGCTAGCCAGCTCTCTGGTCTCTTTTTATACGGGTACAAGTGCCATTCGTGAGAACTTCACCTTTCTGACCTCATTACCTCCCAAAGGCCCACCTCCAAATACCATGATATTGGGATTCAGGTTTCAACATATGAATTTGGGGGGAAACATAAGACTCAGTCCCTAGCAGTGGCTGATACGAGATATTTCTCTGACAGTAGGTTTGAAGAAGTTTCACATTAATAATTTTAATTAGCAACCACTCTAGAACAGTAATAGGAAAATCAAGTTCATCCTTGGCTGTTGTAGACACACAACCACTGACTCTAAAAACACAGGTTCTGCAAAAGTTACAGCTCAGTTGACTTTAGACACGTCATGTTTGAAACAGTCGTGTGATCTCAAAACTGATCAAGACCTAAACCACATGGTCAAACGGTTTTGAAAGAAGCTCCTGGAATTGTGAGTTCTAGTCATTGCTAGCTGCTGTGTGAGTTTTGATGATTACAGCAACTCTAAAATGTTTCCTATTCTAAATCAAACTAATCCTAACAGCGTTGTTTTCTTTTGATCATTGTACATTTTAAAAAAAACACTCCCTAGCTATTTTTCCTTCCACATATTGTGCAAAGTCTTTTTGGCTGAAGGCAAGAACATTCCCTGGTGCTCTGTACGGAGGTCCATCTCTGTTGGGATCTGAGCTCTCATTTACTCAGTTGACAAACATTTATTGAGATGCAAAGAAGGAGCAGAAGATACTTCTCTGTCCTCCAGAATCTCACAACCCAGTAGAGACACCCACAGCCATGGAAACAATTGTCCTGTTTGCACGTGTGCAAGCATGCATGTATGTGCGTGCGTGCGTGCGTGTGCATTTGTGCGTGAGGCTAAGAGGCAGCTCGGGTCAGGATTTAACAGAACCATTTTTAGACTCAATGCATTTCACCATGCCTTTGGGGCTGGCCTGGCCGAGCCAGAGCTGAGCACAAACAAGGTCTAAATTATGTGCAATTAGAAACTTCCCTCCCCTTCGTCTGGCTTTGTCCTCATCGACTCCCGTTTCTTGCTCTCGTGGCCATCATCTACCCTGGCACCAGCTTAGCAGAACAATGTCCATGAAATTAAATTCACAAAGGCCTTGGCAGCTTATTCTGATATATCTCGGCCCTGGCGATGGGGATGCGGGGCAGGGGGCCAGCACCCATCTGTGGACCCTCGTGTGAACCCTGTCTGGTGGCGTGGGGAGGGTGGCAGGAGGCTAGGTGATGTACAGAGAAACTCAGGGCATCATTGGAAACCCTCAGTTTCCCTCTTCTGGAACTCTATTTCCCTAGTCTTAAGTAAGGAAGTCCTGCAGAGAGACTTTCCATCAAGTCAGGCCCAAAGGTTAGTAAGTTGCTCCAAGACACCCAGTGTTAGGAACCCAGGATCCCAGAAGCTATTTCTGTGACCATGTTGCTTAGAGCTTGACCATCCCCACCGTCCATATATTGTCCCTGCCTCCTTTCTCCAGCTGAATGATCTGGTGTAAAACAGAGGTACAAAAGGCGATTGTGTTCAGCCTTTTGGGGGATGAGCTGCACAACGGGCCTTTCAAGTCCCAAGAACATAGCTTGTTCTATGCAAAACACATTGCACTGTTCACTTCTCAACTTAGCCATTTCTGTTCTGACACAGCCTCCTTTCCGATCCGACATACGGTATGTAAATATGAGCCAACAACGCAAATCTCCTTTCTAAAACTGAAACTGTTAATAATTTTCTTTGAAGAGCATCACCTCTCTTCGGCAGGGAATTACTGTCAACCTCCTTGCTGCCTAGCGGTAGTTAACTGAGCTTTTTCAAAGGAAATATTGTGCCAAGGACCATTTCTAGAAATACATCTATATTTAAAAATCATTATCTTCAAAAACTGGCATCAGGAGTCATCGATAGCGCTGTGTTCACATCAAGTAGCTGGAGTCCAGGTTAAACATCTTTTCATTGTATGTGAACTTGGTAACTCTTGGTCTATTTTAGAATGCTTTAGTTCAGTGTAATTACTACGGCTTCTGAAGGCGTATCTGTGTAATTACCACGTAGTTTATTTCATGGTAACTATGCAATTAACTTGTCCCACTTCCCTAAATGGAAAATACTATAATTCTGATAAGAATGGTTTGGATGCTAGTTTTCTCAACCGTACTTTAAAAATATCTATATTTTAAATGCTTTCTTCATAATCTCCCTTCCCTTTCTTCAAATAACCTATCTGGTTTAGTTAATCATTTTTTGCTTTTTTGGACCAAAAAAAGGTACAAGTGCTAAAATTTTGTGAGGCAGCCCTGCATTATCAAGAAATCTTTTGAGGCATAAAAAAAACAACTAGAGTTAAATTATCCACACAGATGAGCGCTGGGTAGGGGTCTTTGAAGAGTCTGCTGAGGTCTCGTGTTAATCAGGTCATGAGCCCCAAGAAAACAGCTACATTTGTCTCTACTTCTCACTATGTCAGAATTAGCTCTGGGAGGGAATTTGCTTGATTTGGGCCTTTTGTATTTTCTGCTGTGAAGGTGAGGGTGGCCTTGGGAGAGTGTCCCAGGGGACATTCCTTCTGGTTTAAGGCACAAGGTAGAGGGATGGACCTGGGCACTAATATGAAGTGTTAGGAAAGTGAAAGTTACCCCAGCCTAATTACAACCTACGAGAATATGGGAAGTGTCAACCCACAGATTTTTTTTTTCAAAAAAATCATTTTCTTGTTCCTGTCTGTATGACCAGCTTGCATGGCATTTATATTGAGATGATTGAGGAATTAATCTTCAAAAGCAAATCCTCTTACCTGTCAAAGCATGGGCCCCAGGGCCAGCCGTGGCCATAATTCTTATTCACCTAATCTGATAAATCCATCTGTCCATCCAGCTATCCAGATATCGAATGTATATGGACTGCCTAGATGCTGGGGATAAAGAAGACATGTCTCTGCTCTTGAGGACCTCACAGCCCATTTAGGGAGGCAGTGGGCCAACAGTGATTAGATAGCAAGAGATCACCACGATAGCAAAAGCAGATGTTCCATGAGAACAGTCACCCATTTTGCAAATACTCTACGAATGTGCTAAATACCTCCTATGTGCTGGGTACCATTCTCCAGTCAGGGAGATACAACAAAGAATGTGTCTGGTAAGATCCCGGTCCTAATGGTGTTTTCTTTTTAGTAGAGAGACAGAAAACAAACAGGTCAACAAATAAAAATGGGCACCATTTTCAGGCAATGCCATGTTCTACAAGGGGATGGGGGGAAGGATGTGGAAAGGAAGGTTGTGCTGGATACGGTGGTCTTGGGAAGGTTTCTCTAAGAAAGTGACATTTGGGCAAAGACGTACGTGAAGTCAGGGCGTGAACCTTGTGGAGGTGTGAAGGAGCCAGTCTCTGAGGTGGGATCCAAAGTGCCACAGCAGAGGAGGCTTTTGCTTGAGGAGTGGGGAGGCTGGAGAGCAGTGAGCCAGGAAGCATGCCCCTAGAAAGGAGGCCAGAGAGAGGCCGCATATCAGCATGTGTGGCCACATGGACACTGCGGGGAACTCGGGTTTTTATTTGTTGTTTGTTTTTGCGTGGGATAGGAAGTCATGGGAAGATTTTGTGCAAGGGTCAGGCAAGATCTGATTTTTCTTTTTTAAAAGAAAAGTACCACTCTTTGGCTCCCACATTAAAACCACACTGAAGGAGGGTCAAGAGAGGATGCCAATGTCAGCCTGGAGAGCATTCTGGGTGAAGGATGATGGCAGCTTAGGTTGGAGTGGTTGTGGAGGGACCGTACAAAGTGCAAAGGCTCCTGGATATGTTTTGAATATACACCCAATGTTGAGTTGGGTGGAAGGGGGCAGAGAATGAAGGAGGCAAAGATGGCAACTAGGATTTTGGCTTGAGCCACCAGAAGATTGGATTTGCTCAAGTGGGGAAGGCTTTGGGAGTGGCAGGGTTGGAGTTGATGAACCAGGGTTCATTCTTGGGCATGCTGTGTCTGTGATGTCTGGTTGACATCCAAGTGAAGATATTGAACAGGCAGCTAGACACACGAGTCTAGAGTTGGGGAGGGAATTTATCTGGGAATATAAATTAGGGAACTGTTAGCATGCGGGAGGCATTTAATCAATGCCTAAATGACAGCAGGACTGGATGAGCTCAGCAAGAGAGTAGGTGCAGGAAGAGAAGGGTCTGAGGACTGAGTCTGGAGCCCACAATGTCGACATGCTGGCAAGAGGAAGAAGAGCAGGAGTCAGCAGATGAGGCCGAGAAGAGGCAGACAGGGAGATAGGAAGAAAACTAGGAGGGCTTAAAGTCGAGGGAGGCAAGGGAAGGAAGTGTCCCAAAGGAAGAGGATGATCACCTATGTGAAATGCACAGAGTGGTCAAGGAGGATGAGAAAACTGCCCATTAGGCTTGGCAAGGTAGAGGTCACTGTCATTCCTGACAATGGGGATTCAGGGGTGTGTTTGGGAACAAAAACCTAAATAGAGTAGGTGCAAGGAATGGAGGGAGGTGGTGGAGATGGCCAGTACCCACCACCATTTTGGGGAGTTTTGCTATGAAGAGGAGGAGAGGTATGAGGTGGTAGATGGGAGTGAGCATGGGGCCAAGGGAGATCTTTTAAAGGGGAGGGTATTGCAGCACACTTGTGGATTAAAGAAGTTGCTCCTTGAAGGGAGGACTTGACAACGTACAGGGTGAGAAGGTGAGCTCAGAAGAGAGGGTGAGTCCCAGAGGAAGTGTGAGCAGGAACAGCTCTCATAGTGGGGGAGACAGAATATGTGGGTACAAAGGCAGAAAGGGGGAGCTGAAACTGGAGAAGAGACCAGAAGCAAGCTCAGAAAGGCAGGTGACCTGAGACCCACTCATCCAGAGTCATGCAAGAAGGTGGCAGCCAAGTCACCTACAAACGGCATCTTCTGGCTCCAGGCTGGCACTCCTCATTCAAGTGCTCTCTACTGCCAAGGTTGGCAGCCTCTACCTCTCTCCTTCTTCTCCAGGCCAGTAGGACTTGGAATCAGCCTCCACTTCCATGTGCCCCATTCTTTGTCTTTGACAGTTTTCATTCTTGCCCTTCATTCAAAGCCCTTGCTTTATGTGTGTGCAGTAGGCAGAACAATGGCCCCTCAAAAACGTCTACATCCCAATCCCTAAAACCTGTGAATATTACTTTAAGTGACAAAAGGGACTCTGCAGATGCGATTGATCTAAGGATCTTGAGATGGGGAGATTATCCTGGATTGTCTAGGTGGGCGGACACAGCGTCCTTTTAGGAGGCAAGCCGAAGGGTCAGAGACATAAAAGAAGACATGACAATGAAGCAGAGGTTGGAGGGATGCACTTTGAAGTCTGAGGACGGGGCTGCAAACCAATGAATGTGGGCTGACTCTAGAAGCTTGGACAAGGCAAGGATACGGATTTTCCTCTGGAGAGTCCAGAAGGAACACAGCCCTGCAAAAACCTCCATTTTAGTCTCGTAAAGCTCCTCTCAGACTTCTGACCTCTAGAACAGAAAGAGAATTAAGTTGTGTTGTTCTAAGCCACTAAGTCTGTGGTCACGTGTTACAGTGATGACAGGACACTAATACATCTTCTATGAGAATTTACCAGGTCTGAGATTCATGCTTTTGGAGCCCTGTTTCCACACACATGGTGCACTAATCTTTGTGAAGGCATTGAACCTGTGGATGGCTACTCCTCTTTCGGAGGGGAGGACAGGCTGCTGAGAGAGCAATGTGAGTGGCATGCATCATATCAGAGGCTGGTCAGGCCACAGGCTTAGCTACACTGGCCCCATTGGTGACTTCTGCTTTGACAATGCTCACAGGAAAGTGAGTAGCATCGTGGCCTGGACAACAAGGGCAAGGGAATGGTCTCAGCTCTGCACTCTGCCCCGTGCCCCAGAGGCTAATGCACTGACCCCATCTTTCTGCCCCTTTCACAAACAGAAGCTCTGTGAGGTCTGTGGGGCTGACTTAGGCTTCAAGGTGACAGGTTAAAGTCCTCCCACTTCGACTCAGTGGGATTTACAGTGTTTTTCTCTGTTCATCAAGTTGGGACTTCTCCAAGGCAATCTCAAGAAGGCTGCCATTGGGTGGCTGTATGTTACCACTGCTGTTCTCAAGCTAGTTTGTTAACTGGCATCCTTCCCTGATGTTTTTGTTACTAAAATTAACGTGTTAATTTTCTTCATGTGCACCCTTGGATGATTTTGTCTTGGGTGGAATTTTAGAAATCAGATTCACATGTATTGTGATAATCAGCAGGGGCATGAAATATCTGGCTGTGGAGCCAATGTAATGTTTCCCGTAATATTCCAGGATGGGTGTTTTCATTCTCTCTATGAACTTTCTACTTCCAGTGCTGCTACCCTTTGTGGTTAGAAACAGGAAAACAATAGCATTCCACATTCTCTCACTCACGAGTTGGACGGGAAGCTATAGTCCTAAAGTGAGAATTAAAATATTGTCCGATCATAGCTCAGCCAGTCCTGAGACGTCGCTAAATATTATGAAATGAGATACATTTGCAGTCTGAATTGCAACTCTAGAGTGCTCCAAACGAGTCCATAAATTAAAACAAAGAGCTTGTGTGCAATATGAGAGAACTTGAAGATGACTCTGGGTAACTGAAGAGTAAGGTGTTTCGAGACAAAGGAGGAGGGGAAGAACTCTGGTCAACTAAATCCATATCCTTCACTTTGGAAGGCTGCGGTGGGGTAAAGGGGTCAAAGCTTGGGGTTCACGTCACTGAGGATGAGGCATTTCAGAGCTGTAGCCTCCTTTGTCTGTAAGCACAGGAGCTCTGGAAGAGGGATGGATAACTTCTGGACACGACCATGGTGGGAAGCCCCAGTTGTGGGAGACAGGATGGGCTACCCCAGGACTGTTGGCAGAACATGGAAGTAGTCTCTGCCAAAAACAATGTCTTTTTCAGTGGATCAGCACTTTGGGTACCTCTTCAGTGAAGACTTTTTTTAACAGTCTCCACTCCCACCCCCAAGGGAGGAACTGATCACTGCTTCTGAGTTTCCATGGTACCCCTCTCACACTTCCCTGGATCTGCTGTTTGAATGTCACTGTCCTTGTTAGAGGACAAGCTTCTTAAGAGCTGGGTCAGTGTGGTATAAATCCCGTATCTGCAACGTGCCTCCCAATGCCTGGCTCATTGTTGATGCTCAGTAAATGTTGTTTTATGAGCAAGGGGGATCCTCTAAGTCGGGGATTGGTATGCTATGGGCCTTGGATCAAACCTGGCCTCTAGCCTGATTTTGTAAATAAAGTTTTATTGGAACACAACTGTACTCATTCATTTACATTTTGTCCGTGGCACCCTACAATGGCAGTGTTGAGCAGGTGCTACTCTAGCACCCACAATGCCTAAAATATTTGCTCTCTGGCCCTTTACGGGAGTGGCTTGCTGACCCATGTTCTAGAGCAATTGCATCTTCTCTTGGTGCTTGTATCTTAAAGCAAATTACAATGATATACTGAGAACCTTTTGGAACTTTCCAAATTTATCACTCCAGCTAATCAGAGACAGCCTAAGCCCAATACATTCAGGGTTGAGAATGAACACAAATTGTTTCCTTTGTTCAGGGATGGACTGTCCTTGGAATCTGAAGGACTTCCTGTCCCCCAAGGTCTTGGGAGGGCTCAGCAGGGCTAGTCTCATACAGGAAGTCCTGAAAACAGCTTTCTGACCCTAAATTATTTCCTCGTGCACTTGTACACACCACCTAAAATTTCATCTAACACCCCTGTGAGTATTAAGGATACTATTGTTTTATGTTTTATTTTTTCAGTCAAAGTGCTTTCCTCTCCCCTCTGGTCTGAGGTCAGTAACATGATGAAATGTTTGCTCCGAGAGGCGTATGTGTGGTTCTGGTGGTTGGGGGCGGGGCGGGGTGGGAAAAGAGGAGGAAGGCAGAGTCACTTTGGAGCTGGGACCTCTGGAGGGAGAAGGGCCTGAGCAGTTCCTTGGAGTTGGGACTTTGAACGAGGAGAGGACAGCAGGTGCTGGGGGTCTGGAGAGAGGGAGGAGGCATGCAGAGGAGGACCATGGGGACAAGGGGCGTGTCCTGACATGCATCTCTCTATTTCCTGCGTGTGCCTTGCATTAACTGCTGGGAATGGACTTTTTACCAGCTGGGCAAATACATCTAATCCAGTGGCTCCCAATAGGGGGTGATTTTGCCCCGTGGGGCACATTTGGCAATGTCTAGAAACATTCTGGTTGTCAAAACTGTAGGTGGATGAATGCTCTTGTCATCTAGTGAGTAGAAACCAGAGATGATGCTAAAGATTCTACAAATGCACAGGAAAGTCCTTCTTCTCCCCCCCACCCTGCCCAGCAAAAAATTGTCTGGCTCCATATGTCGGTGCTGCTGAGGTTGAGAACCCCAATCACATCCTTGGCGTGCTCCCACACTTCATCTGACATGATGAAAGACACTTGGAGGGGAGTTGTATGTGGAAAGGTACATGCTTGGCTGGGGCCGAGTGAAATTTTTTTGCCTAGAAGATTGCAAAGTAATTAGATGGGGCATCTACATTCTGTTTTGGGAGAATAGGAAGAATTATCTTGTCATCACAGGGCAATTATCCTGTGAATATTTTGGCAGCACATTATGTTTTGCTATGTAATTGCAATTAACATGTAAGTGATCTACTGCTTCTGGTGTGTGTCATCCCTACTGTGGAAAATCTATGAGTAATGTCACGGTGACAGGTACACATGGGTGACATATGTCTAAAGAAGAAGTGGCGCAGAAATCAGGCACATTGTTGGTTCCTTACCCAGCCCCCAGGCACTCATATGGTCATGTTTTTAGTTGAATTTTAGGTAAGAATGTACAGAAGGGGCTTGAAAAGCAGTGGTCAATTATCCACATTGAGAGTGGTTATGTGATTTTTCTGTCTCTGAGAAACATTCAGGTTCAACACTGTTTGTTGGTTTGTTGGAAGGCCAGCATATTCTTGATGGCAGGGAATATTCTATCTCTTGTATCAACAGAATATAATTTCTCTTCCCATACCTTTAAATGTTCCTATCTGGATTAAATCCTCCCCACCCCCCCAAATATAGATCTCATTTTTCCACTAGAATTCTTAAGGATATTTAAAAATGCTTTAAGAATTTTTCTCTAATGCTCAGCTCTGATACAGTTCCCATCATTGTGTGCATTTGAGCGTCTTCCAAAATAACAACCTATACTTAGAATTTTCAATAATTTTTTTAATGAGTAAGTTCTCTGAGTGTGGTTTATTTTGAATTGGATTTTTTTCTCCTCCACCCTCATGTCTAGCAGCAAAATAGGGAAGTTGCAGAGTGTGTCTGGGTGTTCTGTGGCACTCTGGCCGGACACTGCCATGCTGCGCAGTCTAAGTGGAGTGTCCGGGCTCGGCATGTGTGCCCAGCTCCCTGTGGGCAGCTGGTTGGCATTAGGGGGGAGGCCCCGGCTTAGGCTAAGCCTGGTTCTCTCCTCTTGCAAGTAGCCGAGAGTTAGGCTGGGGGGGACACCCCAGCTCTGCTGCCCATCCTTCTGGATCTAGAAACTCAGTTTCATCAGAGCGTGTGACGATCCTTGGGCCCTTGGAAACCTTCCTCACACGTGCTAAACTGTACAAGGTGGATGTGTAAACACTCAGGCCAAGATGCTGACTTCAATGATTCTAGCACTTGGGGTCTTCCAAGAAGACAGAATTGGTTACGGTCCCCTGTCCCATTGCCTGTATACCTTAACTAGGCCTCCCCTCCTATCTACCCATTTATTATTTATTTATTTTTTTATTAACATAAAATGTATTATTTGTTTCAGGGGTACAGGTCTGTGATTCATCAGTCTTACACAATTCACAGTGCTCACCATAGCACATACCCTCCCCAATGCCCATCACCCAGCCACCCGATCCCTCCCAGCCCCCACCACTCCAGCAACCCTCAGTTTGTTTCCTGAGATTAAGAGTCTCTTAAAGTTTGTCTCCCTCTCTGGTTTCGCCTTGTTTTATTTTTCCCTCCCTTCCCCTATACCCATTTTTTTCTTTTTTTTTTGGCAAGGACAGAAGCATCTTTTAGTCATCCGGGCTCACTTTGGTTGGTTTCTGATGCCCGAGGTCTTTATCTTCTGTAGAAGGCCAGCCACCAACCTGTGTGATGCGCTCATGGCTTCTTCATGGAGCCCTGCGTCTGTGCGTGTCCTCTCGGCTCCCACAGCCTCATAACCTGGGTCAGGTCAGGCCTGCTACTCGCACCTCCCGGACTCCGCCGGGTGCACCTTCCACAGCCCAGACACGCAAATCACACAGCTTGAGGGAGAAGCATCACCATGCATGAGGAGTCTTCATTCACAAAAGAGACAATCCTTATTTATTTTACTATCATTGGGATTTTACTTAAAACAATCAGAACTGCGGTCACAGATAAGCTACGAAGACCTTGTTATCACTAATCACTGCTATCTTTGTGCTTTAATATTTTTCTAAACATTCACATATGCGTTGTCTCTCTAGGTACATTTAAAGCATAAATTGATTTTACGAAAAGAATTTTTTGCACACAGTTCTCAGAAATGTACACAATATACCTACTCTGATTGCACAAGGTGATCAATGGGCATTGTTTGTGAGTTTGAAAATGTGGTCTTCATCATGTAGGTTTATGGTCAATCACAGGACCAAGCATGAGGCTCCACTCTGAATCCAAACCCCTTCCCTAGATCCATTTGTTGGTTTCAGATACCCACCAGGCTTCCCGTATCCTGTCTAATTAGGCTCCAGTCCTGCAATATCCCTTCCGTACAATCATTTCATAATGGTTGCATCGAAGCTGCTAGTTTAATAATCTAGATAATAACACACTTTGTGCAGAGTCATTGATAATAGCTGTGCATTTACGATCCATGCTGTGAATGCTTTCATCTTCTGAAACAGGATAGCATATTTCTCATACCAATTTTGAATCCCCACATCATCCTATTTTCTTCTCAACTGCTGATTTCGTCTCACTGCTATTGCTGTTGTCATCTGTCCCAGAGCTGCCGGGGACACCCCCTGGTCTCTCGCCCACACACCTGCAGTACTTTGCCTCCATCTCTTCAAGTGTCATCGACGTCCATTCGCTGATTCAGCACTTGCTACATCAAGGAAACACTCCAGTGCCTCTGGTTTTATCTTGTACACTCTAATTCTTGGAATTAAAAAATTCACAGTCCACTTTCTGCTTATTAGGGCTCTCAAGTTTTTTTTATAGAATGCCTTGTGCTTTCCCTCCTCTCTGAGGAGGTGACATACCTGCTCACGGACAGGGGAACGCCCTGGTCATCCTGCTGATTTGGGCTGAGCGGCCACGTTCTGATTTTTCTTGGCTCCACCCAGGAGAGTAGTGGTGAGCATGGCTGGCCGGCTGGCTCTTGGATGGTGCGGGGACAGCTGGCCTTGTCCCCTTTGCACTGGCTGATTTCACCAGTCATACCTTGAGTCAATTACAAAAAAGTTATAATTGTGGTTACTATTTTGTTCTACTGAAAGTTGGTGTAAAATGTTTATGAAGATAACATTTTGATATCTTTGAGAAAAAAAGCACAACAGCTTGGATCAGCCTGCTGTGAGCCGACAATAGGTAAAAAATCTGGGTTAAGCTAACCATTCTTTTTGAAGCTAATTAGCCATTAATCAGAAAATGCCGAGAACTTATATAAGATTTGGCTAACAGCTGGTTTGCAAATACATTGAAAAGGAGTGTCCATCCCCAGGAGCTAAATGGATTTGCTCCATACAAATCAGGAAAGGAGACTGGTTAGCTGGGCACAGCACAGGACATGCAAACCACGTCCTGTGTCCCTCCTTCCTCCTAAACCATGTCCACTTTGGTTAAATGTCATTGCATATATTTCTGTTAAATGCTATTGCTATTTGAAATTGTAACAATATAATGGAAATAAATAATCAAAGTCAAGTCCAAATTATAAATCAAATCCTGTGTTGTGCTTTAAAACCTGAACTTGGAGCATGTCCCATTGGCATGGGGTCTGGAGGGAGAGTGAAGAGAATGGAAATTGAAACATTTGCTTTATAAGTGTTTATGTTTTTTATCACCATCAAAATACATGACCATTGTAGAATATTTCAAAAGTAGAAAAAGTGCAAGAGTCACCAGAAACCCATCACCTTGGAACAACCTCTGCTGACATTTTGCATATTTCTTTCTAGCAGGTTTTTATATGCTTTTTTCTTTTTTAACATCGTCGAGAGAAAATGTAGGTATTAATCCTCACAGGCAAAAATAGTGGGCAGAAACCAGCAAAAGAAATTCAACTACGGATGAATGCGAATTCTGATATTTTGTTCAAAAGTGTTTTTACAGATACAAGTTTAGGGAGGCCTGGCTTCACATTAAGTTTAAGCGCAGAATAT
The DNA here is from genome assembly GCF_964656455.1 of Halichoerus grypus. Lineage (NCBI taxonomy): Eukaryota > Metazoa > Chordata > Mammalia > Carnivora > Phocidae > Halichoerus > Halichoerus grypus. The sequence goes on from NC_135712.1 coordinate 4,799,471, forward strand.
TTTGTTTTTTAGTTGACCACAAACTGAATGTGGAGAAATATTGCCAATATAAACTTAAAATTTACCGAAGAAAGCACTGTGTCCAGATCAAGGGAGATAATCTGGGGCATTTTTGATTGTATACTACTATTTGGAAACAATTTTGAGCTGTGCTTTAATAGACATATATTTATGTGTATATTTATTTATTAGTTTTACACATGCAACTATAGAAATATATTTTACCTCTACGTATGATTGTTTTTACCCATTATATATGCATATACACACGTATACATATATACACATACATATCTAATTACATACATGTAACTATAGTAATATATGAATGTATATTAACATATAATAATATGTGTTGGTGTTGGAAATCATATATCTAAGATAGTGCGGCTTGCTCTGGGCATCCCAGATAATAGGTCACTCTTACCATAGACCGTTGCTTGGGACTGCAGGGGTCTGCTTAGCGGCTCAGAGACTTGAGACCCCATGGGTCACGGAAAGTCTCTGTGTTCTGGTACCAGGGAAATGTGTCCCTTCATCCCTTTCTCCATACCTTTTTGCCTCTTCTGTGACCATTCCATGTGTGTGCAATGTGAAATTTATGTTGTATCCTAGGGTTGCCAGAACATGAGGAGGAGGAAGAGGCTTGGCCAGCCATTCTTGATATTCAAAAGACCAACTGGACACACTAAAAGCTGTAAATGTGGCCCCGATCCACCAATCACTCACGTTAGCACCCCCAGTCTTATCCCATCCCCATGATCAAGACACTTACTTAAAACAAATCACATTCTCATTTCTGGAAATTTTAGGCACAATAAGGATGGGGGAAGTGATATGAAAGACCTTTGATATTCCTAAAAGATATGTCTTGAGACCTTAATACATACTCCCGTTCTCTAACACAATGATTACACATAATTCCACCCATGGAAAAGCAGATGGTAGGCTTGCCAGAGACCCAAGCACTGCTGACTTGTCACCTCTCTCTTCAGTATGTGCCGTGTCCACACTCTGAGAAAGAACGATCGCTTCCCGAGGCCACCCCTCTTTCCCTTCAGTCCCATCAACAGCTCTAGCCAGTGGCTTGCTTTTGGGGTCATTTATTCCTCTAGGAAGAGGAAGGGTTCCATCAATTCATTGGAGCTACTCGCTGGGACAGGAAGCAGAGAATCACCTGGGTCTTTGCAAATGGGGATGCTGGGTGGTCAGTAGGCTTATCCCCTAGCCAAATGATTTGCTGCAACACGCCAGCTTCCTAACCGGCCTCCAGACACTGGCCTTAGTAAAGTCACAGATTGTCGTATGCCACGGACATGGGGGATTGGGAAGAACGGCGATCGACATTCTTGAATGTGGAAGGGCAAGTGTGATCCCTGCTGTCTCCTTAGTTATCTGGCATCCTGGGAGTGGTCCTCAGCCTTCTTGAGAAGTAGTTCCACAGTGGCAGAGGCTTAAGGTATCTTAAAAATGATCTTAGCCATCTCATTTGGCATTATCTTTCTAAAAACCACTATTTTTCCATTTCATTTCTGTGTGGTGAGAACCCTATATTCAGAGGGAATAATGTCACGGATGAGTTATGTAACTCAGTATAAAATTTCCCTTCAGTAAGATATGAATGAAAATCTCTCTGTAATAAACAAAAAGTATTGTGTATAATTTCCCACTGGTCTTTTTTGTTAATTGGGCTCTTACGGTTGAAGCCTTTAATGTAGGGAATAAATGAATAACTGGCTTTTATGCACAGACTCCTTTCATTATGTACAAGGGCTCAAAATTTAAAGGGAACTATTTTTAGATCTCACATTATGATATAAAAGATTGTTTATTGCTGGTAATGCAGAAGCAAATTGCATTTCTGCTTCTGCCTGGTTTTTCCGTGGCGGGTGGTGTGAGCTTCCATTCTTGCTGATTCATTTGATATGCCCAAAAATGACTTGAGTCAAGTCTGATCATTTTTAACATCTGAGCCGCACACCTGCTTTGCAGCCTCCAGAGCCCTCCGCTTGCCCTTGGGGCGTGTCAGGGAGGGAACTCGGCTCAGCGCTCCCGTCCCAGCCCCTCAGGGCTTGGCTGCCTGCTGGCTCTGGGGACAGGAGGCCTGCATCTCCCGTGGCCAGCTGGCCCTCCCTGTCTCGGCCATATGGGCACTTGCTTTGGGCCTGGGCCTCAAGAGTGGCTACTCGTGCCCAGAGTCTCTCCAAACAAGTCCTGGTGAGCACAGCCTCAGCTCCCAGTCCAGCCCCTCTGCTCAGGGCGGGAACGGGCACCAGCCCATTCTTTGCTCGCTCCATCTCTAGCGCCTCTTCCTTTCCCAGGAGCTTCTGCCTCCAGCAAGCAAGCAGCCCCCCCCGGCCCCCTTTCCACCTGACCCTGCTCCCTGCATGCCAATTCAGGCCAGTGTGGATGGGTCGCTAGCCCTCAGACAGCCAAGCCGGTGGGGCTCAGCAAAGGTGGGGCTCAGAGCTCCCAGGGAAGGCTTCCCCACAGATGGGGCCCCGTCCTGAAGGAGGGATGGGAGGTATCAGGGGAAGGCAGGTGCACTCCGGAGGCGGCCTACATTTCTCTGTCAAGCATGTGGCCATCCTAGCCTCTGTTTCTAGGGAACAAGTAAGGCATTTCTACAGTGAGAGCGAAGCAGCTCGTTTGATATTTCTCCCGGACAAAGGCTTGCACCTCGAAGAACAAAAAGACTGTTTTTGCATCACCTTTTCTCTGTTTTCTCTGTGGGTAGGGGTTAGTGTTGCACAGTGGGAATGGGCAATAAAACCCGGTAGCTGTTTTTTCTGAAAGTAGCAGTTGCTAGGAGCACAGGTGCATGCTCAGTGGTCCTTGGACTTCAGGGCCTCCAAGTCACCTGGAGGGCTTGTTAAAACCCAGGTTGCTGGGCCCCACCCAAGGTTTCTCATTCAGTGGGTCTGGGGTGGGGCTCAAGTCTTAACTAGTTCCCAGGTGAGGCCGCTATTGCCGGTCCGGGGACCACACTTTGAGAACGGCCATGTCCACCATAACCCGGCCATCATGTGAACTTGGGGCTTTCCATATCGTGACTCTCTGAGGCTACTGCCTCCCTGAGGACACTGAAATGTTACTGCCTCTTTGACAAGGGCTGATAGCTACTGATTTATAGAGAGTCCCTTTAGCTATGTCTTGAAGATCCCCTTCCTGCGTCAATGTAGACGATTTAATTTTCCTCTTAACGTTAGAATATAAGAGCAAAGGTCATTATTGCCTTTTGATTTCCCATTTTGTCACATTTTATTTCCAGATTCAAGGTGTTGACTGATGGATTCAAACTAATCAATCTCTGCCAGTCCCTCCAGGCTGGAGCCCCCAGTTGTACCCCTCATTCTCGAAACAGCTAATTCCACTGACTTGTTGGTCAAGACACAGCAAACAAGATTGGTGAAGTTAATTGTTTGGATTAGACTCGAAGCCTAACTTCTCTGGTCTGGGAACCCACCGGTGCATCTGGGAAGGTGTAAACCACCTGCCCTCCTGCCTTCTCAAACCCCCAGTCTTGCTATCTGTTTCTGGAACATACAGCTGTTAACCTGAAGGGTCAGTGTTGTGGCCGGAGGGCTATTCTTTGGCTAAGATCCCTCCAGTTATACTCTGTGAGTGACTGAAACAGCGAGGCTTTGGACATCAAACCATCCCCCAAGCCAGACAACAGGAGCAATTTCTGTTGTTTCTAGAAAGGGAAGTTTATTTCTGGAATTTGGTGGGAGGTCTCATTCAAAATCACCACAGCACTGACATAATGCAATATTTACCAGCCTTCACACTTGGGGATGCAGATGAATATTGCAGGGTAGGTGCAGTGTGGTGACTTTCCGCAAGGCTCACACCCCCCTGTGGTGTTTTTGTAGTTCTGACTGCCGGTCCCTGGCCTACAGCGTGCTAGGCACGGTCCATTCATCCACATGCGGGTCTGTCCTGTCCTGTCACTGTCCCCTGGAGTCTCCCCTCCAGCTGACCTCTGTATAACAGTATAAGTTCTCTTTCTGCTCACCTGGCTTCTTTTTTTAAAAACATTTTTTTTATTAACATACAATGTATTATTTGTTTCAGAGGTACAGGTCTATGATTCAACAGTCTTGCACAATTCACAGTGCTCAATATAGCACATACCCTCCCCAGTGTCTATCACCCAGCCACCCATCCCTCCCACCCCCCACCACTCCAGCAACCCTCAGTTTGTTTCCTGAGATTAAGAGTCTCTTATGGTTTGTCTCCTTCTCTGGTTTCGTCTTGTTTCATTTTCCCTCCTTTCCCCATGATCCTCTGTCTTGCTTCTCAAATTCTTCATATCAGTGAGAGCATATGATACTTGTCTTTCTCTGATTGACTTATTTGGCTTAGCATAATACCCTCTAGTTCCATCCATGTCATTGCAAATGGCAAGATTTCATTTTTTGATGGCTGCATAATATTCCATTGTATATATACACCACATCTTCTTTATCCATTCATCTGTTGATGGACATCTAGGCTCTTTCCATAGTTTGGCTATTGTGGACATTGCTGCTATAAACATTGGGGTGCATGTGCCCCTTCGGATCACTACATTTGTATCTTTGGGGTAAATACCCAGTAGTGCAATTGCTGGGTCATAGGGTGGTCTATTTTCAACTTTTTAAGGAACCTCCATACTGTTTTCCAGAGTGGCTGCACCAGCTTGCATTTCCACCAACAGTGGAGGAGGGTTCCCCTTTCTCTGCATCCTTGACAACATCTGTCATTTCTTGACTTGTTAATTTTAGCCATTCTGACTGGTGTGAGGTGGTATCTCATTGAGGTTTTGATTTACATTTCCCTGATGCCAAGTGATGTTGAGCACTTTTTCTTGTGTGTCTGTTGGCCATTTGGATGTCTTCTTTGCAGAAATGTCTGTTCATGTCTTCTGCCCATTTTTTGATTGGATTAATTGTTCTTTGGGTGTTGAGTTTGATAAGTTCTTTATAGATTTTGGATACTAGCCCTTTATCTTTTTTTAATTTATTATTTTTTTATTATTATGTTATGTTAATCACCATACATTACATCATTAGTTTTTGATGTAGTGTTCCATGATTCATTGTTTGTGTATAACACCCAGTGCTCCATGCAGAACATGCCCTCTTTAATACCCATCACCAGGCTAACCCATCCTCCCACGCTCCTCCCCTCTAGAACCCTCAGTTTGTTTTTCAGAGTCCATAGTCTCTCATGGTTCGTCTCCCCCTCTGATTTCCCCCCTTCATTCTTCCCCTCCTGCTATCTTCTTCTTCTTCTTTTTTTTTTTTTTTTAACATATAATGTATTATTTGTTTCAGAGGTACAGGTCTGTGATTCCACAGTCTTATACAATTCACAGTGCTCACCATAGCACAAAGCCTCCCCAATGTCTATCACCCAGCCACCCCATCCCTCCCACCCCCCACCACTCCAGCAACCCTCAGTTTGTTTCCTGAGATTAAGAATTCCTCATATCAGTGAGGTCATATGATACATGTCTTTCTCTGATTGACTTATTTCGCTCAGTATAACACCCTCCTGTTCCACCCACGTCGTTGCAAATGGCAAGATTTCATTCCTTTTGATACTAGCCCTTTATCTGATATGTCATTTGCAAATATCTTCTCCCATTCTGTGGGTTGCCTCTTTGTTTTCTTGACTGTTTCCTTTGCTGTGCAAAAGCTTTTTATCTTGGTGAAGTCCCAATAGTTCATTTTTGCCCTTGCTTCCCTTGCCTTTGGCGATGTTTCTAGGAAGAAGTTGCTGCAGCTGAGGTCGAAGAGGTTGTTGCCTGTGTTCTCCTCAAGGATTTTGATGGACTCCTGTCTCACATTTAGGTCTTTCAACCATTTTGAGTCTATTTTTGTGGTTGGTGTAAGGAAATGGTCCAGTTTCATTCTTCTGCATGTGGCTGTCCAATTTCCCCAACACCATTTGTTGAAGAGACTGTCTTTTTTCCATTGGACATTCTTTCCTGCTTTGTCGAAGATTAGTTGACCATAGAGTTGAGGGTCCATTTCTGGGCTCTCTATTCTGTTCCATTGATCTATGTGTCTGTTTTTGTGCCAGTACAATACTGTCTTGATGATGACAGCTTTGTAATAGAGCTGGAAGTCCGGAATTGTGATGCTGCCAGCTTTGCTTTTCTTTTTCAACATTCCTCTGGCTACTCGGGGTCTTTTCTGGTTCCATATAAATTTTAGGATGATTTGTTCCATTTCTTTGAAAAAAGTGGATGGTATTTTGATGGGGATTGCATTGAATGTGTAGCTTGCTCTAGGTAGCATTGACATCTTCACAATATTTGTTCTTCCAATCCATGAGCATGGAACGTTTTTCCATTTCTTTGGGTCTTCCTCAATTTCTTTCATGAGTACTCTATAGTTTTCTGAGTACAGATTCTTTGTCTCTTTGATTAGATTTATTCCCAGGTATCTTATGGTTTTGGGTGCAATTGTAAATGGGATCGACTCCTTAATTTCTCTTTCTTCTGTCTTGTTGTTGGTGTATAGGAATGCCACTGATTTCTGTGCATTGATTTTATATCCTGCCACTTTACTGTATTCCTGTATGCATTCTAGCAGTTTTGGGGTTTTCCACATGATGTATCATATCATCTGTAAAGAGTGAGAGTTTGACTTCTTTGCAAATTCAGATGTCTTTTACTTCTTTTTGTTTGATTGCTGAGGCTAGGGCTTCTAGTACTACGTTGAATAGCAGTGTGCTCACCCTGCTTCTGTCCGTACTCCATCCTGATTCTACCTTTATTAAAATTTAAGTATCAAATATCCATTAAATAATACAACTGCCTTTAGGAGGGAGGATGTTGTGACTGAGTTTTTATTTGTACCTGACTTGTGGTCATGCGATCATTAGGAAAGGATCCCGAGCCAGGCCAACAACACCAAATAAACGCCAGCACAAGCAATTAGCATGTGCCTTGTTGCAAAGCCACCCTGTTGTGTTGCCCTAGTTAGGGTCTGTCTGTGGCTCCAGTTATGGTGGCCCTTTTCAAGCAGCTGACTCCGCCAGCTGGTCATTGTCACCCACTCTGGGCTGTGACATAATTGGCCACAGTTTTTGCAACCTTGGAGTTTCTTTAATTTTATAAATGCTGGTCTTTTAGGAACAGGTGATTAAAGGCAGTCATTTTTTAAATAGGGGCATGAGATGGTTAAAAAGTTATTGCTACCGGATGCATTCCATTGCTCATGCTCAGGAGAGGTGCCTCTTCCTGGGAAACCCCGCTCCGGCTCCTGCCAGCTGCCCAGCCTCCCATGAGTCCTAGAAAGCAAGCCTCCACTGGAGTTTGCACAATCAGGATTGTGCAATTACCTGACTATAGGGGCAGAAATTGGTCTTTTAAAAAAAATTCTGTGTGAGGTTCACCTCCATTACCATATTCCTCTATGTGGTGGACCTGGCATTGGAGTTTTAAAGCATTTTTGACTCAATTAAATAGAGGACCGGTAAGGGGAGGTGAACAACTTTTTAATCTGAGATAAACCTAAATGTTTTGAGGATTCAATTACTTCCTTCTCCCGACACAATTTCTGGAGAAACTCAGACGGAAGGTCGTTGTGGGTGTTTTCCCCTCCGAGGGCGGAGTTTCTTGGAACCGGATTCCTGCCCCTATTTCTCCATCCGCAGGTGGTTTGTCTCCATTTGGCTCCATTCCTGAGCCTCACACACCTGGCTGTGAAATTTCAGACACTGTATTTGTTCGTCTACACTCGTGCCTCCCTCTGCGCGTTATTTTCACCTCTGTCCTCTGCTCTTCGCCTCGCTGCCCATACCTGACCGCTTCTCCAAGTATTTCCCTAGCTCCTTCCCTTTCTCCGTTTGATAAACTCCTACTTGAGGTTCCTGGTGGAAGTCACCACCTCCCTGAGGCTTTCTCCACCCCTACAGGGCAGAACTAATAGCCAACTCTCTCTACTAGTGTATTTACCTGTTATAACTAGTCGCGTCTTCCTTTCTTGAGTGATTGTAGCTCCTTGGATCAAAGACTTGCTTGCCTTGGGAAAGTTGCAAGGAGCAGAGGCTGAATGATTTTATTTAAAAATAAAAATAAAATAAAAAGGGAAGGAGAAGGAAAAAGGAACTTCACAGCTATAGGAGAGAAAAAGGAGTGGTCCCAAAGACAGATAAGTAACAAGGACCTATGCTCCCAGAGCACGAAAGCCTTAGAAACGGCGGCCTGGGGTTCTGCGTCCTCTCTCACAGGTGCAGGGGCTGGGGTGGGCGGAGCTTCCTGCAGGCACCATGCTCATTGGTGTGCATCTGCTTCTAGACCCTGCAGCTGGAGCTTCTCGGGTATTTCTCTTTTTCCACGGAGTCCCTTTAAGGTGGCCACTGTCAGCTCAGGGGCCATGGGGAAGTATGATCTATATCCTCAAGCATGTTCCTACTGAACCATAGCAGCAAAACGGGCATGCGTGGGGAAATAATGCTAGCACAAGAGGAAGGGGAGGCCTGGTCAAAGTGTGCTGTCTGGAGGAGACAAAGGACAGAGTCCTTGTTCTGGCCACGATTCACATGAACTGCTGTTTTCTTTGTATATTATTTACATGTTTCTGAACATCAGGATGGGTACGCTGGATCTAGCAAGGGCCAGGCTTCAGGAACGTATGATTACCCTAAATTATTGAACAGAGCACATAACTTTCCTTTTCAGGTCCAGAGTGTACACCCTACCTTCTGCTGACGTGAGTGGGGCCGGGGATGTGACTTGTTTGAATGGCTTGTCCATTTTTATCCCCTGGCAGGAGCCTCTCTGCATATTTTTGCCCAGTTATAATCTCCCCTCCTTTGAATTGATATAACTATTGACCTAACCTTCACAACCAATCAGTCAGTAAACACATAAGCACAATGCAATGACAGTATAGTTTGCAGAAAGAGAAGTCTGGCATGTGCCCCAGTCTTCCCACTTGTTCAGTGGGGTGGTTGGGAAGATCAAATGATTTGATAGGAGCAAAGCTTTTAGCTCAGCGCCAGGCACATAATAGATGCTCATTTCATGTTTGCTATGCTGATGGTGGTGATGGTGATGGTAAAGAAGACAAAGAGAAAACAAGAAGAAGGGGGGTGGGGGGAAGACACAAAAGCATGGCTGGTTAGGACTACATACACTTCAAACAGACACGTGTGTGCATACGTGTGTGTATATATACACACGTACACACACATACACGTAGTATCACCTTCAATTTTATTTTCTTATAAAAGCTTTAGGTGTATATAGAGCATCACTGTGTATCACAGAAAACTCAATGTTGGACTTATTTTGGGGTTCTTTTCTTTTTTTTTTTTAAAGATTTTATTTATTTGAGAGAGAGAGAATGAGAGGAGAGAGAGAGCACATGAGAGGGGGAAGGGTCAGAGGACCAAGCAGACTCCCCGCCGAGCAGCGAGCCCGATGCGGGACTCGATCCAGGGACTCCAGTATCATGACCTGAGCCGAAGGCAGTCGCTTAACCAACTGAGCCACCCAGGCACCCAGGGGTTATTTTCAACGGTATGTGCTTTTTTTTAAAAAAAGATTTATTTATTTATTTCAGAGAGAGAGAGCGAGAGCGCATGATTGGGAGGGGCAGAAGGAGAGAGTGAGTCTCAAGCACACTCCCCACTGAGCACAGAGCCTGTTGCAAGCTTGATCCCATGACCCTGAGATCATGACCTGAGCCGAAACCAAGAGTGGGACGCTGAACCAACTGAGCCACCCAGGTGCCTTGTTACGTGCTTTTTAAAAAAAATGCTTATCATTATTGTCTTTCTTACTCTTTGGGAAAGCCTGTACTACAGAATGAATAATTAAAGTAGAACTATTTTTGGAGAATCCCAAATATACAGCATTTGACTTACCTATTGCCCTACCACCACGATGACTAGGAGTATAGATTCTGTCCAACAGACTGCTAAGGGGACACACCGTGAAATCACATAGCCCTGATGCACCGACACCACCAGCCCTTTGCCCAGCCCCCACTTCCACCTGCTCTATGTCTGGCAAGTGAATTGTGGGTGCAAGTAAAAAATCTGTGCTGATTCTTTGCAGCTTCCCCCACCAAGAGGCAGAGCCCATTCCCTGACCCCTTGAGTCTGGGATGGCCTCATCACTTGCTTCCACCAGTAGAACGCAGCAGAAGCAGTGCTATAGGAGTTCTGTGTCTGGGTGGTGGGGGCTTTGCAACTCCTGCTCTCACTCCCCGAGAGGAGCCGTTGCCACGCGCCGAAGTCTGGGCTAGCCAGCTGCCGAGTGCGTGGGGGTCGTCATCACAGACCACCACCACCCCTGTTGAACTGTCAGATGACCTCACACCAGACCAGCAGAAGAATTGCCCAGAAGATCCCAGTCCACACTGCTGACCCATGGAACTGAGAGCAAATAAAATGGGTAATTATTGAAGGAAGGAGTGGGGCCAGGGACAATGATCGCTATTCCAAGCCACCAGGTTTGGGGATGGTTTGTTAAGCAGCCATCAGTCAGTGATACAATGTTAGACCACTGGGATTTTTCAATTGCTTTGGATTTGTTAAAAGCCGAGTCCAGATTTCCTGGATTTTGAGATGCTGGGAATTTGAGGTTCTGGGACTTCAATATGTTAGGACTTCAACATTCCACAGAAACCCATGTACCTGAAACATCAATTGAAACAGAGTGTCCTCACTCTGAAGGGATCCTCAGACACTCCGCTAAAGAGTTTGGGCTTATTGGGCAACTGATGAGAAGCAGGATGTCTTAGGTAGGTGGGACAAGTTTCCAAATCTGTACATGGGAATGACCCTTTTGGTGGTTCATGGGAACTGAATCGAAGAGATATAAGACTGGATGGACCTCCAGAACCACAAAACGAGGCAGGGCCTATGAGAGACACAGGTGCTCAGGAACGATAACATGGTGGGAAGGTGAAGCGTTGCTTGTGAGTGGCCATTAGATCTACTTCCGCACCCAGGATCAAACTCCCAAGTGCACATTCAAACCATCTGGGAGACCCATCAAAAAGTATAAATTTCCAGGGCCCATCCCAGACACTCTGATCCAGGTGGACTGGAGTGGCACCAAGGCATTGGTACTTTTGGGAGGCAACTTGGGTGTTCTTCTGTGCAGTCACGGTTGAAAGCCATTGGATTAGATACATAGATGAATCTGAAGCTCAGGACAGAGGTCAAGTTTGGTGGCAAAGATTTGGTTAAAACCCAGTGAGAGCAGGCAGAGGGAGGACAGGAGCGCCTGCTGACAAATGACTGGGAAGAACCAGACTTTAAGGGTAGAGGAAGAGGGGTCATGTTTGGGAACAGCAGGAGGGAACAAACCATTAGAGGGGTAGAGACCCAGGAGGAGGTGGCGGCATCCTGAGCCAGGGCAGGAGACCTGGGGCCTCGATGGTAGCCGGTACCACGGCCATGTGTGCAGAGCCCTGCTGTGAGGATGCTAAACCGCCAGCCCAAGGAGACACATCAACCTTCCCTGGGTGTAACACCACTGCCCCAGTGCAAGTGAGGAATGCAGTCCTGTCAATAAAGGCAACGGATAGTCATTCTAGTATTGATCTTGTGCCATTGATTAACTAAAGGACCTCCTACAAAGGGGTGGATTTCATTTGATGAAAAATGAAGGGGAGAATCCAAGTGAAGTGAAAAACAGAATACTTAAATTCTGGGTAATTATTGAAGGAAGGAGTGTGGCCAGGGACAACGTTTCTTAGAGGAAAAACATTTCTAGCCAGACAGGAGCCTGGATAGTGACCATGATTTTTGGGCCTGGAAAAATGCTAGGTAAACCAGATTTCTTTATTGCTTCAATTCTTCTATTCATTGTAATTATAGAATTGTGGCTATGTGGCTTTGGTTCAGTGCCTGTTTGGGTTTGGGAAACTGGAAGTTTCTATCCTCCCCTACCTGCCAAAATGTGTAACTATTACTTTGAACAAGCAAACTTTGTAATATACTTCATCCTTTCCTTCACTGTTCAATGTGGTCTCGTTCCCTCCAGCCTTGCTCTTGGATAAAATCTTGAGCAAGCCAATAACTCCTTAAATCTTTGACAGACAATAAAAAGGTGTTCTAGACAATTTTAGTCCTCAAACAGTCTCGATTTGGTATTTAAAATGTCCAATCTAGTTTAGCAGTTCCAAACCCCAAACTGTATTCAGAACTGGAGGGTCTTCCCACCTCTGACTAGGAATGCCTTAAACTGGGAAGCCCTGGGGAAGGTGGTGAGATTTAGCCAACATTTCCTGTTTCCCCCACTGTTCTTCTGTTGCCTTCTCCAGCCCACCTCCCTGGCCCCTCCAGGGTTAGAGCTGAGACAGGTGGGGTGGGAGGAGGGGAAGGGCAGGAAGGTCACCCACTGGTGTGGTTGAGATATGTGTTTGGTGCTCCCTGTGCTTTGCCTATGGTCCTCATTGACCCCGTCTCTTGTGGGGTTTCTCAGACTTCCCACTGGGAACACCCATATGCTAGTCCTGGGATGTGGGCTCACTCATGCACCTCCCTCAGCTTCTGCATCCTATGGTACCCCTCCTCCCTCCTCTGCTGACCTCTTCTCACCCCTGGCCAGGGGCATTCTTGGGGGGTGTCATTTGAAAAGATGCTGCAACTAACTCCTAACACCCTGACCCTGTCTCTTGGGTCCTCATCATCGTAGTAACACCTGTGACTCTGTCCCATGCTGGTGGGATGACAAATACCCCTGCTTTCTCATTCCTCAGGTGGGCAGTTGAAGTGAGCTCCTCACCATCTCCCTGAGGATCCCCAGCAGGCACTTACAAAAGTGAGCTGTTCAGACCGCCCGCCCCTCTGCCCTTTTATTGGCGGTCTTCCTCCCCTTCCTGCACAAACTCCCTACAATCGCCTCTTGTACAACAACACTTGCCCTCACCTCTGTGTCTCTGGGTACACTCTGGGGGAGGCTTAACCGAAGAGGAGACACATTGACACCCCTCTTTGGTGGAAGCATGATCACCTCCCACAGTGGCCACCATTGTTCCGACGCCAGAGCGTCCCACCCACACACCTCCCAGCTCCCAGACACCAGGCTCCCCAGGCCAGGGGATCTCTGAGAGGTCCCCTTGGGGCTCTCCTTCAGACTCGGAAGCTATAGGACAGCACAGTCTCCCACCCCTTCCTCAGGGGGTGCAGGATAGGGAAAAATGCCATGGTATCGCAAAGCCTCCCCCCACCCAAAAAGTTCTTGGGAGCAGAGTTTTGTGTTAAGTGTGCAATCATCTGTCTATGAGACAGAGAGAGGGAGAGAGAAAGAGAGAGAGGTTATAAGGAATCGGCTCATGTGATTATGGCGGCTGGCCAGTCCCAAATCTGCGGAGTTGGGGTCCCGGTTGGAGTCAGAAGGCTGGAAGCTGTTGTAGAACCAGAGGGGCCCATGTTTCAGTGCAAGGGCAGCCTGGAGAAGGTCAGCCTTCCTTCTGTCCAGGCTCTCAGTCACTTGGCCGGGGCCCACCCACACTGAGGAGGGTACTCTGCTTTGTTCAAGGTTGGGGTCCTCCTGAAACGTCCTTGCAGACTCACCCAGAATGTGTGTCCACATATCTGGGCACCCTGTGGCCCAGTCAAGCTGCCACGTAAAATCAACCATCACAACCACCAAATTTTAAAAAACCCAGGAAATTCTGGGATCATTGGCAATGATTAAAACCCAGGTCAAACTTTTACAAAGGATTCTGATGATGAGGAGGAGGGACCAGCTACTGGGTCTGAGCATGGCCACCTGCTGCCATAATTTGAGGGTACGTGGCTTTAGTTTCCTAGCATGGCCATCACAAATTACTGCAAACTGGGTGCCTTAAAATAACAGATATGCATTTTCTTGCAATTCAGGCCAGGAGTCCAAAATCAATGTGACAGCCAGGCCATGTTTCCCCTGAAGGCTCTAGGGGAGGGCCCGTCCTTGCTTTTCCTAGCTTGTGGGGTGGACACAGTCTCTGAAATTCCCTGGCTTATAGGCACATTGCTTCAATCACATGACAATCTCCCTGTGCCTCCTCCCCCCTCTCCAGGTCTGCATCCAATTTGCTTCTTCTTACAAGGACACTAGTCACTGGAGTTAAGGCTCACCCTAACCCGGGGTGACCTCATCCTGACTTGATTGCCTCTGCAAAGACCCTGTTTCCAAGTAAGAACTGGGGGATTAGGAGTTCAACTCTTTTGAGGAGATCAGTACTACCCACTACATACATTGACAGGCAGTTTCTCCCTGAGATTAGGATTTGCTGCTGGAGGAGATGGGCAAGCAGCAGGGGAAGGTGTGGGTGGCAGTGTGGTTTGAAGCCACAGATCGGGGCATCACCAAGTCGGACTGTTTGGAAAAGGTCTGGAGCCTCGCCTTCCTGGGCACTGTTGCTGTCATAGTATGCGTGATTGTATGTAAGTGATGTCCTAGCAAACCCTTAGGATAATTTTTTTTTAGGATTTTATTTATTTATTAGAGAGAGAGTGAGCATGAGCAAGGTGAAGGGCAGACGGAGAAGCAGACTCCCTGCTAAGCAGGGAGCCCGACTCGGGGCTTGATCCAGGATCCTGGGATCATGACTTGAGCCGAAGGCAGCTGCTTAACCGACTGAGCCACCCAGGACCCTCCTTACACATCATTTTTATCTCTGTCTGGGTCACAGCTTTCCCCAGTTGCAGCCCTGAATGAAATAGCCCCCAACGTGTGATCCCAACATCCTTGCCTGAACACTGGCCGACTTTAAAACGGTTTCACTGTCAGATCTGGGGCTGTTCAAAGGGGCTCATTTAAAGAGTTGATAAGGGGCGCCTGGGTGGCTCAGTTGGTTAGGTGTCTGCCTTTGGCTTGGGTCATGATCCCAGGGTCCTGGGATGGAGCCCTGTGTTGGGCTCCCTGCTCAGCGGGGAGCCTGCTTCTCCCTCTGCCCTTTCCCCTGCTTGTGCGCGCTCTCTCTCTGACAAATAAGTAAAACCTTTTAAAAAATAAAGAGTTGATAAGAATTCTCCAAAATAGTAATAGTGATTTTCTGCGTAGTTTGTGCACTAAGGAACAAAGTTTGTGTTCAGTTTGTCACTGATTAGCTCTGTCTTAACTTGGGCTCCATCCTTTTCTGTCAACCCATCTTCAGGAGACGTGGTGTTGTCTCATAGGCCCTATTCACTGTGCTCACGACATTTCATATCCCTTCATAGCTGTCGTGAACAAGCATATGCTGGAAAAATAACGAGGTGCTATGAGCCATGAATACAAAGTTTGCCTCGTTGGTGCAAATATATTCAGAGGTATCTGTGATCTTGGGCGACTAAGTAAGGAATAAGACTTGGTTAGTTCGCCTTCATCAAGTTCCTTCTTGTCTGAATTCACTTTGGAAACATTCCCTTTAGGATAAGTACCAGATTTTAAAAATTTATTGTCTAAAGGTAAATGTGTCAGAAGGTTTTCAATAATTCAAAATACGGGCTTATGATGGAATCAGGTCTGGAAGCTCCACAAGCCCTGTGGGACAGAGTCTGCGGATCTGCCGAGCTGATCACAGGTGCCGGGGATGAAGAGAATGGGGTGACCACACTTACCCTCAGTGCTTCTGCTGGGACGTGAGCGTGGAGTTGATCATCTGTGATACCTCCTAACAGGTATGAAAGCAGGATGACCCTTGAAGGTATGACCTTTGTGAAAGAAGTGTTGTTCCCATGAATATGATCTTCTTACCCGAATGTGAAAACTGCTCTCTCCTATTGAGTGAGTTTCCATGGTATCACAAAAAGGATATTTTCTGCTTCACAGCTTGGACCCAGTCTTTAACTTGTCAACATAACTCCTCATTTTTGTCAAGTCATTTTGAAATCTTAAGCATGCTTTAACTAGGTAGTCATCAGATGTTTATTATTATTTTTTTTTAACGATTTTATTTATTTATTAGAGAAAGAGGGAGAGAGAGGGAGAGAGCATGAGTGCAGGGGCAGGGGGAGAGAGAGAAGCAGACTCCCCGCTGAGCAGGGAGCCTGACGCGGGGCTTGATCCCAAGACCCTGGGTTCATGACCTGAGCCGAAGTCAGACGCTTAACAGACTGAGCCACCCAGGCGCCCCTCATCAGATGTTTAGAACTATCCTTTGCTACACAGTTTATGGACTCTCAGCCTATGTCAGAGACTTTGGTTGGTTGTTAGTACCTCTGGAAAGAGAATGAGGACATTTAAAGGATCTGCTGACAGATCCTTCTTAGCATTTTAAAAGATCCCCTTGGAAGCTATGGTGTGCCATGCTCTGGAAGTTTCTTTTCTACCTTGACCTGCGATGGTAGAAGCATTTTGGAGAGAGAAGCTCTAGTGGTGGCTCTTTACTCCAACCCCAGTCCTGAGACTTTCATAAATCGGGTTCAGTGCACTCACACTCACCCCCATCTGCTCGAATGTTTCCGTTTCCAGGCTGGCTGTGGGTCACCTAACTTTGCTAGAGCATGGAACTTTGTCTTGCTATTCCCCCCCCGCCCCAGGTTTATCTGTAGGCATAAAAGTCAGTAATGACCAGTCAGAAGCCTAAGTGAGTAAGTAACGTGATGCTGTGGGGGGTGGCAGCCACAGGCGTGCCAGGCTTTTTGTGAGGCGGGGGGGAGAACTGGAAAGTGACTGTCCCCACTAGATGCCCAGTGGAGCTTCGGGGTCTCGGAGTAACATGCTCAGCGGCGCTCACTCTGGCTCTGGGACATGGCGGCTGCGTCACGTCAGCAAATCCTGTCTTCTCCTTGAGGCCCACCTCCCTTGTCTGCAAAATAAGGAGTGGGAGAAAAACACGCATCCAGCAGGGTCTCCGCAAGGATCAGATCAAGGGTGGTGGCTGGAGGAATTTGAGAGTGTGTATAAACCCACAGGGAGTTGCAATCATGCATGTCTAGCCAAGTTCCTGGTATGCAGTGAGTGCTTAATAAGAGACACGGAATTAATTCATGAACAGGTCAATGAAGGAACAGATGGTCCTTTCTGCACAGGACTGGGTGCCAGGGAGGCGTCCTGCAGGGTATTTCCGGGCTCAAGGTTCACGGCTGTAGCAGGAAGAAAAACAGAGTAATGTGATTTATCCAGTGTCTATAAGGCACCTACTATGTGCAGGGCCCTGTGTGTTGGGAGAGAGGGGAGTTTTGTGGGACATGGTAACCGCCTTTGAGCCAGGCACTCCTCCGCCACATCTGAAAAAGGAGATGAAAATAACACGAGTCACAAAAATATACTCAAGGGGGAGCTTGCCAGGCAAGTGAACCTGCGTACCACATGCTACTCGTGCTGAATTTCCTCACTAAAATCGATGTGAATCATACTCAGTCTGCAAAATGCATCTCTGAGGATTCAAATGGCTCCATCCATAACTGCTCCCCTGATTCCTTAGCACCCAATGTGCCCATATTTACCTCGTGCCGTATTTACTTGTGTGTGTGTGTCTGGCACAACCGTGCATCCTTCAGGAGTGCAGAAGCCCCCCATCAGCTGTCCTTTCATGCCTCTGGTGTTGGGGCACATAGTAGGGATACAAGAGAAAGAACCGTGTAGGCAGGGCTGGGAGAAGGCACAGGTGACCTGAAATAAGGCAGACAGTGACTTTTCAGGGCTGGCACGGGTGGGGGGGGGGTCTCATTTCATGCCCCGGCTGAAGTGTCCTCCTCTTCATACACCATATAACCTCTCATCTGACAGTCCTTTGCTTTTATATAATGATTATTTTTACACTGCAGTAAATAAAATATACATATACATTTTTACCATTTCAACTATTTTAAGCATACAGGTCAGTGGCCCTGAGTACATTCACACTGTTGTGCAACCATCCCCACCATCAATCTCCAGAACCTTTCTCATCTTGCAAAACGAAAACTCTGTAGCTGCTAAATGATAACTCCCCATTCTCCCCAGCCCCTGGAAACCACAGGTTTTTATACCTGAGATGAAAAATACAAATGGTGAGGCATGTAAAGTGCACAAGTATTATGCAAATAACTGGATGAAATTTGAAACATCTGTAAACTGTGTAAGACCATCAAGGTTGACATAGAGAATACGCTCATCCTGTAGATGAGCTCCAGAATGATCCAGAATGATCCTTCCCAGTCAAAACTCTTCCAAGAGATAACCACTACTGGGAATTCAAACACCATTGATTATTTTTGTCTGTTTGTGAACTTTTAAATAAGTGGAATCATGGGGTGGCCACTCTTCTGATTATGACCTTTTTTCACTCACTGTAATGTCTATGAGATCTTTCCAGACTTTTTTGTGTATCAGTAAATTGGTTCTTTCTTATGGAATGGTATTCCAATGAATGGATGGACCACAATTTATTTTATCCATTCCCTTGCTTGTGGGCATTTGGGATGTTTCCAGTTTTTGACTATTCTACATAAAACTGTATGAATATTTGTGTATGCACGTGTTTGTGAGGACATTAGCATTCCTTTCTCTTGGTATAAACCCAGGAATGGGATGACGCTTGTCAATGCCACACCATTTTCTTTTTTCAAAAAAGATTTATTTATTTATTTGGGGGTGGGAGGAGCAGAGGGAGAGAGAGAAACTTCAAACAGACTCTGCGCTGAGTGTGGAGCCCGATGGGGGGCTCGATCCCACTACCCTGAGATCATGACCCGAGCCAAAACCAAGAGTTGGGTGCTTAACCGACTGTGCCACCCAGGTTGTGCATTTACACCCTCGTCAGCAAAGTATGAGAGATCCTGTTGTACCACACCCTCGCCAACATTTCTTTGACAGATTTATCCTTTTTCATTTTAGGCTTTCTGGTGGATGTGTCATGGTATCTCTTTGAAGTTTTATATTCCTGAGAAGTAATTACATTCAGCACACTTCCATGTGCTTATTGGTCAGCTTGACATCCTCTTTTGGGAAGGGTCTGTTAAAGGCATTTTCCCACTTCTTAAATCTGGTACTTTGTCTTTTTAAGATTGACTTGTAGATACCCCGTACATGTTTGTGACAAGGATACTTGGTCAGACACACCTCATGAATATTGCCTCCTACTCTGTGGTGTATTTTTCATTCTTTAAATGAAGTCATTTAATGGGCAGAAATTCTTGATTTAATTGAAGTCCAATGTACCACTGGTTAATTTTTTTAGTTAGTGCCCGTTGGGTCAAATTTCAGAAATTTTTGCCAATGTTATGAAGATCTTCTTGTACGTTTACTTCTAGAAGACTTAGTGTTTTCACTTTCATAATTTTCCATCTCAAATTAAATTTTATGTATAATATGAGGTAGGAGGTCAAGGCTCATCTCCCCACCTACATTGATATCCTATTACTCCAGTACCATTTATTGAGAAGATCATTTCTTTTTTTATTTTTATTATTTTATTTTATTTATTTTATTTTATTTATTTGACAGAGAGAGACACAGCAAGAGAGGGAACACAAGCAGGGGGAGTGGGAGAGGGAGAAGCAGGCTTCCCGCTGAGCAGGGAGCCCGATATGGGGCTCGATCCCAGGACGCTAGGACCATGACCTGAGCCGAAGGCAGACGCTTAACGGCTGAGCCACCCAGGCGCCCCGAGAAGATCATCATTTCTTGCCTGAATTGCATGGGAGCCTGTTTTGTAAACCAGGAGACTATATGTGTAGGTCAGTTTCTGGACTCTCTATTCTGCTCCATTGGTCTATTTGTCTCTCTCTGGGCCAATACCAAAATGCCCCAATTGATGAGTTTTTGTAGTAAGTCTTAAAATCTGGTAATGGAAGTCCTCTGATTTTGTTCTTCTTCAAGGTTGTGTGGACCCTTCTTGGTTCTTTGCTCTTCCACGTACTTTTTAGAAGCACTTGGTCAACTTCCACACACACACACCCCTTTTGGGATTTTAACTGGTATTGTGTTGAATCTGTAGATTAAGTTTGGGGAGAATGCACACCTTAACAATATTAAGCTTGATCACTGTTTGTGATCAAGTGTATTTCTCTACTTATTTAGGTCTTCTTTAATTTCATAGTAATGTATTTTATCTTTCACTTCAATGGTTTTGTCTAGATTTTGCTAGATTTATTACTAAGCATTTGATTTTTTTAAAAGATTTTATTTATTTATTTGACAGAGAGAGACACAGCAAGAGAGGGAACACAAGCTGGGGGAGCAGAAGAGGGAGAAGCAGACTCCCTGCCAAGCCGGGGCCCGATACGGGGCTCAATCCCAGGACCCTGGGATCATGACCTGAGCCCAAGGCAGACGCTTAACGACTGAGCCACCCAGGCGCCCCAAGCATGTGATTTTTTTTTTGAATGCTATTGTAAATAGTATTTTTAAAAATTTTATTTTAAAATTATTTGTTGCTTTAGAAGCCTAGGCTTGAGTTCAGATTCGCCCATTTACTACTGGCTTTGTGTCTTTGGACACTTTCCTTTATCTGCCTCAGTTTCCCCACTTGTAAGTGAGTTATAACAGTTCCTCCATCACTGATTTGTCATGAGGATCTGCTAAGATGTACAGTACCAGACCAAGAGATACTCAAATCCTGCTCTGCTTGGAAGATACATTGGGCAAGTTGGTTGTGGGCCTTTTTGAGGCCCAAGCTCTAGGAAAACTCAAGAATTACTAGTTCCTTTCCACACACACCCTTGTAAAGTGGGAGATTCTCTCTCTATGAGAGAATAAAGTTGCCAAATCTTTAAAGTGGGAGAGGCCCTGCCTGCGTGGTGCTTAAATGAGTCTATGCTATTGGTTTAAGCATTCGAATTTTTGGAAGGGGAGAGTCGTTTTCTTTATTTATCATTTTTGCAATTCCTTGCAAGGATGCCACTTTAAGAGCTCACTAGTGGCCTTCTGCAGAACATTCTGCCTCATGACCACCATTTAGAACATACTTAGTGCCCAAATGTACTGAGCAAATGTTCTGCATGAGTTATTTTTCTAAGTAGATGGTTTTCTTTTGATCATAGTAATTGAAACTCCAACCCCTTAAGGGGTTTCTGGGAAAGTGTGCATTTGGTGGACAATTGCTCACAGAGCAGGGGGAAATTATCTGAGAGGCTCTGCTTCCTGGTGGATTGTTGATTATGGAAAATAAGCTTCCTGCAAATAGGTTTGTCAGCTTAGCTGCCGCTGACCCCTCATTACCTGTATTTTTGTCCAGGTCTGATGGGGCCCTCACTACTTCCCTCCCCCTTCTCTGCCATGTCTGTTGGGCATTAACTTCCCCAGGTACCATTTGGGATGTGCAGTCCATTGGGGGGATGACATATGAAGCTTATGTCTCCCCCCTTCTGGGGGTATTCTCCCCCTGTCCACACTCAGACCGGCCTTGTGTCTGGGAGATCCCCTCTGCCACAGAAGCTCCTGTCCCCTCAGCCCACCCCTGGAAGGCAGCCTCGGCATTGCCAGAGGGCCCTCTGCCGTTGGCCTGATGGAACATTCCTAATCTCACTTTCTCGTCTTTCCCCTTGGCCATAGAGTCTCTTGCTACTACTTACTGTCTCTCCAGCCACCGAAGGCAGAACCAGACCCTGGCCACACTGCCTTCATCCCACCTGACACAGGCCTCTTTGATGAACCCCGTTCTAGATGTCAACCCAGGGTCCCACTGTTCCGGATGTAAATCTAGATGTCCATAGAGAAAAGGTAAATTATTCAGATTTGAAGTTGGACAACTCAGAATATGATTGTCAATCACATTAAATTGTGCCTCATTTCTAGAGAAAAAGAACACATTTAGAAGATGCTCCTTGTTATTTGTAAAACCTGGAGTCGCCCAAGTCCCAGGGGCTGCTTTTTACACAGGATGCCTGTGATGCTGGGAGCAAGGGGCTGGCCCTGGCGTTCCATTTCAGAAACCAGATGCGCTTTTCACTGTGTTTTGCGTCTGCAGTGCATGGCGGGTAATGGCTATAGGGACGAGCAGGCCGTAAGTCGCACGCAATGGCTCGGGAATGCGTGGTGGCCTAGGCCTGCGTGTCCCAACAGCTCCTAAACCCTGGGCGGATTTTAGCTGTTTCCGTTACTTTGGATCCCATGGCTAATCTGGACCCTCACTGAGAAGTATCTCTACATTTTCCCTCCAGAGTAGGAATAGTTGGTGAGAAGGAGCCTCTGGGAGTAGAATGTTCGTTCTATTGTGTAATAGGAAAGCAAGCAATCCGCCTTATTTCAGGGCTCCTCCGAGAAGGAGCTCTGAGCCTGAATCTTTTGCCACAGGGACACACCGAGAAGCGTTTTGTCTTCTTTGTGCACAGAAGAAAACTTGATTATCTTTAATTCCTAGCACATGGCTGACTCTCAGTAAATGATTGTTAAATAAAATCACATGTGCTGGAGCTGAAAGGTGCTCTTTGAGGCTAGTTTCTAGATAAAAACATGAGCCCCAGATAGGCTACCTGGTTGCAGAGCAGCTCAATAATGACATCTAGGCTTCGGGTCTTCTGCCCACAATCCCCCCTTTCCCAGCTTAGGCCACATAGCCTCGTAGAGTCTCAGACAGAACAAAGCCATCGAGAGGTGGTTCAGGATGAGCCACATCTCCTGCACACATTTTGTGCTTGCTCGCTTTGCATGGAAAAGCAGGAAGGGGGCCCCCGCTAACACCAGCACCGGAGCAGTGGTGGGGGGCTGAGTTCTCTGCAGGGAGTGAGGCTGAAGGGTTTGTAGCAACATTCACAGGACCATGTGTGTCCACGGGCCCCTTTTTGATAAATAGGGGTGCTGCAGCTCCCCAATGCTCCCAAAGTGAACAGACTTTGTAACAGCCTTCCTCGTGTCTCCATGTCTTTATCCACCGTGGGGATGACATGAATACCTGCTCACTGGGTTTTTGTAGGGATGTATGGATGTGTGGCTGGTACAGAGCACACACATGGTAGATTTGAGCTGTGTTTATTCTTCTTGGTGATAGAACGGTTTGGTCAGCATATAGCAGGGTGGTGGAAACAGGGGGTCCTGCACATGATTGGAGGGTAGGAGACATTCTCTTTGTAAAGGACACTTGGAAGACATTCCATATCTAAATGCTTGCAAATGGGACATGACCTCTCTGGGTCTCCCTGTTTAAGATAATCTGTAAAATGTTTCAAGGAGAGAGAGCTTATGTTGTCAGGGATTTTCAGTATACATATTTTTAGTCAGATGCGATGTGGCAAATAAATGAGACGTTCTGTTCTCTCATATTAGGGATATTTTGAAAGCTAACATAATTCCAGCTTCTGATTTCCTTAAAAAAAAAAAAAAACCAAAAGACCCTTCATCTCAGTCTGTACTCTCCTTTTTGCTTTTTTGCTAACGCTAAATTTTAAATCATAGAGTCAGATTATCAGTGTTCACCCAGAGGACTGTAGCATGGTCATTAAATCCTATTACAAAGCGAAGTGCGGAACGTAATTGCACATATTTGTAAGAAGCTTAGAATTGATTAAAAATGCATAAAGAAAAGCTGCAAAATTCTCTGCAGGCCCAAGGATGCTACCCCCTCAGGGAGACCATCCCAGCTGCTTGTTCTCTGAGTGGCCTTCTCTGTTTCCCTGTGAACAGGCAGGAAGGCCACTCCCGGTCCTTCAGCGCAGACCCGAGCGCAGCCTGAGAGGTTGCTTTGGCTTGGCAAGCCCAGGGGGAGTGGAATTCATATTCCGTTGGGGAGACATGAGCAAAGCTCATCATACGGGATTGATGGAGTCTCACCCCACTCATTGTCCCGACCTCAAAGGCTGGGTTTTTTGCAAGGTAGTGTTTGCTACAAGGGTGTATTGCAAGAAGAGGAATGGAGACAGAGTGCCGTGGGGAGGCTTCACCCACGTGCATACAGAAAGCACAGCAGATTTGCTGATGTTTTTCACGGGGTTGCAGCAAAACTTTAAGAAGATGCCCTGCTGTGGGTTAGTCCTGTTTATAGCAATTAATCAACCGGGAGGCCGGTTCAGGGCCTACCGTACTCACCCCGCTGCTTGGCACAGGAGGGTGAGACAGGACGGCCCTCAACATACATTTGATGAGCACCTGTTATGAGCCAGAAACTGTTCTTTTCTCCATTTTATTAATTGAAGTGTAATGGACGCACGATGTTGTATTAGCTTCAGGGGTACAGCACTGTGAATGGATAATTCTGTGCATTACCTGATGCTCTCGCGGTCAGTGTGGTCACCATCCGTCACCACACAATGTTACCGCACAGTTGTCGACTACATTTCCCATGCTGTGCTTTTCATCTCCCTGACTTATCTACCTAAGAACTGTTTAAGGTGTGAGGAAACACCCCCATCATCGAGAAGTTCACGCTACGGGGAAGGAGGGGCGTACGCTATCGATGGATATCTGTGCTATAGTATTAGACACGTCTTTATTTATTTTTATTTTTTATTTTTTTCAAGACAACACCCGTTTATTATCTCACAGTTTCTATGCACCAGAAAATCTGGGTACGGATTAGCTGAACCCTCTGCTCAGGGTCTTACCAGACTGAAATCAAGATAGACACATCTTTGAAAAGAAGGCTCTGAAGTATTTTGTCTCCCTTTTTATTTCTTCATATTTAAACAATTGACATGTATCGAACGGTATACTACGAACCCCATGAATCCAGAGGGAGGACATTTCCTAAAGGAAAGACACCCCTGTAAATAGCACCCCAATCAAGAATTAAAACATTTGGCACCCAGAGTCCTTATTTGTGCCCCCATCAGTCATTACTGCCCCTCCATCACGTTATAGACTATTTTTTGTGTGTACCTTTACCAACGAAAGCATACTTTCCACAGGCATGGATGACAACGTGCATTTGATTGTACGTGGATTTTATTTATTTTTATTATGTTATGTTAGTCACCATACAATACATCATTAGCTTTTGATGTGGTGATCCACGATCCATTGTTTTCGTATAACACCGTGGATTTTAAGAACGACCAACTACATCGGAATGCACCTAGATTTGGGTTTTAGCACAGCAGTCTAATTTGGCTGCAAAACCACAACTACAAGAAGACACACCACCTCCCTCACATTGTCTTGGACTCATTTAAAAGCTGTGAATTCCCGTGGTTTACTCAGAGTTCAAGGTGTCTACCCCTGGAAGGCCGCTTCTCTTCTTTTTTGGCCATTCTGGTTTTTTTTTTGTTTGTTTTTTTTCTGACAATTCACATATGTTTCTTTTTTCTTACTCTCAAAACCCTATGGAAAAGAGAGTTGGGGAATGAAAAATGAATTAACTTACAACCATAAAGAGAACTGGAAGGGAGCGGACGCTGAATGACAGCTCGCTCTGCATTTCCTGCAGGTAGAAGCAGGTGGAGTCGTGGTGACTAGTAATAAATCGGGGTGGAGGGTCCAGAGGGGAACGTAATTGGGAGCGACCCCACCGCACACCTGTCTGGCACTCCGCAGAACCCCACAGAGGCTTGTGACTCAGAGACACTTCGGAGGGTGCGAGTGAGATGGGGGTGGGGGACGAACCAGGACCTGAGCCCTGACAAGCCCCTTCTTCACCTTTGAGCACCGAACAGCCAACAGGCTGATGTTTACCCCTCAGGCAAAAAAGCAAAGGATTTTCTGCTAAAGAAACAGGAAATTGAGCGGTAGCCGCACAGCTAGTGAGGCCTGGGGCCGGGAGCAGCGTGCTCTGGGGCCTGGGCAGTTCGGGGGTTACCATCCTGCTCAGGCTGCAGTGATACCTTCCACGAGGGGCCTCATCTGCAGACACTGAGCTCCCAGCCTCTGCGGTATTTAAAATATAAATACGGGCACCTGCGTGGCTCAGTTGGTTAAGCCTCCGACTCTTGATTTCCGCTCAGGTCATGATCCCACGGTTGTGAGGTCGAGCCCTGTGTTGGGCTCCGTGCTCAGCGGGGAGTCTGCTTGAGATTCTCTCTCTGCCTCTCCCGCTGCTCATGCTTGCATGCTCTCTCTCTCTCTCTCAAATAAATAAATAAATCTTTAAATAAATAAAATATAAATGGACAGCAGGGGGTCACGGGCATTTGAGGAGAGCCTGTAATGTAAAGGAGAAAGGCAAAGATAAACAAGCAGAAGAAAGTGACCCAGGAGGAAACAAATAATTCAACGGGTAAAAGTGTATTTTAAAAAATTCTAATTGGTGTCTTCAGAGAGAGCAATTTGAGAAGGTATAAAATCCATAATACGTCAACAGGATTTAACAAAGAAAGACTCTTAGAGAACAAGAATGATCTCTTAGAAAGCCAAAAATTATTGTCAAACAACAAAACTCTACAGAAGTTTCCACAATGAAATCTAGGAAGCCTCCTATAAAATGAAACAGAAACACAACACAACAAAGGGGTAGAGATGTGTGTGAACACCTGAGATGACAAATATCAGTTTAAAAGTCCAAGATAATAAAGAGAATTTCTAGAAATAGAGAGCAAAGTTTTCAAAGGAATAGTACAAGAATAGTTCTGTGGACTTCTTACAAGCTCAGTGTTACAAGACAAGGAGGAATGTCTTCTCAGTTCTAAGTGATTTATAGCCTGGAATTATACATGCAACAAAATTATCAACTAAGTGTGAAGACAGATTGTGCAAGAACCCAGATTTTTTTTTCCCTGAAGGCAACCGTGGTGACGAAGCTATTTGAGGACGTACTCCAGCAAAACAAGGGACTGAACCAAAAGAGGAAGACTTAAGGTCCAAGAAGAATGGATTTTTTTTCCAGGATGATAGCTCTACAACAGAACTAGAGGGAGATGAGTCTAGGGCCAAAGGGCTCAGTAAGGATAAGGGAAGGAAGAGGGTTCTGTATATCTGAAAATGTCCTTGAAACAGATAATGGTATGGATATGATAAAAGCAGACATTAAAGGATAGCCGATGGATAGATAGAGGATAAGTATCTCAGGAAAAATAAAATCCACAGAAAAGGGGAGATTACTTATAATGTTATTTTTGATGTTACTGATTTTTACCTTTTAGAAGACTAATCACCAGACCAGAGATCAATCACAATAATGGTTACAGAACAAAATGTATATATCGTTAACCTTGAAAAAGCAAGCGAAAGTTTAACAGTCTGGGAAGTGTTTGAACCTGGATTTAAAATCAATCACTTATTTCTTAGTTTTCCCCCTTAGTATTTCAGAGTAAGGAGATAAGGTGTTCTGACCAGTGCATTTTCTTGGATGTTTCCTTTGTGTACCAACAAATGTTATACAATGAAGGTATATGCACTTGCCCTTATACTCTCTCTCTCTGTCTTTTGAGAGGGGGGAGGGGCAGAGGGAGAGAGAGAATCTCAAGTAGACTCTGTGCTCAGTGTGGAGCCCAACATGGGGCTCAATCTCACGACCCTGAGATCATGACCTGAGCCGAAATCAAGAGTCGACACTTAACCGACTGAGCCACCCAGATGCCCCTCTACCATCTTTCTCTTTGGGAGACAACACATTCAAGGCAGCAATCAAAGAGGTGATTATCCAGGTGTATTGACCGATGAATGCAGTGGTATTCCTGCAGTGGTAATGAAGCTGGGTGGATGTTACTGGGTTTTCCTGCCTCCCTATTTCATTCATCTGCATTATTTTTTTTTAAAGATTTTATTTATTTATTTGACATAGAGAAAGAGACAACAAGAGAGGGAACACAAGCAGGGGGAGGGGCAGAGGGAGAAGCAGGCTTCCCGCTGAGCAGGAGCCCGGGGCGGGGCTCGATCCCAGGACCCTGGGATCACGACCTGAGCCGAAGGCAGATGCTTAACAACTGAGTCACCCAAGGCGCCCCTCATTCATCTGCATTATTAATGTTTTTTTTTTCTTGGTGTTTGAAGCTGGTTTTTGCTAGGCTAAACAAATATGATGCCTATAGCACAAAGCATCATATGCACATTTCTGTTTTCTACAAGTAGTAAAGACAGGCATCCCTACATTCATCCATCCAGACTATAGTGGGTCGGGATTTGTTTCGGTTTGTTCAACTTCCCAGCACAGGACGTGACCCCGGGAAGAGCGTGGGGAGGAGGAGGGGTCAAACACTTGATGTCAGTTAAGTGGCACTTGGTCTGACCTTCAGAAGGAGGGGCGGTCTCCTACTGACTGAGGCACACAGTGCCCCTTCGTCTGATGGCGAAGGCGGAGGTGGCTCAGTCTGGTTAGTGCTTCACAAACAACTGGCGGTCACCTGGGAACCTGGAGCAGCACCCACCCCTCCCTTTCTCTGGGCACACGCACCAACGTGGAGATGAATGGAAGGTGTGTTGATGAATGGATGGTGCGTTGATGGACGGGCCACACCCTGCCCCCCATTATATGCATCTAAAATATATATGTTTTTTCTATTAATTTTTAAAATATGCATGTTCACTGTAAAAAGTACAAACCCATCAGAGGTACATTTGAATGCCATGCACAGAAGGTCAGTGTATCTCCCCTGGATGGTTTGTTCTTCTTCTTCTGAAACTTCCTTTTGTTCTTCCGGTAGCATTCCTGCCATTGACAAACACGTCTAAGTCTGAAGGTGGCTGGTCCCCAGTGTCCTCTCCACGCGTGCTGAAGACTGCCTCTCCACTCAGCTGCCTTTGCCAGCAACCCGCGTGGCTCTTCAGTGCTCTGTTGCATCGCTCCTGGGCTCTGGCTGGTGTCCCGACAGTCCACCACGAGCAGCAGCATGCAGGGCTGTGTCCAAAGGGGACATCTGGTTACCTCACTGTGGGCGGCTCATTGTCCTGCTGCCCAGGATTCAAACCACACTGAATAATTTCCTCGCATCAGCTTTCTTCAAGGAAGGAGGCTGGGGCGCGTGTGTGCGTGTGCGCATGCGCGTGCCTGTGCGCGCGTGTTTATATGATGAGTTTGGAAACATTTAAAATAGAATTTCACTTACATACACACACAGACTCTTCTGAGGAAAGGCACCAGCTCTCTAAATACTGAGGTCTCAGACAGGCTTTGGGGGGGTGCAAATATCGTACATTATGCTCAAGTCAGATGCTCACTTGATTTCCACAATGCTCGAACCCTTCCTAGAATGCCCTACATTCGATCCCTCGTCTCCAGCGTGCCCGCACCTGTTCTATAGTCACCGGACTGAGGACAGGCACACACCCCCGTCTGTGCCCCACTTTCAGAGCATCATCATTTTTGGAGACACAACTCTTTGTTTTCTCTCTCCTCCCCTTCGTACAGGCAATAAATGCTAGGAGGTATATGGACAAAATGTAACTGTTTTTCATCTGCTTGGGGGTAGAGCAGGTTTGGGCAAAACAGCATGATCCCCAGCGGTTTCTGGGGAAAGTCTGTTTTCTCCAGGTGACGGGGTTTAACATCTGGGGCGTTGGCCAGCCAGCTGCTTGGGAGGCAGGAGCACCCAGCGGTGGGTCGGTGCTCAGTGAGGGCCACTGTTAAGAGAAATACCGTGGCGGGCCCGGAGGTCACAGTGGTGATGCCCGTGATGACCATGGTGATGGCAGTTACCCTCTGGAACCGGAGGAAGTGGGTGAAGGACACACACGCCTCCGAGTCTGCTAGGAGCACGTTTTTCTCTCCTTCCTCACGGTGAGCATTAGGGTAATAAAGCAGAACCAAGAACTTGCTCAGTCACTTTTCTCCTGCCTACTAGTATTGTTTAACATGCTTACCATTGTAAACAGACTTGCTAGATGTGCTACATTTTTTTTCGACTTTAAAGAACTTAATGTTTTCCCTTTTACAAAAACAATGCATTTTTTAACAGAAAAAAGATAAGAAAATAAAGACAAAGTAAAAGAAAACATTTATTACCTCTCCCATCCTTAGGCACTCTTGTTTATAGAATTCTCAACTTCCATGCATACTTACAAATCACGAAAAATATCCTAGTGTGTAGTTTTGTAGACTGTTTTTTCACTTAGAATTGGCACCCTGGTGTCCCCGAATGTTGTTCTACCACATTGGTGAGATCTGCAATCATCTCAGGGATATTCCACAATTTAATTCGTTCCTTAGTCTGATATTTAGTTTTTTTAATGTGAGAAATGAATTAGGTAAGTGTTATTACCGTCTTAGGAAGGATCTAGGCTGAATTCTGCTTTGACTTTAACGATTCAAACGAGGAAGGACAGAAAACAAAGGTAGTCTAGTGCAGCCTCTTTTCTGGGTAAGTGGTTTAGGTCCCCCTTCCTGCATGGCCAGGTCTAATGGCCAGTGAGCTGGCCGCCTTCCGTCCGACCTGGAGGGGGTGCCACAGGGAAGTGCCCGTCAGGATGTACTATGACGTTCACATTCCAGAAACCTGCAGTCAGATTTTCTGCTATAGGAGATGCTGTTAAGTCAACGCCGCCCCTCAGCAACCTTCCCCAGGAACAGAGCAAACACGTCTTCATGAAAATCACGACTTCAGGGGAGACTGGGATGCCCTAACCTTTACAGCCGACGTAGGTACACAGTTCTACGGTGTAGCTCAATAAAACCCTCAAGAAATCACTAGATGAAGCCGGAGGTTTCCATGGCAACTGAAATGCTACGCGGACCCTTAGAACAGGGTGTCCC
Organism: Halichoerus grypus; assembly: GCF_964656455.1. Lineage (NCBI taxonomy): Eukaryota > Metazoa > Chordata > Mammalia > Carnivora > Phocidae > Halichoerus > Halichoerus grypus. Next base: position 4,829,878 of record NC_135712.1, read on the forward strand.
ACAGGCTCATGAACTGGAGAGGAGGATGGATGTGGTCTGGAGGGAGGAGACCCCCCCAACCTTGCTCACATCGGAGGTGCTGGGCCACGTGGTCAAGTTGGGAAGTTTGTCTTCCGCACCTTCCTGTGTCCCCTCTGTCCCCCCTTGTCCTCTCTCAGCCCCACCCTGTCGGAGCATCTCGGGAATCTCCACCTGGCCCCTGAGCTAGGGAGCGTGCTGTGAAGCAGCCTGTCTGACCCTCCTTACCTGGAGCAGGCTGTTTCTCTGCCACCTCTTTAAGGACCGGGGGTGCTGAGCTAGAGGCCCCACTGTGCTGGAGACCGTGGAAGGCAAGTATCTATCGACGAGATATCCTTGACGATATTTTGCGTTAGTAGGCTGCTTTGCCCCAGGATTGGCAAATAGGTTTCCTTGGGAGCTGAGATCCAGCCTTGATTGTTGGTGATGATGTCGAGAGTGATGGGTCCGCATGCAGGCCGGGAGGGAAGGGCGTCTTGATCCATTAGTGATACCTGCCACGTGTATGGGAAGGAAGCTGATGATGGACAAGCCACCCACCTGCTAACCTTCTTTTTACCCAACTGTGGAATATCAGTTGGTAGGTAGCCTGGGGACAGAGATAAAAATACACTGGTTGAGGAACTCTGTGATCCATTGGCATGTGAGCATTCTCGTTCCCTTCCCTCATTACACATCCTCACATCATCTGAGTCCCGGGGAGTAGTGACAAATCAGATGATGAGGAAAAAGGAACAAACTAGCTGTCTCCACGGCTGGTGTCTGCATGCTAAACTTGGGTCTGAAAAGATGGATTTTTCTTATTTCTAGTCATCTTGATGATCCCCTCAAGTCTTAAGAAAATACGTTCTAGAACTTGAGTCCTTGGAAAGAAAACGTCTCCTCTTCCTTTGGCAAGAGAAATGCCTGGCCTCGTGAAAATGGTTTAGATACGCTTCAAAGTTTGCTTCTCGTCCGCACAGACACTTGGAAGTTGGGGCCAAATACCTCCCCCAGTCAGACTCACATGTGATGTCTAGAATACGGTCTGCTGGGAGCTTAAAATTATCCTCAAATTTAGTTTCTATCTAGTTACATTGCTGCCAGAGATGGAGCAGGGGCCTCAAGAATACCAGCCCCATTTTGGGATTGTATTGTTTGGGATGAAAACCTGGAAGTCTGGGAAGGCATAGTTCATCCTGGCAGCACGTGGGGGAGAGAGTGTTTCCCACGTGTCTAAACGGCAGGGACGGCGAGCCCCCTCGGAGGAGGTTGCTGCAGCTGGGGGTGGGGGTGGTAAGGGCCCTCGGACTCTCTCGGGCTCACCAGTGAGCTGCTTTCCCGGGGCTGGTGTAACAAACCAGCACCAAGCTAGTTGCTTCGAACCACACGCACTTTACCGCCTTACAGTCTGGGAGGTCAGAAGTCCTCAAACCAAAGTGTCAGCAGGGCTGGTTCCTTCTCAGGTCTCGTGGGGGTGGGGGGGACCTGTTTCTGCACCTTCCCCAGGTTCTAGGAATCACCTGCGTTTCTGCCTCGTGGCTTTTCTCTCCACCTATAAAGCCCACCACGTAGCATCTTCCAGGCTCTCCCCTCTCTCTGACTCGGACCTCTACTTCCATTGGTCCATCCCTCTGTGTCCCTGACCCTCCTGCCCCCCTCTCGTAGCCGTCACTGTGATTACATCGGGCCAACTCGGATTACCCAGGAAAGTCTCTCCATCTCAACATCCTTAATCACATCTGCCAATTCCCTTCCACCATGTCACAGGCCCCAGGGATTAAGATGTGAGCATCTCTAGGGGGCCATCATTCTGCCACCACACCAAGGGTCGGGGTGTCCCCGGCAGCCCGATCCCAGCAGGGTTGAGCAGCCTGGCTGAGATGCTGCCCGCTCAGTGTGGCCAGTGGCTGAACTACCCGCTGAAATTGTGCCCTGATGACCTGCTTTCACTTTGAAGACGGCACCAGCAAAACCCTCCGATATTTTAAAGAGAACAAAGAGCATCAATGCTGTAATTAAAAAGTAAATAATTTCTATCCCAAATACTAGCTTTGTCCCTTTATAAATTACAGCAACTGGATCTTTAGAAACAAAATTGACTCTCTCTCGACACAGGCGACTTTCCCCCTAGTACTGTCCAGGGTAACATTTGCATGAGCTTCCGGCCTCTCTGGCTGTAGAGGGAGGCGCATTTGTCTTAATGCTTGTGGTTTGTTTTTTCATTTCAGAATTCCTCCTCTGATATCAAGAGGTCTAATCTGGAAGTTCAGTGAACTGGTCACAGCAGAGGGCACACCCATTGATTTTGCGCTCTTGTCTGCTGTTGTCCTCCCCCCCCGCCCCCCCCTCCAAGCTCGAATCACTTTTCAACAAAACAGTAAGAAAGGTTTGATTGCCTTCAGAAGGAGCGGGCTCAGGTATGTAATCAGGCCTTAATTGGAAGCTCTGAGCGCTGAGTCTGGCCTGTCAGATGAGCAGATGCCCTCCAGGGGGAAGGATGAGTGCAGACCTCTTTGTGGGGCCTCTTGAAGCCCCTCTGAGCTTAATAACAGAAACGGAAGGCTCCCTGAATGGGCCCATCTAGGCAATCAACACAGCTGTTTTCCACTGCATAAAATAATTTCAACCAACTCAGTAAACTCAATTAATCCTCTTTAAAAGATTCTGAGTGGGAGAAAAGAGATTTATTTTGAATATCCTCCCCCAGAGCTGTCTGCACTGGGGCTCAGCAGGGCAAATATGAGCTGGAGATAGACGGACCCCCGCAGGCGTGGACTCAGCCACGAATCACACCTACCAAGAGAGGTGCAGGAGGCTACAGAGTGAGACTCAGGGTTTGCCCTTCTCCAGGGCTGGGCCGGGGTGTGGGGAGGCTCTCCGGTTTCTGTGAAGGGGCCTCTTTCTCCTTCTCTGTGATGTGACTCCTCAGGTGTGGTCTCTGCTCCTTTTGCCTAGCCTGGGGGGCACAGGAATCGCCACCTGGCGCCCCCGCCCTGTGCAGCCTTGAGAGAGGCCCACCAGCCCTCCCTTCTGACAGTCCCTCTTCTGGCTGCTGCTGTCAGTTTTATGAGGGTCCCCACTCTTCCTAAATCTGCCCCATGTCACAGCCTCCAGCCTTATATCATGGATGCAGTTACCACTCTTCTGGGTTGCCCCGCATGAACTCTCAGAGGAACTTAGGTTCTCACCCAAGACAGAACAAGTGGTGACTTTCAGTAGCTTCTGTCTTCTGACTGAGACAAAGAAATACTGAGACCAGTCATCTTCTTGAAATAGAGGAAGGGAAAAGGGGGAAAAAAATCCATGTTTACAATTCAGGTGATTTTGCTACAAGATGGACATGGTGGGCTGGTGAGTGTGTCAGAGGTCCAGGTGGGCAGTTTCAGCCCCAGTGGATGGGAGGATGGGGTGGGGTGGGGAGTGAGGAGAGTGAGAGGGGCAGGGCCAGCCATCAGGGCCAGGCTATTGGTGGCCATGTCCTGCAGGACTCAAATTCCCGAGGGGGTTGCCTGGAAGAATGCTGGGCTCGGGTGCCCAGTAGTGGGACCCAGCAGGAACTGGGCTCACTGAGACCCAGACCCTGGACCTGGGACATATGAGGGGGACTTGGTCAGAAGCTCTAGCCATTAAATGGAAGTACAGGGTCCAACAGAACAACAGGAAGGCCAATGGTGCTGAGCTTCCATCCATGAGTTCCTTAAATCCCCGATGAGGAGAATCATGGTTCCTGAGCTGGGGGCAGGGTTTTTCCATCGCTGTGTCCTATCCATGTTCATCTCCATTCTTCACGGGCAGCAGCTTGCTTGAGTGGCTGATGAATGGTGTCACGTTGATTGGATTATGAGTTGGCCTGCCTGGTAGATTGGACCACGCTGACTGCCGAATTATCTACCCTCAGCACCCTTCCCCACTTGCTGGGGGTGGTGAGCACTCCTGCTGGGTCCATTCTCTTTCCACCTGCATGATTCTTGATGTAAACAGCCATGTCTTGCTATATCCAAGACACATACCTCAATATTTTGCTCAAATACCACCCAGCTAATGAAGCCCATGCAGTTCAATCATGTCACAATTCTCTCCATAGCTCTTATTTGTGGTTGTTTCCAACTTCCTAATAGATATTAATCTTTGGGATTTGAGAATGAGAAATCTCAATTTGGGAGAACTCTTAGGAATGCCCATGATCATGTTATTCTTAAAATACTTTCAATGTTCTTCATACTCTTTGCTCACTGTTAATGATACTGAAAAATCTTGTAAATAAGAACTGTCAAGGTACCTGGGTGGCTTAGTCAGTTAAGTGTCTGCCTTCAGCTGAGGTCATGATCTCAAGTTCCTGGGATCGAGCCCCTCGTCGGGCTACCTGCTCAATGGGGGAGTCTGCTTCTCCCTCTCCCCCCCACCCTCCCACTCATTCTCTCTCTCTCTCTCTCTCTCAAATAAATAAATAAAATCTTAAAAAATAAGAAATATCAAATTCAGCAGTATTTTCAAAGCATTGCAGCCTACAGCAAATATTCAAACACCAGGAAATGCTAGTGAAGATAAGTAAAACTATGGAAAACTTCGATCTCCTATCCAGGTTGATAGTACTTCAACAAATAGACAATTTAAGGACATATTTTGCTTTCAACACTTATTATTCCTTGGCACACCACTTATAAGATTTGTGGAAGGTAAATATGTGATAAGCCAGTTTCCAGGAACGCCTCACCATTAGCCTCCAAGAGCACACAGCTACAAAATGGCAGCAGGTGCAGGCTTGAGGGACTACGGAGAGCATGACCACTTCTCTCCTGTCTAATCCTGCCCCAGTTCCTGGAAATGTGCATCTTCCCTGTCAACTCCACGTGTCAGGGTTTCCTGCCTCTGTCTGCAACGCGATGTCAGGAGATGCCTTCAAAACATCTTTATGTTGATGGTTCAACTTATAGTCACAGAAGAATTCTGATACTTTTTTCTGTTTTCCTATTTCTTGACCCATTTTCCTGAACTTGGAGATTTAGAAAAACAAATTTCTGGAGAAACCTTTGGAAGGGATTCCTGCACTGAATGTGTCTCTGTGTTAGCATAACAGTACAGTTAGTCCACGATAGTAGATGTGCATGTGTATAGTATTGGACGTCCCTTTCCCTTGGCTGTTTATGAACTCACTGGGAGCAAACCAATGTCCTGATCATGTCAACAACTGTGATGTCCTCATGTTATTAAGCTGTTATTAAATAAGTTTTGTTGCCAAACAAATTATTTTTTAAGGCTTCTTTAGTTATTTAAGTCATCTCTACACCTAGGGTGGGGCTTGAGCTCGTGACCCTGAGAATCACATGCTCTTCCCACTGGCCAGCCAGGTGCCCCACCAAATAAATACTTTTAGGAAATAAATTTAACAATCATGACTTCTTCTTCCTCTTCTTTTTCTCCTCCTATTCTTTCCCTCTTCCCGATCCCCTCATTCGTTAAGCATTTGCTATGTGGCAGATGCAAGGATGAGTGCTTTATATATATTTTTAAAATCAAGTTTATTGAGGTATAATTTATATCCAATAAAATGCACTCTTGAAGTTCAAGAGATTTTTAAAAAGATTTTATTTATTTATTTTTAGAGAGGGGAGGGAGAGGGACAAGCAGACTCCTCTGAGCGTGGAGCCTATTGCGGGGGCTCGATCAATCCCACGACCCTGAGATCATGACCTGAGCTGAAATCAAGCCGACACTTAACTGACCGAGCCACCCAGGTGCCCCTAGTTCAAGAGATTTGACAAGTTTATAAGTCATGTCACTACCATCACAATCCTGATGTAGAACATTTTCATCACTTCTGTAATGCCCCTTCATCTGTTGCAGCCCAGGTAGGCAATGACCTGTTTCTGTCCCTGTAAATTAGGTTTGCTTTTCTAGGAACTCAGATATATGGGTTTATCAGTAAGTACTCTTTTGGGTCTTACTTCTTTTGCTTAGCATGCCTCTAAGACTCATCCAAGCTGCTGAATGTTCCAGTAAGCCATTCCTTTCCTTTCTCCTCCTTTTCCTTCCTTCTCCTCCCCTTCCTTCCTTCTTACTGAGTCATATCCTTTGTGTAAGTATACTATAATTGGTTTATCTACTCACTTATTTTTGACATTTGAGTTGTTTCCAGTTTTCGGCTACTATGAATAAAGCTGCTGTAAACGTCCACGTACAAGATTTTGTGTGGACACACATTTTTATCTGGATAAATACTTAGGATTGGAATTGTGGGTTGTGTGCTAAATATATGTTTAACTTTGTACGAAATAGCAAAACTGTTTTCGAAAGTGGTAGAACCACTTTACGTTACCATCAGCAATGTAGGAGAGTTCCAAATGCTTTATATCCTTGCCAATTTGGCATTGTTTGTCTTTTTAATTTTGGACGTTACTGGATCTGCAATGGTATCTCAGTGTGGTTTTAATTCACATTTTCTTAATGGCTAATGATCTTGAACATCTTTCAATGTGTTTAATGTGTTTATTGGCCATTCCTATATCTGCTTTTGTAACGCAGCTGTTCAAATCCTATGCTCACGTTTTATGGAGTTTTGCCTTATTATCGATTTGTGTACATTCTTTATACTTTCTGGACACAAATTCTTCATCAGATATATGCATTATGAGTACTTACTCCCAAACTATGGTTTATCTTTTCATTTTCTTTTTTTTTTAAAGATTTATTTATTTATTTGAGAGAGAGCAAGAGAGCGCATGAGTGAGGGGGCAGAGGGAGAGGGAGAGAATCTCAAGCAGACTCCATGTTGAGCATGGAGCCCGATGCCGGGCTTGAGCTCACAGCCCTGAGATCATGACCTGAGCTGAAATCAAGCGTCAGACACTTAACCGACTGCACCACCCAGGCACCCCTATTCATTTTCTGAATGAGAACAGAAGACTTTAAATTTGATTAAGTCCAATTCATAATTTTTTCTTTTGTTTGTGCTTTTTCTGCTTGGCTAAAAATCCACTGCAAGAACACAAAAATCTGCCCCCCCCATATTCTTCTACAAGATTTAAAATTTTAGTTTTTAGGTTTAGATCTATAATCTGTTGCAAACTCATTCTGGGTATGCTTTAGGTAAGGGTGGAACTCCCCCCACCACCCACCATCGTGGATACCCACATGTTCCAGTGCCAACTATTGAAAGACTTTCCTTTCTTCAGGGAATTGTCTTGATGACTTTTGGAAAGTCAGTTGACCATATATTCCTGGGTTTCTTTCTTAACTCCCCCCACCCTTCTCTCTGTCTCTCACTGAGCTTGTGATTTCCTGGTAATGCCCAACACAGTGCCTGGCCTGAAATGTAAGTCAAGACTTGTTGAGTTGATATCAGTATATATGGTTGCTCTCATAAGAACCTCGGCTTATGTGTGGCTGGAGGTTCTCAGTCCTGCTTCCCCTCCCAGTGTGCTTTCCCTGCTCATGGTCATGCAGTTTCGGCTTGGTTGCTTCTCATAACAGGGAGCTTCTTATCACACAAGGCAGCACATCTCATTTTGGAACTCTACCTGGGAAATTCCCCAGCCAGGACACAAGTGGGTATTAGGCGGGTGAAAGACTACAGAAACTTTCTGCAGAGGAGAAAGGATGTGGAGCAGGGAACTTGGGAGCCTGAAGACAAACGTCACTGAGCATCTTTCCCAGCGCTGGCTCAGGCTCCAGGGCTGTCTTCAGGTGTCCTGGGTCCCTCCCTCTGTGTCCTTTTTTTTTTTTTTTTAAAGATTTTATTTATTTATTTGAGACAGAGAATGAGATACAGAGAGCATGAGAGGGGGGAGGGTCAGAGGGAGAAGCAGACTCCCTGCTGAGCAGAGAGCCCGATGTGGGACTCGATCCCGGGACTCCAGGATCATGACCTGAGCCGAAGGCAGTCGCCCAACCAACTGAGCCACCCAGGCGTCCCGCCTCCCTCTGTGTCCTTATGCAGCAGCCGGGTGACAGCTCGTCAGAGATGCTGTGTCAGGAATTTATGCGGGCTGCATGAGCGGTGGGCTGGGGCAGGGCTGCACTGGGTGACCTCCCAGTGTCTCCTGACTTCGGAGAGCCTTCAACTTTCTACTTCCTTTTTCTGCTTCTCTTCAGAAGTGTTATTTCCAGCCAGCCCTACAAAGTCGAAAAAGCTCATTCCAGTAAGTACATCTTCCTGCATATTTTTTGGCTAGAACATATGAAGGGTTTATTTAAAGCGTCTCCAGGATTGTCCTCTGCACTGGATGATCTAATTTCATCTGGCCTGTTTCCACATCTTCCTCTTATAACTCTGAGGCCTCGCTTCCACCCCCAAATTATGTTGTGCCGTTGATCTGGAATCTCAGAGGCAACGAGACTGTTCTCAGTAGCAAGGACTCTAGAAATCCATGTCCCAGTGTCCCCGCTTGGGCCTCGGACAGATAGCCAGAAAGTCAGGTCTGCTATGTGTTTGTAAACCAAAGAGTTATCTTAAGAAAGTTTTATTTATTTTAATAAAGTGTTTTAATTTCCTTTGAAGAAAACAAACAAAAAAATCTAATTGAAAATAAAGAATAAGATTACCCTATGAATAACATTCCTCTATCATAGTGATTTCTGGCTTTGAATAACCTGGTTAATTCAATTCAACTGTGTGCCTGGGCTAGCTGAACTGGCGCTTAATCCAAGGAGACAATGGAGTAAATTGGATTGCTCGGAGCTAAAGTACACTTCCTGTCCTGCTGGCTTGCTTCTCTCGAAGGACAACAGATGATGCAAACCTTTCAGCTTCAGCCATGAGTGCACCACCTGCTCAACTAATAGAGAAATAGATTTAACTGTGGGTATGGACATTTAGAATAAAATATTATTGTAGATTACCTCTCGTATAAATATTTCAAATACGACGTATGTGACAAAAATATTGATTGTCAAGACTGACAGTATTGAACATCAGATGAGCCTTTGGCACCCCTAACAGACAAACCTAATTCAACCATCCGGCCGGACTAATCTCTATGACGCCCCGTTTGCAAGTGTCCAGCCAAGGATTTGCAAGTCTATCAGCAATTCTGGTCGAAAGTCCAAATTTCTGGACATACAGTCTGACTTTCAAAATGTGCTACAATCTGATATTGAAATGCATGACCTCTGTTTGGTTAGAAAACACACACACAGCTTTCCACTAATATTCTTTCTGCTTAATTTTACTACTTTGGCTGTTTGCACCTCTCATTAACCAAACATGCATCTTAACCCTCAATATCAAGAAATTGATTTTGTAAGAAATTCTCTTGACATGGCCTTGCATGAATAGTACCAATTATTTTTGCTCTTTATATTTTTCCCCCCAAGCCGCATCTTGAACTTTTATCTTTTTTTTCCCCTAAGGACTTAACCCTGTACGTGAAAACAAATTCACTTTTTGAAGGGGGAAGATAGCTTTGAAGATCACCCAGTTTATTGGTTTTTTGCTTTTTAAAATCTCGCGTTATAAAACATGGGAGATACGGGAAGCCCTGTAAGACGCCTGCATAGATAGTTCATTACTATGATATGAACACAGTCACAACCAATACCCACAACAAAAATAGCATTTTGCCATCCACCCAGAAGCTTCTCCATGTGCCCCATTCCAATCACACCAAATCCCCACAAATAACCACTAATCCCGACTTCTTTGGTGATAACTTTCTTGTGTTTCTTAGTAGTTTGTGAATCCCTAGATAGTATAGTTTCATTTCACCCATTTTTTCTCTAGTTTGACAGACTCTTATCATTTACAGGTTTCTCCTTCCTTCACCACTTCCCTCCCCTGTTGTCCTTCCGATTTACCTGCTGAGCCACCTGAGCTGTTTGAACTACGATGATTCCCAGTCTCGATCTTGCTGGATGTACATGCATGGTTCCGTCCCGCATGCTGTTCTTCCCTCCTACTCCCTGCCCTTTGGGAGCTGGGTCCTGGGGTTTGATCAGGCACAGACTTTCAGATTTGGTCGCTTTGGCAAGACTGGAAGAAGCAGTGGAGTGTTCTTTCATCAGAAGCACATGGTGTCTGGTTATCTTCTCCTTTTTTATAGATGTTTATATTCATTGGTGCTCATTGCCTCAATCTGTTAATTCATGGGGGTTTTGTTTGTTTGTTTTATTTTGTTTTGTGGTGGGAGAAGTTTGCTAATTGGTGATTTCTTTTTCATTTGTTAGCCTGGATACTTTTATAAAGAGATACTTCCCTACTCTGCTACTGGGCTACCCGATAGTGTAGTTGATATAGAAACAGAGATAAATACCATATTTTTCCTTTATTTACCAGTTTTCAAGATAAATGCTCTATTCTCCCTCCTTCTTTACCAGTTATAAAAATAATTAATTGGTTCCCTATCATTGTTCAAAGGTGACCAAGTAGCTTTATAAAAAATATCATTAGGAAAGAATGGATTTTAGTACATTTGCTAGGTTTTGATCCATGGTAATTGTTTTTTTTTTTTTTTTAATTAAAGTTGAAATTGTTCCATCTTTGGCCAGGGGGAGCTTTTCAAGTTACTCTTTGTTTGACGTGATCCATACTTTTTGATGTGAAAAGATTTTAGGCTCATCTTGTGCATTTCCTGTGCCAAAACAGCCTCAGCCATTTTTTAAAGAAGTCTTTGTTTCTTTTAATGGAAAAGGCTATTTCTCATCACAGTACAACACTCTGGTTTGAGGGATGTGGATGCTACTGGGGTTGGTCATTGTTTCAAGCCTTCAAGCCCTTTTAGTCAAAACATATAGGACGCACACACACACACACACAATCTTATGAATACATTTCGACACTTTTATTCACTTTTATTCAAAATAAAACTACAACATGCTCTTACGATCCAGCAATCATACTCCTTGGTATTTACCCAAAGGATTTGAAAACTTACGTCCACACAAAAACTTGCCCATGGATGCTTGTAGCAACTTTATTCATAGTTGTCAAAACTTGAAAGAAACCAAAAAGTAGGTGAATGGACAGATAAACTGTTGTCCATCGAGACAGTGGAACATTAGAAAGAAATGAGCCATGAAAAGATGTAGAGGAGTTTTAAGTGCATATTACTAAGTGAAAGAAGCCATCTGAGAAGGCTGCATCCTGTATCACTCCAAATATGTGGCATTCTGGGAAAAACTAGGGAGACGGTAAAAAAGATCAGCGGCTTGCTGGGAGTTGGGGAGGGGAGGGATAAATAGACTACAGAGGATTTTTAGGGCATTTATCCAAACCTGTAAAATGTACAACATCAAGAATGATGTAAAGGTAAACTCTGGACTTTGGTTCGTTAACTGTGACAGTTGTACCGCTCTGGTGGGGAATGCTGGTGAGCGGAAGGGTGTGCAAGCGTGGGGCAGGTCACTCGCTATACTTTCCCGTCAGTTTTGCTGTGAACCTAAAACTGCTCCAAAAAAATAAAGTCTTCTTAAAAAATATAAGCAAAGAAATAAACGAAAAGGAGATCACATAACCTCTCTTATACTACACCTGTATCTTCTTTCTTCTAAACTAAGAACACTAGTTCTCAATGACAAGGGGAATGATAGACTCAGAATACCCGTAATTGTTTGTTTATCCCACTTTGCACATGCAAAATCTCAGAACACCAACACTAATACCATCCCTGTCGGTATGATTGCTGGAAGCAGGAAACTGCTTGTTTGCACGGGTTCTTCCTATTTGTCTTCAATACTAGATCTACATTGTCAAAGAGACCAATTCATGCCACACTCGCTCCCTTTAACCCACATTAAGACTTAGCTCTAGAAGTCACGATACATTTAATCCTTCTCAGTAGTACTTGCATCAAGTAGTCATTTTGGTTTCTGAAATTGTTTCCTGAGCAAGTTCCCTAAGGAGAGCTCATACATGCTGAAAGCGGTGTTTCTTTGCCTTTTATACTTGGAAGTCAGCTTGTTGACTATGAACCGTGGACTCACATTTTTTTTTTTTAATCTGAAATGTTACGCCATTTTCTTATGGCATAAACCATTGCTCTCAAAAAGCCTGTTAATAATCTTATTTCCCCCCTTATAAAGCACTTGTTCTTTTTGCATAGATGCCCAAATAACTTTTTATTTATTTATTTATTTATAATTTCCAAATAACTTTTGTTTAAAGATTTATTTATTTATTTTAGAGAGAGAGAGAGAGAGAGAGAGAGCACGAGTGTGCGACGTGGGGGAGGGGCAGAGGAAGAGGGAGAGAGAGAATCCCAAGCAGACTCCGAGCTGAGCGCAGAGCCCAATGCAGGGCTCGATCTCATGACCCTGAGATCATGACCTGAGCCGAAACCAAAAGTTGGACGCCCAACCGACTGAGCCATCCAGGTGCCTACCAACTAACCTTTTAAAGTTCAGCAATCTTGGTACGTATTGTTAGGATAGGCTATGTCTTGATCATTCTGGGTCAATATGGTCGGACACACAATATTGTCAGGTTTCAATGTGTAGCTTCCATGTGTAGTGCGTGTATGTAATTTTTATGGAAGCAATATTTTTATGTGCATAACCACCTATCAATATTTTAGTGGGACAGTAGCTTTAGGTTCTGGAATTTTGTGAACAAAGTTTGGGCAAGGTTCTAGAGTAAGGCTCATTGAACTACAGCTTATGGGCCAAATTTCTTGGGGCCTACAAACTAAGAATGGTTTTTACATTTTTTTAAAGATTTTATTTTTATTTATTTGTGTGTGTGTGTGTGAGAGAGAGAGAGCACACAAGCAGGGGGAGGGGCAGGCAGAGGGAGAAGCAGACTCCCCACTGAGCAAGGAGCCCGGTGTGGGACTCGATCCCAGGAGCCTGAGATCATGACCTGAGCCAAAGGCAGACGCTTAACTGACTGAGCCACCCAGGCGCCCCAGTTTTCACATTTTTCAGTAGTTAAATTTGAAATGGTGATATAAGTTCCTACATGATATCTCCCATATTCCCTTTTGGCCCTTAAAGCCTAAAATATTTACTATCTGGCCTTTAAAAAAAAAAGTATATTGACCCCTGATCTGTAAGAACTGTTGGAATAAGCGAGGGAAAGTATCCAGGGGACAGGATGGAGCCTCTCAAACCATGAAATGAAGTGGATTTGTCCCAAACACTGCAGGCTTGGGGCTCCTAGCTTCTGCTTTAGACATCCTGCTGGGACCCCGAACCCTTACTCCTTGCCTGTCTTTCTGCATCTCTAGAAAGTTCCTCTCACGTGGGGACTCAGGATTTCATTCACATTCAGGTGTAAAAACATGCTGGGAAATATTGCCCATTCAGATAATTTTCATCTTTATAAAGGGGATAATAGCTTTAAGACAAAGGAACAGGTGCCTGATTTTTTAATTCCAGGATTCAGCCTGTGTGTGTGTGTGTGTGTGTGTGTGTGTTCGCATGCGCAGTGGCCATGGTGTGGCAAAATTAAATGATTACATGGGGAAGAAAAAGCCTGAAAATTACCTGGAAAATAATTAGAACAATAGTGGGGGAAATTTACACTACACTTATTTAGCATAATCAAATCAATATTGTTTTAGCATAGGGACACATGAATTAATGTAATAGAACAGAGGATCTCCAAGTCAATTCTAATATGCAGGAAACTTTAATTTATGATAAAGATAGAACTGACATTTATTTGGAAAATTTGGCTTACTCAAAAAAATGCTTCTGGAATAACTTATTGATTGTCCATCTGGAAAAAAATAACACTGAACCCTTAAGTCAGATGAGACCCAAAAATAAATTGCAGATTGACTAAGGAAATACGTTTTTTTTTTTTTAAAACCCAACAAAAATTGTGAAAGGAATTCTAAGGGTAGAGAGACTTTGTTAACGAGGAAAACAGAAGAGCTATGGAATAAAGATACTCATATTTTTCTATATAAAGACTCATATGGTAGGAAGATGCCACGAACAAAATAAGAAACGAATCATTTGGCAAAGTGTGTTTGCCACGGTGATGCTAAGTAAAGCTCTGGTGTTTTATAAAAATGAAAAGAGAAACGGGGACAAAGCAACAGGACAGTGGGCTGGGTTGGAACAAGAAGACGGGATCCCCCCGAAGCAGGACTAGGCACGAGGAGGCTTGTGCAGGGGGCGCTCGCGGTGGACCTCGTCACTACTCGCTTCGGGGTCTTTCAGGTCTCCAAACCCCTGCTCACCGCTCCTCCTCCCCCTGCCGCAGCCCCGCCTGCGGCTCCTGCCTTCCCTCGCGGAGGCCGTCCTGCAGCCCTACCACGTGTCCTGGCCGGCTCTGACGTTTTCCTGCAGTGATGAGTTTCTTTCTCCCCTCTAGACTAGAAGCTCTAGAAGCTTCTAGAAACTCCGCGGGAATAGAGACCGTGGCTTTTCAGTATTTTGTGCCAAGATACCCCAGGGATCTCCATCGACTCCGTTGTTACCTCAGGGATGTATGTTGCCATGTAAGAGTTTTATGTGCCCCCTTTTTAATAAATTGGGCCAACAATCAAAAGGAATGAGATCTTGCCATTTGCAACGACGTGGATGGAACTGGAGGGTATTATGCTGAGCGAAATAAGTCAAACAGAGAAAGACATGTATCATATGACCTCACTGATATGAGGAATTCTTAATCTCAGGAAACAAACTGAGGGTTGCTGGAGTGGGGGGTGGGGTGGGAGGGATGGGGTGACTGGGTGATGGACACTGGGGAGGGTATGTGTTCTGGTAAGCGCTGTGAATTGTGCAAGACTGTTGAATCTCAGATCTGTACCTCTGAAACAAATAATGCAATATATGTCAAGAAAGAAAAAAAGAAGAATGTAGCAGGAGGGGAAGAATGAAGGGGGGGAAATCGGAGGGGGAGAAGAACCATGAGAGACGATGGACTCTGAAAAACAAACTGAGGGTTCTAGAGGGGAGGGGGGTGGGAGGATGGGTTAGCCTGGTGATGGGTATTGAGGAGGGCACGTTCTGCATGGAGCACTGGGTGTTATGCACAAACAATGAATCATGGAACACTACATCTAAAACTAATGATGTAATGTATGGGGATTAACATAACAATAAAAAAAGTACAAAAATAAATAAATAAATAAATTGGGCCAACATTTAAAACTCGTAGATAAAAAAGCCACTTTAAAAAAGGCAAGATGTGGCAGCGTGTGCCGGCACCCCCAGGGGCCCCAGTGGCCTTGCTGGAGCAGCCGAGTCCCCCCTCCCTGGTCTGAACTCCCTCCCTGTGGGGCCGCACTTGAGTTTGAAAGCTGTTCACAGGCTCCCCCCAGAGTACCCTTGATTTTAGCCTCCTGCACTAGGGCTCCCTGCGGGTTTCTGGGCTGAGTCTTGACCTGACCCTCTCGTGAATTTTGATTTGGCCTAACCCTAAGTTTGTTCTGGTGGTTTCTGCCTTTAGACTCAGTAGACCGGGGATCCTATATTCTCAGCTTCTGAAAATGCAAGTTTTATGGTTTGTGTCCATCTGTCTGTCCGTCTGCCTATCTATCTATCCACCCACCCATCCATTTATCTACCTACTTAGCATCTATTATCAGTCATCCATCCATCCATCCATGTGCACATGCATGTCCACACATGCATTTATGTGTGCATACAAATAGATGTGTGTGTACGCACATACATGTCCTCGGGCACGCCCATACCCATATTTTAACATTTATATACATATGTACACACACTCACACACACACTTCAGCCCTACACCTGTGCTCTAGACCTGGATTTGCATCTGTGTCTATACACTAGCTTTTAGGCTATTTCCCTCCAGGCATTAGGACTCATTTTCCTGCTGCGGAAAACCTATGTGGAGACATTCTTGCCCTTCATTCAGGGGTCAGTCGTGCTCCTCCACGTGCTCCCCGATTTGAGGTCGGCCCTCTGGAGCAGCGCTGCAGACCTTTGGCAGGAGCAAGGCCTCAGGAGAGCCCGGGGCCTGCCAGCTCTGGGGAGAGGCTCGTCTTACGAGCTCTTACGGAAACCAAAACCAAAGCCAAAACCAACACAAAACTTTGCAACTCATATGAAAAACTTTGGCCTCTGTAAAAAAAACATAGGCTTCTTTCCCCTCACGATAAACCAAGCTGCGTTTTCATATCCCTCATTTGCAGAAAAATTAGAAAAGAAACTTAAGAGGTCAACCATTGAAAACATATAGATGCACTTATTTTTCTGTTAAAATGTTTTAAGAATAAACATTGTTAAAATATCTATGCTCCCCAGAGCAATCTATACCTTCAATGCCATCCCAATCAAAATTCCAATGACATTTTTCAAAGTGCTGGAACAAACAATCCTAAAATTTGTATGGAATCAGAAAAGACCCCGAATCGCCAAGGAAATGTTGAAAAAGAAAAATAAAGCTGGGGGCATCACGTTGCCCGATTTCAGGCTGTATTACAAAGCTGTGATCACCAAGACAGCATGGTACTAGCACAAAAACAGACATACAGACCAATGGAACAGAATAGAGAACCCAGATATGGACCCTCAACTCTATGGTCAAATAATCTTTGACAAAGCAGGAAAAAATATGCAGTGGAAAAAAGACAGTATCTTCAATAAATGGTGCTGGGAAAATTGGACAGCCACACGCAGAAGAATGAAACTCGACCATCTTTGTGTATACAAAGATAAACTCAAAATGGATGAAAGACCTCAATGTGAGACAGGAATCCATCAAAATCCTAGAGGGGAACATAGGCAATAACTTCTTTCAAGATATATCTCCAAAAGCTAGTGAAACAAAAGCAAAAATGAACTTCTGGGACTTCATCAAGCTAAAAAGTTTCTGCACAGCAAAGGAAACAGTCAACAAAACAAAGAGGCAACCCACAGAATGGGAGAAGATATTTGCAAATGACACTACAGATAAAGGGCCGGTATCCAAGATCTATAAAGAACTTCTCAAACTCAACACCCAAAAAACAAATAATCCAGTCAAAAAATGGGCAGAAGACCTGAACAGACACTTCTCTGAAGAAGACATACAAATGGCTAACAGACACATGAAAAAACATTCATCATCATTAGCCATCAGGGAAATTCAAATCAAAACCACATTGAGATACCACCTTACACCAGTTAGAATGGCCAAAATTGACAAGGCAAGAAACAACAAATGTTGGAGAGGTTGTGGAGAAAGGGGAACCCTCTTACACTGTTGGTGGGAATGCAAGTTGGTACAGCCACTTTGGAGAACAGTGTGGAGGTTCCTCAAAAATTTAAAAATAGAGCTACCCTATGACCCAGCAATTGCACTCCTGGGTATTTACCCCAAAGACACAGATGTAGTGAAAAGAAGGGCCATATGCACCCCAGTGTTCATAACAGCAATGTCCACAATAGCCAAACTGTGGAAAGAGCCGAGATGTCCATCAACAGATGAATGGATAAAGAAGATGTGTCATATATATACAATGGAATATTACTCAGCCATCAGAAAGGATGAATACCCAACTTTTACATCAACATGGATGGGACTGGAGGAGATTATGCTAAATGAAATAAGTCGGGCAGAGAAAGTCAATTATCATATGGTTTCACTTATTTGTGGAACATAAGGAATAGCATGGAGGACATTAGGAGAAGGAAGGGAAAAATGTAGGGGGGGAATTAGAGGGAGAGTTGAACCATGAGAGACTATGGACTCTGAGAAACAAACTGAGGGTTTTAGAGGGGAGGGGGGTGGGGGGATGGGTTAGCCTGGTGGTGGGTATTAAGGAGGGCATGTACTGCATGGAGCACTGGTGTTATATGAAAACAATGAATCGTGGATCACGACATCAAAAATTAATGATGTATTGTATGGTGACTAACATAATATAATAAAATAAAGTTAAAAAAATGTTTTAAGCAACTTCTGAGTCTTGGGTGGAGAGACACCTAACTGCCAGGCTAGGCTTAGGGTTCAGTGGGAGGAAGCTGGCAACTCCGGGCCGTCCTGGATGAGTCTCGAGAGTCTCACTTGCATCTGGGCTGCCCAGTCCCTTGGTTCCGGCCTGCGCTTTGGCTGCATCTGCAAGACACCCTCACTGACTCATTAATTCCCCGTCATTCTGTCTCAAGAGGGAGCTTGGTGGGGCTCAACTCTCTAATTACCCCCGCTGTATTTAATCCCCTGCAGGGGCCTTACAGTCATGAGACCCTTGTTCTCCTGTCCCCCTGCCCTGCTGGGTGTCCACTCTTGGGGTGCATCCAGGAGCCCAGGTCAGTGAGGAGAAGATTCATGTTATGTCTCTTCTGTCTTGTCTTAGGCCAGGCTGTCTCAGGAGCATCTCTCTTTCTGGGCACCCCCAGCTCTCAGGCCCACATGCCTCCGTCTTTGTTGGGCACTATTATGTGCCGAACCGTGTCCCCCCAGAATGCATATGCTGAGACCCGAACCCCGTCAGTGACTGTATTTGGAGACTGGGGTTTTTACAGAGGTAACTAAGATAAGATGAGATCATGAGCCTTGGACTCTTGGTTTCGGCTCAGGTCATGATCTCAGGATTTGAGATCGAGCCCTGTGTCAGGCTCCGAGCTCAGCACAGATTATGCTTGGGTTGCTCTCTCCCTCTCTCTCTCTGTCCCTCCCCATGCATGCTTTCTCTCTAAAATAAATAAATAAACAAACAAACAAACAAATAAATAAATAAATAAAATCTTAAAAAGTAATGTACTTCTAGGGGGCACACGGGAAAGACAAAGTCTATGGCACATGGACCCAGAATATTCTTACATTGAGTGATCCTCTCCCTGACACTCCAAATTATGTAACTACAATTACATTTAAATAGATGATTTTAATAAGAAAAATAGTACTTCCTTTTTCATAATTAGGCATTTTCACTCTTGTTTTTTTCTTTTTTTGAGCAAAATAAGAGTGATATTCAGAGTTCTGGCAATAAATGATAAGAATCCCCATTGAATTCAAAGGGAATAGCTCCTTGGTTGGTGCCTTTTGGCCTCATGTCCTGTCTTTTGAGAATGAATTGACCAGAGGATAAACGTATACAGAAGACAACTGAAGTAAGAAGGAAGGTTTCTTTAACATTCACAGATTTTAAAATTTTAATTTAATTTAATTTTATCATTATTTTTATTTTTTTTATTTTTATTATTATTATTATTATTATTTTTAAAGATTTTATTTGACAGAGAGACAGCGAGAGAGGGGAGTGGGAGAGGGAGAAGCAGGCTTCCCGCAGAGCGGAGAGCCCGATGCGGGGCTCGATCCCAGGACGCTGGGATCATGACCTGAGCCGAAGGCAGACGCTTAACGACTGAGCCACCCAGGCGCCCCAATTTTATCATTATTTTTAAAGATTTTGTTTATTTATTTATTTTAGAGAGAAAGCATGCATGGGGAGGGACAGAGAGAGAGGGAGAGGGAGAGGGAGAGAGAATCCCAAGCATAATCTGTGCCAAGCTCAGAGCCCGATGCGGGGCTCAGTCTCACGATCCTGAGTTCACGACCTGAGCGGAAACCAAGAGTCCGACGCTTAACCAACTGCGCAACCCAGGCGCCTCCCACAGATTTTTTTTTTTTAAAGAACCATGTGACATCATGTTAATTTATTTTATCTGAGAAAGAAAATCCCTTTCTATAAAACGCCCCACTGGGTTCTTCTGAAGCATGACATGCATTTCCAGGCTGCATATATATGCTCAAACCTGCAAACATGGAATTGCTTCCTGAATATTCTATGGCTTTGGACAAGGATGGGCGAACAGACGGCATCCACCGCTTGAGTGCCAACCACAGTGCCATACGCATAGCGTGGGTCCTCAACACATGTGTGCTCATGTCTGGGTGGTGCATGAACGAGGTCAGTGTGGCTTCCATTTTCTTACTGCCCTGAACGTGCCAAGAAGCGAAGCAGCAGAAGAACGAATCCAGTGGTTTAAGCCTTGTTGTGCGTGTGGTGGAACGCCATTGCATCTAGTCGCCCTTAGAAACCCAAGTTCATTGTTGATGCATGCCCTCCATTTATCTTCCCATGAAAATGTAAATCATAGAGCAATACTGTCCTGCTTTAAACCCCTCAGAGACTCTCTTTTGCACAGAGAATAAAATCCGGAATCCTTAGCAGGGCCAAGGAGGTCCTGAGGGACTCACCCTGGTTGGTGTTTTGCCTTGACGTAGACTGTCTTTAACCTATTGGTCCTGAGGACCATTGTCGAGCTTTTCACATAGTCTCAGCCCCTTGCAGCTTCAGACTTGTTCTGCGCACAGAAAGAACAGAGAGGTCACTCTAACCTTCCAACATGACCCGTGAGCCATGTTCAATCGCTTTACGGTGTCCTATATTTTCCTTTATGTCACCTGTCTTGGTTATGAAAATACATAATTTTGTGTGATCATGGAATATCCATCTCCTCTAAGCTGTAAGTAGCATGAAGGAGGGGCCCTATCTATGTTGCTCAGGTTCCCTCTGAGATAATTAACCATCCTTGTGGTCTCACTACGTATTTGTTGAATATAGGAATTAATGAAGCACAGAACTATTACCTGGCACCTAACTGTTGTCTTAATGAAAGTGTGTACAGATTTCTTGAGCCTTTCTTCTTTAGGAAAAGAATGCTCTCTTGGGATACTCCATATTTTGCTAACCAATTCTTATTAGCGGCTGGAATGAATTTTCAAGCAGTTTGAGCTGGAGGACATATTCATCACCAGACAGGAGGAATTACTCCTTCCTAGTCCTGAATGAGGTCTCCTAAGAACGATTTGCTCTTGACAGCTCCCTTGACCTTGGGCAATTGTGAATTACCTTGCATGCAAATGAGGTCACATAGATCCCCTTTTCTGGGCCCCAGGCTTAACATTTGATGAGACCATAAACAACAGTAAGAGAATGCCTTTGATCCGGTAGTATTTCCTTGTTTCCAAAAGGGCAATTTCGTTTTGCAGCACATATTCCTGGGGAGGAAGCATTCTCATGCAAACCTCACTGTATCCAGGCCTCATCCTTGGGGGCCTTTGGACCCCGCTGACCACTGGTGTCCACCACCTCCTTCTTGGCTCACCCCAAGGGTCTGTGAACTCCAGGCCATGGGCCAGATCTGGTCTGCTGTCTGTCTTTGTGAACCTGTGAGCTAAGGATGGGTTTTACATTTTCAGTTGGTGGGAAAACATCGAAGGAAGAATACTTTGTGACACATGAAAATTCTATGAAATTCAGATGTCATCGTCCATAAATAAATTTTTGGGGAAGCACATCCTCTCTTATTTGTTTGCTTATTGTCTGTGGCTTATGTTGAAATGGCAGAGTTGAGTCGTTGGGACAAATAGGGCCTGCAAAACTGAAAATATTTTCCAGGTGGACCTTTGTAGAGAGCGTTTGCCAGAACCTTGTTTATGTGGGGATGATCTACAAGGTTTTTGCCTTGCCTGCCTGTCACCTGAGCTTCTCTCCCATCCTTCAGCATCTCAGGATCACTGTCATTGCTTCTGGGAAGCCCCCTGACCCCCCACTTACTCTAGGTCCCCATTCCTTATTTTCTTGTGATCCTCTCCCCTTCCCCCGCCTGCACTGTGTCTTTCGGTCTAACACCTGCTACAGTTAATACCGGGGAGATTAGGGGATTCAAATCCATGTTCTTCCAGCATTATATCAGCAGTACCCAGCACAGCACAGAGGTGTTGATGGAGTCCATGCCTGAGGTTTTGAATGCCATCTCACACCAAAGAGAACAACTTCATATACGAGAGAAGGAGCCTTGAGGAACTCAGACAATCAGAACCCATCCTTATACCAGCAACTGTTCCTGATCATGGGTCACAAGACATGGCTGATCAGATATCAGATCCAGGGACAGAAACCTCCTACTTTAATTCAGGAAATCTCCCAGAGATTGCTAATCAGAAGCAGAATAACCAATGTTTATACTACTTGGCAGACATTTTACCAAACCACAGAGCAGGCGGCACCAAGCAACCCACATGTGAGTTCACTTTGGGCACTTAACGCTCCACCTATGAGGGCTAATTCCACGGGCCTCGTGAGTCAGTTATCCCTGGGCCTATGTTACAGATACAAAGTACAGGCAGAGGAGTCATATCCTTGTCCAGAGTCTGGATTAAAATCTAGATCCACTTCTCCCATTGCCCGTAAATGGGACAGGGTTGAGTATAAGTGTCCTTCACGGAATGTTAATTCCAAAAGCTTGCTAGCGCTTTGGCATCCCTTGGGGTATAGGGTGCCATCAGACATGTGGGAAGTGGGCTCCAGAGAGCAGCTGAGAGAATGTTCCAGACCCAGTAGCTGCTGATGGCAGCGGGGCACCTAACCTGGAGCTAAGGAGCTATGTTTACAACATAACACTGTAAAAATTACCCACTTAGAAGGCAGTTGTCTCAAGATTTCCCTCGGGCAATCCTGAAGGGCAAAGTCATTTTGAACCCAGAGCCCACGGTGTTGACGGTGCTTTCTTGTCGTGTAAGTCACGTCAGCTTAACTGGTTGGGGCCTCTGACTTCAAAGTCAAGTGAAGGGGTAAATGTACTGGACTGTTTTTCTAACACTAAGTGATGCTTAGAAGCCATGAATATTGAATACAGTGAACACAACTTTTGGTTATCTTCGAAGGAACAACTCCCAATCAGCACGTTTTTTTCCCACCTCCATATCCTTCCTCCGCAGGAAGCCTGGATATTTTTTTGCCTTCAACGTGCAAAGAGCTTGGAAGTCATTACTCCCATCCTTACAACAAGAAAAAAAGCTGAGAATCAACACCTGTCTTTGGCCCCATCAGAGAGGGGAAAATGGGCACTGCGGAGGCTGGAGAGACGGATGCCTTTGGGGAACAATATAGCCACGGAGGTCTGCTTACCTGGAGCAGAATCGCAGTGGCCGTCCTTGGGCAGGAACACTTGAACGGTCATTTGGATGATTTGCTGGAGACTGAGTGTGGTAGTATGAGGGAAAGAAAGTCCTGGGGGTAGTGGTCTCCGGGGCCCCCACTTCTGACACGTCACTGGTTCTCACACTGAAGAGCCACCGAGGATCCTCTTGCCACTGTAGCAAGGAACCCACGTACTGCTCAGAGCTCGCTTCCTAGTGTCATTCTCCAGTAAAAGGAACCAGGGCTCCCTGGAGAAGTGGGTAATTCTATGACGAGGACAGGAAATACAGAGATGGACCCGGAGCATCTTGTAGTGCTGACAAGTAAGAAACACACACTGATGTGGCTTTATCAAAGGAGCGCAGGAACCAGCTGAAACCACTCCCAGTGACCAAACATGGAACGAGCTGAACACCAAAGCATTGGGTTATAACTTAGAGTATAAAGTAAATACCCATACAGTCCACACTGATATAAATGTGTGATAGAATAAAAATCAATCAATCAATCAATGGGACTTAAGGACAAGTCCCTTATGGAGAAGAAGTACAAAGAATTTACGTGGATACCACATCCTCAAGGAGATGGAGCATAATTACTCCTTAGGTGTGGGCTGTACATGGCGACTTCCTTCCAAAAAGGACCGCAATGGAAGGGGGAGAAAAAGAGCACAGGGAAGGCAGCTGACAAACATGACCTCCTCCATCAGGTGACCAAGGTCAACATCAACAGCGACACTTCATGCTGATAATGTGTGTCCTTGATATGATGCAAATGGCACTTTATCTCTGTGATCTGCCTCAAACCCATAACCCCAGTCCAACTGTGAGAAAGACAGGCAAATCCCAGTTGAGGAGCGTTCTACCAGTATCTGCCCGATGTGTGTGTGTGTGTGTGTGTGTGTGTGTGTGTAAACTCTGCCTTCTCCACTCCAATGCCCTCCCAGAATATAAACCCACTGGGTCAAGCACTTTGCCTTCATGACGCACGCAATCCCGGCTCCCGTACACCACCGTCCTCCCTTCCACCGAGAGAGCTGTGCCAATCATTTCTCAGCAGTGAATCCCAGGTGTGTGGGTTTACACCCCACATTTGGATTCACGCCCCCCCACCCCTGCACTGATCTGTTATGTCCCTGTTTTGAAACTTGCAAATAATATGAGGGGGATAGTCATAGGAACGTTGTGAATATTTAGCAAGACAATGTAATATGTGCCTGCCATAGAGTAGATCATCGGTGAATCTTAGTTTCTGCTGTTAAATGTGCTGTAAGTGGCTGATCGGCTCAGGAGCGGGTTTTGACATTTTCCTGACGAATTTCACTTTGTATTACTTCCCACTCAGCAAAGACGGCTCCTCTGTCTTCTTGGGACGCACCCCCAGCAGGAGCCCGGTGTTTTCTTGTCTGCGCAGATATCTTTCTGGTTCTCTAGAGGCCACGTCACCGCTGGGGGAGGCAGCTAGGAGTACACTTGCCACAATAATGCGGAGAAAGTGCAAGAGAGGACGGCCAGGACTGAGGACCAGGTGTGTGGCGGGCCCATACCCTTCCTAGGAAATAGCTATAATCCCAGTATTGCTTTTAACGGTAAAGCAAATGCATCATCTACCTGCAAAAGGAGATGACGATACCTACTGTTCTCCTGCTTTAGCAAAACTATTTTTTAAAGATCTTATTTATTTATGTGACAGAGAGAGACGCGGCGAGAGAAGGAACACAAGCAGGGGGAGTGTGAGAGGGAGAAGCAGGCTTCCCACAGAGCAGGGAGCCCGATGCGGGGCTCGATCCCAGGACCCTGGGATCATGACCTGAGCCGAAGGCACACGCTTAATGACTGAACCACCCAGGCGCCCCTACAAAACAGTTTTTGAGTTGTTCCCTTCATTTCAATCTGTGCCACAATGTATCTATGTAAAACATCACCGGTGTGAAATAGGAAGTGTTTTATTTCACTTACGCGTTCCATGGGCAGCCTCTCTCTCCCTCCTGCTGATGAAGATCTGAGGGCCTGACAGACCAGCGTCAGACCCCTTGGCCTGTCTCCTCAAGGAAAGCAGGAGGTACAGGACTGCCCCAGTTTGGCTCTTTTCAGAAGAAAATCAGTTTTTTCAGGGAGATCTGCAAAAGCTGAATCTTCTGATATGCACATGCATCTTGTCATATGTCCCACAGTTTGGAATAATTCTCTGGCAAACATGTTTTTCCCCATAAAAAAGTCTGTAGGGAGTATGCTATGGGAATCTTTAGGCAAGGTTGCCTGTGTGCGTGGTCCATGACAAGCAGGAGACACGCTTTCACCTGGACAAGGGGGCCCCCGGGACCCCAACAGACTGGGGCTGGAACAGTGAGGTTCTTTCTAAGAAAAGCAATGAAGGCCCAACAGAAATCACCTCCTGCTTTGAATTGTTTTTCCATTCTTTTATTTTTAATGTGTAGTCTGGATATTTTCCATGTACTGTCTCTGAATTCATTACTGCCGTTTTCTGCTGTGTCGAATCTTCTGTTAAATCTATACAACATGTTCTTAACCTCAGATATCTAAAAAATTCCAGGATGTCCACTCGATTATGTTTTACATTTCTACTTAACAGAAATACTCTCTATCCTTTCATTAATTTTACTAATATTTTTTTCTATTATTTAACATATGAACTATAGTTATTTTAAAGTCCTTGTCAACTGTCTTCAATATCTGGAGCTTCTGTGTGTATACGCTTATTTTTTGAATATTTATGGTCTTTTTAAAAATAAACTTTTTATGGGACACCTGGGTGGCTCAGTTGGTTAAGCCTCTGCCTTCAGCTCAGGTCATAATCTGAGGGTCCTGGGATCAAGTCCCACATCAGGCTTCTTGCTCAGCAGGGATCCTGCTTCTCCTTCTGCCTGTTGGGCCCCCTGCTTGTGCTCTCTATCTCTCTGACAAATAAATAAATAAAATCTTTAAAATAAACTTTTTATTTGACAATAGTTTTATATTTAAAAAGAGGTAGGAAAATAATGCAGAGTTTCTATGTACTCTAGACCCAGTTTCCCTTATTATTGTTATTATTTTTAAAGATTTTATTTATTTATTTTAGAGGGGGAGAGAGAGCAAAAGCAGGGGCAGAGGGAGAGGGAGAGAATCTCAAGCAGACTCCATGCTGAGTGCAGAGCCCCATGCAGGGCTCGATCTCACAACCCTGAGATCATGACCTGAGTTGAAATCAATAGTTGGACACTCAACTGACTGAGCCACCCAGACGCCCCTCCCTTATTATTAATATATCAGTACAGTATATTTTTCATAATTAATGAACCAATACAGATACATCATTAACTAAAGTCCATACTTTATTCAGATTCTTTTAGTTTTTACTTAAGGTCCTTTTTCTGTTCTAGGATTCTGCATTCTGTTAGTCATCATGTCTCTTTAGGCTTTTCCTGGATGTGGCAATTTCTTAGACTTCCCTTGTGTTTGATGACCTTGACAGTTTTGAGGAATTCTGGTCAGGTATTTTGTAGAATGTCCCCCCAACTTCTGTTGATCTGTCTGATGTTTTTCTCATGAGTAGACCTGACTTACAAGTTTGAGGGAAGGACAGATACAACGTACCATTCTCATGCACATATCTAGGATGCATATTATCAACATGACTTATCACAATTGACGTGAACTTGAATCCTGAGCTGGTGCTCTAGAAGTTCCTCCATATTGCACTCTTTGGAAGGAAATCCCTAAGCACAGTCCACACTTAAGTGGGGAGTTATGCTCTGTTTTCCTGAAGATGAAGTATCTACATAAATTATTTGGGATTCTTCTTCATGGGAGATTTGTCTCTTCTCCATTTATTCACTTTCAATCATTTATTAATATTTGGTATGGGCTAAAGGATATATAGGTTATATTTTAGGTTATAATCCAATATTACTTTATTTTTTGCTCAAATTATTCTAGCTTTGACTAGCAGGAAATATCCCAGTTGACTCTTGTGTTCCTTTGACATATCCTACAATTTCTTTTGTTTTGGAGCATTTCTTTACATTCTGGTAACACAAAAAGCTGCAGGCTCATCTTGTGTATTTTCTGTTCTGGTCCTAGAATCAGACATTTCTCCAAGGATCCCTGGTTCCTTTGATGAGAAAGTAGTATTAGAAACCAGGTTTTGGGGCTAGATGTGCTACTTGATAACATCTCGACAAGCATTTCCATATGTAACCATCTGTGTCTGTATTCAGCTAAATGTGAGTTTATACTGATGGTTCTAACTCTAATCCATTACCTTCTGGATCATTCCAGCCTCCCCTTCTGCTTATGTGTAACCTCCCACTGCAACAGTGAAACATCTAGTTTCCACCACCTGCCATGCTTGCTGATTGATGTTAAGTCTAGTATGCACCTGTAGTAGTTTCAGAATTAACCCATAGTCCTTGGGGAAACAAGATTACCAACTAGAGCACTTGGCTTATGTACTGTTTCTTTTACTTTTAGACTTACAGGCTTCTCTCATTTCCAAAGCTACTTAGGTCAGTATATTTTTCACCCCTCTCTTCCCTGAGGTTGTTTAATACAGTTTAATATAGTTTGAGCCTTTTGTTACATTCTGTATTCCATGCTGGGCTCATTGAGCTCCTAAGTGATTTAAAATTTGTATACATTAAGGTCCCCTCTTTGTGCTATAAAGGTCAATGGGTTTTGGCAAGTGCATAGTGCCATGTATCCAACAATACAGTATCAGACAGGATCGTTGCACCAAGTCCAAATGCAGGGCTACTCCATCCAGAGTATATTGTATGTTGGATTTCATCAAGGCCAGCTCTACTTAAGTATACAGTATGGGATAACATCCCTAGGTGCCCCTTCCAGACATTAAAACATGTAAGGTGTACTTTTTTGAAGCATAAAAAATATCCTATCCCATCCTATCTTTCACTTTTTTTTTTTTTTAAAGATTTTATTTATTTGACAGAGAGAAAGACAGCGAGAGAGGGAACACAAGCAGGGGGAGTAGGAGAGGGAGAAGCAGGCTTCCCGCTGAGCGGGGAGCCCGATGCGGGGCTCGATCCCAGGACCCTGGGACCATGACCTGAGCCGAAGGCAGACGCTTAACGACTGAGCCACCCAGGCGCCCCCTATCTTTCACTTTTAAAGGATAATTTCCTCGTGTAGAATTATAAATTGATTCTTTTTATTTGCCAAAATTTTTTAAAAAAGGATTTTATTTATTTGGGGGGAGACATGAGTGGGGGAGGAAGGGCAGAGGGGGAGGGAGAAGCAAACTCCCTGCTGAGCAGGGACCCCAATGCAGGGCTCAATCCCAGGACCCCGGGATCATGACCTGAGCAGAAGGCAGACGCTTAACCAACTGAGCCACCCAGGCACCCCTTATTTTTCAAAAATTTTAATATCTCACTTCACATTCTTCTTACTTATGTTGTTTCCGATGAGACGCCTGCTGTAATTCTTATCCTTGTCCTCTGTAAGTTAGATGATTTTTTTTCCTCTGGCTTTTTTTCAAGATTTTCTCTTTGTCTTTGATTTTCTATAGTTTGAATTCAGTGTTACTGGGTATTTTGGAGAGAGGGCTGGTATTTATCTCATTTGGTGTTCTCTGACCTTCCTGGGTCTGTGGTTCAGCATCTGTTATTCATCTTGGAAAATTCTTGGCCATTATTATGTGAAATGTTTCTTATGTACCATTCTCTATTTCTTCTGGTGTACCAATTGCACATATGGTACAACTTTGAAATCGTTCCACAGTTTTTGGATATTCTATTTCTGGATTGCTTTTTTTCATTCTTTTTTTCTCTTTTAATTTCAATTTGGGAAGTTTTTCTTGATCTATCTTCAAGTTCACTATGCCTTGGCTCTCTTGCATTGACAGATGAGCTCATCCAAATAGCCTTAATTTCTCTTACAGTATTATTCCTAACATTTGTCTTTTTATTCTTAGAGTTTCCAACTCTCTGCTTACATTACTCATCTGTTTTTGCATGTTGTCTGCATTTTCTCCTATACACATTAGCAGAGTAATCGTAGTTATTTTAAATATCCATCTTTTCAGGTTTTGCTTCTTCTTGCTTTTTTGGATGCCTCGTAATTTTTTGTTGAGAGCTGGATATGGCATTTCAGCTGGCTGTAACAAGTACTAAAGTAAAGAGGGCTCTGGTGCTAGGTGTTATGTTAATCTGGCCAAGAGTGCTTGATACTTTTTGTTACTGTAGGTGCCAGAAACTTCCTACTCCTTCAGTGTCATTGTTTTTCTTTCTCTCCTGTTGACTTAGGACTTCCCTAGGTACTCTTCCTGATATAAAGTCTGTGTTCTGTAGCCCTTTCAGCTTTAATCCATTGTTTTTCATACTGCAGCCCTGCTGGTGTGGTGGTAAGGTGTGGGGTAGGGGAAGCATTTTATAATCTTATGGTTCAATCTCACTGTTTAGTGGGGCTGTGCCTTGGGGTTGTGACCTTCACAGGTGTTTTTGCAGCCATCTAGCTTTTCCCTTTGGCCCTTGCTTCCTACCCTGTCCCCTGGCTACAGCATTCCCAGTCTACTTCCTTGAAGCCTTAAACGTTGATGACTGTGTTTTTCTGCTTAGCTGAGACGGGAAGGCTACGTGGAGCTTGACTAGGAGGAATGCCCTTCTCCCAGCTGAGCTAGGTTCTGACAAGTTCTTTCCTACTGGACAGTAGTCCGGTGTCATGGAGAAGATTGTCATATTTCACAATGATTGTCTTTCCCTACCAGAGCCAGGAGGACATCTTTCTCAAGTCTTCACATGAAAACCTGGTGTGGTTCCTGGAAGTAAAGCCCACAGATGTGTCCCCTCCAGCCCTAACACGCACACTAAGGCTACGGCCCCCAGGAGCTTCTCAGTCTTGTGCCAGCCTCTAGCGACTCACCAAAATGGCCATGCAGACATCCCTACCAGTCTGCAGCTCTGGTAGCTTCTGCTCCAGATAAGCGGATTTTGGCTGCGATTCTCTGTATTTGCCTCTCTCTCTAGATTTTGAGGTGGTGGTTTAACCTGTGACCTCAATTTTCTGATCAGTTCAAGGAAAGTCATTGATTTTTAGTTTGTCCAGATTTTTGTGGTTGTAGATAAATATAGAATGATGACTTCCAAGTTCTTTACATGCCAGAGCTGAAATCATAAACCTCTAATTAGGAAGAACCAAACATTTTCTTGATTGTTGATCCAATCACTTATCCGATGATTTTTTTTTTTTTTTTAACATCCCAGACATTGCATGTAAATAGATCTTGTGTGCTCTAGATAATATCTTCTGTCAGTGAGGGTTCCGTTTTCCTCTTGTGGGCATATAGAATGAGGAGCTGATCACTTCATTCCAACTGAGATTATCTTGGGTTGGGGCTGGATTGTAATTTTGGCAAGATTTGTTCATATCTGGTAAATCCTTGTTCCTTGAATGTGGTGCTCCTAAGCTTTTGCTTTATCTCTTCATCCTCACCAGAATGTTCTACCCTTTGGAGTTTCTGAGCTTAGCTCTTGCCTCACACAAGCTCAAGTATGGCTAATGACTTGAAAGGAAGACTGACTGTCTTTGTGTTTGCTGCAGAGCTTCTCTCTCTAATGGGACTTAGTTTCTTAATCACTGTATGAAATTTGAGTCTGTGTTTGTGTCCAGGTCCCCAGTTTCTAGCACTGTAGCGGAGCTCAGCACATGTCTCAAGGGGAAGACATGCTTGTTGGGGGCTATCTTTTCAATCCATCACTCCATCCACAGATAGCTGCCCCAAGTCTTCCACAGATGACTGCCCATAGTCTTCTGGTAGCCTCCCTCAGTTTGGGCCAAGCTTAATCTTCAACTCATGTTCAGACCTGGCAAATACGCCAAGAAAAGAAAACAGTTAGCAATTGGCATCTCACCCAGGAGAGAAAACCCCTTGTATCTCTCTGGCTTGAGGTCTTTTGGTCTTCATCACTTGTGTACCTCTTCAATCCTTTAAAAATATGAGCTGTATAATTTATCCACTTTAAAAAAGATTACAGTGGTAGTATAGGTCTGCATGTCCTACTGTACCCACCTGGAATCAGACAATATAGATCATTATTTTTTCACAGGAAAAATTAGAATCCTTTCATTTGGCCTTTGTCTGTATGTTCCACACTAGTAGTATGTATCAGCAACGCTACCTAATTCTACCCATTGACTCACAAATTAGCTGGATCTCTGCATGTTTAGCGTTGGACTGTCCACAAGAGTAGGTATCCAATATCTGTTTCAAACTTTGAAGAGTATAATAAGCATACACCTATGGTTCTTACGGGAATTCAAGGCAGTGCAGGGGAGGAGAGTTCTGCATCTGTAAAGAGGAGCAGAAAGCATAATGGACAAAATTGCACAATATTACATGAAGCAGAAGAAAACGGGGGTATCCTGTGGGACACTTCAATTAAAGCCCAGAAAATTACAATTTCTTTAGAAACAACACAAAGAACAGGAAACAACCGGTATAGATTCACAAAGGACTACTTAGAGGTACATCAAAAAAATTATACTGGGAATTATGAACAGGGGAGGGAACCTCAGAAATGAACAACAACAACAAAAAAGGAAACATGAACTTAAAAAAAAATCTCAAAATGTTTCAACATTGTATAACACCAATGAGCTCAGTGTGCTGCAGAAAAATCAGAAAACCGCCACATTAATTTCTCAATGTCTCTGGCAAGGATGTGAGTTGTCAAGTCCTTGGGAAAAATGTGAAACAAATAATCTATATTGACTTCAAGTTGGTTGGAGTGCAAGATAGATGGAGGAAGCTAATGAAGGTGTAAGTTTCCAACTGCAAAGAGATCTTTGTTCACTTTTGGTGTTCCCTATGATGGAAATGTCTGCCTGTTCAAATGTAGAGGTGCATTCTACACATGGATTTGTGGCATGTGTATGTGTGTGCTGGAGCAAAGGCTGAAGAATTTTGGGTCACTAGTTTCTCACATACATATGAGAACTCTCCTTTCCAAACACAAATGAAAATAAACAATCTGACATATGTGCACGTGTTCTAGGGCTCCTAAGGGACACAGTATCTAAAATCAATGATGTTCTGTAGAACTTAAGGCACGTTGGGATGCTGTGCTGCAGCAGGAACGAGAGCGTGGATTCTGGAGTCAGACTAGGGTGGGAATTCTGGCACCACACTGAACTAATAAGTGAGCATGAGAAGGTCATTAACCTCTCTGAGCTCCAGTCTCCTCACATGGAGATTGGAGATAACATCCTCTTCCACCCCTGCCACCACTTTTTGTGGTGCTTAAATGAAGTGATACATGGTGAACGCCAAGCACAATGCTAGGTACCAGACAGACATCCCAGAAATGATAGCGCTTATGACTACGTGGTGCATACGGAAGAAGAAAGATCAGGTTGCAGTGGCAAGGGCATGACCAGAAAGGACATTTCAGGTTGAGGGGGAGGGGACAGTGGTGGCTGTGTCCTAAATGAAGTCACTAGGAGATGAGAGGTGGAGAGGAGAAGAGGTATAGGGCAAAGGATTCTGGTGCTGGTATTACAAGAAAACAGGAGTTCTAGGAAGGCACGAAAGCAAAATGATGAAAAATGCAGGACACAGGTGGGAAGCCCCCAGACGCAATTCCCTGAGTGTGGCGTCTTCTAGGTTCTTCTGAGCTGTGGTTCAGTTGTGAGCCTGTCACCATGAGGTCACAACAAATCTGGTAATCCAGGGATCCTACACTGTGACCATGTCTCCATGGTTGCCCTCCCACAAAGCTAGTACAGCATCTAGTAATTTCAGGATTCCTGTGTGATCTGATCCTGCTCTCAGTAAAGTCAACATGGGGCTCCTGGCAGGCCACTTGACTGCATCGTTCCCACTAGCTTCATTTGCAGGAAGAGGGGTTGATCTCGATGAAAGTTTTTACAAAGCTAAAACCCATGATATGTAAGTTGAAGAAACACCTTGTAATTTTTTTTAAAGATCAAAATAAGAAAAGAAATGTGCAGGTGTAATATGCAAGAAGAGGTAAAACAAATTACAAATGACTTCTGTGGGAATTAGAGGTCATTGTGGGCTACAAGCTGGACACACATCTTCATTTGTGGCCCTTCTGAAGAATGGAGGTTAATCAGGGACAGAAGGAACAAATCCAACTTGTACGGTCTGCTTAAATCACCCTCCTCAGAGCTCAGTGCTTCCAGGTAGAGAAATGGTGGCTACCTCCTTCTTGACAAGGAGTCATCCATAGAGAGGTTTAGAATGTGATTCATTTTTGCTTCCGTGGTTGGAAGGATCTTCTCTCCTATTTTTAGCCTTCAGCCCAGGCATGATTTGGCTTACTGAGTGACTGGCTTCTTAATTAATTTACCTGATGAAGGAAACATTTTGTGCTCAAAGAGTAAGTAAGGACTGGGTCTGGAAACACACCATCAGGATGGAACAAACGTACTTCTAATGAGGTCAGAAAAGAAAAAGGAACATTTAAGAGAAATTGGCCAGAGTGGACGAGGGAAGGACCAATGAGATTTTCAGGAGCAGAAGATTGTGTATGTGACCCCTCATTAAAAAAGATGCTGGCTATGACCAAGCTTCAGGCGAAGGGCTCTGGTCCTGCCCAGCGATGGGAAAGAGGGGGATCAGTGTGATCTCAGTTTTCCTACCATGAAACAGTGCACCAAAAGTTTATGAATTTATAGGTCAGCATTTCAAACCAGGGTTTCTGAAGTGATGGACTTTCTTCCCCTTCCCCCAACCCCACAATGTTTAGGCAGCAGGTCACAGTCATGAATGGGATGGGACCAGAGACCTGTCATGGTGAGAACCGCTGAATGAAAAAGGAAACCCACCCTGCAGTTCAGTTTTCCCCTTTACTTTCCCATCAGTGGGGAATGTTGGAATTTTGGCAAAGTGATGGTAATCCTGTCCCTGGTGAACAGCTCTCGGGAAGCTGTGCAGGGAAGAATTGTTACAATTCTTTTTTAGAAGATTTTATTTCTTTATTTTTGCGAGAGAGAGCGAGAGAGCGAGAGAGCGAGTGCACAAGGGCAAACAGGAGTGTGTGTGTGGGGAAGGGCGGAGGGAAAGGGAGAAGCAGATTGCCCCCTGAGCAGGGAGCCCAATGCAGGACTTGATCTCAGGACCCTGGGATCATGACCTGAGCCAAAGGCAGATGCTTAACTGACTGAGCCACCCAGGTACCCCAGTTACAATTCTTTTTTATTTTATTCCTTCCTGTGGTGAACACATCCTAAGGTGATCCCCAGAAAGCCCTGCCTCCTAGTGTTCATGGCTTTATGAAATGCTCCTATCACTGAGTTTAGGTGGAATCCACAGCTTGCTTCTTTTTTTTTTTTTTATGTAGTGTTCCATGATTCATTGTTTGCGTATAACACCCAGTGCTTCATGCAGAACGTGCCCTCTTTAATACCCATCACCAGGCTAACCCATCCTCCCACCCCCCTCCCCTCTAGAACCCTCAGTTTGTTTCTCAGAGTCCATAGTCTGTCATGGTTTGTCTCCCCCTCCGATTTCCCCCCCTTCATTAGCACTCACCATAGCACATACCCTCCCCAATGTCCATCACCCAGCCACCCCATCCCTCCCACCCCCCTCCACTCCAGCAACCCTCAGTTTGTTTCCTGAGATTAAGAATTCCTCATATCAGTGAGGTCATATGATACATGTCTTTCTCTGACTGACTTATTTCCACAGCTTGCTTCTAATCAACAGAATATGGCAAAGGTGGCAGGAGGTGTGTCCTGGGACTGCTTTGTGTTGTGTAAGGCTCCGTCTCACTAGCGCTCACTCTTGCTCTCCTGTGGGCCTTGGAGAAGCAATATGCCATGCTGTGGAGACAGAATTGTGGGCATCTGTAGGAGCCATGCACAGCCTCTGGCCGACAGCCATCAGGGAAT
Organism: Halichoerus grypus; assembly: GCF_964656455.1. Lineage (NCBI taxonomy): Eukaryota > Metazoa > Chordata > Mammalia > Carnivora > Phocidae > Halichoerus > Halichoerus grypus. Next base: position 4,864,517 of record NC_135712.1, read on the forward strand.
TCTGCCAACCTCCTGTGCAAGCTTGGAGGTGAATTCCTCCTCAGCCCAGCTTCCAGATAAGAGCACAGCCCAGCCCACACCTTACCCTTGGGAGACCCTGAGCAGAGGACCAGGTAAGCTGTGCTTGGAAGTCCTGAACCACAGAAACTGATATAATAAATAGGTGTTGTTTGAAGCCACTAAGGTTGTGGTAATCTGTCATGCGCCATAGAAAATGAATACGCCTCGCCAGACCATATTCTGCCCGGGCATCTTGACGTCTTCATGTTGAGAGTTCTTGAGGCCTCGGGTGATGGCGCCCAGCCCTCCTCTTCTGTAGGCTGTCTACACTGGTGGCTATGAGTGACTCTCTGTGATTGGATGTCCTTCTGAATCACATCTTTAATCTTGAGGCATAGCCCCCAACAGGGGCAGATAGACTAAACAAAGCTTAAGTAACACAGTGCTTCCCTTTGGCATGGGTTCCCCTATTTTATGATCCTCTTATTGTGTCAGGTCCTGGGTTAAGCACCTGAGCAGAAATATTCATGGTGAAGACCAGAACTGCCTACAAAAATCTAAAGCCCAGTGGAGGAGAGGAGATTTAGATAAATAACCTCGATTTAAGGCACATCCGTTGTCCAGGCAATAAAGCAATCGTAAGGAAGATATGAACCCCTCCTCTCTGAGCATTTTCTCCCCCAGTTTGCCCCCCGCTGTCTAGGCTGCCTGTCCTCCAACACTCACATGTTCTCGTTTGAGCTGCTTCTCTGCCCATTCCCTCCTGTTCTAACGAAGAGGGCACAAGTGGGCCTCACTTCCCATGACCTAGCCCGCTGACTTTTACAACATTCTCAAATGTTGTGCATTTTGTTTTCTAAATGATTCCGTATTCAGTGGTGCTCATTCTTTGAAAAATTTTGTACGGGGTGAATCTAGTCTTTAGCCCCACTGCTCTTCAGTTTCTGCGTCCTTCGTCTACTTCATTAGTCTCTCTTTCGCCTTCAGGACTCTGAGCCTTCCCTCTATCAAATGCTGACCTCCAGAAGAGCATTTGCTGTGTTAGTCATCCAGTCTGGCAGGCTCTTCCAAGCAGGTCTATGCAGCGGCGGTACCTTTCACAGGGGTTTTTGCAGATTCAGCTTAATCATTGTGGATGAAAAAGGGTTGGTTACCATTTGAACGGGTTAATTATGGGGGTGTCTAGGAAGACCTCTGCGGACAAGGAAATATAATCTGGCTGACTTGTGCATAAAGCCAGTTCTTCCCACGTCACCTGTGAGCAGTACCACGTGAAATGCATGGCTGTACGGTGTCGCCCGTGCATTTACAACAGTGGTTCTCAACCAGAGCGATTTTGCCCCCTACTGGACATTTGGCAATGTCTAGGGACATTCTCGGTTGTCACAACTCAGGGGGACCAGATGTTTCTATTGGCGTGCCATTTTCAGATGCCAGGATTGCTGCTAAATCTCCTCCAATGCACAGGACAGTCCTCACAATAAAGAATTATCTAGTCCAACTTCTTAGCCGGGTTGAGGTTGGGAACCCCTGATTTAACAGACTCAAATTCAACACCATATATTTGGCAAAGAAAAAAGCAACGGCAACAAATATAGATAAAGCAAGAATTCTCTCCACTCACCCCTTTTTTACCCTTCAGAACCGTCCTTGCCTCCCCTTGACAGCCACAAGTGAAGCTCAGAGGGAAATAAAGTAGGCTATTTTTTCCCCTTTGAATTGCTGTTAGCATTTCATATTCATCTTTATTAACTTTATCCTGAATGTGTACATGAGAATGTGTACTCTGGATTAAAGACAGATGATCATTATTCATTTAGAAAGCAAATAATGTCTACAGGGTTCCCCGTGCCTTGATTCTCACCCCTGGGGTGACCAGGCAAGAAGTAGGCCAATGCCACACACAAACACAAACACAAAGTCTGCATCTGAGCAGAGAATGAATTTTCTCTCCTGATGCATGGGAGAGTCAGCTGCCTCCTGTCCCCTCCCAAGAGGAGGGAGGAAAACCGTTGCTCCCTAGAGGTGGAAGGGAAAGGATCCTGGGTTCTCATTCTAACGAGTGTTTGGAGTGTAAATGCATCCTTTCCAAGGCCAGGTGAGCCCTAGATGTTTCTGTCTCTAGACTTGAAATGTCAGCATCCAGCCAGAGTTAGTGCATCTCTCTGGGGTTCTCTCACTCACGACAGTCGTATGTTAACTTCCTGAGGCTTTCTCTGAGCCCAGGATCCCCTGTTGGCAGACAAAGTTATTCAGAAAGCCCCAACACTGCCAGAACACGTACATAGTTTCTTCACACCCGGCCATTTCCAGGGCCTCTGGGGACTTAAGGATCCTGACGACCTGCTCTTCCGTTTGTGACTGCCCCATGGGGAGTAGGTTCTCCTGTCATGCAGAAGAAGACCAGCACACTTGTGCAGAGCCCTCCTGAGTCACATCCCATGAAGGTTCTTCCCACAAATCTGATCAGAAAATTCTACTGAGTTAGTAGAGCATCGGCCTTTCCTCAGATGGTATGTTTACGGTTGAGAAGGAGCCTTGTGGAGACAATCAATACTCCACCCAAAGATTATGTCAGGGTGGGAATTTGGCTCTGGGACTAACTGGTGGTGGGAATGCTTCTAAGTTCCCCTGAAATCCATCTAAGGGACTTGCACCCAAGTGACTGGCTGTTTCTGGATTCTTTCTGCTGTTGCTGCGTGTACAGCTCCCACAGTCAGCTGCCCTGTTAAAGGACAGTCATAACACAGACTCGGCCTTTGGGGATTATTAGAAACGGTGCTAAAAATGAAGGGGAAGGCATTTTAAGATTTCTTCAAATTGCACTATTTGGGAGTAAATGTGCTCTAAATGATTCCCAAGGGAGAAAAATAATGCTGTTAAGTTGCTACTCCCCTAGAATATAGGAGACTGAATAGCACATACTAGGAAGCAGGTGCTTATAGTTTATGAAATAAAGCTGGTTGGTTACTGCTCTTTCCTCAAGACCCGCAGGGGCCAACCAAGCCATGTTTGCAAGGGCTCAGTACATGGTCAACCCAGGAAGAATGTAAGAAAGGGCACAATGTCCTCTGGTCTCAGGAGAACACAGAACCTGTCACCTCATGTAAGCGAGTGGGAAAGTGTTTAATGAGACACCCTGAGCTCACTGATTCGGCTGCTGACGGTTGACCAGGTGGCTCAGGGAATGAAATTAGGAACATAGCAGATACAATCCTTTTCTCTGTGGGGAGAGGTTATAATTTAGTAGAGAAGAAAGAAACCGAGAGAAGGTGGCAACCACAGTATGTGACGAGCACCTGAGGGAGACGGCCAGCCGGCTTCAGGGGTGGTGGGAGGTCTCCCTGAAGGAGCAGTTCCGGTACGCAGCGTGAGGCTGGGGCAGGCCCACCAAGCAGGTGGTCTGCAATGCTGGCTGCTGCCCTGGGACGTGCCCAGCAGAGTGCAGGGTCCTGAGCAACCGGGACTCTTCAGGTAACATAGCTGAGGATTTATCCTTCAGTCTCCTATAGTCAGAGAGCCTCACGACACCCCTCTTGCTGCAACCGTGGAGACCATTCTTCAGGAAGCAGTGCCTTGTGTTTGCTTTGTTTTTTTAAATTTCTGTCTTCCTCCCTCCCTCCCTTCTCATTCCTTCTTTCCTGTCTCTTCGTAGAAAATATAAGCCAAGCTCGCTCATACCTGTGAGGACTCATCTCTCTGGCATTTCAACATCTGCTCAGAACTGCTCAGCACCCAGACGTCCTGCAAGAGAAGGGGTGTAGAGAGGTATAAGGTCTGAGCTTTTGGCACCGAAGGATGAAACCACTGGGTGAGAGGGACGGACAGCTACTAGCAGGAGCAAACTCTGGTGGTGCATGTATTTGATGGTACTTAGCAGCTGTTGGCAAATTATTTTTATTATGATCATTTTCTTTAAGATTTATTTATCTATTCCAGAGAGAGAGAGAGAAAGAAAGAGAGTGCGGGGAAGAGAGGGGCACAGGGAGAGGGAGAGAGAGAATCCCAAGCAGACTCCCCGCTAAGCATGGAGTCCAACGTGGGGCTCGATTTCATGACCCCAAGCTCATGACCGGAGCCAAAATCACAAGTCAGACACTTAACCGACTAAGCCACTCAGGCGCCCCATAATCTTTGATGTATATTTGGCTTTTTCTCTGTTAATGTTTGTGCTTTGTATTTATAAAATCTGATGACTCAACCCTTGCCCACTCATGCAGAATGAGCACTGGATCTGCTTAGTTGGTGTGAGAGCCACTGATCTGGTGTCCAGGGAAGCAGCCCTCATTACAAAATGGCACCTGAACAGAAGACCAAGAGACCATTCCTCTTTCCATTACATGCTCCTGGCATGGGTTTCCTAGGGAGAAAGGACCAGGCAAGATGGCCTCTCTCTTCTTCTTGCTCTGAGAACTTCGGGTTTGTGGAATGGGGCTTTGCCAGTCTCAGGGCTCACCTGGACATGAAGGAGGAAAGTCCTACAGTCCTTGCGGAGAACCCAGGACATCTCTGGAGGTGCTCACAATGGAGGAAGGTCAGGTGAAATAAGACATGGCACCATTTTACCATGTCTCATTAATTAGGGGATGAAAAAGAGGTCACATTGATATTTCAAAATATGGTGGCTAATGGAAATTTAAATAACATACAAATCAGAATTTTGTGCTACAAAATAATCTTTTCATGTAAGTTGGGTGTGCTGACCTGGACAGTGGTGGTGACATAAATGCTATTAGTGAGCACAATCTTTGAGCCCTGAGGTGTGACTTAATGGTCCCAGGCTCAGACTTACAATCAGTAAATTTGTGAGTCTTTTTTTTTTTTTTTTTTGAGAAAGATAAGTGTGGACCGTTATTTCTGTGGCCCCATATTAATGCTGGCACGCCTTGCAAGAAATCTCATTACATTACTTATTTCAGAGTCGAAGTGCTTATGTTATAAAGAAGCTAAAATTTCACCTGTAGGAAAATTGGCACAATTTCTTATTTTACCATCCTCAGTGCCAAGCATAAAAAATGTGCTTTCTGTTTGGGTAATTTTGCACAGCAGGAACTTTAAATTATTTACAGTTTTCCTTGTCTGGAAGCAGAGGAAACATAACTTTTTCCAGGCCACAATTTATACTGTGAAATGTTCTTAGAAAAAAAAAATGGGAATAAATTACTGATGTGTGCAAGAGTCAGAGAAAGAACAAAGGAGTGTCAAAAAACAAGGGGTGTCTTTCTCTTGCTATAATGAAGGTGGATCTGAGGGACCCACAGGGCAGTTAAACATCAAGACACTTGGAAATTGCATCATTCTTGGAAGCTTCTGCAAAATGGTTCCTAAACAACTGTGAATGGCCAAAAACTTGAATGAAATTGTGAAAACCGGGGTGTGAAATTGGGAGCAGTGTTGGATGGAGGCAAGAGCTAGTGGTCAAGGGTGCATGAAGGTTGGTCCATGTCTCATGGATACACGTTTGGGGAACTTGGTCCTCTAGTTTTCAGGCAGAGCATTTGCATGCCTGGGGAGGCAAAAGGAGGACCCAAAGTCATTTTCCTTTCTTCTCTTGCCAGGCTCCAATGTTCCACCAGCCTCGTGCCCACCCTCCCTTCCTACCGAATAGCCTGTGTGTCTGGAGCATCCTCCACATGGCGTCACTAAGCATGGCCATATGTTAATCAGTGTTAGTCTGCACTGCTGATGAAGAATTTCACATCTTGGTTTTGAACTGTGATTGCCTGCCAATTTAATTAGTGAAAATGAGTCCATTACGTTTAAGATTCTGGATGCGCATGGTTGGGGACCTCACCTGATGGTGGAGAGAGGGTCTCATTCTTCTTGGGCTTTCCTTCGAATTCTATTAATTGACTGAGTTCAAATAAACATAGTAACAGTAATGGTTTATGTTCACTGAGCAGTGTTAGGATGAGTATCATGGGATTACCTCCCTTAATCCTTATCTCAAATACATAGACTAATTCAAATTTTACAGCTGGGGAATCTGAAGCTCACATAGGCAGGAAGATGTGTTGGTGAGATTCAGATGAGACACTCTGCCTGCAGAGACCCCCTGCCCTGCTGTCCTGAGTAGCAAGCAGACCCTTCTCAGCTGGAAGTTATCATTGGATGTGACTCATGGAGCATCCACTTACCACCCATTTATTGCAACGGCACGTTCAGAAACCTGCCTAGTAGGGGTCAGGTACAGGCAAGAAGAAACAGATTTTCTTTGAGCAGCCTACTGCTTTTGCTCTCCATTAGCTGGTGAGAAGCAAAGGCTAAAATAATTAATCCACGTTCATAGATAAGAAGGACAATTCCTCCTGCTTGGAACATGGTCTGGACCCCTCCTCCACAGACAGTTCCCGGGTGGTTCAAGATGAACTCCCCTCATTCAGGATGACTAGTCAAAAATAAACCACACCGAGATCTATCTAAAGGCACTTCAAGGAAAAGCAAGAAGATGTGGCAGGTCAAGAATACTCACCAGAAGAAAGTGACCATGGAACAGGTTCCACATATCTTCAGAAGAATCTTTGAAATCTTAATTAAGTTATCACCATCAAACAACGTAAAGTGAAAGAGAAAAAAACGCCAGATATTCCAGAGCTCAGGGAAGAGCTAGTAAGAGAGAAAGAAGGTGAAAGACGGAAGTGATATGGAGAGGAGAGTGACCGGAGTCACAGCCCCGGTGTGTGCAAGTGTTATAGCGGGAAAGCTGCTTTGTGGGCGGAGCACCTCGGCCTACTGCTAGCAGAACTGTCTCCAGTACTATTTATTTCAGGGCATAGAAAAAAAAGAACATCTTACTTTTTAAAAATTTGAAGCACAGGGGCACCTGGGTGGCACAGTCGGTTAAGCATCAGACACTTGGTTTTGGCTCAGGTTGTGATCTCCGGGTCGTGATTTCCGGGTCGTGATCTCAGGGTCATGAAATAGAGCCCTGCCTTGGGCTCTGTGCTCAGCATGGGGTCGGCTTGAGATTCTCTCTCCCTTTCGCTCTGCCCTTCCCCCCACTCACATGTGTGCGCGCTCGCTCTCTCTTTCAACTAAATAAATAAATCTTAAAAAAAATTGAAGCAAATACAGCTTTGTCATCAAAGGTTAAAAAAACAGGGTGAAAAACACAAATCACAGGCAAATCTCATTTAATAATAGTATCCACTAACATATTGGATAAAATAATATCCAGAGAATTTTGTTCCCAGAATAAAAACTGCCTTCAGTATTAGATAATCTTTTAATAATAATTCACCACATTAATAAAACAAAAGAGAAAAAGTTCCCATTAGGTGGTAGAAAAAAAGTTGATAAGTGCTACATCTAAATTATGAACAAAAAAGAATAAGTATAGCTTTCTCAGCAATATGAAATATAGCCAATACAAGATACAACAAACCGAATGAAATTTGTGATTTCTGATCGTTTCCTGCCATAAAATCCATTTTGTGGTCAATTGGGCACATTTGAAAATGCGGGTATTATTATAAAAAGCTGGGTATTATACTAATTACTAATTTTGTTTTGTTTAATAATGATCTGTGTCCATGTAGAGGAATAGGTTACTTTTCTGGAGATCCATGATTTCTGTTACTTGACATCAGTCAGCAATGTTATATATACATATGGTGTGTGTGTGTAAAGCAAGTAAAATAGAATGTTAACAATTACTGAATCTAGGTTATTTGGCTTATGTTTATTTTTTTAATAAACATCTGTACTTTATAATTTTATTTATGTTTTATTTTATTTTTTTAAGATTTTATTTATTTATTTGACAGAGAGAGAGACAGAGAGCACAAGTAGGCAGAGTGGCAGGTAGAGGGAGAGGGAGAGGGAGAAGCAGGCTCTCCGCTGAGCAGGGAGCCCGACGTGGGGTTTGATCCCAGGACCCTGAGATCATGACCTGAGCCGAAGGAGTCGCTTAACAAACTAAGCCACCTGGGCGCCCCTAATTTTATGTTTTAAATGTTCATGAGAAAATATTTTTTATTATTTTATTTTATTTATTTATTTTTTTTAAAGATTTATTTATTTATTTGACAGAGAGAGAGAGAGACAGCTAGAGCGGGAACACAAGCAGGGGGAGCGGGAGAGGGAGAAGCAGGCTCCTGGCTGAGCAGGGAGCCCGATGCGGGGCTCGGTCCCAGGACCCTGGGATCATGACCTGAGCCGAAGGCAGATGCTTAACGACTGAGCCACCCAGGCGCCCCATAAAATATTTTTTAAATAGTCATCTCAATTGGAAAGGCACTTTAATGCTTTGTAGGGAAACATCAAAAACACCCCCATGAAGTCAGGAGTAAGACAAAAGGACATGAAATATTACTACTCTTATTGATCTTAACCTGGATAGTCAATGCAACTAGAAAGGAAAAGGAAATTAGAGTGGATGAAGTACGTTGTCACTATAGAAAAAACCGGAAAAACTAAGAGGAAACAGTTGAAAAGCAATTATACACGAGACAATCCAGAAAGGGTCAGAATAGAACAATTAGCATACAGATAGTAATTGCTGTCTTACACCCAGCAGCGGATGGAAGAAACAAAACCATTTATAACATCTACAAAAACCATGACATAGCTGGGGATGAGCTTACCAGGAAATGGTGGAGATTGTGATGGAGAAAACATTAGAACAGTAAGAAAGGACACGACAGACTTGATAAATGGGAGAGCACACTCAGCTTGGACAGGACTCAGCTTCATGGAATTACCAACTCTCCCTTGGTGAATCTATACATTTAATATAATTGCAGTAAAAAACCTAATAGCATTTTTTGAAGGGAGGAATAAACAAGCTTTCTGAAAAAAATTCTTAAATGAAATTACAATAATTAAATCAATGTGATGCTGGCATTAGAAGACAGACAAATGGAGAAGAGACACATATACAGACCCAATTAGGTAAAGAATTTGAAGATGTTATTTTAAACGAGACAGGAAAATATTATTAAATAAGGATTGTATTTGGAAAAAATAACTAGATAGCATTTGGAAAAAAATAAATTGTAAGAAACAAATTTTCAATAGCTCAAACTATAACTATATATAAAGAATAATACATATATAAAGTATATAAGTATATATATACTTATATATAAATAATATATATACATATGTGTGTGTGTATATATATATAAATATATATACAATAAAAGCACTAAAAGAAAGCATAGGAATGAAGAATTTCTCTTTGGCTATTACACCAGACCTGGACTGATAGATTTGACTGCATCTAGCCCTGAATTGGGAAAAACTTTACCACAAACAAATTCAAAACAAAAAAAGACAATCTTGCCAAAAAAATTGCAGTTTTTATCATGATCAAAGGGTTAATTTTTCTAACAAATCAATAAGAAAATATTTAAAACAAAATAGAAATTGAGTGGAGAGAAGACACAGTTTCCACCATTCCACCCAATACAAATACAAAAAGCTACTAGACACTTGGAGATGTGTTCTGCCTCCCTCAGGTTGGGACTCTTGCATATGTATTTATTTATTTGGATTCATGCGTGCTTAAATGATATCCTGACTCTGGTGTTCACCTGTCAGATTGACATGGATCAAAGACAGAGGCACTTGGGGAAGTTAGGGGGAGAGAGACACACTCTTGTTTTGTGACTGGAAATTGTCACTTGGTACATCTTTCGAGGTAAATTTGGCAATTTTTATTATATATAATATTTATAATATAATTATAATATTACATAATTATAATGTAATATTATAATTATAATATATAAATATAATAATATATAAATATATTATTATAATTATAATATATAAATATAATTATATATATAAATATATTATTATAATTATAATATAATATATATTATGTATAATATTATAAATATTTGATGATATGGCAATAACATTATGTACTAATAATATAGGGTATCTTTATCAGGAAGCCTGTAAATCCATTATGACGTATTCATTTAGTGGCAGCTATTACAAAGGACGAGGTAAGTCTTTGGTGCTGACATTGAAGCATCTCCAAAATAATAAATATGAAGTGAAAACCAGCAAACGCCAGAATATGGTGCTCAGGAGGCTATTACGTGTATCCTTTCTGCTCCCACGATTGTCCTGCGCGAGTGCAGGATACCCATCTCTGCGAGGGTCCGCAAGCAGCCCCTGGTGGTGCTCGCCTCGGGGGTCAGGCTGTGGAAACGGGATTGCTGAGAAGCTTACATCTCGCCATACAACACTTTCATCTTAACTTTGGTGTCATTTGCACATGGTATTTATTCAAATCATGACTACGGTTTCGAGGACCATAACTGTGAGGGCGAGCACGCACATTCACCGTGGGCCAGGCCCGGCTCGGAGGCGCTTCGATGTCTCCAGTCACACCATCCACATGGCTGCAGGAGGCAGGTGCAGTTATAGCAGAGGATGAACAGAGTGCCAAGCCCACGGGGCTCAGGGGAGCAGCGACGCTGGGGTTCTTTTAGCCATCTGCCTTGGAGTCTCTGCTGCATCAGCTGTTTGTGGAGGAATCCCAGTGGAAAGGGGATTTTTCTGTGGTTGGTGACACTGGTAAGAAAGAGGTTACAGAGGATGGAAAGGAAGCCCCTTTCCAGAGGTGTGAGTGGATGGGGTCCAGACTCGTGCCTGGATGGAGCTGGCTCAGAAAGAAGGAACCTGCTCTTTTGAGAAGGGAAGAATCTGGTAAGGACCAATGCTATCAGCATGTGATTTGCATGGCTGGTGGCCAAATGCTTCAGGGTCAGCACCGGTGACCCTCCCATCCTTTGTAACAGCTACTCCTAAATAAATGCATCATGATGGATTTACACGTTTTGTAATAAGGTATTTAGGGTTTCTTTGTTTACTTTCTATTATAGTTGTATTCCATTATAGTTTTACTTCTATTGTATTTTCTATTATATATATTATATTTCTATTATATATGTTATATATTTTTATAATATTTTCATTCATGTTCTATATAATATATACATATAATAAATATAATATTATAGTACTATGATTATATGAAATCAGTAGTGAGGTAAGGCGGTTCAAGAACCTGAAGACTAGCCATGCAAAGACAATGAGATGGAGATTCACCCCAGTCAGGACGGCTAGAATCCAAACGATAGGAAAGGATGGGTGTGGGCCGGGATGTGGAGACAGGAAGCCTCTCCCTGCAGGTGGGAATGTAAAATGATGCAGCCACTTTGGAAAACAGTCTGATACTTTCTCAAAGGGATAAACACACAGTTACCACATGACCCAACAATTCCACTCCTAGGTGTAGACACAAGGCAGATAAAAACATGTGTCCTTGCAAAAAATTGTACAAAATGTTTATAGCAGCCTTCCCCCATAATAGCCCAAAAGTGCAATAACCCAAACGTCCGTCAACTGAGAATGGATAAAGTGAGGTGCACCCATGTGATGGAGTCATCAAAAGCCTGGCATAACCTGGACGCACCTTGAAAACATTCTGTCAAGTGAAACACAGCCAATCACAAAGGCCACGTATTATATTATCCCGTTTTTATGAAACGTCCAGAATAGGCAAATATATAGAGACATAAAGTAGATGAGTGGTCGCCTTGGCTGGGAACGGGGGCAGGGGAGAATGGGAAGTGAGTACTTCATGGGTACAGGGTTTCTTTTGGGGTGATGAAAAGGTTCTGTGATTGATGGATTTGACAGTTGCCCAATTCTGTGAATATAGTAAAACCACAGAATTGTACACGTCAAACCGGGATTGTGCGGTATGTGGATCACATCTGTATGAGGCAATTTCTGATTTCTTTGTGAAATACATTGCGAGGTTGTCTGCTCTAAGAACCCACAGGACAGGCAGTGGGGAAGCAGCTTTACGGAGGGAACAAGGTTTGAAACAGCTTTTGTGACTGTGAGTGGGGACTCCGACCAGTGGCCAGAGAAGGATACAGGGGCTGCAAGCTGGGGGCTCAGGAGCAGTTAGCATCCTAAGGCTCTTAGGACACCAGTCCCCGAAGATGTGTGGTTTCTCCAGCAGCCTCAGCAGACAAGGTAGAGGAGTGTCCTCCTGCTTTTAAACTGAAGCTCCGAGAATGCAGGATTTTACTTCACTGCTGAACATTGTGTGTCCCCTGCAGTGGGTGGGGCTCATTTGCCAGGGATGGGGGGTGGGGGGCTGTGAGCTGTGCCCTGATAACACAGGCATTGTCAGCCCCACGCTCCCAGGGGGCCACTGCGCCCCCACTCTGCCCATCATCCCGGATTCCTTCCCGGTAGTAATCACCATACTCGAAAAAAATACATTGTGCCCTGACTTGGTTCCTGCAGCTGCGTGAGCACCCTTGTTTGCATAGAAAAGTGTTATCACAGCCACTGTAGGGACAACAGCTGAGACTCAGAGGGGGTGGGTGACCTACTCAGACCACTCAGCTTGCAGGCTTTGAGGTTTGAGTCTGACGTGGATCCAGCGTCCAGGTGGGTAGGATTTCCACCATCCCATGCCACTTCTTCATTCATTCCATAGCTATGTATTTACCACCCACCGGTGCCAGGCACCCAGCTTGATGGCAAGAATATAGAGATGGCCTCCAGGAACTCACAGACCAGCTGGGGAAACTCTGCCCTCCCACGGGGTACCCCTCACAGCACTGCCAGCGGGAGGAAGCAGAACTCTTTCAAGCACGTGTTTGACTTGCTGGACATTTCGATGCCACTGGGTGACGTTAGCTGGGGTCGTGAGGACTCTGCCCACATGTAAAATTGCTGCCCTTTCAAATACCAAATCACTGCCTGCAGCAGGCATTCCCAGGCTGATTACATCCATAACTCCCACCCTTGCCAAAATTTGTTTCCACTTGCTACGGTAGCAATTTCCATAGAGTTCTTCTCGTTCTCTTTCTTTTTTCCCTGACAAGGTATTACTTTTATGATCAGAAAAGTAATAAGGATTTTTTCAAAGTTTATGAGAACCAGACTCACTTCTAAGCCCAGTTGTCCCAAATCATACCCTTTAAAGGGATTTTGTGATGTTAAATATATTACATAGAGTATAGAAAGGATATTCAGTTATTGAATTGAGGATTTCCTGCTATAGCTAGACTCAGAATAAAGAATAATTTTGTGGCACAGATTTCCTTTCCGTCTTTCTTGCCAGCACAGTGGCTAAAGCAGGTGTAGTCACTCAGGAGGAGAGCAAATTGTGAGCTCCTGCAGAGCAGGGTCTTCAGGGCGGATGACTGATTGTTTCTGCTTTTAGTAACATTCTATTTTCGATGATACGTTTTTACAACTTTTAGATGATACATTTATTTGCACAAATACATCGATACATTTATTTGCACAATGTTTACAAAATACAAAAGAGGTGAAATTTTTCTCCAGTTCTATCCTCTGGCCACCCAGTTCTCTTTCCTCGAGGCAGCAGAGGTTCCAGAATCCTGCCAGAAACCAGGGCGGTTACACACATGCGCCCGCCAACGGTTAGGCGTGAGTGGGCACAGACACACGGATACACAGATATGCACATGCACATGTATACGTGTAAATGTATAGAACATCGGCATCCATAACACAGATGTAGTATAACCCACAGATAGAGATTACAGGCTTATACATGAATTGTAGCAACTCTACACATTGTTTCCCGCTTTGCTTTCATTGCTTCTCTCAAATCTGGCTGTAATGGACAATCTTCTACGGACTGACGTCAGCTAGTCTAAGATGCCTTGATATATTTTTTTTTTAATTTTTTTATTGTTATGTTAATCCCCATACATTACATCATTAGTTTTAGATATAGTGTTCCATGATTCATTGTTTGTGCATAACACCCAGTGCTCCATGCAGAACGTGCCCTCCTCAACACCCATCACCAGGCTAACCCATCCTCCCACCCCCCTCCCCTCTAGAACCCTCAGTTTGTTTTTCAGAGTCCATCGTCTCTCATGGTTCTTCTCCCCCTCCGATTTCCCCCCCTTCATTCTTCCCCTCCTGCTACATTCTTCTTCTTCTTTTTTTTCTTTCTTAACATATATTGCATTATTTGTTTCAGAGGTACAGATCTGAGATTCAACAGTCTTGCACAATTCACAGCGCTTACCAGAACACATACCCTCCCCAGTGTCCATCACCCAGTCACCCCGTCCCTCCCACCCCACCCCCCACTCCAGCAACCCTCAGTTTGTTTCCTGAGATTAAGAATTCCTCATATCAGTGAGGTCATATGATACATGTCTTTCTCTGTTTGACTTACTTCGCTCAGCATAATACCCTCCAGTTCCATCCACGTCATTGCAAATGGCAAGATCTCATTCCTTTTGATGGCTGCATAATATTCCATTGTATATATATACCACATCTTCTTTATCCATTCATCTGTCGATTAAGATGCCTTGATATTAAGTCATCCTATTATTTTATGTGCCATGAACAAGGAAAAAAAATGCTGCTAATTAACACATGCCACAACATTGATAGTCAAACTCATCCAGTTTCTAAAGTGTATCTTAAACATCGTTAAAATAATAGCATATGGTCACTCAAGGCTGCAGGATAAACTCCCAGGAGTGGAATTGCAAGTTCAAAATGTAAGTTTATTTGTAATTTTTAAATATGTCATTGTGCTCACAGAGGCTCTCCCAATTTACACTTGAATGCGTGAAAATGCCCGATTGCCTGCTTCTTCTCAAAATCGGTGTCTCAACAAGCTCTTAAATTTTTTCAATCTAATAGATTAAAAAATGGCGTAGTTTCATTTTTGCTCTTTTTTCTTATACGTGATGTTGAACTTCACTTAAGAGCTGTTTGAGTTTTCTGTTCTGAGAGCCGTTAAGTTTTTTTTTTTTTTTTTTACTAATTTTTCTATTGACTTGCTGCTTTTCATATGGCTTTCTAGGTGCTTTTTCTATTTTTAAGAAGTTAGCCCTTTGTGATATGAGCTACACATTTTCCCCCCTGAGTTTTCTATTTGCCTTTTACTTTAATTATGGTGTTTTGCTTTGCAGATTTTTTTTTTTTTTTTTTTTTGAGAGAGAGAGAGAGAGGGGTGGGGCAGAGGGAGAAAGAATCTCAAGCAGACTACCTGAGCATGGAGCCTGATGTGGGGCTCGACCCCAGGACCCTGAGATCATGACCTGAGCTGAAGTCAAGAGTCCAACGCTTAACCGATTGAACCACCCAGGGGCCCCTGCCTTGCAGACTTAAAAATTTTTTTTCCCATGTTGTCTAATGCATCCATCTTCTCTTTTGTGGCTTCTAGGTTTTGTGTCACACTCAGAGGTCTTTTGAATTGTAAGATAATTAAACACAAGTCATCCACACTTATTTATGATACTTTTATAATTTCTATTTAAATTTTTTTAAAATTTATGGTTTTAAGTATAAATTCATAATTTTTTTTTCTGATTGGCTATCAAGTTGTCCCAGTGACATGAAATGTCATCCTAAACATATACTAAAATCCCCCATGCTTTTGGATCTGTTTTTGGAATCCTCCCAAGTTCTTATGACATTATCACTTCCATTCTTGAATCTTGTATCTTTCTACTGGATTCTATCCTTTGGCTTTTGGACTTGAACAGGGTTTTTTATTTCCCACAAAATAATACCCTCTCTTAATATTACATTACCCCACATCGGAGTCTATGCTTTTTAAATTTTTTTTTTATAGCTAAGCTTTTAGAAGGAAAACAATTTCATATTTTCTGTCTCTATTTCCCGACTTTTGGTTTGCTCTTCTATTCTCTGTGATCTAGTTTCCAACCAACGCTACATTAAAATCGTTCTTATTAAAGTCACCAAGGGGCGCCTGGGTGGCTCAGTCGTTAAGTGTTTCCCTTCGGCTCAGGTCATGATCCCAGGGTCCTGGGATTGAGCCCCGCATTGGGTTCCCTGCTCCGTGGGAAGCCTGCTTCTCCCTCTCCCACTCCCCCTGCTTGTGTTCCCTCTCTCGCTGTGTCTCTGTCAAATAAATAAATAAAATCTTTAAAAAAAAGCAAAGTCACCAATAACCTCGGGTTCTTTTTTAAAAAAAATTTTTTATTATTTTATGTTAATCACCATACATTACATCATGAGTTTTTGATGTAGTGTTCCATGATTCATTGTTTGCGTATAACACCCAGTGCTCCATGCAGAACGTGCCCTCTTTAATACCCATCACCAGGCCAACCCATCCTCCCACCTCCCTCCCCTCTAGAACCCTCAGTTTGTTTCTCAGAGTCCATAGTCTCTCACGGTTCGTCTCCCCCTCTGATTTCCCCCCCTTCATTCTTCCCCTCCTGCTATCTTCTTCTTCTTCTTCTTTTTTTTTAACATGTATTGTATTATTTGTTTCAGATAACCTCGGGTTCTTGTCATACTTAAACCGCTTGGTAGCTTTCAGCAGTGCTGACGGCATGTTGCATCTTGGTCTCCTCCGGGGCACCATGTGAGGCCACACCTCTCATCCCTTGTGGGGACTGTCCTCGGTTCCACCTGCGGGCGTGTTCTTCTGCCATTCAGCGTTGCTTCTCAAGCCTGGACCCTTCTCCTCCGTTTTCACTTTACACTCTCCCCAGGGAATCCCCGAGGCCCGTAGCTTCTTTTACCATCTACCAACCGATGACCCACCCACTCTTTTCTTTCTCCATCCCCGGTGTTCCTCTGAGCTCCGTACTTGTGTCTCCAGTTGCTCACTGGGCATCTCCACGTGGACGTTTTTTTTGACGTGTCCAGCGTGACATGTCTGATTCTAATTTCGTGATCCCACCCGCACGTCTCCACTGTCCATGCTGAATGGTCTCCACAGTGTCCCCTCTCCAAGTGAGCGACAGACCATCTACCCAATTGCACAAGCCAAGCTTCTAGCATCCTTCCTGGAATGACTCTTTCTGCACTAGTTGTGTGCTGAGTTGGCTTGTATTTGACTCATTACCATTGATTGTTAAATTTTCCAGAATTTTGTGAGCTGGTTGTTAAATGCTAAGTTATAAAAATTTAATTACTAAAAATAAATGGTATTAACTTACAAATAAACAAATTGTACTAAAACAAAGGTGATAAATATTTGAAACCATCACTTCCTAACTATTTTATTGCATTTCATGATTATCTTTGCTCTTGAGATTATTTTTCTCCGTAGTATCCGCCTGATGGAAATCCTATCCCTCATGCACCTCTTCCCAACCCTGCCATCAGTGATGTCACATTGGTGGCCTGAAATCTGCCACGGTGGGAATATTTTCACCATGGAAATTGGCAAATGTTACCAACCAGAGCTGGATTTATTGCTTCGTTAGTTGTGTAGACTTAGTGTTGGAGGAAATGTCAGTGATGTGGACAGCATTTTGAAGGGTGACATGCTTTTAGCCATTATGATGCAGATAACGCAAACATTTGAGGAAACCATCTTTCAGTATTCAAAAATTACCAGCCCATCAGGCAAAGAACTAGGTCAGGTCATTGGCCAGTGATTGAAGTTATGACCTACCTGGTCATTATTCCACTTTGTGTTCCTTGTAAACGAAAGTAGCAACCAGTATTTGCATCAGAAACTTTATCAGTTGGAACATGGGTTCTCCTGAGATTTAAAAGTTTTGCCAAACTAAATAAAACATATGAGGATCATTTTGCTATGTGGAATTGACAATAAAGAATATTATGTACGTTGTTATTATTTGTAAATTGTGTGCTGCAGTCTTTTTATGACAGTAAAATTCCCAGCCTTAGTCCAATCACTGCCTCCTCCCAGATGAATTACAGCACTGGACCCCAAGGCCTCCTGGCAGCCACTCCTGCTCCCTTTGTTCCTCTTGAAATCTGAATGCGGTCATCTTTCTTGCAGTGAGTACTTTACCGAGGACCCACTATGTGTGCTCCTCTGGGGGCTGGATTCAAGCATCAGTGGATAAAGCAGACATCGGTCCCTGCCTTCACGGACTTTATACTCTGGAGAACTAGAATTTAGCAAGTGCTATAAAGAAAAATCGAGCGGGGGTGGCCGCTAGAGCTGTGCAGCAAAAATAATGAGAATCACACAACTATATGGCCGCATACCATTGCCCCAGGAACCCGCTCAGGCTCTGCCCTGGTGTCGCCCCCGAAGCCCACTGTACCATCCGGCTTGGCCTTGGTGTAGCTCTCCCCCAGCCCCACCCTGGGGGACTTTCCCTCATTCCCGTTCCCACTGCGCCCTTGAGAAGCCAGCCTGGTGAAAGCCGCAGGCTTGGAGTTTGCTTGAAAAAAGAATTTGAATAAAAATCTGGAGCCTTTATTCTTATTTCAAGTATGATTTATTACCCAACAGTGATTGCTAGAGGGGAAATGTCTAGGGTGAACGAAAATGTCATCGGAAGTGCACACATTCTAAATGAAGGAGGTAGAATCGCATTGTGCTGTGGGAAGACTGTGTCACAGAAGCTGTGTCCCATGCAGATGAGCCTTTCTTCCCGGGCTGCACCTGCTGTCGGTGGGGAACACTGACCAGGGCACCCGCACTTGTCTTGCCAAGTGGGAAGAAGGGCCCTTTCCTTCACAGTGGCTGAGTGGGTGCATTTCCTATTGCTGCTGTAACAAATCACACTAACTCCATGGCTTACAACACAAATCTCTCATCTCACAGTTGTGTAGATCAGTGTGGCTGGATTCTCTTCCTGGGGCCTCGCAAGGCCAGAATTGAAGTGTTGGCCAGGCTGGGTTTTTATCTGGAGGTTCTGCGGAAGAATCCTCTTCCAGACTTGCTCAGGTGTTGCAAGAATTCAGCTCCATTTATTTGCAAGACAGAAGTCCCTGTTCCCTTGCTGTCTAGTGTCCTCTACATTCTTTGGTTCATGGCTCCTCCATCTTCAAAGCCAACGATGATCTATCAAATACTTCTCCTGATGCAAATCTTTCTGCTGCTTCTTCCTCTTCCTCTTTTAAGGGCTCATGTGATGATATTGGGCCCATCAGGATAATCCAGCATAATCTTTCTATCTTACAGTCTTCTTATTAGTCACCTTAATTACATCTGTAAAGTCCCTTTAGCCAAGTTACATAACATATTCATGGCATAGCACCAAGGGTCAAAGTCATGGGGACAAAAATCAGCCTACTCCAGTCTGCCTCCTATTCCCAGGACCCACACCCAACCCTCCTGCTTCCCAAAGTCCTCAAAAGTCCCATCCCATCACAGCATCAACCCAGAGTCCAAAATCTCATCAGTTTTAGAGACCAGTACTCATCATCTGAATCAGATGCAGCTCCTAGGCACATTCTGCCCTGTCTACAGGCCTGTGACTGCAGAGACAAGTCACCTGCCCCCAACACAGAGTGGGGGGGACAGGCATAGGGTAACAGTTGCAGATATTCCCCTTCAAAATCATGCAACCTGGACGGGAAGGTGAAGTTGCTGGTCCAAAGCAATTTTGAAACCCAGCCAGGTGAACTCTCTTAGATTTCCAGGCCTGGACATAATTGTCTGGGGCTCTCAGCTCTGCCTCTGGGCTCTTCACCTTGCTCTGAGTTACCTTTCCTTTTTTATGAAAGCCAGCATGCTTTTAGCCCAACAGCTTTACCAACCTGCTTCTTGCCAGTAGAGTTTGGGGGGAGGGTCCAACAGCCTCCTTTCATTCCATCTTCTCGCTGTCCCTTCTGGTCCAAACCGGTAACACCTCTGCTGATCTAAAATTCTCCAGACCTATGTGGGCCTGCTGGGAATGTCCCAGAGTTCACGCCATTGGACAAAAGTCTCATTCATGGGTCCCTCATCCTAAAATGCCAGTGTTTCATCATAAAATTGTTATCATGGAATTTCCTGTTTAGAATGTCTCCATTCCCCCCCTCCCCCAAATTTTGCCAAATAAATCAAGGAGTGAAATGAGAGCACAGTGTTCATTTGCTTTAGGTTAACTTGATTTCTGGAAATCTGATTTTAGGAAAATAATAAGTAGGGAAGTAATTTGGTTCTCTTGAGTCTTGTGGTTCTAGAATTTGGCACCACTATAGTCATGAGCCCCGTGACTGATTTGCTATTTATTTTCTGCAACTGTGGATCATTTCATATCATGAATAAGAATATTATAAAATGGCACTCCAAATTGTACTTTGAGAACCCCTGGTTGGAGATAAATGACATAATACCACATATGTAAATTAGATAGGCATAAATTAGATGTATTCATGGTTGTCCTTTGAAAAGGTGGGTAATCTGGCATGGGGAGCCATCGAGCCATCCACCAAACACAGAAGATCGTGAATGACACATAGCACCTGGATTCAAGGAAACACAGTGCCACCTTCAAGAATAAAGCAGTCAAAATTCAACAGAATTAATAGAGAAGCAGGAAATTTAACAGGACACCAGGAGAAACATTACAGAAGCATCTTGATTGGGTTGTGTGCATCGACATTTAAAGGGTGTCTAACTCCTCAATTTGACCCTTAATGAGACTCTATGAGAGTGGAAAAGATTTGAGAAAGAAGTAATTGGAAGACTAATAGAATATAAGCCCAGATATAGAAAACATTCAAGAATAAGTGTTGGGATTTCTGGTAGTGTTCTGCGTGTGTGTCTATGTGTGTTTATACAGCTATCCCCCATTTTTTAAAAGGTTAAGTTAAAGAACTTTGCTTTTATAAAAGACCTACATTAGGAGCTGTTCTCATTAACCAAAAGAAATCCAAAATGGATTTTCACTTTTACGAAAACGGTGAAAAGTGGAAACAGTGTCCAGCAGCGGGTTTGCAGCGAGGGGCAGTGGGGGTGGTGCACACCGGGAGCAGGGAACGTGGCTCCTCCCCACCCCACCTCCTGCCCGCGAACCACCTGCCACATCTCAACTTCCGGGCGCCGAGGCTCTGAACTGTGTCCCTTGGCATCTGGGCTTGATCTCGACTGATGTTGTGTGTCCATTAGCTAAATGTGTCCTGGGGATCAGAAAAGCTTAAGAGAGGTGATATTTTTGGGGTCTGGGAATTCTCAAAAGTTTTCCATGTAAACTAATGGTAATTGCTCCTTTGCTTTAAATCATTTCAGGTGGGGGGACCTGTCTGTGGACACACACCCCCCCTCCAAACGTTTGATTCTGTTATTTCTCTAGTGTACCCAAGCTGAAATCTGAACATGGCCACAAAATATAGGAAAATCCATCGTTTATCAGGTTGAACATTCATCTCTGTATTTCAAGAATCAGGGGGGAGGGGTGTAAATTAAAACCCTAGGACCGTCCCAAAGATGATAATTCCTGAGATCCTGATATTCAAATGTAGAGGTTCCCAGCCTCGGTAACAGATGGAAAATATTATGTCAGTTGGGCTAGAGATGAGTATTTCCTGTCCTCAGTGTAAGAAAAGATACTCTTTTGAATTACTTATTTATCAGTTTATGTGGGAAAAAATGTCATTGGCGGCATAAAATGGGTTTCCATCGCCTTTCCTTTCCCCAGCCTGTTAAGAAGATTTCTTTTTAAGCCTGCTGAGGAAGAGGGGCAATTGTCAGGAGTCCAGATGCTCTGCATCAATTCACATAGGACAGAAAATGGGATTAGTTGGGGAAGAGAAAAAGAAGAAAGAAAAAAGAGCCAGTGTGGGTAGCGTTAGGAGGGATTTGGGGGGTGTCGTGGAGGCTAGTCAGGGATGTGCTCTATACATCTGATGGATATCAAATGTGGTGAGTTGTATGGTGACCCCCAAATATACATCCAACAGAAACCTGTGAGCGTGGCCTTATTTGGGAAAAGGGTCTTTGTGGATATAAGTGAGCATCTTGGATAAGTCACCCTGGTTTAGGGTGGACCCTGGATGAATGGCAAGTGTCCTTATCGGAGAACAGAAGGGAGGAAACAGGGAGAAGGTGATGAAGGTGATGAAGGAGGAGAGACTACAAATCAAAAAAAATGCCACAGACAGCAGAATTGCAAGAATCTTGGAGCAGATTCTCCTCACGGCAGGTGGAAGGAACCAACCTGGCCCACAACTTGATTTCAGACTTCTGCTCTCCAGAACTGCGGGAGAATACATTTCTCTTGTTGTAAGCCACCCCGCTTGCAGTAAATTGTTTCAGCTGCTCCTGGAAACCAGTGCACCATGATGTGTGGGGTGGGGGCAGGGAAGAGAGCGAGGGCAAGAGGGAAGGAAAGCAGGGTGGGGGCAGGGGGCTGAAACAAAGACTTATAACAGAGATTTCATCCTTTAAGGGATTTTAGTAAGTACATTTCTTTTCAATATTTTAGATTCATTTAAAGATTATTTATTTGAGAGAGAGAGATAGCAGAGTGAGTGAGAACATGAGTGGAGGGGTAGGGGCAGAGGGAGAGGGGGAAGCAGACTCCCCCCTGAGCAGGGAGCCTGATGTGGGGCTCGATCCCAGGACCCTGAGATCATGAACTGAGCTGGAGGCAGACGCTCCACCAACTGAGCCCCCCAGCGACTGAATTGGGGGGCGCAGGGGCCGCAGGAGGGGTTATTCATGGACTCAGAGCCGCAGAGCCTCTGTCGTCATAGCAGATGGCATCCTGCCAGGGAAGAACCACAGGGACAGGAGAATCCATGATTATCAGGAAGACACCATCATACTGAGGCTGTTCAGGTGGGGGAGGCACAGGACTGGCCCCCATCACAAGGAACATGGGAAACACAGGGTCAGGTGAGACCAGGAAAGTCTGCAGCCCAAGTTTACCGAATCCACTGGGGAGACCTCACCTTGAATCTGACGGGCTGCCTGCATTCGTCTGCTTGGACTGCTGTAAGAAATTACCACAAACTGGGGCGCCTGGGTGGCTCATTCTGTTAAGCGTCTGCCTTTGGCTCAGATCATGATCCTGGGATCCTGGGATCCCAGGTCCTCAGCACGGAGCCTGCTTCTCCCTCTCCCTCTGCTGCTCCCTCTGCTTCTGCTTGCTCACACACTCTCTCTCTGTCAAATAAATAAATAACATCTTTAAAAAAAAGAAAAAGAAATTACCACAAACTGGGTGGTTTGAAACAACAGGAATTTTTTCTCTCACTTCAGGTGACCAGCAGTTGGAAATCAAGGTGTTGGCAGGATCGGTTCCTTCTGGGAGTTTCTGAGAGAGAATTGTCCCGGGCCTCTCTCCCAGCTTCTGGCTCCAGGCAACCCTTGGGGTTCCTGAGCATGTACATGGATCATTCCAGTCTCTGCTCTGTCTCCACATGGCGTCCTCCATGCATGAATATCTGCCTCTCTTCTCTTCTTATGAGGATGCCAGTCCTTGGATTTAGGGCCCTCCCTAATTCAGGATGACTCCATCTCAAGATCCCTAACTCGATTACATCGGCAAAAACCAGATTTCTACATACGTACCCACTCACAGGGACGGGGCTTAGCCAGTCTTTGTTGGGCTAACACTGGATCCCGGTACCTTGCCTGATTCCCACTCTAGCCTGCCTTCTCAACTGGGGGCGAACATGAGTGGTTGGGGGCAGGCCTGGAGGGAGAGTAGGACGGGTCCCCTGGTGCCAGAATTCGGAGAGCCTGGAGGGGAGAGCACACTGAGAGATCTGGGGTGAGAAACACAGAGAGCGCCTCCGGGAAAGGGGGGATTTTATTTATTTATTTATTTTTTCACTAAGGAATATCTTTATTTAAATTATGATAAAACATACATTACATAAAACATACCATCTTAACCATTTTTAAGTGTACAGTTTAATGGTGTTAAATACATTAACACTGCTATGCAACCACCACTACCATCCACGTCCAGAACTTTTTTCATCTTCCTCAACTGAAAACTCCATATTCATTAATGATTTTAAAGCAGCAACATCGGGGCGCCTGGGTGGCTCAGTCGGTTAAGCGGCTGCCTTTGGCTCAGGTCATGATCCCGGGGTCCTGGGATTGAGCCCCACGTCGGGCTCCCTGCTCAGTGGAGCTCAGTGCTTCTCCCTCCCCTCTGCCTGCTGCTCTGCCTACTTGTGTTCTCTCTCTGTCTCTCCATCAAATAAATAAATAAAATCTTAAAAAAAAAAAAATAAAGCAGCAACATTGTGCCCTGCACACCATGAGGGGAATCTTCCTTTGTCCAATATTAAAGACTTCCTTAAAGATTTAAATTGCATTTCAATAATCATCTGGTAGCCAGACTGATGATTCTTTGACATTATCACCACATTGAGATGGTCCTTCTACCCCTGTTCAAGGGTAGTAGTCCAAAAACCTTGTATTGACTTATGTGTATTTTCCCTACAGGCCAGAAAGAGTTCGTTCCAAGGAGTCAAGAGGTGTTGCCCAATAACCCGGAGTGTCTGAATCATAAAGACTGAGCTGGGAAGATTCCGCCCCTGCCTTCTCTGTGTTTGGGCCGCCATACTGCACCTGCTAGTGTCTCTTCATAGGGAGAAACACATTTTCTGGAAGACGCAAGCTTCCATCCTCCGCTTTCCTCTGAGGAGCCCCCATGTTTGGCGGTCTATGGTTCCCATTTGGAAACCCCCTTCAGTCAATCCGGTTCACACCTGAGCAGAGGGCAGGAGCCTGCCCAAAGAGACTTGACTAGCAAAGAGGAAGCCACATGTCAGTTTCAGCTCTATGGAACTGGAGCGCTGCCCCAATTTCTTAAGGAGTCCTTATTTTTATTTCATTTTTCTGCATAAAAGCAAATATTGCATGGAAGAATAGTGATTAGAAATTCATCCCATGGATAAGTTATTCCTTATATCTCCCAGTTTTAATTGAGTTGTTTTTCATTCACTTGTTCAGCAAATATTTCTTGAATCCCTACTATGTGCTGAGCTGGTTGACCCAACACGTTATCTCTCATGCTTCTGGCAGCTGAATCTGCTTCTCATTTTCCTCCTTTAGTTTCCTGTTTCTCAAGAAGTATATTGTTAAAATCTGAATTCCCTTCTCCCACTTTTCTAAAGCTATGGTAATAATGATCACAGTCAGAGGATGTCAAGCCGGTTTAATGTAGTAAAATATTAACTTGCTAGCCAATTTCAACGCCAACAGATTTGGAACCGCTCATATAAAAAGGGTTAAGTGTGACAAGAAAAATAGAAAACTCAGGTACATTGTGCCCATCAATGACCTTGGGAGCCTGTCATAAAGTCTCTTAAATTCTGAAAGGATAAAATAAATGGTTGGAGGGAGACATTTAAAAAAAAATTATATGCAGTTGTAACAATACATCCCGCCAACAATGGGGGCCTGTTTGCAGTAATGAACCAACCTGACGTCCATCAACCACACATCGGTTCAATGTTAACAATGGTGACATTGTGGGCTCGTGGCCCGCAGAAGGTTGTGATGTGAAAATTATCCTTCATGCGGCTCCTTCCACCCTGGTTCCAAATTGAACCCTCACAGAAATACTTGGTTAGGCCTGTGCTTTCAAAATAAAGCAAATGCACTTTAAAAACATTAAAATAAGTCAGAGACAATGGCTTTACCAGAACCATGTGGATTAGGTGGATTTAGCTGTAATTTTAGACGAAAGGTTAGCTTCAGGAAAGGCTCCCACAGCAGTTTTGAAAAGTTAAACAAAACATGCCAGGAGGTTGGAATTCCATGCTGGCTGCCCGGGGATAGGATGAAGGAGCGGCCTCAGACAGGACATGCTCAGAACTATAATAAATGATTTATTAAGACCAAGGGAAATCAACAGGTACAGACTAGACCTAGCGTGTTTAAAGGAGTTTAATGCTTTTGACTGCAATTGCCTCATATCAGTAGACAAAATAAATTTGCACCGGGTCTTCCGGTGGAAGGTCAAAGCAAGCATTAGACTGAGGCAGCTCAAGAGGAACACCTCTCTGAAGGAAAACAAAAATCAACCTGTCTGATAGGGAAGCAAAAAGGGGGTCGTTCTGCCCAGAGTGTGGAGATTAACTACAGGTACCAGCCTCCCCGGGGGTCACCGCATCCACACAGCCCCTGGAGGGGCTTGACGGCGAGGCTGACTCATTACAGCGAGTTCAGTGCTGGGGTCTGCTCTTCTCCTAAGAGCCACAGAAAACCCGTGCAACTTAGCCACGTGTTCACACCTGGCCTCATGTGGTCGGTTGTCTCTTCCAGCCCGCGTATCGCTGATGGCAAGGGTCCCTCCTGCCTCTTCCCTTTTCCTTCGGAACCTTTTGTTTTTTCTCTCCTCACCGGCACCCACCACATTCATGAAGACCACGAGTCCTTGGCTCTTATTAAATCTGAAAAGCCCCATCCTCTCTTTATGAGTCTGACCTCCCTGCTTTCCTGTGGCTGCTAAAACTAATGGCCACAGACGTGTTAGCTCCAGACGGCAAGAAGTTGTTCTCCTAGAGTTCTGGAAGTCAGGAGTCCAAGAGTGGGAATCAAGGTGTCACCAGGCCTGGTTGCTTCTGGAGGCCCCAGGGGAGAATCTGTCTCTTTGCTGTTCTTCTGGTTTGAATGTTTGTGTCCTCCCAGAATTCCTATGTTGAAATCCTAACCCCCAATGTGATGGTGTTAAGAAGTAAGGCCTTTGGGAGGTGATTAATCATGAGTGTGGGGCCTTGTGATGGGATCAGCGCGCTTATGAAGGGGAACCCTGAGCTTCCTCACCTTCTCTGCTGTAGAAGGGGGAACACAGGGAGACGTCTGCCATCTGCAACCCATAAGAGGACACCGCCCACGTCCCCACTTTCAGGCACCTGATCATCGACGGCTGGCCTCCAGAACTGTGAGAAATACACGTTTGTGGTGTGGGTTCTCCAGCCGTGGTGCTCTGTTACGGCAGCCCTAACTGACGAAGGCTCTGGCCTTTCTCAGCTTCGGGAAGTCGCCCACATTCTTTGGCTAGGGCCCCCTTCCTCACATGACCTGACCCTGCTCCCCTCTGTCCTGCCTCCTTTTCGTAAAGACCCTTGTGCTTACCTTGAACCCACCCGGACAATCCAAGATAACCTCCCTATCACAAATTTAACTACATCTGTAAGTTCTTTCACCCAGTGACGTAACAGAGTCACTGGCTCCGGGGATTAGGGTGCAGACGTCTTCCAGGGCTCACCAAACTCTCCACCACAAAGCGTGTCCTGTCCCCTCCAGCCGCTGTGACCTAACGTCTGCCTGAGAAGTTCCCAGCCCCCACGATGAGTGCTGGCCATTCTCTGCTCCTCGCCGCAGTGGGGCTGGCCCCGGAACCAGGCTCCCAGACCTTCTGCTGGTTTCGGGCTGGGTCCCTGCAGGGGGAGGGAGGGAGAAGCCAGGGCATTTCCCATCTCTTTTTGGGTGGGTGAAGCTCCTGTCATCAGCTGCATGCCCTCCAGGGTTTCCCTCCTGCTGGTGACCCCACTCCTGCCTTTGTCCCCTGCCCTGAGCCTCCGGCCCCAGGGGATGGTGGTGGCTCCGTCCTGCTGCTGACCTCTGGGATGCCTCGTGTCCCCTGCGTGCTCTTTCAATTCTGCTAAGCACCTTTGTATTTAATTGTCCAAGTTAAACTCCCTCTATTTCATTTATCTGACAGAGATTCTGTTTTCCTGGCTAGACCCTGGCGGACGCACTATTTCCACAGTGTGGGGGAGGGAGAGATAAAAAGTGGCTTGACCTTTGCTCCCAGAGGTTGACAGCGTGGCCAAGGACGCACTAGGGCAAATGGCGTTGTGCAATATGGGGTGGGCGAGACGCTGTGGGGCCTAGGGACGGGACCCTTCTGGAGACCCAAAGCTTAATGGACATTTGGTTTTCAAGGAGGGGGGAATTTTGAGCCAATAAAGTGAGTAGGACATTTTAGGAGGAAGGCGGAAATCCACAGGACCACAGAGGCGGGACCAGGCTAGGGTACAGGGCAGTGGAGAGGAGCCCAGGGTGGCTGTGGTCCCTAGTGAGGGACGGGGACGGAAGCGGCAGTGAAAGGTCACAGGGCTGCCAGTCACTGTCCCGGGGCTGCAGGAACAAGCCACCAGGAACCCGGTGGCTTAAAACAACAGAAGCCTATTGTCTCGCATTTCTGACAGCCGGAGTCCCGTATCCAGGTGCTGGCCCGCTGTGCTCTGAGAGCTTTTCCAGCTTCTGGTGGCTGCCGGCCCCGCTCGGGGTCCCCTGGCTTGTGGCTGCCTCTCTCCAGTCTCTGCCTGGGCTGGCACAGGGCACCCCCAGGGTGCGTCTCTGCGTTCTTCCCAAACACCTCGCTTCTCACGAGGACACAGCCATTGCAGTCAGGACCACCCTGCTCCAGGCTGACCTCCTCCTAACTGCATGGCATCCAGAAAGTTGACCTTTGAACCTCACAAGTTTAAAATTCATGGGTCCACTGAGATGCAATTTTTTTTTTTTTGGATAAATATGGTAGAGCACTCTAAATGTATTTTCTCTTCCTTATGATTTTCTTAATAGCATTGTCTTTTCTCTAGTTGACTTTATTGTAAGAATACAGTATATAATATATTTAACATATAAAATATGTGCTAATCGACTTTTTATGTTATCTGTAGGGTCAACAGTGGGTTATTAGTAGAGTAGTTTTGGAGGAAAATTTAGGTATGGAATTTGGCTGCACAAGGGGTCTGGGGGCTGTTCATGGGGCAAGTGCATTTCTAAATAACATCACACCCGCAAGTACTGGGGTCATATCTTTTTAGGGGACACAATTCAGTCCACAACAGGCTGGCTTATGAAGAGCCCCCAATGCCTTGCTGAGGCATGTATATTCGGTGACAGGCTATGGTTTTACTGGGGACAGGAACACAGGGGAACTCTTGTCGGCTGGCACATTTTCATGAACATTTCAACCCAGTCTTTTCTTTATTAGCCAAAACAAAACAAAACAGCAACCGTCCCCCACCCCACATGCCCACGTGTCTCTTCCTCTTAGGAGACAATTTGTGCACACTTGCTGTCTCCCCCCTCACCCTGCCCCACCCCGTTCACCTCTCATCTACTCCTTTAACCACTGGTTCTGCTTCCTGCCATTCTCACGTGCTCTCCGTGTCGATCCCACCATCTCTGTGTCCGCTTGCTGATGGCCCTCCACCCTGCTGTGCTGCTTACCTATCCTGCCCCCACCTGCAACTCAACTTCTCCAGAAAGGAACCCCCTACCTCCCCGGCCTCAAGCGCCCCCTGGCAGTGAATGATCATGCTAAGCCCCCCAGCTTTCTAGCCAGCTCCAGGGTCACCCCCAATGCCTTCCTCTTGATCATGACATGTCCCCTCATCCTCGAAACTCACCATCTCTCACGGGGATTGCTCCACCATCTCCTCAATGATTCCTGCCCCCTCAGTCTCATAGCCGCGAACTCCCCAGAGCAGCCACAGTGATTTTTCCCGAATGCAAATCTGCTGTGTGCTTGGGGCTGCCTGCAAGGCACAGACCGGCTGCTGGTCCCGTGGAGCAGGCTGCAGAGGCTGAGCCTGGCCCCCTTCCATTTCCCACCATGCAGGTGAGTGCTGCCCCCATGCACCCACTCCGATACTACGCTACTCACCTTCCATCCCCTGAACATGCTCTTTACCGCAAGCGTTTTGTCCAACAGAACTCTCTTCTTTCCTCTTCACCCAGCCAATGCCTCCTCATTTCATTTTAATGAGGCAGTGAGCAGAGAGAGCCAGTGACAAACAGAAGATTGCAATTATCTTGCTGTGGCTCCCTAGTCCCTCCAATTCTCTTGGCTTAGGACAAACCCCAGGTGGCCCCTCTGCCAACATCACAGGACCAAGCCTGATGCAAATGCAGAGCCAGCTGCCAGCCTGCTTCCCGTGCACACACCGCACGCCGAGAGACACTCTCCCCGATGACGGGAGCACTTCAAATACTTGTCGGGTCCCAGATGGAGGGGGAAGAGCTGCGGTTCAAATAGCTCTCTGAGTTCCAAGCCAAGAAGATAGAATTTACGTGGAGGACAGAAAATGCATGCTCCTTTCCACCAAAGCCCCATACAGTTGTGCATGGGCCCGACCATCTGTGAAGGGTTTGGCTAACAGAATCCACTGCTGAAAGCACAGGGAAATTGACCAGTTTATATCTGGGGAGAGACCAATAATATCCATGCCCAAACCGGCCATCACCAGTGCAGCCTCGCAGCTCTCTATAGGCAAGAGCACATGGGTGCAGAGACACGTAACTCACTCAAAGTGACTCAGCTCATTAAGGGAACAGGGGACACAGGTGCTGGGTGTCTCTTTCCCAGGCACTCGTTCTTCCTGACAACCCTCCCCACCCCCATCACAGCATAGAGAAGAAAAGTCAACAGAGATCTAAAATCTAATCCCAAAAGGCTGTTCTCCAGCTCTGGGATCCTGGGGAAGCTGCCAGGGTAAGCACAGGTATCCCAAGGGGATAGAGATCTCTTTCCTGCCAACCTCAGGGGCTGTTCAGGCAGTCACTATTCGTCTATTCTAACATCTATTCATTCTCTTGCTGAGCGTTGGGTACTGTGCCGTGTGCCGTATTCCCAGCCAAATAAAATGTGGTCCCTGTAGGAGCCTCCAGATCCGTCTCCCCGGCTCATGGAACCTCAGATTGCTCCTGACACATAGGAAGCACTGTGGCTAAGGCCTGCTTTCAGAGATGCTCTTGGCAGAGGGAGGCCAGGCTGTGCCTCTGCCATCAGGCCCTGGTCCCAGTGCTCTCCAGGGACATCTAGCCAAGGCCGCTGTGATGCCAGGCATCAGGCTGCTCAGGCTGCCATGACAAAACACCATGGCCCTGGGGCTTCATCAACAGACACTTATTTCATCAGAGTGCTGGAGGATAGAAGTCCAAGATCAAGGTGCTGGTTGATTCAATTTCTGGTGAGGCCTCTCTTCTTGGCCTGCCGATGGCCACCTTCCTGCTCCATCTTCCATGATCTTTCCTCAATGCGTGTCACACAGACAGAGAGCGAGCAAGCTCCTGGTGTCTTCCCTCATCAGGACACACAGCCTATGGAATCAGGGCCCACTCTGGGACCTCATTCAACCTTAATTACTTCCTTTGAGGCCCTATCTCCAAATGCAGCCATTCCGGGGATCAGGGTTTCAACGTACACATTTGGGGGGGGGTACAGTCCATAAACCCAGGGCAGGAGCAACTATTCTCCTCCATTCGGCTCACACTCTTCTGCTGCCCAAGCAGTTTGTTCTGTGATGCACATACCTGCTCCTTTGGTGTGCCCAGAGAAAGACTCTGCTTCATTTTTTTTACGTGCTTTATTCTTCAGTTGTTCAGAGGAGCAGGAAAGCAATCTTCAAGATGCTGGTTTCTCTCTCCGGAATGGACATTACTGTCCTTCCATTCGCTGGATTGACATGGCGGGGCTGGGACGACTTTGTTGGCCACCTCCCGGGATCCTTCCTCAGGTGGCAGCTGGGCGTATCGTGTCCTGAAGAAAGACCACATTTCTCAGCCTCCCTTGCAGATGAAGGTGTTGCCCCCCCGCCCCCCCCACCCCCACTGCGGATCCTGGCTGATAGGTCAGCAATGAAATGTATTTGGCAAAACAAAAGTGACCTGGGAGAGACAGGGATGCAAGGAAAGGATGGTGGGCACAGAGTGTGCAAAAATGCACAGCTACACTGAAATCACACTGAGCTGCAAAAACAACCATTTATTTTTTTTTAATGTTGATCAATGTGGAATTCAAACTCGGCAACAAAAGTAAGAGAAAATCACCTTCATCGTATGAAGGGGTGGGGTAGAGCTACTGAAATAGGAAAGACTAATCCTTATACTCTGTTAGAACTATAATGAAGTTTAGTTGTTAACAATTTTATTTATTTTTTTTAAAGATTTATTTATTTAAGTGAGAGAGGGAGGGAGGGAGGGAGGAAGGGAGAGCTATGAGTGGGGGGAGGGGCAGAGGAAGAAGGAGAGAGAATCCTCAAGCCAACTCCATGTGAGCGCAGAGCCTGACATGGGGCTCAATCTCACAACCCTGAGATCATGACCTGAGCCAAAATCAAGAGTCGGACACTCAACTGACTGAGCCACCCAGGTGCCCCTAGGTGTTAACAATTACAGAGCAACGACCAAAGAACAGAAAATAATTTTTGACTTCCTAACTGAAGGGGATATGCTGGCAAAGAAAACTTAAAGAAATCAATGCCACAAGGGGCACCTGGGTGGCTCAGTCGTTGGGCAGCAGCCTTCGGCTCAGGTCATGATCACAGGTCCCTGGATCGAGCCCCTCATCGGGCTCTCGGCTCAGCGAGGAGTCTGCTTCTCCCTCTCCCTCTGTTGCTCCCCCTGCTTGCACTCTCTCCCTCCTCTCTCTCCATCAAACAAATAAATAAAATCTTTAAAAAAAAGAAATCAATGCAACAAAAGGTGGGAAAGGAAAAAAAAATAAGCAAAGGAGAAAAGCAGGATAAACAGAGCATAGGATGGCAGAAATAAATAAAATTATGTCACAGTAAATATTAGCATGAATGTCATGAGATTGCCATTTTTTCAGTAAGAATATTTAAATATTAGTAACTGTGTATGGCTTAACTCATTATAAAGCAAGATCATGTTTCCTCATGAAAAGACAACAAATAAGGGAACGGATTTTTAAAAACTCAACTGCTGATGCAACTGCCATCATGTCACCAAAATAGGCTTCAAAGGCAGAAAACATCATTAGGGATGAAGAGAGATGCGATGATGATAAACCCAACATTTTCCTGAGAAAATGCCACAACCACAAGCCTGTGCCTGTCTGAAAAATATGTGACTTACTGTACATGCAAAAGGCAAACTGCAAGCCCAAGTCACTGATTCATCTCTCTATCTGGCTATCTCTATCAGTTTTACTGTGTTTCATTAGCTATTTAAATATTCATTATCTATATTTAACCTATCTTATGATTTTACTAAATTTCATAAACTAATAGCTTACTTAAGATCTATGCTTAACTCCTTGAGTTTTGTAGGAAAATCCACATGGTCTCTGGACTGCCTGAATTATCCTTCTTCAAAGCACTCAAAGGTTTTAGTATGGGTATAGACTCAAGGGACTGCATTACTGCTCATAGAATTACACACACACACACACACACACACACACACACACACACACCCATTCTGATTGTTTTCTTTATAGAAGAACTGGATAATCTCAGCAAACACACATTATACTTTTCTTAAATAATTTTTTTTTGCTAATGGAATAATCTCGGTGGAAATTATGAAGTAGTTAGAACAACAATGGAACTCTGCTTAATATGACTTGTGGGATGCAGCTAAAGCAGTACTTAAGTGTACATTTATAGCCTTAAAATACTTTAGTTGAAAATGAGAATAATAAACGTGAATTAAGTATTCAATTAAAGAAGCTAGACAAAGAAAAACAGGGACAAAATAAAGAAGTAAAATAGAGAACACTTTGATTAATAGGAAAGTCTAGGTGATTTTAGTTAACGGAAATCTCCACTGCCCTAGTGGGTGCTGAATTAAACCAATGCAATCTGAGGCTTAATATAAATAAAATGCTGTATGTCAAAGGCAGTGATTGTCACAGACTATTCTGCATTGCTCAGTTCATCTCCAGAGCTTTAAGTTAATATACTGGCACTTGAAGAATGGTGAATTGTTCAGGAATTACCATGGAAACTGGGAATGTTTAACCTAGATAAAAGATCTATGGGAGAATCTGTAGGATGATGGATTCAACTCAACTTGTTCAATAGTTTAGGAATAATTTAATTGTTCAGAATTACAAAAAGTCAAATGTCAGGTTGTTGTAAGTAAAGACATCCATCTAACAATTAGGAGTGTTCAAAGTGGCGTAGGTTGCTATGTAGAGCTGCTCTTCTTGGTTCTTTTCTGAAAGAGTTCAAGGAGGCTCGACCCCCTTTGAGTAAGGGAGAGAAGCAGAGTGGGGGGTCTCCCATTTGTAGGGAAAATGGGTCACTCTTAGTCCAAAGAGTTTATTAATCTAGAATAATAATAGCATGCTGGCATGGGGGCAGCCCTGGTATTTAAGCACTGCTTTCTTCCAACAAAACTCTTGTTAATTATACAAGTTAGACAACTATCCTATCGTAGCACGTTCCTGGGACATGAGTCACCTTGGATTGGGTAACTTTCTTAAGCACGCTTCATGATCATAAATGATCTTGTTTCTTAGTTGCTTATCCATGTACTGTCCTTGTTCTCCTCCCTGATGGTAGGGACCACTCTATCCCAGATTTTGGAATACTTGGCACCTGGAAATGGTTTGGGACATGGTAGGTATTTGATAAATATTTGTTTGAATGAGTCTAAGGTTCTTAACTCTCTAAATTATCAGTGGATCTGCTTTAAGGGATTCACAAACTTACAAACTTTCCAAATTTGGTTCTGAATTGGGTCTATGGGGAAAGAAGGTCCACAGATTTTACAAGATGCTCAAATGGGCCCCAGGTCCAACCAAAGTTGAGAACTATGAGTTTAGTGAGGCAAGGAAGAGATAAAGAGGGGTTTATTTGTCTTCTAAAGCATTGTGGAAAATTTAGATTTCGTGGAGTTTCAGCTGAATGTTAATGTGCTTGCATTGTTGGAAAATTATATGAATTTTCTAGAAGTTGATAATCTTTATAGGGTGTAAATCTGATAACTCAGCCTTAACCACAATACTTGATTAGATAAATTCCTTCTCCTGCCACATCAGATTTGTTGTAGATTCTTTTCAGTTTTCAGGAATATTTGTATAGCATATTTGTTTAACATCTTAATGACATAAAAAATTTAAAAGATCCCTGAAGAAACGGAATTACCTTTTTCTTTAAAACACTCAAAGATTTTAGCCTGGGTTCACTCATGGGACAGAATTGCTGCTCAGAGAAACACAGACACACACACATACACACACACACACACACACACACATACACACAAAACACACATACATACACAGAGTCAGTATACCAAAGGGGGAAAGCAAGTGACTTTGGGCAGTCTAGATGGCTAATCTGCATCATTTTTATTCCTGAATAGATAATTTATCATTATGTGATTATGGGGATGATTATGGCAAGCCCCATTTTGTTAGTAGTTAAGTACACACTTATAATGAATCCTACTGACAGCTGTGATTGGCATATAAAATAAATTACTTTATTATATTTATACCCTATTGTTATCAATATTGGTATTATATTATTTTATTATTATCATATAATAATATTGATAAGATAGCATAAAATCTTATGGGCTTTTCCCCTGCCCTGACCTTAAATGGGTCACTCTATATCTGAAGATCATTCATTCTCTCTTCCCTCACACTCATTATTTGCATTACTATAAAATCACGGATAATTACAATCCAACTCAAGAATATTATGTCGGCCCTAAAGTGCTCAGCTTCTTCCTTCCCGGCACCTGTTTTCTTCTTAGAAGGCTGGTGGACTCTTTGACACACAACAAAATCAATCAGGCACACCTCACCATTCTTCCTAAATATAAGCCCTTGTCTAACCTTGAACTGCAAATACAAGAGATGCTTCTGCATGGTCTCATGTACAGGAAAGAGGGAGTGCTCCTTTACTTGTCCACACAGGTGAGTGTGGGAGCCTCCTTACTGTCCGACATGGCATTCATTCAAGAGGGGTGAGAATTTAAAAAATGTGAAAATATAATCTCATTGTGCTCTTTCCATTTTGTCCTTTGATTGGAACTAGGAAATTAGTAAGAGTGACTTCTTTTTTTTAATTCAGATGCGGCAGGGTGAAGTGGAGAGTGGGGCAAACATCCTGGTTTCTGCTTCCAACTTGGAGAGATGTTTCCCAACAGGTTAGAAGAACAAACTTTGTCTAAATCAAGAACTCAGACTATGAATTGGCGAGAGATTGTTTTTTCATAGGCCTTGCCCCCCTCCAAGCATATGTGAATCTCTTTATATGTTGAGCCTCTGAGATTTTCAATAATTAAAAGGAAGCTCTGAGCCAGATACTTCCTTGAGGAGCCCAAAGAGATTTAGGCTACAGGTTCTGTGTAACCCCTGGCGTTCTGTCACATTTCCAATACATTGGTTTAAATCTGGCTTTTTAGATTTATTTGGTGGTGAGGACTGGCAAGGCAAATGCAAGAGGAATAAATACATAAAGGCGCGAGTGAAGAGGGGTTGGCAGGTCTCAGGTACTTCCACCCGAGGACCATGTTTCTTGCAGTTATTTATACAAATAACCAGTGGGCATGCAGGTCAAGGGTCTAGCTCCATCATTTGTTCTGGTTGGCCCCTCTGCAGCTGCCCCTTCCCCCGATCCTGTGCCTTTCTCAGTAAGATCCAGATGGCATTCCCTGGCCTCACATGGGGATGAGCTTCACTAGTGCCTGCTCCCTCTCCTCCCTGCCTTTGTGATTGAATGGGCTCTTTTTTTTGTTGTTGTTGTTGTTTCCTTCCTTTTTTTCTATAGGGCCCAACTCTTGTTGTCTCCTAACACTTCTAATGAATGAAGTTTGTGAGTTCATGATTTCCCAAGGCAAGTGGAAATTCCTCTCCCTCTCCCCAAAATCACATTTAAAGGGGAGACTTTCTTTCCCCAGTTCCAAGTCATAGAATGGACTTGACTTTTATGGCTGGTCTGTCTGCTGCCTTTCAAAGCCTCCTAGTGTGAAAAGGCAGCAAATGGTGGTCACCCAGACACTGAGCTAAAGGATGGTGTGTGCATAAAATTGCACCAATGCACCACAGCAAAATGACACCTCCAGTGGGCAGGGCCATCCTATAGTGTTGCACCCTTCGGTGATGAGCAGTTATACACTGAATCCGTTATCATCCCTAGAATTATGCCTCAGATTCTATGTCATATTATGCCACTTAATTACAGAAAGAATCAGGTAGGGTGCAAGCATGCTCCAAAGCTATCACTGTGCATGTCAATTATACTTCCCCCAGAAAAATCCTCCATGCAGGCTCCAGGGGCAGGGGCTCCCGCCCCTCTCACACAAGGTTTCCTTCAGAATTCACCAGCTTGGAGTGTCAGGCAAGGACAGCCACAGACCTTCCTCCTTGGGTCCTCCTGGCGGTTACATCTTTACTTCCCAATGAACATATACCTATGTCTCCTTTCTCATACCAAAACGAGGCAGCTGGTCAACCTGACACTAATGGTAGGTTAAGGCAAAGAGGGAAAATAATGAGCATGGGAAACATTCCTCAGAGCCCCAAAACAAGAAACATATTTACTGTTTGCATTTCTAGAGACATTCAAAACAATTCGTGAACGTTAAAAATCGTGCACCCATTTGGAATAATTGAAATTGAAATGTGGAAGGCGTTACGTTGTGCTAATCCATTTACAGTGGTGTGAATTGCTTCTCATAGCCAACTGCAAGACGGGCTGCTTTATTTAATAACTTGAATGCTAAAGTTCCCTCGGGCGAGGAGACAGTTTTGCCACCAACTGTGGAATTCTTCCCCTTTCTCCTTTGTCCTGAGGT
This sequence comes from Halichoerus grypus, assembly GCF_964656455.1. NCBI lineage: Eukaryota > Metazoa > Chordata > Mammalia > Carnivora > Phocidae > Halichoerus > Halichoerus grypus. The sequence goes on from NC_135712.1 coordinate 4,901,724, forward strand.
GGCCTGGCTGTGGTCCAGGCTCTCCCGAGATCTCAGCCAGCAGGAGCAGTACCTGCTCAGCCTCTTCCCAGCACGGCTCATGCTTCATCCTGCACCTGCTGAGTCTTGAGGAGACAAAAAGGGGATAAAGAACACGTCCTGTTTTGTGATGGCTCAATTCTTATAATTTATGGGAATAAAATATGCATGGCTGTTATACCTGAAGAGAAGGAACAGGAATCGTTAGCAATTTGTCCACAAATAGAATCATCAGAGAAAGCTTCTGAACCAAGGGCTCCTGGGGGAACTGATATCAGGAAGACAGCCGAGGCTGAGAAGCACCAGGCTCTGGGAATGGCTTCTCCTAAGAATCAAAACCCTCAGGGGCCCAAAAAGAATGGCCCTCCTGTCTTCTTCTCCCAGATTCTAAGCTCCTCCTGCTGATCAGGTTTGATAGAGAGTCCATTTATTTGCCTTGTCATGAAGGTTTGAAACTATAGAGAGGTCAGGGGGGAAGGTGTGAGGACAGTAGTTCTCCAGGTGTGGGCTATGGACCTCTGGAAATATCAGAACCCAAAATACTTTCACAGTAGAGTATCACATCACCAAAATGATTTTCTTAATGCAATGCAAAGATGCTATTTGCCTTTTTTCATTGAGTTGACTTTAATGATGCAGACGCATTAATAGGTATATTAGAGTCTCCAGAGAAACAGAACCAATAGGATGTGTGTATGTATGTGTGTGTGTGTGTGTGTGTGTGTGTGTGTGTGTGTAGAGAGAGTGAGAGAGAGAGAGAGACAGTGCTGTTTGGTGGGATAATACAAACATATGTAATGTAGATTAGATAGATGCATATAGATAATACACGAGAGAGGGAGAGAGAGAGAGAGAGGGAGATTTTAAGGAACTGGCTTACATGATTGTGGGAACTAACATGTTCAAAATCTGTAGGGCAGGTCAGCAGGCTGGAGACCCAGGGAAGAGTGAATATTGCAGCTTGAGTCCGAATGCTGTCTGGAGGCAGAATTCCCTCTTCCTCAGGGAATCTCAGTCCTTTCTTGTAAGCCTTTGACTGATTGGATAAGGCCCACCCACATGATAGAGGGTAAAGTGCTTTACTCAACATTCACCGATTTAATGTTAATCTCATTTAAATAACCTCTAGGGGTGCCTGGGTGGCTCAGTCAGTTAAGTGTCTGCCTTCAGCTCAGGTCATGGTCTCAGAGTCCTGGGATTGAGCCCTGTGTCGGGCTCCCTGCTTAGCAGGGAGTCTGCTTCTCCCTCTCCCTCTGTGCTCTCACTCTCTCTCAAATAAATAAAATCTTAAAAAAAAATCTCTAGACTGGTGTTTGATGGGGCAACTGGGAAACATAGTCTAGCCAAGTTGACACATAAAATTAACCATCACGGTGGGTAAAACTGCTGGTGCCTTAACATGAGTCAAGGTCATGATGTCAAACTGGCCACAAGTCCTTGACTCCTTCCCTACTGTGCACTCACAGGAAAGAAAGAAAGAAAGAAAGAAAGAAAGAAAGAAAGAAAGAAAGAAAGAAAGAAAGGAAGAAAGAAAGAAAGAAAGAAGAAAGAAAGAGAAAGAAAGAAAGAAAGAAAAAAGAAAGAAAGAAAGAAGAAAGAAAGAAAGAAAGAGAGAAAGAAAGAAGAAAGAAAGAAAGAAAACCAGTTTCACTTAAGAATATCCTTGATGAAATACTAATAATACTTAATTTTATTAAATCCCGACACTTGAGTTCACATCTCTTACTATTCTGTGGGGCAGGATGGGAAGAACATACCGAAGCGCTTGTCACCAGAACAGCACTTGTGTGACTGGGCTTCGAGCTGGAACAGCACGTTTGGCTTTTCGCGGGACGCCACTTCAAGCTGAAGGAACACCCATTGGGCACACTGCTCTTTCAGACTTCGGTGTTCAGGAGACACTGTCATAAAAATGGACATACCAAGCCTTGTCATTTCAAAGAACAACTGATAGTATTTGTTGCTAATTATAAAATTCATATTTTGAGTAAAAAGTGAGAATGAAAAAAATGTGAGCTTAACACTTTCCCAATATATAAAGACTTTCCTAATGTTATATTAGCAATTGTGATTTTTTGATGTATAATGCATACTTTGGAGAAGCGGTATTTTCCAATGACCAGTGAACAATGTTGCAAAAGCATGTGGGGGGCCTGTGGATTTCATTGTAACTGAGCACAGCAAGGCCACTGCTTCTGATCTGAGCCCTGCAGGGAAGGGATGGCATCACTCCTGGGGGCTGGGTGTGAAGGAAAGGACTGCAGAGTGAGGGGTCCCTCGCAGGAGAAGACAAACCAGGTCCTAGGACGTACCACTCAGGACCGTCACAAAGCACGTAGCATGAACAAGACCTGGTGCGGGCTAGGGAGAATGTTCTCGGGGATGAGGTTGGGTTGTCCTTTTACCAAATCCCAGGAAAGGCTAGAGAGCATCTGAGTCTCTGGGAGCCGTGGAAATGACATTTCACACAGCCGCAGCTCCTGTGTGTTGTCTCTGCTTCTCCCTGTGCAGTGTCGTCTTCCTGCCCATCTTCCTTCCCTGCTGGCTTTCTTCAAACTGTGCCCACATGGCTGCTGACAGCCCATCACTCACCATGCTAGAAAATGCTTCCATAGCTCCGGTTTGAAGAACTCTAGAGAAAAATTGGATTTGCTCTGTTCGGGTCTGATGGCAATCCCTGGATGGATCATTAAAGACAAAGGTATGGGGGGATAGGATCATGGGGTACGGATGTGGTCCCTCGTGCGCATCTGTGTCTCAGCATCCTTTCCAGAGAAGGGAGACTCACACAGGGCAGGGCTGTGCCTACTTGCTGTGGGCTAAGAATGGGAGAGGGTCTCTGAGCCTCAGGGAGCTGGTCTGCCTCATAAGATAGATTCGGTGTCATGTTACTTCCTGTGATAGTCCCTTTGTGTTATCTCTTGTTACTGAGTTTCAGTTTGTAATCAACTGAGCTATGTGGAATTAAGCAGAAGGCTCTGTGTCCATGTGAAGTGGGAGCATAGTGGGGGTACACTTGTGTCCTTTGAGGGCCAGTGCAGGGGTGGCAGCGGCTGTTAGAAAGAGACCCCACTGGAGGCGCCTGGGTGGCTCAGTTGGTTGAGCGACTGCCTTCGGCTCAGGTCATGATCCTGGAGTCCCTGGATCGAGTCCCGCATCGGGCTCCCTGCTCAGCGGGGAGTCTGCTTCTCCCTCTGATCCTCTTCCCTCTCACGCTTTCTGTCTCTCATTCTTTCTCTCAAATAAATAAATAAAATCTTTTTTTTAAAAAAAAGAAAGAGACCCCACTGAAAGGTCAAGGACAAGGTCCACGGTTCAGCTGTCCTCCACCCTGCCCCCACCCGGGGCATCTCTCTGCATAGCCAATCTTTCATTTTGTTATGGAAGAATGAGGGAGGAGGGGGTTCCTTCACTTGGGCATGGGTGGGCATGGGTGGGCATGGGTGGGCATGGGTGGAAGATCCTTCACAGTCTGCACTAGTAGAGCTTGTAGGCCAGTTGATGGTGAATGATGGGTAGGGAAGAAATGTGTGTCTGAGCGAGCTCATGATTCCTGCGCAGACTCACTTGCTGGCTGGTTGGTGGTTCCTTTGCATGAAAAATGGAGGAAGAGACATGTTTGAGGGGAAAATTGTAAGTTCAACGTAGGGCATGTCTTGTGTCAGGGGTGTGTGAAAGCCACGTGGAGATGTCCTATGTTCAGTCGGAAATTTGAGGGGAGGCTCCAAGGAAAGGCCTTCCTGGAGATCAGGTCGAGACAGCGGCGTATGCCAGGAGCTGAAGCCGCTGGGGTTGGGACAGTGCTTCCCGTGGCTGCCAGTGGCACTTGTCAGCCCGACGACACTGGCGGGCAGGCAGGCAGATTCCAGCATCTTTTCCATCCTTGCCATGGAGCCCCGTAATCAAATAAAGTACCTGCATTTTATGTCTCTCCTATCTCTTTCTAGACACATTTACCCGGCAATCTCCTGGATTTCTTCTTCTTCTTTTTTTTTTTTTTTAAAGATTTTATTTATTTATTTGACAGAGAGAGACACAGCGAGAGAGGGAACACAAGCAGGGGGAGTGGGAGAGGGAGGAGCAGGCTTCCCGCGGAGCAGGGAGCCCGATGCGGGGCTCGATCCCAGGACCCTGGGATCATGACCTGAGCCGAAGGCAGACACTTAACGACTGAGCCACCCAGGCGCCCCTCTCCTGGATTTCTTATTTTGGGTCCTACAATAAGTCACTTTGCCCCACTGGCAGCCCCTACTCCTGGCAGCTGTACCTTCTTGGCCAGGCCGGCTGAGATCAACATGCGCCATGCCACGTCTGTGCATCTCTCCACCATGCCTCGGGCCCTAGGCCCCTTTCCTGGACAGCCTCATCCTTTCCTATTCTTTTCATCATCACCTCTCTGCTGACCACTCTGAAATCTCTGGTCCCTGGCCAGCCGGCCCTTCAGGCCCTTCAGACCTCCAACACCCCTTCCTCGGGCTGGACACAAGTGAATCCAGCTCAGGGCCTTCCCACTTGTTTCTTCTGCTAGGACCATTCCTGTCCTTGCACGGCTCAGTCTCTCTCTTCTCTCCTCATGCATCCTCATCTCTGGGACCTTCCCTGGACTCCCTCTTTAAGGGACACCTGGCCATTTGCTGTCTCCTTCCTTCATAGAGTCATCGAGTGTCATCAGGCTTCCCATGTGCTTCTTCCTTGTTCATTCTTTTCCTCCTCCACTAAAGGATGAGCCCAGTGAGTGCAGGCATCTGCCTATTTTATTCACAGTCTTCTCTGCTTTACTTCAAACAGTGCCTGGCACAGAGCAGGGGCTCAGGAAATGCTTGTTGAATAAGCGAATTCACTCACACAGTCTCCTCTTTCCTTTCCATGTACAAGCAAGGGTCCTTTCAACATGCCTTTTAAAGTGAAGGAAGGAAAAGAACTCTCTCATTCGTAGATGGCCACCCTCCCCCTTTCTCTCCCAACCCCACACAGCCACACTTGACTGATTCTGTCTCTCTGGGGGGGAGGTGGGCAGGGGGCCTGCATATTTGACTGTTTTATTTCAGGGTGACATGGACTTGGGTTCATTCACTCAAGTCAGAGACAATCTCTGTTCCTACAGCAGGAAATTCTCAGGTCGGTGCCTGCAGAGGAAGCAAGGAACGGAGGGGACAGGTGGCATTTTATAATTTATCAGGATTTTAATCCCAAAGCTTAAATAATTATTTTTATTTTAATGATGACAACAATGAATGTATATCATAGAAACTTTGAAAAATAATTTGATTTTATTGATTGATTTTATTTGATAAACATTTATATAATGCTTACCCTGTGCTGGACAGTATTTTAAGAGGTTTCTTCCTAACAACCATACAAATAGATACTATTATTAATCTCCTTTTTTTTCTTAAGATGGGGAAATGCAGACACAGAGAAGTTAAGTCATTTGCCTGAGATCACACAGCCAGTCTGGGGTAGAGGGGGGATTTGAACCTGAATTTTGGCTCCAGAGTCTATGCTCTTAAATACTATGTGACAATAAGATAACAGGTAATGTACAAACATACCAGTGTTGACATTTGGGCATTTTTTCTTCTCCATGGGATTTTGTTTCTTCTCTTTCTCTGTCTCCCTTCAGGTGAATTCTGGCTCATATTGTAGGTTCTGTTTTGTTCACAATTAACTTAATTCAAAAGATATTATAGAATTAACGTTTTTCCATGTCAGGAAGTAATTTTAGAAGTCTGCCTTATGGCACTTCGTCCCACGGATGTATTATAGCTAACCGAGCAGCTCCAACCCCTTCCCTGGTGCTCCGTGTGAAACCTCATGGTGCGAGCCCATGCCCTTGGCCTCCACAGAAGCTCTGACCTCCACTGCTCTAGTTCCATGGGGACTGTCAGGAGCAGCACGGGGCTTTGACTGGCATCACTGATGGCTTTTGTGCGTTTGCTATTTCTGTGCCGCTATTACAACCGAGTCTGAGAAGGAACTCCGACCAGCACCAACGACAGCGAAGTCGGAACTCGTTCACTTGACATCGGTGGAGCGATCATCCAGTGCCTGCCCACTCCATGCCTGATCAGCCCCACCAGTGAGGGTAAGGCGCAGTCTACACCAGAAGAGGGAAATGTCACTTCGGTCCCCGCCCCATTCCCTAACCCTCCAGCCGAGCATGCGCAGTACTACCTTGTTTGTTGCGCAACCTCCAGGAAAAATCATCCGCTGCTCGCGTGCATTTTGCAGGTAACAGAAGCTCACTCTTTCGTCTGCCGTCACCTAGAGCACTTGTGGCCATTTTTGATGGGAATATTGCTCCAATTCAGCTTCTGCAGGGCAGGGATTAGATGTCACAATATCCCCAGGGTCTAGAAGAGTACATGGCCTATGGTCGGGCACTGAACACACACTTGTTAATTTAATAAATACACGAAAATGGTTAAGTTTGCCTCACGTCTCTGCAAAGCGAAGCTGCCTTGAGCCTTGTGCATGGCTCCGGACGATGCTTCTCAACCCGCACCGACCCTGCCTGTGCCGATGGCTGCCGGGGACCCTCCTCTGCTCCTGCTGCAGGGAGCCTCAGCTGTGCTTCCTCGGGTTTGCTCCTGCGGTCTGTGGTTTACCCTCCTCCCCCACTGCCCTCGGCTGCCTTCTCCCCGTTGTTCGTGTCTTGTCAGCGGCAGCTTCTGATCTGATGTGAGACAGTCATTACCAACGAATGCTCCTGACTAGTACAGTTGGCAAAGGGCTTCTTGCACACCCGGTGGAGAAGAACAGGCAAAGAAGCTTATTAGCATTTTAAGGGCATTTCCTGCGATGTCCGAGGAGCGCTTCGGCCCACCGAGGCCAAACCTGTGGCCCGCAGAGCTGTCGGGAGGGGCCGGCCAAGCCATAGGTACCATGAGGACCGGCTGAGGACCGCGCATCGGACTCCGTTGTGACAATTCATACTGTACCTTGAACGGTGGTCCTAGCGCTTCTAGAGAAAGATCGCATTTGTCAGAATGGGAGCAGAGAGGAACGGCTACCAGAGAGGAAGATGGCCTCAACCATTTCCTGGGGAGGGGATGGCTTCTGGAAGCCTGATGCATACATAGAGAAAGAGGGGCCTCTCTGTGTTAGGGGAGGGGGTCCCACCTGCTGGGTGCTTGGCACAACTTGATGCCTCAAAGCTTCTAGTCCTCCCTGGTCCTTGTGTGGCTTGGGGTCCTCCGGGAAGCTGTGTCTAGAACAATTAGACCAGCAAGAGGTTTACTGGGGGACGTCTGTGCGGGATGGACGCGAGAAGCAGCACAAGCGGGCGGGGCGGGCCTCCCAGGTGGAGGGCAGGGCTGCCCCCTGTGCACACAGAGCGGGAGGACAGAGGGCTGTGTGGGAAGGGCCTCACACTGAGACACGGCGCCAAGAAAGTCTTGGCTGGGCTGGCAGGGTGCCCTAGCGTGGAGACTGCCTTAGAGCAGCCCTGTGTTTGGGCAGAGATGGCCTGGCTTTCGCACCTGACCAGGGCCACCCCAGGGAGCATGTGGCCTCATGGCCAGGACCGCAGCAGACCACGAAGGTGGTGGCAGGGTGCTGCCAGCCAACTACACTCTTCGCTGCTGGTTTCTCTCGAAGGCCGAGCTGAGTGGGGCATGCCCGTGGTTGCCTCCGTGGCCTCATGTCCGCTCACAGGCGTAGACGCCCCTGGAAGGTGGAGCTCAGGAGTGGCTCTCCCTCCCGCCCCTCTGACTCATCCTGAGCTGTCATCATATGCCTGGCCCTGGATGTGCGCACATTCTGTCCAGCCTCCCCCAGGGGTGTTCCGGACCAGATCAGAGAAGGAAGGGGCCATGGTGAGAAAGAAGAGGTGGCTAATGGAAAAGAAGAGTCATCAGGAAGGTACCAGGGAGGAAACCATGTTATTGTGACATTATTTTCAAACACCCAGTTACCAGAGAAGGACCTCAGACCATAACTGAGTGACTGAGGGAGAGTGAGTCCTTGGAAGCAAGCTATAGCAGGGTGGGAAAGGAAACACGTGGGGAGGGGACACGTAGCCCCAGGAGAGCTGGCATGATTGAACAGCCACTGCCGGGTGAATCATTATATATGGCTAATAGCTTTTGTTCGTTCTTTTCTTTTTCAAGGGCACTGGTCAAATTTATACCGTCTTGCACAGAAAGGCAGTTTTTCAATGCTGGCTGGGTGGAGGCATGGGCCGCTTCTTTATACTGTGGTTCCTCCTGCAATTATGCAGTATACAACCTGGAGCACTGTGCCCTGCTGCCCTGGGCCATGGGTAGCTGGGACCTGAGCTGAGATTAGCAGTCACAGCTATGCCTGCACCATTAGCTAGGAGTGTGAGGACACACGCTGAGAGCCATGGCAGCAGCTGCATCTTTCCAGAAAAGGGAGGTAGCCCTACACAGGGTGAACCTACAGCACTTACATACCCTGGGCTGTCCTCTGCCCTTGACTCTTAGCTCCTGGGATTTCACCTGTTTTGGGGTCCTGGATGTTACCGTTATGTTTGGCCCTACTGGGCCCTATATTCCCACCTGGAAGCTGATCTGGCATCTGGTTCTGCCCTGGTTCATGGACCACCTGGATCCTCCCTCACCTGTGGGCGTCTTTATACAGCACTTCTCACAGATTTCCCTGTCATTTGCTGCAGATAATAAATTCTGGGAGATATCTGTGTATCTCCATCTGTCTATCTAAATACATATATATTCATTTATGTGTTTACCTAAAGATGTGTATTTATTCAGCTCAGATTTATTTATTTAAATTTATCGAGGCTCCAATGTTTACTTCTTTTGCATTTGAAACATAATTTCACGTTAAGACATGTTCACTGGTTCCTAGGAATGTTTTGAGCACATCTGCTCCTCTGTGCCTGGAGGCTGAGCCCTTGCCCTCTGGCTTCCGATGGGGTCACAGTGGGAGGCAGGGCGAAGGACTTGAAGGTGGAAGGGGACAGAGAGATTTGGAAATGGCTTCCAGGGGTTGTCTCCGGGTACTCCTCCTCCTCCTTGGCTGCCCGCATCTCAGAAGATGGTTCTTCTATTGAACCCTCTTCCAAGAGACCTACGAAAAATTGAAGACATTTCCCTCTAATCTTGAGTGGGGAGGGACTTTGAATAAAAAGAGCCAATCCTTTCTATGTGCCACGGATCAGGTACTAAGCAGTAAGCACCTCAGCATCACTGACATTGCCTTACTTCCTTCTCATAGCAACCTCTTGGGTCTTGAGGCCATTTGGCACCGGGGGCAGTGGACCCCAAAGCGCAGGGTCTCGGACCCTGTAGATCACACCCAGCTATATCTGCACTTCCCTCTTACAGTTCTTTCATGTGCTGAGTTTTCTTGGTTTCCTCCATGAGATTTCCTGCTTTCTTCATATGCACTAATAGCTAAGTGGACATCATTTTGAAATATTCAAGTATTTATTCCAGTTCAGGTATGTGGAACAAAAATATCACTTTGATCATTTATTTCGTGAGTTTCTTGATTCTATTAACTTTCATGTTAAATTGTTCAAAGGACTCTGCCTCATTTGTCACAGTAGCAGACTCCGTGATGTTGCAAACAAATAACAAGGTAGTGTTTCTAAATCTCATGCAGGCATTTGATTAAAAGTTGTTATACGAAGTTAGCAAAACAGATTCAGAATATAATATCAAATGAAATACATGCATAATATGCCATACATGTGGTCAAACTTGTACACTGACTTTACTCATATGCTTTGTTAGTATAATTTATTTGTGAAAATTATTTTTATAAAAAAGTTGGTCAATCATTAATGTCTTTAACACTGTGTTCTCTTTTTGGTTTAAACAGCAGATATTTATTTATATACTTGTGTATTGAAAGATAGTATTTTTTTTCTTTTTTTGGTAATATTGGGTTCTTACTTGAATGGGTTATTTATATTGAAATGGTGGCTTACACTTCCCTTTTCACAAGTCACCTTCCCTGAGCTTGAAACCAACATAAACAGGAAATGAAATTTCCCTAACACCTTCTCTAAATGTGTTCTTGTTTTCAAACCCATCACGAGTGAAAGGACACTTACCACCAACAATTTGTCACAACACGGCAAAAGCTGAGACACTGTACCTTGGCTTTTAGCTCTGCCACCAAAGTGAATTTACATGTAATAAGCCTGTTTCACTTCACTGTCAACCTTTCTGTTTTTGTCTCACATTATTTATGGTGGTAAAATATACATAATAAAAATATGCCATTTTAGCCACTTTGGGTGAACAGGTCAGTGGCATTAAGTACACTTAATTAAGTACATTAAGTACATTAAGCACACTGCTGTGTGGCCATCAGCACCATCCATCTGCAGGGCCTCCCTCTTCCCTGGATGAAGCTCCGCCCCCGGGGAAGCAGCGGTTTTAAAGCTTGATTCTGCATTCGGTGCAGGGTCATCTGTAACAGTGGGTGTCACGGGAACAGTCGATGAGCACACTGTCCTCATCCAACTTGTTGATGAAATGTGAGTTCAAGAAGTCAAGATCATGGTCCTTTAATATGCCAGTAGGGAATCCACCTGTCCCTGCAACAACCTGTGACCCAGCCCTCCGGATCCGGGGCACACCCAGCTACCTTTGAACTATTCAAGACATCTTTCTGCTCATAGCGCTCTGCTGTGTACCAAGAACGTCACGTCTTTGTCAAAGGACTTGCTGAAATCAAGCTATCATCCCCTTGTGATCTTGATCCCTGAGATCTAACAGATTCTCCTGATCTAACAGACCAGTAATCTTGCTTTTTTTTTTTTTTTAAAGATGTTTTTGGCCGGGCTTCCTCTTCATGACTTCATGCTGGCTTTTAATTACTGTCTTCTGCTTGTAAACACATCTGCAGTCTGTAAGTCCAGCGTGTGCAGTTGTTTTCCTCGGGGAATTAGAGGGGACTTCCTTGTCTGAGCTGTGCAATGACGGGTCCGATCCCATCTTCATGGCTAGAGACAGAGTCTGGGCAGGGCACCTCCTGCAATGCTGCCTGCTGCTTGGCACTGTCTGATACCTGCCCTCCCCGGTCCCTGCCCGCCACCCTCCCCACACCCTGGCGTTGCCTGACGCCCCCCGGGCCGCCTGCCAGACCGTTAGGCATCTCTGGACCCTCCCAGCTGCCGCCATGTCTTGCCATTCTTCTGTGATAGCGTTCCTCCTGAATTTTCTGGGGAGCTCAGATTCACGGTTGCTCAGCCAGCTCTGTGTGTCTGCTTATTCTCACAGAACCTGTCACTTGGCAGGCACCGTTGTAAACTTTCAATCCTCATAGCAGTCTTTTGGACTAAGGACTATTTATAACCTTCCTCTTCAGGTGAGGAGTTGATGGCGGAAAGGCTAAGGAACTGCCCAAGAACTGGGACCACGTGAGGCTCCAGTGTCCCTGCCCCAGCCTGCGCTCTGCCCGGACTCCTGAACAGACCAGTTCTCTGCTGGCGTTTGTATTTGATGTCTCCTTGTCTCTTCTTAAGGCTTCTGAGATAGTTTTTAGCCTTGCTGGCAAGCCAGTGATGTGGTAGATGCTGTCACTTAGATGAATGGGACTTCCTTCAGATGCTCACATGATGGAAACCCCCAGTGCTCTGGTCACACAGTAATATGGACAGTGCATTCCTCTGACCCGTTCCAGGGGAGTCCCTCTTTGCTCCTCAGCCACGAGCTCTTCACTGTAGAATCACACTCGGATCATGGACGTTCAGATAGGCAGGTGTCCTCCGGGCAGAGATTGCCACAACTTAATCTCCTCAATGAAATACTGAGTTTGGAAAGGAATAAAGTGACAGTGTCACAAGACTCAAAGGAGAAGCATTCACATCTTTGGTCTAAAATTGCAAGCGCTCCTGATGTAATGCCTAGAGCTCCTCACATCTGTCCACCCTACACTTCCACCTCAGATGCAGCCTGGTAAGGGAGCTACATCAAATAATTTGCAAAGCTGTAGCAACAGCTGGGGCATAATTATTCCTCCTTATCCTTCTCACTAATACGTTTTTTTCCTAGAAATTATTCCCCAAATAATTTTAACTTAAATATATAAGGTGTGTTTTCTCAGCAATTTATTTTTCCTTCAAATAAGTTTAAATGGCTGTTTAAGTCAAAAGGCTCTGAAATCCAATCTCTTTTTAAGAAGTGATCCCAGTAAAAAGAAGATCGACATAGATACTTACTGCATAAATGCCACAATCCAGAGAGATTTTTAGTAAGTTAGAAGAAATTACTGGAGTTTTAAAAGCCTCATAAATCTTACAGTCTTGGCTCTGAGAAAGCATGGGCTGAAATCCGAAACTTCAGGAAACCAGACACTTCTTGATAATAAGATATTTCCTGTCTTTTTAACATCAGCAGCTTAAATTTTTTATTACTCATGTTCGTGCACTCACAAGTCACCGTTAGAATTAATGTGGTCCTTCTGATTTCCTTCTTGTGAGATTTGTCATAAATGGATGCGTCCTGAAGGATGTTTACCTGCCTTGGGCTTCCCCCAAAGTAGAATTCCTGGAACAGAGGAGATTCTTGTTGAATAGAGCTTTATGAATTCTGAAACTCGCTAATCGCACTCCCAGCAGCTCGGAGAGGTAGTGCTCTCATGCCCCTTTCAGGATTCAAAAACTAAGGCTGTAGATGCTCACCCATCTGTGGGGCTCCTACCAAATCCTGGGGCTCAGAGGGGTCGGTGAGCTCTGGATCACTCTCGCTATACTTTGGGAAAATCACGTGTCTCCACCAGACATGGTCTCTTCCTTTATGCAGCCAGAGGTTTCAATGAATGATCTGTGAGTTCATTTCTTGGATCAGTAATCTAGGATTCTAAGCTGCCAGAATGAAAATACCCATGCGTACCCCATGGATTAACCTCTTCGCCTTTCTGGGTTATTGTGTTTAATTCCACTTGTCCCTAAAAAGTTGGGTTGCAGGCTTTTCAGAAGCATGTTCTGCCAATTCTTTTGTGGTTTGATTCAGGGAGGGCTAGGCCCACCCCTTCCCCCGTCCCCAGCTCTCTTAGACACACTGATGTCGATTTTTTCCCCTTAAGAAACTATTTTTAAGAACAGTTTTAGATTCACAAAAATTTTTGAGCGGAAAGTTCAGAAAGTTCCCCCATAGCTCCTGCCCCTACACAGGTGCAGCGTCCTCCGCAGTCAGCATCCCGCACCAGAGGGGTGCATTTGTCACAGTCAATGAACCTACTTGTCAAAATCACCCAGATTTCATAGTTACTTACATTGGGGTTCCCCCGTAGTGTTGCACCTTCTTTTGGTTTTGAGAAATGCATAATGCCGTGTAGCCTCCCTTACAGTATCATGCAGAGTAGTTCCCCGTCCTAAAAACCCTCTGTGCTCTGCCTAATTGTCCCTCCTTCCCCCAACCCCTGCAACCACTGATCTTTTCCTGTCTCTGTAGTTTTGCCTCTTCTAGAATGTTGTATAGTTGGAGTCCATACAGTTTGCAGCCTTTTCAGACCGTCTTCGTTCACTGGGTGACATGGATATGGTTCCTCCATGTCTTTTCATGGCTTGATAGCTCATTTCTTTCTAGTACTGAATAATTTTCCATTGTCTGAGTTTACCAGTTTACTTATCCCTTCACCTACTGAAAGACATGGTGGTTGCTTCCAAGTGTGACAGTTATAAATACAGCTTCTATAAACACTGTGTGCAAGTTTTTCCATGGACATAAATTTTCAACTCCTTTGGGTAAATATCAAGGAAGAGCAGATGTGACTTTTAACACCTAGTGATAAATGTTTGGCTCAGCACTGGGCAGAGTTCCTTGAGAAGTGAGAGCATGTCAACATCATTCCCTTACCCCCTGGGCCCCCGCCACTTGACGGGTATGACAAAACGAGCCCCTACCATGTGAACAGTGCTGTTTAGTGCTTCAGGAGAGACAAAAGGTGTCCCATGTGGAGATTGCTTCTAAGGACCTCAAAGTTTGGGCTAGGAAACGAGATGTGGACTCTTAGGGTACAAAAGCAACACGAGAGTGACCAACCAGGAGGGCTCTGATTGGGAGGGGTGCAATGGTCTGGGCTGGAGTCAGCTGGAAGGGCTCTGGAAGGAGCTGATGTGCACCTGCACTCTGGGGCACGGGAGAGACTAGGTCTTCATCATGGAGGATGGAGCACACAGTGAAGGTGTGCTGGGCCATGCGTGACCTGTAGGGACCCTCATGGGGAAGATCGGGGGCGGGAAGGTGGAAGACATCAGCCCGGACCTCCTGAGGTGTCCACTTCCCTCCCAGAGTCACCCTCTGGATGTGGGTACCCCTGGGCTACTGATGGGCATCAGGGTCCTGCCAACAGCTCTCAGCCTCACTAGGGAGCTGCTGGTTCTTCTTTAGTAAAAAGCAAATGCTGTTTTCTTCTAGGTAGAAGAGGGGAAGACATGGAGACCCTGCTTGGAGACCAAACACGAGTAGGGTGGCATCGTGCCAACCTGCTGCAAAAGGAGGCAGGAGAAGTGCCAGAGAGGGAGCAGTGCTGGGGGAGGGAGAGTCCTGGGGGATGGAAGCAAGATGACAAGAAAAGAAGCAGCACCAAGGGGGTAGGATAACTATCAGAATCACAGGCACATAGGGGGAGACGAACCATGAGAGACGATGGACTCTGAGAAACAAACTGAGGGTTCTAGAGGGGAGGGGGGTGGGAGGATGGGTTAGCCTGGTGATGGGTATTGAGGAGGGCACGTTCTGCATGGAGCACTGGGTGTTATGCACAAACAATGAATCATGGAACACTACATCAAAAACTAATGATGTACTGTATGGTGATTAACATAACATAGTTAAGAAAAAAAAAAAGAAAAAAAAAGAATCACAGGCACATTTTAACACCGGACATTCAGCCCTAAGTATGAGTGATCATAGTTTCCTTTCTCACCACCGCCCCCGCAACGTTATCTCTTTTTTATATTAAACGTTTTCTATCTTGTTCAGTGTTATACATCAAAATGCTAAGACACAGTCCTGTGTGGCTCTGGTACAATGAACACATTTTGAAAACTCATCTTTGAGATAGCTCTTACAGCCACGCAGAAGTCATGATTTCCCCATTGCACAAAGCATGATTTAGGGCATTGGTTACTTTGTTGTCTTCGTCTTTTTCAGATTTAGTGAATAGTGAATGGTCTATTGCTACTGGTCTTGGCAATGCCCATGAGCCTTGGCAAGATTCAATCCTGGCCCCATTGGCAGGAGGAGATAAGCCGTGTCCCCGGGGGGGCAGCGCACAGGATAGACTCCAATCTGGCGTCTTTTCTCTGCTGTCTTCATAAGCACTCCCTGGAAACGCTGCCTTCAATCCCAGTGATGAATGCACCGTGGAAAAACACGTATTTATAAAACCAAAAAGCTTCCCAGTCACCATTCACAAGCAAGTGACTGCTCAATCTGATGGGATCAACTGGATTCAGTGGGGCCACCGTGGACATCACGTGATTCCCCAATGCTACAAGGACAGGTCTGCGACATCAGAGCCCGGTTTTGGGGCAGGTCAAGTTGCTGGCAGTCTCGGAGTTTGGGGCCAGCTTTGTGTCAGCTCTTTGGGATTTATACTTTTTGACAGACCTGTATCCCACTTATATGCTGCTCTCCAAACATTGTGCTTCCCACCTGGTCTGAACTGGCCAGGCCCCCAGTGACGGCAGCCTAAGGTCTTCCTTGGGGACCCTACTACAAAGTCGCCTTAAATCATTTTTGTCTATTTATTTGTGTTTCCTCTGCTAGCAAATGAGAGCCACAAAGGCAGAAACTTCTCTTCCTGGTTTACTGTGCCCTGTCCAGGACCCAGTAAGGGCTCCGTGCACACAGGGTAAAAGAATGATGTAATCACTGGCAGGCACTCCCATGTCCCCGAAATAAGGCAGGACAGGCTGTCACCCCACCAGTAGTAACACAAAAATTAGCAGACAAACAGTGTCTTCACTCCCGTGTATGTGGCCTGTCTTTGGTCCAGCTCTTGGATTTGAAAGTCTGGAGTTTGGACCTTTTGTCTTTACTCTGGGCTTGGCCATCTCTCCCAGAACGAGACATACATTGTCTTCTTTCTGGTTTCTTGCACTTTGAATGAAGTTTGATTAGACAGTGGAATGGAAATCTCTGAACAAAGATAGGTCCGTTAAAAAGAAATCATCTTTCTGTCATATCTATATATCTATCTTTAAAGGGGAAAAGCAGAATATTTACCTACACACACACACACACACACACACACACACACAGATGTAAACTTTGCATGTTTATGTTACTTTTCTTAAGCATCCAAATAGGGTCCCATGTAATGAATCCATTTTCTTTTTATCACATCCTAAAAATCTAGAGAGATGAGAGGGGGATGAAGCCCAGCTGCTATCAGACCTGTTGTGACCGTTAAGCTGGGTGTTTTCATGGGGGAAAAGCATGAGACACGATGCGTGCTTCTGCCTGACGACTAACGAGGCGTCTGTTTCCTGGAGACAGTAATTCTGGAAAAGGAGCAGCCTCTGTGGCCGTGAGCCCCTGTCATTCCTGGGGTTGAAGGGGGATGACCCAGACCACTTTAAACACAGACAGATCATTAGAGGGATCATAAGGGGTGTACAAAAAATAAAAAGGATTATTTTGATTCTGGTTTTAGAGATCAGGAGGGAGGCTGCCATAGCAATACATAGGAGGCATTAGGATAGCAAGCACAAAGCACAGACCGTTTAGGGCCCCCAAATGAAGCTCTGACAGATCAATGGGACACAGAATTTTGAGGGTGTACCCTGGACAAGCTTTACTGAAAAGAGCCGTTTCTTTCTCTGCCAGCGGAAAAATCCAGGTGGCGTGAAGGGCTTTGTGTTTGATTGTTTGTTCTTCCTTATAGTCTAGGCTTTATGTGGTTTGTCCTCTTCAAGTTGCAAACAAATATATAATCACCACAGTGCTCAAATAGACATCCTTTGAAGACTCCCTGCAGAGCAGAAATAAATGCGGCCGGTTTGTGGTTTTGCAAGCCACGTGGCTGGCAACCACTCTGGAGTCCTGTCCTGGCCACGAAGGCAGGTGCAGCTGGACCTTGAGCCCAGAGTCGGTAACCACAACAGCTCACAGAGCCTGGCTCTGCGTTGGCTGGAGTTACTCGATCTCACTTGGAGTTCCCTGTTTTTGCCAACGTAAGGTGACTTCAAATTAAATCTAAGACGCGTTTCAACAGCACAGTGATTTTTGATGCTTGCCCTCCACGCGTGTGTCCCATTTGGGTACCAAACGGTGAGGGGTTCTGTGCATTTGGTCACTGACCTTCCCTCTCGAGCAGCTGAAGTGAGAGACGGACAAGTCAGATCTCAGCGGACTTTTCTGTGGATGCATCTGTGAATAGCATGCGTATTCCTGAGAATTCCCGTTCTCAACATGCCCTGCTCGGGCGAGCACTCCCAGTATCTTCTGTGTTCCCGAGCAAGTGGAGCGAGCACAGCAGGCTCTGTCCAGGCCTCGGGGGGAGGCTGAGCTGCTTTGCCATCTCCCACCGCCTGCGAGTGCAAAGACGTGGTGGAATGTTATGCGTGGACTGACCAGCGGGACTGAGAATCATAACAAACAGATCCTAGCAGCTGACGTGTACCAAGCACTGACTGTGCCTGGAGCTGTTCCGAGCTCTTTTGAGGTCAGGGTTGCTTCATTCTTGCAGCAGCCCCGGGAGGCCAGGTGGCGGGTAGGACTTGGCCAGGACACTGGTGAGCTCTCATGGGCCCGCCGCACCGAAGTGCCTGGTTCTCAGGAGGATGCTTGGCGGCCCCTGGCAGACCTCCACACCTGATGCCTGCAAGCTGCCATTTCTGGAGCCCCAGTCCAGCTCCGAACAGCCTGGGAGAACCTCTCCGGGGCAGAATCAGAATCTAATAGGAACCCACGGGCAGAGTGGGTGGAGACTGAGTCTCCAGGCTTCATTCCTAGGGAGGAAGGGAGAATTTTGAGGGCAGCCTGGTACTGAATGTCCACACATAATATCCAGGACTAGGTGGTACTGCTATTGTTTCCATGTACAGATGGGAAACTGAGGCACAGAGAGATCAACTCGCATGTAACTTGTCCAAGGTGTAGAACTAGTAAGTGGCATCCACATCCAGGTACCTAGCTTTGTGGGTCGTATTCTTAGCCACCTTGACCACGCTATCTTCCCGCTAGATGCCACGTGAGCCAGCTGCTGTGGCCACGGTTTCGGTGGCCACTTCACGTAATCCTCACGGCAGCCAGTGAGGGGACAGCAGAAGATAGATCCTGTGACTGTCCCCATTGAAGAGGTCAGCAAACACACCTGGAGGCATGGGCTCACATGAGCATGTGGGCAGCTTCCTGACAGCAAAGGGAGGAGCCCAACCGTGTCCTTCTCCCCTCTGGGCTGGTGCTCCAGAAGGCGGCTGGGCTGAGCTTGCCAAGAAAGGGCTTTTGCCATCACGGAGATGCCCGCTGTGGCTTGAGCAGCCGCGGAGGTGAGCCACGGCCTGTGTCCATGTGGGTGTGAGGCACGTTCTTGAAAAACCCACGAGCGTGGCCGTAAGGGAAGGATCTGGCCTTGGAGTGTCTGCCCTGATGCAGGGCCATGGACAGCACCAGCGGACTCGAGAGACCGTCTTGTCTCCCACCCTCATGCTTCCTTCTCGCTCAGTCCCGGAGGCCTCAGGGAGGCGGCGGCGGGAGGATGTTCAAGGAGGGATGAAGAGATGCTCTGCAGATTCCTTGCAGACTTTCAAACCAAAGTCAAGGCTGAACTGTAGGAAAATCAGGAAGATACTAGGATTTAGGAATTAGACAAGGCTGACTTTTTAATATCCAGAAACTAAGCCTTACAAATACCTGAAGAGGATGGAGAAGCTGTGGGCTTCTGAGGGGCATCATCCAACTGTGTGGAATAAGGATCTGAAAGTGGGTTTGAAGATGATGATGCAGTGAAAGCAGTAGGACTATTTCCCGGTTACCTCCCACCCTGGTTTGCCCCCTTTCAATATGCTGATTGCGCAGACATCATCACCTCAATCCACTGAAAACACTCGGAGGTGACGTCATTATCCCCACTTTACAGATGAAAAAACTGAGGCTTAGAGCCTTAACTGACTGGCCCGAGACACAGACAAGCCACTGGGTTCACACGGTTAAGCTGGACGAATGCTGCCTGAAGTCGTGCGTGCTGATTGATTTCTCCCGAGAGAGTTCGTTCCTGGCTAGATGCTGGACACTTGGTGATGGTGTTGTAATAAAGCCTCGTGGAAGCCATCATATCAGTACTTACGGGGAAACTGGTGTGTAGTTAATGAATCCTTAATATTCCAGCGAAGCAGCCACTCGTTGTGATATTTGGTAAAAAAAAATCCAAGTCTAAGGAACTATTAATGCCCGAATCTGACATGGATTTATTCAGAAGGGCATTACAGAGGTGTTTTATTACTTGGCATGAGAGAAACCTGGCTGATGTGATGGATCTGGGCAGCCAAGAATGCCTTGGGGATCAGTGATCAGCTGGGGAAAAAGAGGAACTGTGAGAAGCACAAGAGTGGAAAGACAGTCATTGCAGACTCAGTGCCACGCGGCATGGGCCCAGGTGGGAACCGGCTGCTCCGGGAATGCTGATGCTTCGAGTCGCAGACAGGAAGCTGCCAAGTCAAGTCCTTGCCACCACGGCCCTAGCTTTCCAGTATCTGCAGGTGAGTGACACCAGCACCATCCTCGAGCAGCTGGGGGGTGCCCCTGGCACGCAGCTGCCTGCATGCCTTAGTTTCCCTCTCCGCCTTCAGGAGTTTGCCTGTTTGCATATCTATTTGCCCTAAAAGTTCACACCCCAGAGTCCTGTTGTCCCCACCACTAACCACTATATCGTAAGTGCCCCCAGCCACCAGAATATCTGCGCTTTCTCTCCTTATCAAATCAATGCTGGAAATCACATGACTTCGTCCCACGAAACATGCCCACAACCCTAAGCACAGCAACCACGCGGGAGTGCTAAAAAGCCCACGACTTAAACTTATAAGAAAACACGATATGATATAATATAAAATAGCATGCGTTGGAGCTTTTTCAAAATGAAATATGGGGAAGATAGTATGGAAGAGCAGAGTGAAAAACCAACTATCCCTTACTGTGTTTTGTTTTGATTCGGCCTCGTATATATGAACCCATGTGCCTGCTAAAAAGATAAAATAAAAGGTTCATGTCTTTGGGCAAAACTTCCTGACTCAGAGCAAAACTGAACAAATTACTACTAAATCAAATAAAAGTGTGTTGGTGATTCATAATTCTGCGCCCCAGGCCATTAACAAAGTTTGAAGTCAACGTGAAAACGGTCTCTTCCATGGCTCTAACCTAGAGCGTCGGGGTGCAGTCCTAAAGCACTGGTCCCACACCAGCCAGGGAGGTGGTGTGCTGCCAGGCCTCACACCCCGGGGGAGCCCTGGGGAGCCCTGCCCCGGGGGATGGAGCCCACAGATGATAACCGGATTTGATTTTCGTTACCCTTGGGCATGGAATTCCAGGAAGAAATGGTAGCTTAGAAGTCACTTTCAAAGGTAACACGTAGAGATGTGTTAGGAGATCCGAGTGCACGTGATGTGTCTCAGCACGCTGATGACGTTGCTGTTAGACGTGCAGATGAAACGGGAGGAGAACCCTGTGAACTTGGCCCTGGCTGTTTGATAGAACAGTTATTTTGTGGCTTGTGGGTTTTCATGCACTTTGCTTCCAAATCAAACAGAAGCTGTGTGCAATTCTTTGTGCAGCCCTTTCTCCTTTACAGAGACAGACCTCTTCAAGATCGAGTGCGCTGTGACCCGAAATGAATGGGATCACGGAAGATGCACAACGGTGATTCTAGAATACTGATTGAGACAACAAGATGCTAAGCACTCTATTTCCAGGATATATTTAAGACTAATTACTTAGCAATGGATGAGTTTAAGATGATTTTCATAATCAGCTTGGGTAGGGACAGGGTAAAAATCTTTGCTGTTAGTATTATGTCATACAGGAGCCTAAAATATCTTATTAGATCACTTAAAATAAAAGTCACTAATCTTAATTACATGTCCAATTATGAGTACTTTGAGCTAAATATTCTTAGGTTTGAAAATCATGGATAATGAATCAATTATTTCAAATAATTTAGATAGGATTTTAAATTTTTGTCACGAGACACCAAAATCTCCAACCTTGGCTTTATGAAGCACTGATGTTTTAAACAAAGCAAGCTTACTATCCAACACCCTTTTAACTAGAATTCTCTGTTAGCTTAAAAAAAAAAACACACCTCTCCACTATGAAAATTAATGTCAAGAATAATGACCATGGAGGGGAACAGGTGAAGTGGGTTGAGTTTGACTTGGAGGGCCCTGGCCTGACATTCTGGATTCTTCCCCAGGATGGTGTTTCCTTTTTTTCCTTCCCTTAGAACTTAAGTCCTAAGTAAAGTTCTGCTTTTATATCAGTAAGTACATGTGCTTAAGGAGGTATGATGTGCACCTGCTTCCAGGTGTAACCAAGATCTATCTGCTAGCAGGAGCTCAAGTCACAGAAATGAAATATTGACGAAAAAAATTCTAGGCACTGTATGTTCAGTTGGTCAGCATATAGTACATCGTTAGTTTTTGATGTAGTGTTCAACGATTCATTAGTTGCATGTAACACCCAGTGCTCATCATAACACGTGCCCTCCTTAATACCCATTACCCAGTTACCCCATCCCCCAAACCCCCCTCCCTTCTGTAACCCTCAGTCTGTTTCCTGGAGTCCAGGGTCTCTCATAGTTTGTCTCCCTCTCTGATTTCTTCCCATTCAGTTTTCCCTCCCTTCCACTGTGGTCCTCTGCGCTATTCCTTATGTTCCACATATGAGTGAAACGATGTAATTTTCTTTCTCTGCTTGACTTATTTCACTTAGCATAATCCCCTCCAGTTCCATCCATGTCAATGCAAATGGTGGGTATTCATCCTTTCTGATGGCCGAGTAATATTCCATTGTGTATATATATATATATATATATATACACACATATATACATATATATATATATATATACACACACACACACACCACACCTTTATCCATTCATCTGTTGAAGGACATCTTGGATCTTTCCATAGTTTGGTTATTGTGGACATTGCTGCTATGAACATTGGGGTGCAGGTGCCCCTTCGGATCACTACTTCTGTATCTTTGGGGTAAATACCCAGTAGTGCAATTGCTGGGTCATAGGGTAGCTCTATTTTTAATGTCTTGAGGAAACTCCATACTATTTTCCAGAGTGGCTGTACCAGCTTGCATTCCCACCAACAGTGTAGGAGGGTTCCCCTTTCTCTGCATCCTCACCGACATTTGTTACTTCTTGTCTTGTTAATTTTTGCCATTCTACTTGGTGTAAGGTGGTATCACATTGTGGTTTTGATTTGTATTTCCCTGATGGCTAGCGATATTGAACATCTTTTCTTGTGTCTGTTGGCCATTTGTATGTCTTCTTTGGAGAAATGTCTGTTCATGTCTTCTGCCCATTTCTTGACTGGATTATCTGTTTTTTGGGTGTGAGTTGGATAAGTTCTTTATAGATCTTGGATATCAGCCCTTTTGTCTTCTGTATTTAAAAAACATAATCCACTTATACAGGATACTAATATTTTTAAGAGTCTGCATCCATGAAGTGCCAGGCATTGTGCTGAGTCTTTGACATGTGTTGTCTCCTGTAAACCAACTCTTTCACCTGGCCAGATCTCACCACGCCCCTCCCCCAACTCCTTCTGGACCCACGCAAGTCCTTGACCTTCAGTGACCCTTTTCCCGACCTCTCTTACCCTGGTGATCCTCAGTCCCATTGATAGCATGACATTTGTGGTTTCATACATTAGTCCAAGGCTTAGCAAACTACAGCCCACAGGCCAAATCCAGCCAGCACAAGAGTGGCTTTAACATTTTTAAACGGTTAGAAAACTAAAAGCGGCATATTTGTGATGTGTGAAAATTATGTGAAAATTATGTGAAATTTAGATTTGTGTCCGTGAATAAAGTTTTGTTGGAGCAGCGTCATGCTCATTCATGTCATTGTCTGTATTTGCTTTTATGCTCCAAAGGCAGAGTTGAGTAGTTGAGACTGAGACTGTGTGGCCCATAAAATCTAGTATTTACTATAATATCCTTTTAGAAGGAGTTTGCAGACCCTGGCAAACAGGCCTTCACCCCCACCCCCCAGGCCTTCAACCTCTCAGTTCACGCCTTGAATTTTTACTGACCTTCTCACCTACTGAGAAGCACAAAAGGGAGCATGCGCTTTGGTCTAGGTTCTTAGGAGGCATAAGAAATGATTCCCAAGAGACATGGATAATTCAGAGCGGATCATCAGGATCTGACTCAATACTGGAAAATGTGTCAAAGCAGTACATAAAACTGGCTGCATTTATTTCGTGCTACCTAGGATCTAAACTCTGTACAACTATCTCATTTAATAGTCACTTTGGTCCTGCGTGGAAAGTATTATCACACCCATTTTACAGATGAGAAAGTTCAGGCACAGACTGGTTAAGGGATTTCCAAAGGTCAGCTAGGCAGATGTGGAGGTTGACTTTGAAACCAAATCAGCTGGCTCTAAAGAACGCAATCCTAGCCACTTTGCCCTGCTGTCTCAAACCTTTGGTGGAAAGTAAAAAACGAGTTCAAATCTAGGTTCCCCAGGGATTAGCTGTGTGACCTTGGGCAAGTCCTTAACCTCTCTGGGGGCAGGAGAAGAGTTTCCACACAGGCTTGTTGTGAGGCTAAAAGAGGTGGCATCTGAGGGCGTGTCTGGTGGATCTCATGTACAACGTGGTGGTGAAATTTCAATGAGTTACAGGCTTTATAACATGTCCCAATGCCCAGCAATATTTAATCTTGATTTTAAATGAAATATTTCCACTATTTACAGTATTTACTTATGTCATGGTTTTAAAAGTGATGTGTCCAGCGGCTTTGATGGTGGTCTACGTTGTTGGGAGACGCACCTGCTGCAGATCCTAGGCCCTGAGTCTGGTGTCTTGTCCCAGCTCCCATGAAACAGGAACAGGCTAGGGTGTTGCCTTGTGAGTGGCGTCCAGGGTCTTCTCCTTCACGGTGTCTGATCTGCACGTGCTGCTGGTTTATCTGCATACAGGCAGCAGTGGATAAAAGTATGCGGAACTTTCATTAGTTGATTGTACTCACAAAACAGTGAATAATGATAATAATAATAATAATGGTATGTAGCTGGTGTTCCATGTGCTTTGTCTGCATCTCTTTTGTTGCTAAAAACACCCCTGTGAGGCAGGTGTTGTCACTGCTATCATTCTGTGGAGGAGGGGACTGAGGCCAAGGAGCTTTGTCATGGGGCCGCAGATGCAGAAGAAGTGGGATCAAACCCCACTCTCCTGACGGGCGCCTGGGCTCCTGCCCGTGAGCAGTGCTTCTGGGCAGCGCTGCCCATGTCAGGGAACAAGAGTGTTGGGTCCCAGAGAGACTCGGGCAGAAAATTCGGGGAAGTGGGCTCTGGCCAGGCTTTGAGTCATAACTGTGCCAGGACCTTCTGAAGCCCTGACCTCACAGGGGCTCCCTGGGGATCCCCAAATCTTCCCTGGCTCTGGATTCTATGACTTTCAAAAAAGTGTTACCTATAACAGTGCTTACACACAACAGTTTTACACATTGAATAGGACCAAGATCTTAAAAAAATATATAGAAGAAGTGATATCAATCTATTGGAAAGAAATTTGAAAAAAAATCTGAAAAAAGCCTGAGTGCAAAATACTGATTTTTACCAACAGTAAAACAAAAACTAGACTGTTAGTGTGCCCAGAATGGTTTGACTGGACGAAGAAGAAAAAGTTAAATTCAGTAACACTGTCAGACATGCAGCTTGGTTAAATTGTTTATTCTGTCCGTTGATGGTATTGGTATTATAGATGCAGCAGGGAGAAGGTCTAGCCTGACCAGAAGGGGACCGGGAGGGCACTGAGCCACTCTCTCCACCCACCCTGCAAAGGGGCCACTTCCTGCCCATGGGGGCTTCCAGCAGGTGGGGGTCCGAGCCACCCTTTCCAATAGCGGGCAAACATTTCCCAGGCTGCTGGGATTGGCAACCCCAAAAGGCATGGGCAAGCTTGGAGTCTGGCCAGAAGAATCAACCAAAATGCCTAAAATCTGAGACAAGAGGATCCGAGAAGAAAGGGTATGTGGAATATGAAATGAAGAGAAGACCGAGATGGTACTTTAACATTGTCCCTGAGATCATCAAAGGCATTTTATGGGCAATGATGCCTATTCTAGAATTTTGCTGAGTAAATGAAAGCAAATTGTGACAACAAGGAGCTAGGGGAAGAAAAAAGACAAAACTTTTTTTTCTGTAAGAAAAGATTTGTTAAACATTGAACTGATAAAAAAAATAGGTAATTTGCTGCAAAAGAAGTATATTGTCAACTTTTTTAAAAAAAACTGAGAACATGTAGCTTCAAAATGTGCTATAAAGTAGGAAAGGGAACGAGGAAAAGATTCATGGACGGTAACACTTTGTTGTCTAATTTTTGTTCTACGGTGCACGATGACGTGGATGATTACACTGGGCTGGGTTGGTGGTTATTTTTTCTCAGATTTAGTAATCGCTCTGGCTTATACTACTCTTGTCCCTTAAACATTTTATTATTTTTTATTATTTTAACAAGTAATGTAGTTACTGTGAGTCATTTAAAGTTAAAACAATATCCTAGCAAGTGTCCAGTCACCAGGAGAATCCAGGGATTGCTGCTACTTTCCTACAAACCCCACAAACCCCACAAACCCTACAAACCCCAAACTGTCCTGTCAATAGTAGTCCTGTGCAGACATTGGCCACCAGGTGGTGCCCAACTGCACAAAGGACCAGCCTGGATCTGGCCACGTGCCCAGAACCCCTGGACAGGCGAGCTCACCTTGGTTACTCATTAGCCCTGAAAGAATGCCACCCCGCGTTGACACCATTGATTTATTTTAAATACCATTTTTTTAAATGGCATGTTACTCTGGTATTCCTGGATTTAAAATATTGTGGTTTCTCCATTTTGTTCCGGAGAAGAGACTGTCTATTGACTTCCTTACTACGGATAACAGGGTTTGGGTTCTCCTACTCCTCCTTCTACCCCCTAAGGGAGACGCTTCCCTTCCCTGCTTCCTCGCAGTAGGCTTGGGTGATGACTTCGGTTAATTCAGTTCCACGATTCACGTACTCGCTGTGGACATACTGATCACGGTTGAGCCCATTGAGTCCCACAATTTTATTTCCTACTTCTATCAGTTTTGTTATTCCCGGAGATAACAGGTGTTCCATTTCTTCCATTTGTGTTGTTTTCTCTCACTGTCATTAATCAGTCCCAGACCTTCAAACAGAACGAATTCTCTCCATGCATGCAGAAACTTCTGGCAGCTGTAACTCTCTCCCCAGAACCTCGCTCTGGAGCGCTGTGTGCCCTGCTCCAGGATGGACGGCCTGTGCTCGCCAGTGCTTGACACCCTTGTCCCCGGACCTTTCCATCAGTCCTTCTCCGGGTTGCCTTGGTCTTTCTCTTGTAGAGATCCCTTCTTCCTGAAGGCTCGGGAGGGTGTGGGGGATGTGATGTTTCTCTCTTCCATGCTACACTCCTGTTTTTTTTTTTTTAATTAAAAAAATTTAAAAAAATTTCATTTTATTATGTTATGTTAGTCACCATACATTACATCATTAGTTTTTGATGTGGTGATCCACGATCCATTGTTTGCATATAACACCCAGTGCTCCATGCAGTACGTGCCCTCCTTAATACCCATCACCAGGCTAACCCATCCTCCCCACCCCCCTCCTCTCTAAAACCCTCAGTTTGTTTCTCAGAGTCCATAGTCTCTCATGGTTCCTCTCCCCCTCCGATTTCCCCCCCTTCATTTTTCCCTTCCTACTATCTTCTTCTTCTTTTTTTTTTTTTTTGACATATAATGTATTATTTGTTTCAGAGGTACAGGTCTGTGATTCAACAGTCTTACACAATTCACAGTGCTCACCATAGCACATACCCTCCCCAATGTCCATCACCCAGCCACCCCATCCCTCCCAACCCCCACCACTCCAGCAACCCTCAGTTTGTTTCCTGAGATTAAGAATTCCTCGTAACAGTGAGGTCATATGATACATGTATTTCTCTGATTGACTTATTTCACTTCGCATAATACCCTCTAGTTCCATCTACATTGTTGCAAATGGCAAGATTTCGGTTTTTTTTGTTTTTTTTTTTTTGTTTTTTTTTGATGGCTGCATAATATTCCATTGTATATATATACCACATCTTCTTTATCCATTCATCTGTTGATGGACTTCTTGGCTCTTTCCATAGTTTAAAGCCATGAATTCTATGTGCTGTATTCCCCTAGTGCTGGAGTTCTGCCGGTCTCATTGATCGGTAAACTTGGTCTTGGCTGGATGTTTTTGCTGATCTTCTGGGGGAGGGGCCTATTGCAGTGATTCTCAAATGTCTTTGCCCGAGGGGGAATTGCACCGCCCTTGTCAGGGGCCAGGCTGGGTAATCTGTTCGGGTTTGCTCTCAGTAGCTTTTGTTCCCTGAAATCTTTCTGTAGAGCTTTGGAGGACGAGAATGAAAATGGTGGCCTCCCAATCTGGGCCCTGGAGGAGACGAGAACTCAGGGCCCCACTCCTCAGTGGGCCCCCAGAGAAAAGCAGTCAATCACTCTTGTCTCCCGGTCCCCGGCTGCACTCCGGAGAATACCAGCTTAGGGATGTGAATTTCAACTGAATTTCTTCTTTCTGGAAGGAAGAACCACCCCTGTCCACAGGGTTTCTGGTGACTGAGTCCAGATGCTCTCTGGAGGTTTGCCCAAGTCTCCTGCCAGCATCTGGGTGACACGTACATCAGGCTGTCTGGAGAAGGGGGTCCTCGGGATATCATCTGCTCCTTGAAGACTCTACCTTCAGGGCATCTGAGCCTCCAGGCCCCTCAGTCATTCCAGGGCCCTAGAGGAGAACAGCCTTGCCTCTTATTGACCCATTTACGACAGATAAAAAGCCAGCCTCTCTCCCTGCCAAGTCAGTCAGCACACAAACCTCCTCTTCCATGCCTGTTCAAATTATATGGGCATCTTCTGCCGGTGGACATCTCTTTCCATTCACTTTGTCCTTTTGGATTCTTAGTTTGTTTACTGTCATTGGAGTGGGGTCCCTGAAGGGTGCTGTGTCCAGCTCTCCATGGTTACTGGAAATCCCTTAGCTTCTATCATATACTGCATATTTTTAGGCCTTTAGAGAATGATCCACAAATAATTTATAGGGAATGTTTGCTTAAAAAAGTTAGGGAACGTGAGGACAATTTGAGCAAGCCACAGAACACTGGCCAGCAGTTAGAAAGACTGAACTTTGCTTGTCAACCACTTGCTTATTCGTGAACAAATCACATTCCTCCAAATCTGTTTTATCCTCTGGAAAATGAGTCCAATCTACTAATACCTGCATTATAAGCTGCCCTGGGGGATGAGGAGCAACCAGGAATGCTAATGCTCTCTGAAAATCAGAAGTGTTTCATTATAAGCAGCCCTTTTTGATCGCTTATCTTAAAGATGGCATATTTATGAGTGCAATATAGTATTTCTTTAGCCTTTTGAAAAATGGATGCTAGAAACAATGGTGTAAGGCTAGATTGTGATAAAGGGCCGGACTATAGATAGGAGCAGACGGGTGCACTTCTAAATTTTTCTGGATTCGACCTTCCTCCCTCCCTGCTCTTCCAGCCTCCCTGGTGCTCTGGGTTCTCGGCTGCTGCTTTAAGACTGCAGAGCGCCCCAGCGGCCAGAGGCAGGGGAGGGGGTCCCCGCTCGCCTCCGCGCCGCTCGCTCGCTCCGCGCCCGCCCGCCCGCCTCCCAGGCAGGGAAGGTTAGCGACGGATCACTGCGATTCGGGCCGCGGGAGAGGAAAGATGAGCCTGCCCGCCCGCCTGCTGCCTGGATGTGGAGGCTGAGGGCTGGCGCACGGGAGGCCGCTTGCTGCGCATTCGGGGCGCCGGGTGCCCGGGATGAGCTCACGCCCGCGTCTGCGGCTCTCTCCACCTGCCGACCTGCCGGCGGCCCCCTGAGCTGACGGCGCACCTGGGCTGCAGCCCCGCCGGCCCGCTCTGGCCGCAGCGTTGGGCGCGGCGCCCGGGAGCAGGCGTGCAGGAGCGCAGCGCGCGGCGAGCGCAGCCCTCGCCCCGGAGCCCGGCCGCGCCGCGTGCCCGGGCGGCTCGGCAGCAGCGGCGGCGGCGGGCGGGCGGCGGCCCCCGGGCAGGTGGCGAGCGAGCGGAGCCGGGCGGAGCGCGGGGGGCGAGGCCGGCGCGTCGCTCGCGGGAGGCCGGGGAGCAGCAGGGGCATGTGGATACTGGCTCTCTCCTTGTTCCAGAGCTTCGCCCCAGTGAGCCGCGACCGCCCTGCTGGTGTGGCTGGGTTTCAGTTTCCCCGAATTCAAGTGTGTCCTGAAATGGACAGCGACCTTCTAAACAACTTTTCAGTGATTTGCCCTCTTTTGTGTTACCAGCTGATAAACTGCAAACAACTGTGTCCCCTTTCAAGCTAGACTCGCTAGCAAAGCCGCAGCTAATCTAACTTTCCATGAAAGGCCCTTTGATTTTCTCAGCGCTCCTGCCCCTCCGCCCCCGACTGCACCTGTCCCCTCTCTTTCCTAACATTTCAGAAGAGTCTCAGTTTCCTGCCGGGTTCCTCCTCGCGTGGTTCGATAGTGACAGGTTCTGGGGTTGTGCTCAACAGAAGCGCTCAGTGATATGTGGTTGAAAAGCTTGGGGTAGAATCCGGTAAGGGGCCATACGGTGATGTCCTCACTCCATGTTGGGCTTAAATTAGGGCTGACAGCACCCATCCCTGATTTAACTCACTTTTTGGTTTTGTTTTTCAGCTGGCCTGAGAGCATCTTTCCCGGACAGAACAGGAAGTGAAATGGACTATTTCTGGTCATTCTCCACTAAGGCTGGTTTTTTATGGAGCACAGGATGCCACAGGTTTGGGCTCTTTGCTGTCTTAAAGCAAAGTCCGGGAAAGGCATCCTGATGAACCAGGTGTTTCAAGGTCTGGCAGAGTACTCCCACTTTGGTCCTCCACCTGGTATCGTTGTCCTTTGTGGACAATTTTCTCAATGCTCTTTCCCTCACTAATATCTATGAACAAACTTGCCATTCCTGACTGACTCACGCTGTTCCCTACATGCACCTGGAGCAGGGAAGGGAAGCAGGTTCTCATCCTCATCCAAAAGCTGGTTCCTGTTTGACTGCCCCGTGTCTGCCCTAACTTACTGATAC
Organism: Halichoerus grypus; assembly: GCF_964656455.1. Classification (NCBI taxonomy): domain Eukaryota; kingdom Metazoa; phylum Chordata; class Mammalia; order Carnivora; family Phocidae; genus Halichoerus; species Halichoerus grypus. The sequence continues at coordinate 4,932,022 of NC_135712.1, forward strand.
TCCTGCAGTGGTCCTGACCTGTTTTGGGTATGGATAATGATGAGTGTTTTGTGATTCGTATGTTTTGGTTACTTTGGTTGTCTTCCTACTGATGACCAGCCATGGCAGGCCTGCAGCACTGCCTGAGCACCTGCCGTATACTTTGAGCCCCGGGCTGGTACGCTGTAGGTATCAGCTCGGCTGATCCACACATGGACCTTAATAGGCAGACACTCTTCTCCCCAAGGTATGGGCCCAGCACTGCTGCTGGCAGGTGACATGCCCAAGGTCACACAGCAGTAGGTTCTGAACATAGATAATCTGAGAGGCTTACAGATTAATCTCCAAAAATCAGCCCTGACCCTTATACCTTGCAGGTGGAAATGTACAATGGTGTAGCCAATGGTGTGGGAAGTCTTCGAGTTCCTGAAAAAGTTAAAAATAGTGTTACCATATGACCCAGCACTTCCATACCTGGGCATCCACCCAAGAGAAATGAAAAGGAGTCTCCGCGCAAAATCTTGCACGTGAATATTGAGAGCAGCGTTATTTATAGGAGCCCAAAGTGGAAACAACTCCAGTGTCCATCAACTGATAAACAGATCAGCCAAAGGTGGAATATCAAGACAGTGGAATATTATGGAGCCATCAAAAGGAACGAAATACTAGCACATGCTACAGCATGAAGGAACCATGAAAACACTGTGCTAAATGAAAGAAGCCAGTCACAAAAGGGCACGTACTGCACAGTTTCGTTTATAGGAAATAGCCACATGGGCAAATCCACAGAGAAAGCAAGTAGAATGGGGCTTGTGTATGGCTGGGCGGGGAGGGGAGTGGGGAGAGGTGGCTCCCGGGTGCAAGTTTTTCTTTCTGGGGTGACAAATATCTTCTAAAATTAGATTTGATGATGTTTGCACAACTCTGTCTATGTACCGAATTCCTGGATTGTATAGCTTAAGTGGGTCAAGCTTAATAAGCTGTGAATTATCTCTCAATAGTGCTGTTACATAAAATCAGCTCTGTGAGTCACAATCACTTGGGTGTATTGCATGCAGGAGTCCCCCCCCCTTATCTGCGGGGGTCTGTTCCAAGACCTCCAGCAGACGCCTGAAACTGCGGGTAGTACTGAACCCTACATATATTATGTTCTTTCCTATCCATACATTCCTGAGAAGAGGCGGGAAGGGGGGAAGAAGAGGGGGCAAGGGGGGAAACCACTGTGAGTGATTTAGGGCTTGGGAAAAAAGTACTTGTCCTGAATAGGGAGGAACAGAAAAAAATTTGCCCTTTTGGAATCTCAGAAGTATTTTGTGGATTGTTTGACAGAGGAATAGGGATTTGAAAAATTGTAACCATTCTTTCCTGAATAAAATATTAATCTGTATTTGCATGAACAAATGGACAATAATCAATCCACACTCTTTGTTCCTTAATTTGGTTCAATGAGGAAACAAACAACTTCTCCTGGAATGCCATGGAATGAAAAACTGCTTTAGTATTTGAAGAACATATTAACCCTCAGAATTTAAATATTAATATGCAAAACATATTCTCTGCTTTCTATTTCTTAATTCATAGTAATAAAAGTAGAGCGTTAATAACCGTAATCTGACATTCCTATAGGCTTTCACAGATTCTGGATAATTTTTAAATATTCTATTTTTTAATTTAAAAAATATACGAGAAAAATAGCATGAGCAGTATTATTCCCATTTGACAGGTGCTTAATATCGAGGGCTAGAGAGGTTAAGTGATTTATGCCTAATCAATCTGCCAAGGTGAGCCTAAAATCCAGGGTACCACGCCCCTGCTGTGTCATACGGGGCTGCATCATTTTCAAGCAGAGGGGTGACTTTGTTCCCCCATCCTTATGGCCAGTGAGACAGACACGGAAATTGCTTTATATTTCAAATCCCTTCTCTAATCCCGTCCTCGATTTATATATGCATTCATGCTCCTAAAAGTCAATTGGAACATTGCGGGGGGCACTGAGACACGTGCTCCTAGATTAAATAGCTCCCTGTAGAATCCCCTGGCCCTGCCCCATTTCTGAGCCTGGGGAATAGGTTCACCCTGCAGGAGGCTAAGTGTCTGAGATGACAGAGGGCGGACCTTTTCTTGGAGGCCTAGCTTACAGCCTCTTTTACTTCTTTTTTCTTTTTTCTTTTTTAAATTTTATTTTATTATGTAATGTTAGTCACCATACAATACATCATTAGTTTTTGTTGTAGTGATCCACGATTCATTGTTTTCGTATAACACCCTCTTCTACTTCTTTCCCCGTTCATAGCTGACTGAGGGCTGGAGCTTTAAAAAGGAGACCAGCAAAGTCAGACCCTATCCCCGTTCATTACCCATGTCCGGCCATGGGCCCCACACCCAGAGAGGAGGTTCTGTGTGGAGAGCTGGGGATGTGCACTGGGGTCAAGACACCTTGATTTGATCTTAGCCCCCTCACCATCTGGCCATCATCTCGAGCGAACCCTTGTTGGTTCGGGTTATTTGCACCTACCAACGAAAGCTGGCTTGCCGAGGATCTGACCCGAGGCAGGGCACGGAAAGGCAGTTGTGAACTCTAAAGCCAAGCGTGATTGCGCCCAATGGACATTTGGGTGAGTGAAGCCGAAGGTGGCATTTTCTGTGACTTGGATAACGTGCACAGCCCGCAGCTGACCGAAGTGGTGGAGCGGCGAGGCTTATCCTTGATGTCCCTGCGTCAGTGTCCTCTTGGCACACAGTGACCTCACACACCCAACCTCCATCCTTCCGACTTGGGGAAGAAGGAAGGCGTTTGTTGGGTCCCCTGAGTTTCTGGCACTCTGTGAGGAAGTTGACGTCTGGTCGCCCTGCCATGGGGTTGATAACAGAGGCTCTATCAGGTAACCTGTTAAGGGATGAAGCTTTATTAAACCGAGTGGCAGTCCTGCCAGCTCCCTGGGGGGCACAGAGATAAGAGGCTCACACTGCCAGCCTCATGAGCAGCCTATGATTTATTGCCAGCCTCCCAGGGTGAGTGTGGGCCCCCAGAGCCGGCCGGCAGGGTCAGCCTCTTGGCTCAGTGGCCGCTAGCCATGTAACTTCGGGCAAGTTCTGTAACTTTTCTACATCTTGGGTACCTGGTCAGTACAATGAGGAAGGAGTTTTCTCTGCCTCCTGGGGTGTGAGGAGGACACTTGTAAAAAGCTTCACATGGGAGGGGCAAGGAGTGCTCAGTAAAGAGCTGATATTCTTTTTTTAAAAAAGATTTTATTTATTTATTTGACAGAGAGAGAGAGAGAGACAGAGAGCACATGAGCAGGGGGAGGGGCAGAGGGAGAGGGAGAAGCAGGCTCTCCACTGAGCAAGGAGCCCAACGTGGGACTCAGTCCCAGGACCCTGAGATCATGACCTGAGGCGAAGGCAGACGCTTAACCGACTGAGCCACCCAGGTGCCCTAAGAGCTGATATTCTTGAGTGTGATTCAAGCACATGAGCACTCAGCGGCTGCTGGACGTGTGGTGGGTACGCAGACAGCTGTGTGGAAGATGTGGGGGACCAGAGAGGGTGCTAGATCTCAGTCTGGGTGACAGGAGGGGACATTTGGCTGGGCTAAGGGTGGGCTTTCCCCAGACAGAGGAAAGAAGGGAATTTCTGGCAGAGAGACTAGCATGATGCGTTTGGCGTGTCTGGGGAGCTCTGGATATCTGGTGATTCTGGCTCTTAGTGTGTCTGCACGCGAGCGACGTGGGTAGGCTGAGTGTCCGGGCAGGGATGAGCTGTCCAGGGGCCTTCTATGCTATGCAAAGGAGCTTGGACTTTATCAGTGGGAAACGGGTTTAAAGCAGAATTCCCAAAATGTGTTCCCAGAACACTAATTCTATATATAGGACTGTTTTTTACCTTATAGATGCTTGGTATTAAATTTCTTAAAACAAATTACCTAAGTAGTACATATTGAAGCAACAAGGAAAATGATGCCGTATGAAATGTTAATGATCTCTCTCCTGCCAACTCCCCTGCAGTTCCATCCTCTGAGGTAAAAAACTAGTTGGCCAGTGTCCTTCTCCACACTCATACACGTGTAGACACACACTTCGAGAAACCCCTGGTTAAAGGGATGACCCTTTCATAGCAGAGTGACCAAGGAGGGGGTTGCTCTTCTCAGACAAGGGCTCTGCCTAGAGGTCCCTTGATCACATCGTCCCCATGACTGACTTCTCTTAAAGTCAGCCTTTGTGGAGGTCATAATTACAGCCTTTTGGTGGTTCTAGAGAAAGCACTTCTAAATGCATCTTCAGCTAGCCTGTTAATGAGGAGATCCGATATTATACCACCTGAAGGAAAAGAGGCACGCAGACCATATTTCCAGTTCATCATTTAAAAAATTGGACTTTTAAAATACAGACTATATTTACCGAAGGCCAGATGTGATGTGATGAGTCTGAACGGTGGGACTCATTCTTCCTTTGACCCCGGAGGGCTCGTGTTGCAGAAGGAACAGCTGTGAAATGCCCTGTCTCCGCTGAGGCCCCGGTGGGAAATAGAAGGCAGGCACCGTGAAGGACAGGGGACTGAGGCGGGGGCCCCAGTGGGCGATGAGGAGGTGACCAAGGCATGGTCCCAGTGGAAAGCTTTGGTCTTTTACAAATGAAGGGGCCAGGGAGCTGGAGGGTGTGATAGGACCCCGAGACAGAACTGTGGAGGACAGCATGGTGGGGGACAAAGGGTGTGGTCACCAGGAACTCCACTATTGACAAAACCATGGTGTGGCAGCGAGGAGGAGGGGTGCTGAGTCAGACCTCTCACCTCCTGCCCTCCGGTCTCCTCCCATCTCTGCCGGCTGAGCCTGTGGAGCTTGGAGGGTGAACTGGATGGTGCAGTCCGCCAAGGTCACCTGCCTGAGGCACAGGGGCCGGGAAGGGTGGAGGATTAAGTGGAGACCAACCAGCACACACAATATCTGGGATACAGTCATCAAATCTGCATCCTCATTATATTTTTTAAAGTTATAAATAAAAAATGAGTTGAACCTACATTTTAATTATATTTTTGAAGTTGTATTTTTTTTTGAGATTTTATGTTTTAAAGTAATCTCTCTATCCCACTGGGGCTTGAACCTATAGCCCTGAGATCAAGGGTTGCACGCTCTACCAACTGAGCCAGGCGGGCGGCCCGTTATTTCTTTAAAGTTTACTTATTTATTTTATTTTATTTTTTTAGTAATCTCAACACCCAATGTGGGGCTCTAAATCATGACCCCAAGATCAAGAGTCACATGCTCTTCTGACTGAGCCAGCCAGGCACCCCTGTTAAACTTGTATTTTTAAGAGATAATGAGCTATTGCTATGAAACATTTGATCTCACATAAAGAATATCATGGTTTCAAGTTGAAAAAAAAGCATGTAATAAGCAAAGAGTATCTATGCTCACCGAGAAATTTTGGTAAATATAGTCTGCAACATTCTATCTGCCTCTTGCTTATGTATTTTTTAAAAAACTATAATGAGATATAAATCACACACCATGCAATTTACCCATTTAAGGTGTACAATTCAATGGCTTTTAGGATATTCACAGAAATGTACCTCCATTATCAAATCTAATTTCAGGACATTTTTGTCACTCCCAGAAGAAACCACTTACCCATTACAAGTCAACTCCCCTCCCCTTACAGCACCTCCCAGCCCTAGGCAACCTACCCATCTATCCTCTCTCTCCATGAATTTGCCTCTTCTGGACATTTCACAGACATGGAATCATACAGCACGTGGTCCTTTGTGACAGGCTTTGCTCACTTAGCACAATGCTTTTTCATAAATGTTGTAGCATGCATAAGTGCTTTGTGCCTTTTTATTTTTGAATAATATTTCATCATATGGATATACCATATTTTATCTATCTATTCATCATGATAATTATGAATGATTATGAATAACATCTCTAAAATATTTATGTACAAGTCTTTGTGTGGACTAAGTTTTCATGTCTGTTGAGCAGATACCTAGGAGTGGAATTTCTAGGTCAGATGGTAACTCTGTGTTTAATTTTTTTAAGGAACTCACAAACTGTTTTCCAAAGTGGCTGTATCATTTTACATTTCTAGCAACGGTGAATGAGGGTTTCAGTTTCTTGAAACTTACAAACATTTGTTATTACCTCTTTCTGATACTTAGTGAAATGGTTTCTCATTGAGGTTTTGGTTTCTATTTTCCTGATGACTAATGATGTTGAGTGTATTTTCATGTGTTATTGTCTATCTGCATATCTTCTTTGGAAGAACATCTAATTAAGATCTCATTAATTTAATTGGATTATTTATTTTTAAATTATTGTGTTGTAAGAGGTTTTTAAAAAATCTATTTTGGCTATAAGTACCTTATCAGCTATATAATTTGGAAATATTCTCCCATTCCATGGCTTGTGTATTCACTTTTTTGATGGTATCATTTGCAGAACAAAAACATTTATTTTTGGTACAGTCTGACTTATGCATTTTTCTTTTGTCCCTTGTGCTTTTCATGGTGTATCTAATAAGGCTTTGCCTAATGCAAGGTCACAAAGATTTATTCCTGTGTTTTCTTCTAAGAGCTTTATAGTTGTAGCTCTTACATTTATTTTGGTCTGTGATCATTTTGAGTTAATTTTTGTGTGTGCTGTGAGGTAGGGGTCCAGTTTTATCCTTTTTGCATGGGGATATCCAGTTGTCTCACACCATTTGTTGAAAAGATTCTTCTTTCCCCCCTGAATTGTCTTAGCATCCTTGTTGAAAATGCAAGGGTTTATTTCTGGACTCTCAATTCTGTTCCACTGATTTCCAGACCACACTGTCCTCATAACTGAAGCTTTGTCGTAAGCTCCTCCTCCCAGTTTTATTGAGATATAATTGATGTATAACATTGTATAAGTTAAGGTATATAACATAATGATTTGACATATATATATATAGTAAAATGATTACCCCAATAAGTTTAGTTAACCTCCATCACTTTACATAGTTACAATGTTTTTCCCCTTGTGATAAGAACTTTTAAGATCTACTCTTTTTGTAGTAAGTTTTTGAATTGGAAGTGTGACTCCTCCAACTTTATTCTTCCTTGTAAGATTATTTTGGCTATCCATTTACATATAAAGTTTAGGGTTAGTTTGTTAATTTCTGCAAGAAAGCCAGCACACTGATAGGGATTGCATTGAATCTGTAGATCAATTTGGGGAGTATCATCATCTTAATGATACTGTCTTCTGATCTATGAACATGGGATATTTTTCTTCTTTATTTTTTTCAACACATTTTATACTTTTCAGAGTGCATGTTTTACATTTCTTTTTTAAAATGACATTTTATTTTTTACTTTTAATTTTTTAAAGTAAGTTCTATGCCAACATGGTTGCTTGAACTCAAGATCTCAAAATCTAGAGTAGTGTGCTCCACTGACTGAGCCAGCCAGACACGTCAGCATTTCTTTTAAACAAATTACCAAGTGTTTTATTCTTTTTGATGCTATTCTAAATGGAATTGTTTTCTTTATTTCATGTTCAGGTTGTTTGTTGAAACCATATAGAACTCAGTTGATTTTTGTATAATGACCTCATATCCTGAAAACTTGCTCAAACTGTATACTTGTTCTAATAGTTTTTTTTTTAGTGGATTCCTCAGGATTTTCTCTATACAAGATTATGCAACTTGCAAATAGAGGTAGTTTTATTTTTTTTTCCTTTATAGTCTGGATGCCTTGTATTTCTTTTCTTGCCCAATTTCGTGGGTAAAATTTCCAGTACCTCATTGAATAGCAGTGGTGAGAGCATATATCCTTGCCATGTTGATCTTGGCGGAAAAGTATTCAATATTTCACCATTAATTTTGATGTTAAGCTGTGGTTTTTGTAGATGCCCTTTATCACACTAAGAAAGTTCACTTTTGTTCCTAGTTTGCTAAGTGCTTTCATCATGGAAGGGTGTTGAATTTTGTCATATGGTTTCTCTGCATCTATTGATGTGATCCTGTGGTTTTTGTCCTTTATTCTATTGACATGTATTACATTAGTTGATTTACAGATGTTAAACCAACCTTGCATTCCTGGGATAAATGCTGTTTGGTTATGGTGTATAGTTCTTTTTATATGTTGCTGGATTCAGTGTCTGGCATTTGGATGTGACTTTTTACATCTATAATCACAACTGATATTTTCTTTTCTTGTAATATTTTTGGCTGGTTTTAGCATCAGTTTAATATTGGCCTAATATGAGTTGGAAATGCCTCTTCTAATTTTTGGAAGAATTTATGAAAAGTTAGTATTATTTACTCTTTAAATGCTTGATAGAATTAACCAGTGAAACCATCTGAGTCTGAGCATTTTTTGTGGTATTTTGGTTACTAATTCAATCTCTTGTTATAGGTCTATTCAGATTTTCTGTTTCTTTTTGAGTAGTGTCAGGTATTTGTGTTTTTCTAGGAATTTGTCTATTTTGTATAAGTTATATAATTTATTGATATGTATTTGTTCATTGTATCCTGTCACAGTACTTTTTCGTAGATCAATAATTTCCCATTGATTTCCTAATTTTAGTAATTTGAATGTTTTCTCTTTTTTCTTAGTCAATCTAAAAGAGGCATGTCAAAATTGTTGATCTTTTCAGGGAACTTTTTGTTTTATTGATTTTCTCTATTGTTTTTCTATTTTCTATTTCATTAATTTCTCTCTAGTCTTTAAGATTTCCTTCCATCTACTTGAGTTAGGTTTACTTAGCTTTTTTTTTTCTTCCCTGGTGTCTTGACATAGAAGTTTAGGCGACTGATTTGAGATCTTTCTTATTTTTTAATACTTGCATCTGCAGCTATAAAATTCCTGCTAAGTACCACTTAATCTGCATCCCACACATCTGCATATATTGTGTCTCTCACTTTCATTCCATCTCAAAATATTTTCCAATTTCTCTTTAGATTTCTTCTCCGACCCATCAGGAATTTAGGACCACGTGGTGTAATTTCCAAATATTTGTGTAGTTCCCCAATTTTCCTCTGTTATTGATTGTTCTTCTATTTCATTGTGGTCAGAGAAGATACTTTGTATGATTTCAGGCCTTTTAAATTTGTTCAGGCTTGTTTCATGGTTCAGTATATGGTCTACATGGAGAATGTTCCATGTGCACTTGAGAAGGATGTGCAATCTGCTCTTGTTGGGTGAAATGCTTTACGGATGTTGGTTAGGTCTAGTTGATTTCTGCTCCATTGTTGTACCCATCATTGAAATGAGGTATTCAATAATTTTTTTTGTACTGTTTAATCCTTTCTTCAGTTCTGTCAGTTTTGCTTCCCTCACTTTGGGGCTCTGTTGTTAGGGCATATGTATTTTTAACTTTATATCTTATTGAGGAATTGATGTTTTAACATTATAAAATTTCCTTCTTTATCTCTAGAAACACTTTTACACTTTTTTTTAAAGTCTATTTTATATGATATTTATATAGTTGCTCTAGTTCTTTTATGGTTGTTGTATATCTTTTCCACCCTCTTAATTTCAACCTGTTTATATCTGTGCATTTAAAGTATGCCTTCTGGGGGCGCCTGGGTGGCTCAGTTGGTTAAGTGACTGCCTTCGGCTCAGGTCATGATCCCGGGGTCCTGGGATCAAGCCCCGCATTGGGCTCCCTGCTCGGTGGGAAGTCTGCTTCTCCCTCTCCCACTCCCCCTGCTTGTGTTCCCGCTCTCTCCCCCTGTGTGTCTCTCTCTCCCTCTGTTAATTAAATAAATAAATAAAATCTTTAAAGTATATCTTCTGTAGATACCATGTGGTTAGACCTTGTTTTTGTTTTGTCTGGTCTGCCAATCTCTGCTTTTGATTAGATTGCCTAATCCATTCCCATTTAGTGTTATTATTAATATGGTTAAATTTATCTGCCCTTTTACTTTGTTTTCTATACATCTCATGTCTTTTTTTGTTTCTTTATTCCTCATTTATTCATTTCTTTTGCATTAAGTGAACATTTTCTAATGTTAATTTCTTGAACAATTTTCACTATATATTATCCAGGACTTTTTTTCTTACTGATTGCTCTAGGTTTACAATATATATCTTATCAGAATGTATTTTAGATTTGGACTAACTCAATTCAAGTGAGATTATAGAAATGGTAATCCTATATAACTCCATTCCTCCCTCTTTTTTATATAATTAGAAGTTTGTTGTATTAACCTTCTTAGTCACCATTTCTGATTTTCTTCATTTATTTCTATGGCTTTCAGTTATCATCTTGAGTCATTTTCTTCCTCCAATAAAATTTTATTTCCCCCTGCCTCCTCTGTGTGGCCGTTGACAAATATATTATAATTTTATAGGTTATAGGACCAATGATGCAATTACATGCATGATATTTTTTATGCAATTGATTTTTAAACCTGTTAAGAGAAGAAAGGAGAAGATATATGGAATTAACTATATATACATAACTATAATAACAATTAACTATATGATTGCCTTTATTGGTACTCCTTGTTTGTATGAATTTGAATTACTGTCTGGTGTCAATTTCATTCAGTCTGAAGAACTTCCTTTAGTATTGCTTATAAGTCATGTCTGCTAGCAATAAATTTTCTGTTTTTTCTTTCTTTCTAGGAATGTAATTATAGCACTTTCACTTTGGAAAGATAGGCTTGGCGGATATAAGATCCTTGGTTGACAACATTTTTTTTCCATTTAGCAATTTGAATATGCCATCCCACTGCTCTGACCTTTAGTGTTGCTGAAATCAGCTGTTAATATTGTTGGGATTCCTTTATATGTGATAAATTGTTTTTCTCTTGCTATTTTCAAGATTTCTGTTGGTCTTTGGCACGCAAAATTTTCTCTATAACAGATGTGGGTTTGGATCTCTTGCATTTATCTGACTAAGAATTCATTTAACTTCTGAAATATGTAGATTAAAGATTTTCATTAAATCCAAGCAGTTTTCAGGCATCGTTTTTGAATATTTTTTGTGTTCCTTTTTCTCTCTTCTTCTGATGCACTCGTTACCCTTATTTGGTGTGCTTAATACGTTCCCAGATTTCCTGAGGCTCTGTTTATTTTTCTCTTTCTTTTTTCTCCATTCTTCAGATTGTATGATCTCTATCAATTTATGTTTAAGTTCATTAGTACTTTCTTCTGCCAGCTCATATCTACTGCTGAACTCCTCTAGTGAGTTTTTGGATTATTATACTTTTCACCTCCAGAATTCTCAGTTGGTTTGTTTTCATGTTCTCTTTGTGAATATTCTCTATTAGATGAGACATTGTTATCATACTATCTTTTAATCCTTGAAGCAAGGCATCCTTTAACTCTTTGAACATATTTACAAGATATGCTTTGAAGTCATTATCTGCTAAATCCAGAATCTGGGCAGGAAGTGGAGAGCCATGTTCTTGGCCGTATCTGCCTGGAGTAGAGCCTCTGTCACACTGAGGTGGGACTGGGGTGGTGACCGAGCAAATCATGGCTCAGATGCTACAGACATTCACTGTTTTTACCAAGATATAGTAGATTTTCTCAAATAAATGTTTCTTCGTTTTATATATGTCTTTGTAGTCGTTTAGGACAATTTCCAAAGACTTGTTTTCTTAAAAAATAATTTTTGCCGATTATGGTTATTTCACTGGGGACACAGTATATGTAGCTCCTCATGTCACCATTCTAGAAGTGTCCCTCTATGTGTTATTTGTCTATTTTTGTTTAGATTTTTAGATATTTAAATTTTTTTCTCAGACATGTACTAAATTTGAAGAGTCATATAGTTTATAGGGTTTGCTACAATAACACTATCTCCAGCCTTTTCTTTCCTCCTCCCTAGAGAAAATCACTCAATTCTTTTTAATTCCAGTTTTATTTATCCAAAAGATACAAACATAGTGATCTGAAGGGGCACCTGCACCCCAGTGTTTATAGCAGCAATGTCCACATAGCCAAACTATGGAAAGAGCCTAGATGTCCATCGACAGATGAATGGATAAAGAAGATGTGATATATATATATATACACACACAACGGAATATTACTCACCCATTGGAAAAATGAAACCTTATCATTTGCAATGACGTTGATGGAACTAGAGGGTATAATGCTAAACAAAATAAGCCAATCAGAGAAAGACAATTATCATATGATTTCACTCATATGTGTAATTTAAGAAACAAAACAGAGGATCATAGGGGAAGGGAGGGAAAAATAAAATAAGAGGAAATCAGAGAGGGAGACAAATCATGAGAGACTCTTAAATCTAGGAAACAAACTGAGGGTTGCTGGATGGGAGGTGGGTGGGGGGATGGGGTAACAGTGATGGGCATTAAGGAGGGCATGTGATGTACTGGGCACTGGGTGTTATATGCAACTGATGAATCACTAAACTCTACCTCTGAAACTTATGTTAATTAATTGCATTTAAATCAAAAAAATATTCCAGTTTTAGGCACTATTAACTTCCCATGATAGATGAGGACTGAGCTCTAGTTCACTCTGACGTTGCCCTGTACACATGTTCTTCCATCATGCCTCTTTCAAGATAGTTATAATGTTGATTAGACCGACATTCCACGTTTACATTTTCAATATCCGGTGTCTTGAAGTACCATCAATATTCACAGATGAGCTACACAGGACACTACTTTTATTTTCCTGCCCATTTTTAAACATTTTTTTCCTTAGAATTAATATTCATCTGGGTCTTTTGTTTGCTTGGTTTCCCATGTGCTTACTACTAATTCTAAACCCTCTTCTATTTGTGTAATTCTCCTCTCAGTGCATTCAAACACCCAGAAGTTCTACAGTTTCATCTCTCTGACGATGTCTCTCCAAGAGCCTCTGACCAGATACTGTCTGGGTTCTTTGCTCTCCAGGCTTGTTGTACGGCTGCTTCCTAGGGCTCTCACCATCATCCTGGAGACTGCTTGCATCTCTGTCTTGTTTTAGATCTCCCGTTTCCTGTATGTCATGTCTTCTTTCTTGGGTTCCAATTTCATTTTAGTGGAGCTCATCCTTCAGTACCTCCTTGATAAAGGGTGGAGGGAAAGTGTATTTTTTGAAACCTTGTATTATGAAAATGTATTGGTGCCAGTTATTAATAGTTGGTTTACCTGGACATGGGATTCTAGGTTGGAAATAATTTTATCTATGGTTTTGTATGACATACTCTTTTGTTTTCTAATTTCTAATACCAGTTTTGAGAAATCCAATGCTGTGCTGTTCTTAACCCTGTGTATTAAACCTGATGGTTTTTGTTTTGTTTTGTTTTGTTTTTTTCCTAGTAGTTTATAGTATCTTTGGTGTCATGCTCTAAAATTTTACAGTGTACTTAGGTGTAGTCTGTTTTCATCTGTTGTGCTGGATACTTGATGGTCCCCTTCAGTCCAGAAAAATCATGTCCTTGTCCTTTGGGTCTAAAAAAGTTTCTTGAATTATTTCTTTGATGACTCTCTTCTTCTTCTTCTTTTTTTTAACGTTTTATTTATTTATTCATGAAAGTCAGAGAGAGAGAGAGAGGCAGAGGCAGAGGGAGAAGCAGGCTCCCTGCCTAGCAGGGAGCCCAATGCGGGACTCGATCTCAGGACCCTGGGATCATGACCTGAGCTGAAGGTAGACGCTTAACCATCTGAGCCACCCAGGCGCCCTTGATGACTCTCTTCTTTCCATATGATTTTCCTCCTTCTATATCTCTTTTAATTCAGATGTCAGACTCCATGGACCAGTCCTCTAATAAAAAAAAAATACCTGTTTCTCTAAATTTTTGTTTTGCTTTCTACATCATGCTTTCCAGCCCCTCTATTGGATTTTTCAATTCTGCTATCATATTTTTCATTTCTAAGAACTTTGGTTTTGATTTTTGACTTTTCTTCTTTTTCAAAGATTTATTTATTTATTTTAGAGAGAAAAAGAGAACATGAGTGAGAGGAACAGAGGGAGAGGGAGAGAGAATCCCAGGCAGACTCCATGCTGAGCATGGAGCCAGATGCAGGGCTCGATCCCACAACCCTGAGATCGTGACCTGAGCCAAAACCAATAATTTGATGCTCAAATGACTGTTTGAGGCAGTCAGGCATCCTGACTTTTCTTTTTTAAAAAATAGCATTTGGGAGTGCCTAGCTGGCTCAGTCGGTTGAGTGTCTGACTTGTGATTTTGGCTCAGGTCATAATCTCATAGGTTGTGGGATCCAGCCCCACGTTGGCTCTGGGCTCAGTGGGGAGTCTGTTTGGGATTCTCTCTCTCCCTCTCTCTTTGCCCCTCCCTGCACACATTCTCTCTCTCGAATAAATGAATAAATCTTTTAAAAAGTAACATTTGTTCTTATTTTTATGGATATAATATCTTTTATATTTTTTTCTCTGAGAATATTGGTTGATTTATTGATGTTTTCTTGCTGAAGAATCTCTTTCCTCTAAGTCATTATTTTTTTTCTTATTTGTTTTGGTCACTCTTTCATGATTAATGTTCTCTTCACATATTTTGGCCCTTTTGAATACTTAACCTTTGTTTGTATTTAAGAGCAGAATTCTAAAATGTCAGCTGGAAGCTCATTGACTCTCATCAAGAGTCATGATTCTCAAAGTGTGGTCCATGGACCAGGAGCACCAGCATTCCATGTGCTTGTTATATGCGCAGGTTCTCAAGCTTCTGCTAGACCTTCTGAATCCTCTTTCCTGTGCTCACCACATTCCTATACCAGCTGTTATGTCATCGTAGCAGCCCTCCTGGCTGGGAGGCTTGGCACAAGCTTCTTCTCTAGTGATACTTTCTCTCTCCATCCTCCTTCACCTAACCTAATTCCTTGCTACTGTAATGGGTTGAAATGTGTCGCCCCCCACCCCATCCCAAAGATACTGAAGTCCTGACCCTCAGCATCTGTGAATGTGACTTAACTGGAAATAAGGTCTTTGCAGATGATCAAATTAAGATGAGCTCATTCAGGTGGCCCTAATCCAATAATCCAATAAAATGGGGAAATTTGGACAGAGACAGGCTGCATACCATGTAAACATGAAGACAGAGATTTGGGTGATGCTTCCACGAGCCAAGGAACATCGAGGATCGCCAGCAAACCACCAGAAGCCAGGAGAGAGGCCTGGAACAGAGTCTCCCTCATGGCCCTCAGAGGGCACCAACCCCGCTGACACCTTGATCTTGGACTTCTGGCCTCCAGAACTGGGAGAGAACGCATTTTTGTTGTTTGAGCTGCCCAGTCTGTGGTACTTTCTCACAATAGTCCTAGTGAACTGATATGCTACCCTGTGGTCCTCCTCAACAATGCCTGGTCTGCTCTCCCACCCTTGGTTAAGGCATCCTTTGGTATGTCTCCAGCTTAGCTTTTTCATCAAAGTATTTCCCTCAGTACAATTATTTAATTTTAATTGACTAATTTAAGTATTCAATTACTTAATTTTTTGTGCAGTTACTGGTTTTATTTGCTCCACATGGGTCTCTTGCATGCAGGGGATAGAGGCAACATCTGTCCTAGTCACTAACATGCCCCACGTGTCCACCAGCCCATGGTAACCTCATGTCAAGATTCTCAGCACTGTATTAATGAACCGTTGTTATGTTTACTTAAAAATTACCCATAGAAATGGATTGGATAATGGTTGACAAATATGAAATTTCAGTCCTTATTTAATTTATAATCAGAGCACTTTGGTGGATAAAAAGACTAGGACTCTCCTGTTTCACTCCTTTGCACCTTCTAAATTGCAGCAGATCCCTACCGGGGATCTGCAGTCAAATGCTCTACCCCTGAGCTGTACCCCCTATACCGGGCATCTGTTTGCTAGACTTCCACAGTCTGAGTCACACTGAACAGCAGAGAAATGCTATTTTACCACATCTTCTCTCTGCTGGGCTGTTTGAGGGTACGCCTGGGCAGTGCCTGGCCGGCACAGGATGCTGTTGGTCAGCTGGGCTGGCCCCACTTCTGCCTCACTGTCCTGCGTGGTGAGTTCAGATCAGGTTGCTATGATAAGCCCACTCCCAGGAAAGTCTGTGACTAAGAAAAAGGGGAGCTTGCAGTATTGGGAGATTTGCATTCTTCTCCTGGTAGCAAGAAGCTCATTCTGGAAATCTGCCTGCAGGTAAGTCCATGGCTTTGGACTTTCCCTGCAGCTTCCAAGGTCTGTCCTCTGAGACAGGTCATCGCAGTTTCTTTTAGGAAGTCCAAGGATAGAAAAAGGAAACTGAGTGAAAGACCATTTTTGTATTCATCACCACTTCTTCCCCTAGTGGTTGATTACGGAAACCCCCAACCTAACAGATGGTTGGGTGTGGGGCTGTGTTAAAGATACTATTATTAAGGGATGATATGCTTGTGTCCTCCACAGAGAGTCCTAGGAGGCCAGCTCTCCAGCCAGATGATGCTCTGATATTTTATTGTCTGGGACTAAGGCAGCTCTGTGCACAGAGGAGAGAATTCTAGAATAAGCTGTGTTCTCTCTGAAGGGCAAGGATAAGAACTGATTCTGCATTTATCTTTTCACTAACTGGAAGAAGAAGGCTTCTAAGTCTTAAAGGTTGCTTCCTTGGCATTTGACTGACCAAGACCCCTGTGTGAATAGCTAGAAAATATTTAAATTTCTACTGGGCTGATTAAGAAACACAAATGCAATTTTCTGAGTAGACATGGGTGGGCAATCTCTGACTGATTTGTTTATTCTCTGTGGTTTATTGAACCAGATATGCTAACAAACTTTAGGGATCCATTGTGACTCAAGCTTAACCCTTAGCTGGGAGAAGCTGTGGCTTCTCAGAGTTGGGAGGGTCCTCAGAAGCCTAAACAAGTTATAGTATAAAAAATCTGAAAAAGGGAGAAGGTTCTAGTATTTATACAGTAAGGAAAAAATAGGATGATTCTGGGCTGTCACTTATTTTTATTACTTTGTGTTTGCAAATAGCATCCATAAATATTGACTAATTTAGGTTTCCAGGGGGCAAAAGTACCCAGACATTTTAATACTTATAATATATGCAAAATATTTTAGAGCCATAAGACATGACACTGTAAAAAGTTGAAGGGATGAGTTTCTCATGTTCAAGCTCATTAACAAGGGGTGAGAGAGGGTAGAGATGCACATCAATGACTGTCTTTTTCTATAATGCAAACCCTGTTCTGTATTTCTCCTTTGCATCAATTCTACTAGGGAGAGCGAAGGCTGAGATATTTCAAGAACAATTCTCTGGCTCTAGCTCCACGAAGAGCATCCAGCACTGCCCAATATAACTGTCTGCAATAATGGAAATGTTCTATATCTTCACCATCAATGTGCTAGCCATTAGCCACACATGACTACTGAGCACTTGAAACATGGGCAGTGCAACTGAGAAACTAAATTTTCATTTTATTTTAATTAATTTGCCTTTAAATATAAATAGCCACATGCTGCTAGTGGCTGAGATATTGGTTCTGACATATTGGACAGAGGTATAGATAATAACTTCCTAAGGCTCATTAATATCTTTTTTATGCTAATGACTTCTAATTGCTAAAGTACAAACATGCATGGTAAAATGACATAAAATTAATAAGAAAACATCTGTTTGATAAGAAAAGAGGATTTCGTGAAATTATGTATCCCGTGTTTCACTCCTGTCCCCCCTCTGAGATGCAACTATGGATAATAGTTTCTTTTATCTCTCTCTGGGACTTGTCTATGCATGTATAAACATGTAAATGAATACACATTTCATTATGTAAGTGAGAACATACAGAACCCATTATTTTCCCCACCCTATGTCTTTCACTTCAAAACATCCTAATCTTGGTATGGGCTGTAAAGCTGCCTTATCTTTTTTAATGGATGCATAGTATTCCATTAGCTAGTTGCGCCATATTTAACTGACGCCAATAGTGAATATTTTATTGTTATATTTTTTACTTCTCATTGTTATTTCAAATATCAATTTAATGACTACCCATCCACTTACATCTTTGCACCTGTGTGTGGCTGGTCTTTTCTGTGATAGCAAATTGCATGAGAAGAAAAATCTCGAAGACAACAACAAATCAGTGAAGATTTAATAAGTCATCTTCCTTGTCTCGCTCTCCGAAACAAACCAGAGTGAGCATAGTTTTCATGTGATGGGTGTCATGCTGATTGTCATGTTGTCGTACTGACTCTCTGCTGATGAGAAATGGTTGCTGCCTGTTTTGTTCACTTGTGCCCATAGTAGGAGCTCAACAAATCTTTGTCTAAAGAACGAGGAGATGCTCCAGTTGTAAATCATACTCTGAGGTCTTTCTCCTACTTTGGAAAACATCGACTGAAGATTGAATGGGTTCCCTTTGTCATAGAAATCAAAGGCTATCAATAGTTCTGGCCATCAAATATTATTTATTTTTTAATTGTTTCATACCCATTCCTGGAGTAACGACCCCACTGTTCCTAGAGAAATAGGAATAAAGAAGCTGAAATACTGAGAGTTGCTCTTCAAAAGTTTACTTAAATTTTGGTAAAATCCTATGGAAATTGGTATGGATAAAGATGTCCTTGCCCCTTTTGTGGACTATGAGTTCTGCTCAGCTGCTCCCTTGGGTCTCCCTTGGCTGAAAGGGCCCTGCCCTCTGCCACCACAGCCCAGGCCATGTTTCTGCCAGGCAGTGGACAGGAGCCATGGCACAGAAGGGGAAACTGAGGTTGCACGGTTGATCTTGGGCATTATTTCCAAAATCTGGCTTCTGCTTTCCAGCTTTTCCCATCACGGAGCTCCATGAACACTCTGCCCTTCTTCCAGAAGCAGCTAGGCTCCCTCCCATTCCCCAGAGCTGCTCACAGGCCTCCTTTCCTTCTGTCACCTCCCCTGGGTCTTGGCTTCTGACTCCTCCTCTACCCTGTGGCTCAGCCCTCTGTGGGGAGAGGAGAAGTGAACGTTCCTTAGGGATTTTTATAATGAGAGAAAAGCATGAGCTCTCACCCAACACATTTTCATTGTAATGGGAGCACAGAGGGGAGCACAGGCTGGGGTCCGTGGATGACAAGAAGGAGAAGGACTAATAATACAGGGAGGAGAGGCTCTTGACTCCACATTTTGGTTTCAATGAGGCAGGACCAGAAAGGTTAGGAGAGAAGGAGACCAGTGAATATTGACCTTTAGGGTCAGCACGCATATTCCACATGCGCCCCTCGTATTATGTCACACAGACCCCCACGGGCTTCCTAGCTGATTTTATTTTCTTTCATTATTGTCTTTTAATTTTAGATATTCTTTTTTAAAAATTTTATTTATTTATTTGGGAGAGAGAGAGCGTGAGTGGGGAGAAGGGCAGAGGGGGAGGGAGAGGGACAAGCAGACTCTGCACTGAGCACAGAGCCCAACACAGGGCTTAATCTCCCGACCCTGAGATCATGACCTGAGTTGAAACCAAGAGTCCCATGCTTAACCAATTGCACCACCCAGGTGTCCCTTAGATGTTCTTTTTTTTTTTTTTTTAAAGATTTTATTTCTTTTTTGACAGAGAGAACGACAGTGAGAGAGGGAACACAAGCAGGGGGAGAGGGAGAGGGAGAAGCAGGCTTCCCGCCGAGCAGGGAGCCCGATGCGGGGCTCGGTCCCAGGACGCTGGGATCATGACCTGAGCCGAAGGCAGACGCTTAACGACTGAGCCACCCAGGCGCCCCCTCCCTTAGATGTTCTTATCAAGAAAATAAAAAGGATCAAACAACCCAGATAAGGTAATAAGCCAGTAAAACATGGATCTCCCCCTACATGGATGACTACCATTAATATTTTCATTGTAACATATTTCACATAAAAGAGCTCATGTTATACATAGTTATACATGCTGGGTTTTTCTAAATCAACCTTTTTTATTTCATTCATTAAGTTTCTTCCTTCTCTCTCCCTGGCTCTCCTCCTCCCTCAGCCCCGCCAGGTGACAAATGTTCACATTTGGTGTGCAACATTTTCCCACCCTTATGAGGTTGCTTGGGCACACATACACACTTACATGTACACAGATATGGGGTTTCTGTTATTGTTTGATTTACAAAAATGAGATATTTTATTTTGAAAAAATTAAAAAAAATTTACTTATCTATTTGAGAGAGAGAGAGAGAGAGAGAGAAAATGAGTGAGGGGAGAGGCAGAGAGAGAAGCAGACTCCCCGCTGAGCGGGGAGCCAGACATGGGGCTCGATCCCAGGACCCCGAGATCATGATCTGAGCCGAAGGCAGACGCTTAACGACTGAGCCACCCAGGTGCCCTCCAAATGAGATATTTTATGTATTCCTCTGCATCTTTCTTTTCTCAATTAAATGTGGTGGAAATGTCCTCACATCACTGGTTTATTTCTTTATTTTTTGACTGTGATGTTCCAATGTTTGCATGTTCCAAAATTTATTCAGCATCCCTCCTTGATGGGCACTCAGATGATTTTTTTCTTATTCGTTGTTTCTTTTGTCTGTTTATTGTCTCAGCAAACAAGCTGCAGGAGATAGCATTGTACAAATAGCTTTAAGTACCAGTTATTTTTCACCTCAATGGGAGAGATTCCCAAGAGTAGGATTGCTAAGTTGAAGGTAAGTGTATTTTTGTTTTGTTTTTTTTTTAAATACTTATCACCAGAATCTGTTAACAGTAAAAAAAAAGCTACAAACACATCACATCGCCACGAGCATTGTCTGAAAGCGCCCTTCCTCCTTGCATCCTGCCAACCTGAGAATCCCACTTGTTTTCTTTCTCATTTTGTGGTGAGAAGCAATATCGAATTGTTATTTACATTTACATTTTGTGGCTATCAATGTGGCCGGGCATCTCCTCACGTTTACTGGCTGCATTGTTTGTTTCTTCTGTGAATGGTCATATTCAAATCCTGTGCCCGTTTTTCTATTGGCTTGATGGTCCTTTTGTTACTGACTGGTCAGTGCTCCGTCCGCTGTTGATATTAGGACATTAGCTGTCCTGTATGTGGTGACTGTGTCCCCCGCCCCAGCCTGCAATTGTCTTCCACATTGCTTCGCTGTATTTTGCTGTTCCATGAATGCTTGTAATCGATTCTCTTTTATTTTATAGCTTCTGGGCTTTCTGTCATGTTTACAGTGTCTCGCGGGCCCCCAGATTGCTCATACGTTCTCCAGGATATTCTACTATTTGAATTGCTTGGTTCAAAAACCATTTTTTTAAATCTTTCAAATTTGGGGATTTTTTTTTTGTTTAGTTTTAAGTCAAGCACTGAAATGTGCCTGAAATGAGGTAAAGGCCTAATTTTATCGGCTCCTGTTTGACTTCTCTAAAGACATTCAGTTTTAGGGTTCCTGGGTGGCTCAGTTGGTTAAGTGTCTGACTCTTGACTGCAGCTTGGGTCATGATCTCGGGGTCTTGGGATCGGGTCCCGCGTCGGGCTCTGCACTCAGCGGGGAGTCTGCTTGAGATTCTCTCTCTCCCTCTCCCTCTGCCCACCGCAGCTTGCACTCTCTCTCTCAAATAAATAAATGAATCTTAAAAAAAAACAAACAAACCATTCAGCTTCAGTTCATATAAATCAAAAGGAAACTTTTGGAATGTTTTCTTTTTCACCCACTTATGCTTTCTGTATCTCCCTTTTCCCCTGTCTTCTCCGTGTTCCTGATCTGTCCTATTGTTGGCACTTACCCTTTTCCCTGCTCTTCCATTTTTGCCTCAAGCCATAAAACCTCACTCAACAAGTGCAGCAGAGATATCAATAGCACTTACGTTTCCTGGACTGTTTGCTCTCTGCATGCCAGGCACTGTTCTCGGCGCTCTGCGGGTTTTAACTCATGCAGCCGCCATGGCAGCCCCGTGGCAGAGGGAAACCTCGTGGCAGAGGGAAGGTCACACACACAGTGGCACTGCACGGGGTCCGACACCACAGTCCCCATCTTAGCCACTGTGCTTCAGACCCCCACACACCCCAGGAAGCCAGGCTTGTCCCTTCGCCCTTCCCACTTGTGGTTGGTCCCTGCTCCTCCCTGTCCTGTCCCCCCAGTAATGACGGTGGCCCCTGGGCCCACCATCAGCGCCTGTCCTGTGTTGTCTGGTGTGCTGAAGCCACAGAGCTGAGCTGTGGCTGGGGACACGGGGGTCACCCGATGGCCCAACACCGTTTTCCCTTCTGCTGCCCTCAGGGCCACACTGGGTCACATCACACGGGGTCAAAGCCGCGGGCTAACCCTGAGTGTGATTCCGTCTCCTCATCCAGAACCGAGGCACCCCCTGCAGTGAGGTCCGAACCCAGCTGCCTTGAACTTCTCATGTCTCTGGGAATTTTGTGTGAATATGGGGGGCACTTTGCCACCCTGGGTTCTGGACCCAGCTGGCTCGCAGGGGCTCAGTCCCACTGGCGGACTCCATCCCGCTCTCCCATCTCCCCTCCTCCCCACCGGGGTCCTCCCCACGGATGGGGCCGCAGGACGAGTCGCTCCCACGGGCCCATGCCTCCCTGTGCAGTGGTCTCCACTTCCCAGATGTCCCTGGTGTGCACCGGCCTTGACCTTCTGCTACAGTTCACATCCCCAGACTCCGGAATGCATCCTCTGAAAAATAACTTCCCAATCAGCAAGCCACCTGCCTGGTGGGGAGTAAAGAAATATTTGTTTTGATGACATGTTTATGCAGATTGAGGTTATGTGACATCCTTCCATCTGGGTGTCCTTCTCCACTCTTGTCATCCTCTCTGTCTCCGAGCTCCTGCGGCATGCCTCACGTGCGGTTCCTCTCGAAAACCCAGCCTTTGTCATCATTCAGCAGGTGCTCACTGAGCACTTACTACATGCTGAGCATTGCTGTCAGCGTGCTGAGTGCAACAGGGAAGACGAAGACGAGGTCCCAGCTGCCACAGAGGGGGGCGCACCTCGTAATAAATACCTACGGTTATGGATAACTACGGGGGGTAAATGCGGACAGGCCGGAAGGGCTGTGGTGTGGGCGCTGTCCGGTAAAGCCTGTCTGAGGAGAGGACATCTGGGGGGGGTGAGCCGTGGGGGCAGCTGGCCCATCAGTGTTTATGCAGAGGGTGGGGGCATGCCGGGTGTGTTTGAGGAAGGTCAAGGAACCTGTGCGGCACATGGGAGTGGGGACGCAGCAGGAGACCTGCCCAGCAGAGTAGGGGGTGGTGGTGATGGTGGGCAGCACAGGGTCTGCAGCCATGGTGTGCACGCTGTGGGAGATCGGGAGGAGTGGGGGTTGTGAGCAGGGCTTCCTGTGATCCAGAGTGTGTGTGTGTGTGTGTGTGTGTGTGTGTGTGTGTAAAAGGCCATGCTGCCTGCCTTACAGAGAATAGGCTGTGGGTGTGAGGGTGGAAGACGAGAGGAACGTTAAAATCCTCTGAGAGATAATGGTGTCCCTAGTTTTGGGCAGTGGCTCCTCTGTCCTCACAGGCATCCCAGATGCAATCCTGGGAGTCATTCTGGTGCCCTCCCACTCCCTCACCTCTTCCTTCCTCTCCCTCACATTTCCTCCCTCTCCCTCATGATTTCCTCCCTCTCACTCACCACTTCCTCCCTCTCTCTCTCACCATTTCCTCTCACTCTCTCCCTCACCACTTCCTCCCTCTCCCTCATGATTTCCTCCCTCTCACTCACCACTTCCTCCCTCTCTCTCTCACCATTTCCTCTCACTCTCTCCCTCACCACTTCCTCCCTCTCCCTCATGATTTCCTCCCTCTCACTCACCACTTCCTCCCTCTCTCTCTCACCATTTCCTCTCACTCTCTCCCTCACCACTTCCTCCCTCTCCCTCATGATTTCCTTCCTCTCCCTCACCACTTCCTCCCACTCCCTCACCACTTCCTCCCACTCCCTCACCTCTTCCTTCCTCTCCCTCACACTTCCTCCCTCTCCCTCATGATTTCTTCCCTCTCACTTACCACTTCCTCCCTCTCTCTCTCACCATTTCCTCTCACTCTCTCCCTCACCACTTCCTCCCTCTCCCTCATGATTTCCTCCCTCTCACTCACCACTTCCTCCCTCTCTCTCTCACCATTTCCTCTCACTCTCTTCCTCACCACTTCCCTCCACTCCCTCACCACTTCCTCCCTCTCTCTCTCATCACATCCTTCCCCCTCTCACCACTTCCTCCCTCTCTCTTACCACTTCTACCCTCTTCCTCACCACTTCCTCCATCTCCCTCAGCACTTACTCTACCTCCCTCACCACTTCCTACATCTCCCTCACCACTTCCTCCTTCTCTTTCTCACCACTTCCTCCTTCTCTCTCACCTTTTCCTCCTTCTCTCTCTCATCACTTCCTCCCACTCTCTCACCACTTCCTCCCTCTCCCTACCACTTCCGCCCTGTCCCTCACCACTTCCTCCTTCTCTCCCTCACCACTTCCTCCTTATCTCTCTCTTACGACTTCCTGCCATCTCTTCCCTGCTCAGAGGAGACCGACCCTTCCCAGACGTATGGGGATTGTGCTTGGATTCAGGCTCTGCCCCTACCTAACAGCTGGGTGCTGCAGTGCACGTTTCTGGACCTTTCTGAGCTGAGGCTTCCCTGTCTGAAGAATGGGAATGACAGTAACAGCAGTTATCTTACTGACAAGAATTGCATTTGGTAAGCATCCACAGCACTCAGCATAGAACTGGACAAGCCAGTGCTGAATAAATGTCAGTGACCAGCTAAAGGACCCCCCCATTCACGGTGACAGCAGCTGTCATCACTGTGAGTAGTATTTCTGCACTCCCGTGGTCTCCCCTTCCTGCTCTCTCCCAATATTATAAGATGCAAACGTCTCCATCCCTGGACCGTGGCTTTCATGGGGTCTCAGTCGTTTTCTATCTGGACTCAGGCTAATTTTCTAACAGTCTCCCTGTGACCTTCTCAAATCCCTAGGCCATTCTCCACTGTGTCCCTAGCAGGGAATGTTTCCAAAACATAAATGTGATCATATCACTTCCTGCTTACCGTATGTCAGGGGCTTCCTCTTGCCTTCAGGATGGAGTCCAAACACCTCCTTGCACCAGTTCTTCTGTTCCTGTCCCGTTTCCTGCACACTTGTTCCCAGCACGTGAGCACACACACACACACACACACACACACACACACACACACACACTGAGTTAGATGTGCCACCCCCAATTAAGGGGTTTATTTCCTCAAATTATGGTAACTATTATTTGAATCCCCCACTGAATTTTGAGGTTAGTAGGGACTGTCTAGCCACTGTTTTTTTTTAATACACAGTAAAGTGTATAAATGCACTAAAGTGTACAGCTTGATGAGTTCTTATATGTGTATGTATCCTTGTGACTTCTACCCAGATCCAGACAGAGAATATGTCAAGCAGCCCAGAGGCTCCTGAGCACCCCGTACCTCCTGGTCCCTAGTCACTCTTCTTCAAGCTCCCAGGGTATTATCATAGCCACTCTCGGGAGCAGGCACGCTCGGATTATTTGTGGACAGTCTCCATCAGTTCACTGGAGGAAAAAATGGATGGCCCACTGACACTCTTGACCATCTCTGCCCTTTGCATTTCTCAGACCAGAGGCATAATAATGCCCAATTTCCATTTAATCAAAGTACTGGCCGCCATGTTATAAATTTATTCAAAATGTTTCCACAGGTCCGGCTGCAGACAGTAGTGATTGTAGATGGTGGTTCCCGTGTAATCCTTATTAAACCAGCTCCCATACCTCATTTTATTATCTCAACAATCTGTAAGGTAAGAAGAGCAGGTATGGTTATTTCATTTTCCAAGGGAAGAAAACTGAGACTCCAGATAGTCTGAACTCCTTCTCTGCTCATGCCCACCACGAAGGGGCGTTTGGTGCATATGGCGTATGGCCATTTCTGTTGGGACAGGCTTCTCATACCTCTTGCTTTTTGATTTCAGCCTTCTTGGATCAACTGTGTCTCCCCCAAACCATATATTGAAACCCTAACCCTCAGTATCTCAGAATGCAGCCTTGTTTAGAAGCAGGGTCATTACAAGATGCAGATGTGAGTAAGATGAGGCCGTACTGGATCCGGGTGCGTCCCTTATCGAATATGTCCTTATAAGAAGAGCAGGAGAGACACAGACCTAAGCAGCGGGAGAAGACCCCGTGAAGCTACCGACTGGAGTGGGGCATCTGCAAGCCAAGGACACTGAGGACTGGGGGCCACTAGAAGCTGGGAGAGGCAGGAAGGATTCTCCTATGCATGTAAAAGTATAGCCCTACCAATGCCATGATTTTGGACTTCTGGCCTCCAGGAGCGTGAGGCAGGAAATTTCTGTGGTCATCCAGTTTGTGGTACTCATTTCAGCAGCCTGAGGACAGGACCCCAGGTCCCATTTGGGCAAATACTTGTCCTCTTGGTCAGAAAGGAGTGAGCCTTCCCTTTGGCCACGGTTGACCTTTCCGCCTGAAGTGCCTCCTCAGCCATCCCATCTATGGGCAACCCCAATCCCTCCTTTAGAACATGGCTCAAATGCTGCCACTCCAGAGATGCTCTTCTTGATCCTAGAGAACGTGGAGGAGTAGACGGCAGAATTCGGATGATGCCTCTCCCCAAATGTCCATTGTTTCTTATTTAGCTTAATTCAAGGGGGCGAAGAGTAGTCCCTTTGACTTTGCCTCTGTTCTGCTGGGGAGGCTGATCCAGAGCTGTAGGAAGACCATGGGGGGCCGGGAACGATCCCTTATGGAATGCTTTCAGGCCAAAGGTTAATCTTCAGGTGCCAGGTGTTACCATTAAGTTGGAATACAAGGAAAGGACAATTCCATTGTGGGAAGAGGTCATGTCCTCTGGTAGATGGAGAGCTGACCCCTTCCTCTCCCTCCACCCCCAGAAGGCACTTCAAGAATATGACCTTGAGAGAGTAAGGTGCAATTGAGACCATCTGGAGGGTCCATGGAACTGAATCTCTTTAAGGCCTCTGTATTAATATTTAAGATTCTGGAGGGCAGGGTGGAGATGCAGTTCTCTGAGTTGGAGAGCAAGCCTCCCATAGAAGTTTCCTTGCTCATTGTACCTTCTGCATGGCATACCCCCCTGGCCTGCCCCTTTCTTCTGTCTCTCCTGCCCCTCCACCTGCTTGGGGCGTTTCAAATTTCACCTGCAGAACTCCCAGAACTCCCGAGGGAGTTTTGAAATCAGAATTAAAACCTAAATGTATTTGATAAAGTTCCTGGTGTCTGCTTGATCAGGGGAGAACACCCCCTTGCCTTGACTCAGTTTTGCACATTGACGTCTTTTTTTTTTTTAAAAGATTTTATTTATTTATTTGAGAGAGAGACAGAAAGCGAGTGAGCACAAGCAGGGGAGTGGCAGAGGGAGAGGGAGAAGCAGGCTCCCCGCTGAGCAGGGAGCCCGATGCAGAACTTGATCCCAGGATCCTGGGATCATGACCTGAGCCCAAGGCAACCGCTTAACCGACTGAGACACCCAGGTGCCCCAACATCCTTTTTTAAAAAAGATTTTATTTATTTATTTATTTATTTATTTATTTATTTATTTATTTATTTATCAGAGAGAGAGAGAGAGAGGGCACAAGCAGGGGGAGTGGCAGGCAGATGGAGAAGCAGACTCCCCACTGAACGAGGAGCTTGACATGGGACTCGATCCCAGGACTCTGGGATCATGACCTGAGCCGAAGGCAGATGCTTGACCGACTGAGCCACCTGGGTGCCCCAGCATGTTGACATCTTAACTGAACCCGAAGGCTCAGCTAGACTGTTTCCTCCAAAGACTTCTCCGAGGGTGAGTGGGAGGTGCTCTCTTTCTCTTCTGAATTTCCCCATGATGTTCTGAGCACATGTTTCGAGTGGGCTTCGATTTCTCCCTACATTCCATTTCACAGCTGTTTACTGAGTGTGTCTGCAGGCCGGGCACTGTGCCAGGCCTTGGGCACTGCTTTCTGAACAGGACAGATACAGTGCCTGATTTCATGGAGCCCACATTTTGTGGTATATGTGTGCTTTTATACTGAAATATGTTCTAAAACTATTTGTGAAGAGAGTGCCGTGTTAGGCCTATTCTCGATCATTGTTCACCTATTCAGTCTGTGGCAGATACACCAGGTGGACCACCACAGCCCGTTGGCTTCATGGGGGATGGGACCGATGCATTTGCACTGGGATCCTGCCTCCTGGAAGGGCCTGCCCTTAGGGTTAAAAGCTCTGCCATTGCCATCTTGAAAATTTTATTACTTTTAAAAATTTAAAAACGTACTACTTTTAAAAATTACTTTTACTCCTTCAAAATTTTTTCCTGCATTTATGGCTCCTGCACTGTCCTGTCTTCTGCCAGTTTCTCAGGAGGGGTTCTTGCCTGCCTTCTCCCTCCCTCCACGGTGCCCCAGGTCGTGACCAGGCTCCCCCGCCCCGACCCCATCCTGCAATCACCGCCGCTCTCCCATCTTGCGGTGTCTGGGTGATGTTGGAAGAGGAGGCCTGGATTCTGCCTTTGCCCTCAGTCGGCCTGGTAAGGGCCCAGGTGTGCACAAAGGGAGTGTTGAGATTGGGCATGTGCATGGTAGTGGTGTTTTAGGGCAGAACCTAGTGGAGACTGTCCCTGCCCCAGGCTGCCCTATTCCACAAGTGACTTGAGCAGGGCCAGACTCTCACCACCTCTGACCCAGGTGCAAGTGCTTGCCAGCTTGGAGACAGAAGCTCGTTGAGGATCTCCTGTCCCCTGTGCATTGGGGTAAGGGCCTGTGGGGAAGGGGGAGTCCTGGTTGGGGGCACAGTGCATTGGTCCATGGAGGGGGTGAGATGTGAGCTCTTGGTGCTGCACTGAGTCCCAGGCACTTGCCAGGGACTATTCCCATGCCCAAGGGAGCATGGCATTAGATAGGGAATAAAAAACACCATGACAGGTTGAGAGAGACTGAGAATGAAAGGGCAAAGTTTCATATTTTAGGAGCTTTAAGAGTGCTTTTCCCCTTTCTGAGAAAGGAGTTCCCCATTTTCATTTTGCATGGGATCCTGCAGCCAGCCCTGCTCCCAGACCCAGCAACAGCCATGCCTCAATTGATTACAGTGACCACACATGCTAGGGATTTGCCATCAGATCTTCCCAACCATATGAGTGGGGAGCCTTGATCATTTTCATTCTGTCTATGAGGATAACGAGGTGCAAGCTGCGCATCCAGGAAGTGGCCAAATTGTGCTCTGATGTGAGTTGTCTGACCCTGGTACTCGAGCACCTGACCATGACGGCTGAGAGGAGCCTCTCGCATGGCTGGTGTGCAGTTAAGATTTTGTGAATTGAATGCATGGGTGGAGGAGCTGGGTGTGGGAGCAGAAATCACGCCATCACCTGCCCTCCTGGACTGCATTTAGGAAAGACCAGAGCATGAGCGCCCCGTACGAGCAAAGCCAGAGGACACGGGGCTGTGTGGTCGGGCAGGGCTGGGCCTGCGGTCCTGAGTGGGCGGCAGCACGTGACCACCTGCAGCTGCCGAGCAATGGCGAGCACAGCATCACTGGCTCAGCTGGCCCTTCCTCCTACACAGGGCCTGGCCATCTTGTGCCCAACTCTGGTAAAGCACCATTTTGTTTCTGCTTCACCATCTGCTTTTCCTGTTCTTTTGCGAGCTGTTCTAGGTGTGCTTATTTCCCCTTTTGCTCTGGAGGGGAACGTGGGGCCTAGGCAAAAGACACCCAGTGCTCAGGAAGTCCGCTCATTTCCCATGAGACCACCCTCCTCCACCCCAAATGCCTTTCCTCAGTCTTTATTGCCCTGTCTCTGAGCATTCTACCTTGGATCCTAAATTGGGGTGCATTCCAGCTTTTTTCTTTTTTTTTGCAAAGTGATAAAATATGGATGCATGCCCTTTTTAAAGCTTTTGTTTTAATATTATTGTGACTTCAAGAACCATACAGAACATTCAGGAAATACTATCATGCTGGCTTTTCACAGTAATGTGGAAGGGGTTATATGTTTGGAATTAACTCAAATTATCAGCAATTTTAATCAGTTTTTTTTTTTTTGCACCATTCAGAGAGCAAAATTACAATTGCCTGTGTTTGTGTGCGACAGTGTATTTTAGATAATTAAAAATTAGCCCGTGAAACCATAGAGATCTTTATAGGAGCAGGAAGGATTTGGAGGCAGCCTTTCCCTCCAGGCAAATGAACTGGACTTTTATGAGAGTAAATACGAAATCTGAATCCAGCTGCACATTTTATTAAAACTGCTAACATTTCATGGTCACCTCTGCTTAGCTGGCAGCCTTCCGGAATAGTCACCCCTGGCCGTATCTTATTAGCAACCTGCAAGAAAATAACTAAAAATAATCGGCTGTTGACATGATTATTTAAGCCTCTAAGAAATGCATCCTGATGACTGTGCGTGACCGTGTGGTGGCTGCGCTCTCCTCCGTCCTGCCTCCAGTCCGGCTCCACTTCTCGGCTGCTGCTTTAAGACTGCAGAGCGCCCCAGCGGCCAGAGGCAGGGGAGGGGGTCCCCGCTCGCCTCCGCGCCGCTCGCTCGCTCCGCGCCCGCCCGCCCGCCTCCCAGGCAGGGAAGGTTAGCGACGGATCACTGCGATTCGGGCCGCGGGAGAGGAAAGATGAGCCTGCCCGCCCGCCTGCTGCCTGGATGTGGAGGCTGAGGGCTGGCGCACGGGAGGCCGCTTGCTGCGCATTCGGGGCGCCGGGTGCCCGGGATGAGCTCACGCCCGCGTCTGCGGCTCTCTCCACCTGCCGACCTGCCGGCGGCCCCCTGAGCTGACGGCGCACCTGGGCTGCAGCCCCGCCGGCCCGCTCTGGCCGCAGCGTTGGGCGCGGCGCCCGGGAGCAGGCGTGCAGGAGCGCAGCGCGCGGCGAGCGCAGCCCTCGCCCCGGAGCCCGGCCGCGCCGCGTGCCCGGGCGGCTCGGCAGCAGCGGCGGCGGCGGGCGGGCGGCGGCCCCCGGGCAGGTGGCGAGCGAGCGGAGCCGGGCGGAGCGCGGGGGGCGAGGCCGGCGCGTCGCTCGCGGGAGGCCGGGGAGCAGCAGGGGCATGTGGATACTGGCTCTCTCCTTGTTCCAGAGCTTCGCGAATGGTGAGCCTTTCGGTTTGGGGTGAATTTCATTGCTTGTATGGACCGGAGTGTGGGGGCATTGGATGCATGGGTGAAGTCTTTCCCTTCTTCTCCCCCAATCTGTGCTTAAATTGTCATGCGTTTCTCTTTTTAAAAAATATTATTTTTATTTCTTTGGGGAGGAGAGGAGGCAATGTAGAGAGGCCGGGGGGGAAGAATTGCTCTGTAATCATTTAAAGGAGCTTACCTAGCAAAGTGACGGCTCCGAGCTAACTCCGGTACTAGATAGCTACCTCATTCAGAATAAACCAGGTTTGGCGAGAGGAGGAGAGACCGGGAAGATCACCACTTTGACACATTATAACCTCAAAGGGATATGACATTCCAAGTGTGGGCAGGTGGAGGGTCAATTAAGAACACTTGCTTTCACATTCAAAGCTTTTTGAGCTTTTAAAAGATGTGCTTTAAATCTGCCACAATTCATCCCCGGCAGCAATGAAGCCTTTAAGAAAGATCTGTCCTTCCCCCCCTTCCTCCCCCAACCTCCAGGGTACTACATATTCCTCACCGTCATTTATGTAAAAATATGCACTCATAAGCATGACATCATCTGAGATGTTGACAAATTTTTAAAAACACCTGTACAGTTGTACAAATGACATCAGTGAATATCGTAAATAGAATTCCTTTCCTCACGCCCATCAGTATTACATTTTAAAATGCTTTCTTCCTGGGGATTTGGAAAGCTATTGCTCTTGCCTGAGTCAGACCCAATTAGTAAGTGTGATTGCACCTTAGGTTGCCTGTCACCGCGTAAATATGAACTTACATGTATGAATGGCTTCCTCTCATTTGGGAACGGGGGGGGGGGGGGGAATTGTCATCATTTAGCATTGCCTGGGAATAGCTAGCTACAGCTTAAATTCCCATTTCAAATTTTGGAGCACAAATCTGCATAAAACGTATGACTTGCTGACAGTTAAAATTAAACCATTAAGCAGAATCCCCTATCCAGGAGAGAGGGAGAGAGAGAGCTCGTGGGGGTGGGGGTGAGAGGGAGGAAATCTCACCCTGGTGAGAAAATGCCAGAAGCCAAGGGGAGGCTCTGAGATTTTCTTGGAAGATGCACAGGGAAGCTCTGAGTGTTAGCTGCATAGGGGTGCATTTTTTTTTTTTTTTTTTTTGCCTATCTAGATAGCATCCTAAGAATCATCTCACTGACAGGCCAGAGGAAACGTATAAACTTTGTAAAATTAAAAAAAAAAAGATGACTAAGAAAAGATGGAGCTGAAAGAAGGCGCTCCTGAAATTAACATGGAAATGATGCTTTGCTCTGTAATATAACCTAAAGCAAAGTGTTCAAACTTTCATTTGGAGGTTTCCCAGCCGGAGAGATTCGCAACAAGTTCTGACATGACCCCATCTTTCCCAGAGGGCACTCTACCTCTTCTGCAGCCTCGTGGGAATTTACCTTGGGGGGAGAGATCTGCTAATGTGTGGTGATGCTTCAGGAAGGTCGGCCCTTTCTGCTGCTCTGCTCATGTAAACTCAGAGAAAACGTAAAAATCACATACGTCTCTCCCGTGCCTCCAAGCCTTGACGGCCTGTCTCACCTGTCAGGGCGTACATCTCTGGACTCCTCGGAAAGACCAGGATCATAGGAGGAAGTGAAATCTCCATCCTGGTGGGAAGTATGTGTTTCAGGATGACAGAAGACTGAGTGCCAGTCAATCAGTTCTCACTTTACAGTTTCATGGTTAGAGGTGACAAAAATAGTATGGAAGGATTTCTGGTACCGTCTCTGATACAGGGATGCTGAGAGTGTGTGTGACTTTTTAAAACATTAATTTTCATACTAAAAGAATCACAAGAGAATCATAGAGAGTGAGAAAATTGTGTAAAACCTCAAATATTCTACATGGAAAATATATGCAAAGACTATGTGCATATGTATGAGCATTCTCTCTCTCTTTTTTTTTTTTTTGAGCATTATCTTCTTACATCTTTTTCAAGACCTTTAAAGTTGATTGATAATTACCATTATTAGGACTGTAATGAACACAGGTAGAGGTCATAATACAAGGCTGCACATGCAAATGAATATTTTACGTGGCTGTATTATGTGGCCTGATGCTATCTATCAGAAGGCTATGGAACTCTCTTATATAAAAATGGCCCTCTCTTTATATGACCAAGCATTAAAAAAAATTAAAAAAAGAAAGGCCCGACTGTAGAGCTCTGGGCTCTTTCATTTTGGGGTAGGGGGCGGGGAATCAGCTTTAAAGAGTTTCTCAATGAATGATATTCAATGCCTACCGTGCAAAGGATCATAAAATATATGGTCAGGTGAAAATAGACTAAGGGTCCAATTTGGAATGCTGTCTGTTCATAGGACCACATTCAAAAATGTGAAATCAGATGGTTCTTACCTATCTGAATGAGACTTGGAAAAAAAAAAAAAAGAAAAAATTTTTTTCAACAACTATCGTAGTTTAGTCTACCTTAATTTTGAAAAATTCCTGAATGTGTGTGATAAAAGATCTATGAATTCTAATACTTAAGCTGATTACCGCTAGGCCTCAAACAGCAAAATGTCTGACATGATTTTAAAGAAATCTGTTTGTAACAGGTTATGCGGTTTGATATTTTGGGGGGTGCTAACAAAATAAGAACCCCCCCTTGGGCATCTGCATTTTCACAGTAGGCAACAGCATTTTTCCTACTGATGTAATGGGATGTACATTTATTGCTTAATAAAAGCATGGTTGCTGGACAGGCTGCAGACAGGGTTTTGGGTGACAGAAGTGAGTGAGCAGTCCCTCCATGGGTTAAACCCTTGAATGAATTACCTCACCTGATCAGGTGCTGTCATCATGTTTAAAGCAGTCAACTTGTTCTGCAGTGTTCTGGAAATACTCACGGGAGACCTTCGGTTATAGTGCAAGGAATCGGGGTCCATGAATGTGCAGACACACATCCACACACACGTCCCTGGATGTCCCTTTAGGACAGGATCATGCTGCATTGTGTTTAAGCACAATTTCTTGTGGTTTTAACCCCACTGAGCACATTCTAGTGTAAGATTCTTGTTAAAAGCATAGACAGGCCTCTGGATAAGCAGACTGAGGAACAATAAGCATATTTATTACATAGAATACATTTTTGCCAGTATCTCTGCGTCTCTTTGGATGTACACACGTGTCCCTGACGTCTTTTCTTGACCCACGGACTCTTGACGTTTGCTGCTTTTGCTGTTTTCAAGAAGCGCGTGGAGATTAGAGAAGGTGGGGGGTGGAAGAGAGACAGGTATTCATCAGAGTGGAGGTGGGGTGTCAGCCCCTTGCGGGCCTCACCAGTTCATCTTGACAGGATATTACATACTGCAAACTGGACATTTTAATTTAAATTTAGGAGTAGACCTTTGTACAAATGCGCCTTGAGGGCTTTGAAAATGACTTTTATTTTATTCATGTAAATACACGCAAGTAAACAGTGTCATTAGGTGAATAATTTCAGGGCCTCCTGCCCTCACCACCCTCCCGTGTTTTTATTAAGCAGATTCAAATTCTATCTCAGAATTTCAGAGCTCACCTGAAATTTCTAGGTCCCTTAAGCTGTGTGCTCCTGCCAGATGCCCTCTGTAGGAAAACAAAATGCCACGCAGACCTTTAATAAATGCCAACCCATCCTTCTCTACTTCTTGACTCCCTCCTGGATGCCACTTTAGCATGATCACAGTTCACTGCTGCCTCGGGCAATCAGGGACCCACTGGGCAGAACGGGGACAATATACAGCATGCTGGTAGGGGAAATAATTTTGACCAAAAAAAATTGCCAATCTAAATCCCTAATTCCTGGACCTCCACGTAGCTATCAAAGTGTTTTATCATTGATGTGTCTGAGATGAGAGGCAATGAGGATTTCCTGAAGGGACTCATGCAGTGTGCATTGAAACTTGATCTAAAATTTTGGGCTAAGAGAGGGAGAGAGAGAAAGAAGAGGGAGAGAGAAAGAGAGAGAGAGAGAGATGGAGAAGGTCATTTTCTAAGGAGAGACCTATGAACACTGCAGGAGACTAGATATTTATGTTTGAAAAATTAAAGGATGCATTTCTCAGTGGATGCATTTACAAAATCGATGGCATCCAAATTTCACAAAATTAGCTGGATTGTCGG
The DNA here is from genome assembly GCF_964656455.1 of Halichoerus grypus. NCBI lineage: Eukaryota > Metazoa > Chordata > Mammalia > Carnivora > Phocidae > Halichoerus > Halichoerus grypus. Next base: position 4,967,064 of record NC_135712.1, read on the forward strand.
GGTGAGACTGTGAACTGCCTCCTCAGCAACTGACAGGCGGTGGAGACGATTCGTTCAGGGTTCGCTTAGGCAGGGCGTCCAGTAGCATTTTCTTGGTTTGCCCGTGTGTTGGGTGCAGCCGGGAAAGCAGGCAGGGCCCCGGGGCGTTCTCGTGCAGACGGCCGCGTCTGGGCATTTTCTTGGCTGCTGGGCGGAAGTGCACGCTGGCTCTTGGTGGCCGAGGGCCGGCCGGCCTAGGAGACGGAGAGGGGCTGCTACCTGCATGTCAATTGTGTCCCTGCCATAGGACACTAGTGGGCGGCAAACCTCACAAGACGGGTGCAGCCAGCCTTCCTCAGCAGAGCAGGCAGACCCGCCGCCTCCGGGGCAGCACTGCATGTGCGGCGATCGGGGCTCGGAGGCTCTCCTCCCCGCGATCTCTCCAGCCCCAGGGCCCGTGGCTCGGTGCACTTGTCCAGGAGCAGCGCGAAGCCGTGCCGGGGAGGCAGCGTCCGGGCGTCTTTGTTTCCGATTTTACAAAGGAGGACCCCGTTGGCAGCACTGTTTTGAAACCTAGAAGGTGCATAGAAAGGAAGGTTGCATTTGCATAGCCCCTTCCAAACTGGCGGGGGAGCCGGGCCCAGGCGTGTGCGTCTCCTCTTGGAGGTGGCAGCTCCAGGAGCAGCCCCGCGCCTGATTGGCTGACCTTCCAATGTCATTCCAGGAGGCGCTGCTTGCTTCTCCTCCTGCTGATGGTGGCAGGGGTGATGCTGCCGCTCCCGAGCCTCTGCAGTCCGTCTGTCTCGCTGCCACGCAGGGCTCTGTGGCCAGGAGCCCCCTCCCCGCTCCCCCAGGCAAATTGGGCAGCACCTGTTCACCTGGGCCCGTGTTAACTCTTCACCTCCCAGAGAACTGGGCACAGGAATTCCCATCTTCTATGTCCCTCCCCCCCCACATTTGTGTTCTTTTTAATGTGTGGAAGATAGGAGAAAATTCAAAGTTGCATTTCCCTCCCTGAATTTATGGGTTAAGATAACACGGTGGGAATGGAAGATTCCAGGAGCCCGACACGCACCCAGTTCTGGATTCGCAGGGTGCAGGCCACAGGATGCCTTCTGCAGGTGACACCATCCACCAAGGGGGCAGGAGGGAAGTACCACGGGGCAGATAGATGACTGGTGTCTGGCTCAGAGGTTGGATAGCTTCTGGTCAGGATGCTGGGCAGGGCTGGATTCAGAGACCCCAGATTAGGTCCCTGCATTATCCTCTTTCATAGGACCTTGGCCATGCTCTCGACAGTGTCTAGGGCAGTCCATAGCTGTTTATTTCTTTGGTGCTTATTTGGCTAGTGACTGTCCCCCTCTCTAGAAGGTAAGGTCCACAGTTTAGATCCACTGTGCAGAGCGCATGCATGGAGTAGGTGGAGATGGGTGTTGGCAGACTGAGTGAACGAAGGGACAGATGACGGACAGAGCCCTCCTCCCTTCCTCACCTTCCCCTCCTCTCTCCCACCTCTCTCCTGCCCCCACTTCACCTTTCCTTTGCTCCTTCTGGGCCCCAGTCTCGAACCATGGTGAGAAAGGAACATAAGCAACTGTGTGGATTCCTTGGCTCCTGCCAAGGACCTGAGGGCTTTAGAAGCGTTTATTTGCTAGAAATGCTCCTGGGGCATTTTTCTGTCTTTTCCAAAATGGATTCACATTTGGAATCAGCGCTGGGTCCCCATCACAGGAACATTATGGTGATGCAGTTGCTTTAGGTGCTCTTCCTGATGTGGATTGGGTCAAATGTCACAGAAAGTAAGTCCATAAATACACCAACCCCCTTGTTCTCAAGTATATGCAGCTAAGTGCACGATTCAGAAATCCTATACAATGTTTACCGCCCTGCTGCATTCTGAAAACCAGTCATAAACATGAAATCGACACAGAGGTTTCCCTCGGGATTCTTGGGAATCCATTTCTTCATCAAAGAGCCACCAGGGACATCAAAACAAAGCTCGGTTTCTTAGGCCTTAATTGTCTTAAAAAAAAATCACATTACTATTTTTTTTTCTTAAGTATCCCATTGATTTATGAGTTTCTCAGCGTTATCTCTTTTTGCTCGTTTTGCAGCAGAACCAAATGTAAAAGTTAGTTCCTTCATCAAAGTAACATGAAAGGAGTAAGTTTTATTCATTACTGAAATTTCGACTTATCAGATTAGGTGTCATAATTTACATTATTTACTATCTTTTGATACTTGGTGATCTGTATTTGTTCTGTGTTGATCAATGATTACGGTATTTTTAAAAAAAGTCATTTGGCTGGGTGAATTTTTGGTCTTTAAGCTCCCTGGAAATATGTAAATATATATCCTGGTTTAGCCGAGACGGGAGGAATGGGGTTGATGAGATATTTGTCGAGATAAGAGGAAGGAAGGGGCTCCTGCACAGAGAGACAGCATGACAGAGATTAATAAATCTTGCCCGCATCCCTATTTAAGTTATTTTTACGCAGACAACAGTGAGTAAGATTTAAGAGTGAGCAAGCAGTCCTATTTATAGAACACCGTTTTTAAATGCAGTGGTTGAGACAGTGAAAGAAAGAATGGAAAATGCGAGAGATCACCTCCATACCGAATGCCGGCTTCCCCTAACTTCCCGGCACCATAGAGAATTTTTGCAGGAGACCAAAAAGGCATGCCAACCCTTGCTGAGGTCCTGAGAAATCGCTTTGGACACTGCAGATTGTTCTAGAAATGCTCCCTGGGTTTAAGTCTGTGTCTGACTCGGAGGTGGGGTGGGGAGCCAGTGTATATATTGTCGGAAACTGGGCCTGGGTAGGTCTGAAGAGGGGAGTGCAGGGAGAGTGTGGAGCGTGCTGCGTGGGCACAGATCCTCGCTGGGCAGTGCGCATCGCCTCTTTTGCAGGTCAGCCACAGAAAGTAGGACCGCCGAATCCGCGGGCACGTTTGTACCAGAGTGATTACTGAGAGCAGGGTTCAAATTTAGGCTCTTGTGATGATCACAGGTTCCTCCACGTTAATCGGCAACTCAAGTCTGGAGATTTAACTTGTTCTATCCGCTCTCCTAAATGGGCAGGCCAGATGGGCAGGCCAAGTCACCACAAGCTGCTTGATTGACATAAATGTTACCGGACAAAGAAAAGAGAACACACCTGCTCTTAACAATGAACACGTCTTCCTTCCTAACACTGCATCTGTTCCTTGTAACACTTTGGTTTTACTAGTCTCAAGTGGGCCTTATTTTCTACTAAGAGTAGAACGTTTGAATTTGTATGGAAATACTGCTGGTTTACAGGTGGGAGATGTGAACAAAAGCCACATCCTGACCTACCCCTGAGCGCGGACGCTCTGAAAAGCATTTGTCTTTTGTCTTGTGAAGAAGCATCTGTAAAATGGGCCATTTTGTGGCCAACCTCTCCAGACTGTGGAATGTGCATTTTTGCTGAGGTGGTAGAAGGAGATGTGAACTATTTTAATTACCGATTTTGACTGATGTGAGCCTTGCCTCTTTTATTTTGTCTTTTAAAGATTTTATTTATTTATTTATCAGAAAGAGAGAGAGCACAAGCAAGGGAAGTGGTAGGCAGAGGTCGAAGCAGTCTCCCCACTGAGCAAGAAGCCCGATGTGGGATTCGATCCCAGGACCCTGGGATCATGACCTGAACGCTTAAGTGACTGAGCCATCCAGGTGTCCCGAGCCTTGCCTCTTTTAATATTGAAATGAGGAACCAGGAAATAGTTTTAAGCTTCATTTTACACAGAATTTAAACAATTCTTATTGTCTGCTGTGCACAAATACAGTGAAAGTTTAGAGTTCTTTTTTCTAGATACCTGAACTCTCAAATTACTGGATATTTCTGCAAAAGCTACAGTGGTGATAACACTCTCAGTGCAGATCGTGATGACCTCAGGGTCCCCAGGTGCCCTCTGCATCCTCAGGGGACCTCCATGAGGATCACGTTCAGCTGGGACTAGAACCCCCAGGAGGCAGGATGCTTGCCGAGGTGGCCTGCGCCACACGCTGAGGAGCTGGGCTGTGTGAAATGGCCGACGGCAGTGGAGACCCTCACCATTCACACCTTTTCCTAATATTGAGTAAAACATTGACATTCCTCATGAAATCTCTGGTTCCTCACTCACTGATTGAACTTCGGGGTGATGGCAAGATTTCTGTGATTATGTCCTAAGACAGAAACAAAGTCTGAAGATAATTAGAACCATTGCAGTTCTGTGTGTTTTTAAATTTTATTCCCCCTTTTTTTTCTACATAAAGGACCTGAGTTACGCTGTGGAAACTTATGAGTAAATATATTTTCTCATTAGAGAGACCCGAGATTCATCTCTTCTCTCCACTGTGGCCTGATTTGATCTTGGGTTCCCACAGGACACCAGAAACCCCAAATCCCAGCCTGCTTAATTACAGTGTTTATTTCTTAATATTGGCTGTAGAGCATTTTTAATAACTGATTTGTAGCTGCCCGGGTAGAAATAACAATGCTTTGTAGTATTACATGGGAGACTTCAGGGGTGAGCTGAAGACCCCGACTCCAGCTTGGGCAACTTGATACCGTAGATGGGGCTCCATGGGTAATTTGTCACCCATCCTGGAGCTGGTCATTGCCGTTCCTGCAAAGGGTAGTCACTTGCCTATCTGATGGCCAGTGAACAAGAAATGCATACCAAATGTGAAATGCTCTCTAAGAAAAGAATTATTCTTTCATAAATTATTTAGGTTGGTGAAACCTAAGTTAGCAGTTCCTGTGTGGTACCTTGACATGAGTGTAGAAAGCAAGTGGGATGGTTAATTACCAGATACGTGTGTATTATGACTCGCCAAATCAATACCTGTTAAATCTTTGGTGGCTACCGTTTTACAATAGACCTGATGGATATTTACATAGAAAGCTGGGAGGAAAAATTCTGACCTACACGTGATATTGGTATTTGTCTTGGGCAATTCCTTTGATCAGTGGTTCGTCTGTGTCTTGTGGCATCTCATGTCACCAGCCCCAACCACCCCCCTTGTTATTTATGGTCACAAGAGACCCCTCATTCTCCCTTTTGCCCCATCGCTGATGATGGGAGTAGGACAATATGCTGTGGGCTTTGGTGGCATCGGGTGCTTGGAGGCAGTGGGAGTAAAGGTTACGGGAAGACCAAAAATATGGAGAAAGGAGCTGCCCCAGCCCCATGTCAGGGTAACAGGAACAGACGGGAGGAAGGAGGAGGCAGGCTGCCTCCACCGTGGGCCCTGTTCTAGTAATGTGCCTCCGTCTGGACCTTCTCAGCTATGGATCAAGGCCACTGGTTCTCAATGCCCATATGGGCTGGGGCAGGGAAGAAGAAGCTAAGGAAATTTCCTGGAGAGTTGTTCCCCTCAAGAGTCTCGTATTGGAGATTCTAAGGCCGGCACCATTTTGGGAATGGGCTATAGCTGGAAAAAGTTCCTCAGGTCTCCTTCCAACGTGTACCTTTGCCATCATTTTCCCCACCCCCATAGGCCCCCAACTTCGTGCAGAAGACTCAGCTAATAGTTTATATATTTCCCAGCTCTGACCACCAGAAAGTCTGGTTCTGCAGCTCTGGGGGATGCATGGTTTAGGAAACGGCCTTATTTTTCTGATCCAGGTGGCCCATAAGCCACCTCTGGAAACACACACACTTGGAAAGGGGCTTCCTGGCCCTCGCTGGACGTAGAGGGCCAGACACTGGCTAGAAAGCCAACCCAGTGAAGTTTAAAGTGGACTTCAATTCTTGGTGAACTCTGTATTGAGTAATGATTTATTGGCAGGGATTAACATATGTGAGGCTAGGTAGTCATTGACTATTGTATCAATTTGGGCAGGTTGGGGGAGAGATGGTGGTAAAAGCTGGAAACAGGGAAGACCCTGAATAGGGAGAGGTATGACCCCATCAGGGGCACTTCTAATTTGGCTGCTAGTAGCTTGGGAATCATTTGCATCTAAACATATATATATATATATATATATATATATATATATGTGTGTGTGTGTGTGTGTGCATGTATATGCATGCCATTTTTTCTTATTGTCAGAGTTTCTTGGATGTTCTGGCTTATTGCTAGCATGTGCTTTGCTTTTGGACCTGGTTCCCTTTTTTTTCCCTCACATTGACCCCTTCCTTGCTAGCAGTTGGAGTCCTAGCAGAGAAACCCTTTGAAACCTACATGTAGTCCCATTGCTCCAAGCAGGAAGCCAATAGTGTGAAATCGAGTGGGTGATTGTACTGAGCAGTCTTGAGAGATGAGCTAGGGCAGATTGAGACAGGACAGGAAAATGGATCTGTTTGCAGCTTGAAGTTTTGCTTTGGTGCCAACCTGGGAATATGACATATGCCTTCATTCAAATATCGGTGCTCAAGCTCCTTCCAAAGTCAGATAAAACCACTTGGGGATCATTTGCTCTTTTGGGTTTTCTTGGTCTCTGCCTCCTTCTTTGAGGCAGATGACCCCAAATTGGCCGTATTTATCATATGAAGCATGCGCTGTCATGCCAAGTTGTCACAAAAAGAGAAAATGGCGCATCAGGACATATATGCATTTTTAGACCTTGTCACATGTATGATAAAATTGAGGACAATTACTAGTGGCAGAATAATCCTTTCAAAACACCGTGTCCTTGATTTTTGAACTAAAATAGACTTGAATGTGTGCTGGAGAGAGGCCTAAATTCAGAGCCTTAAAAAATATCCTTTTGTGTCCTGAGATCTTATTTTAGATAATATTAAAAATAACTTTCCCTCCTAGGCATCTTAAACAAGTTTGATGTTATAATGCTTTGGCGATTTTATTGTGATTCACTGCAGAGATTATCTTTTTAGAGCGGCTGTTTTGATATTTAGCTTTAGAAGAAAATGGTATGAAAGACATCACAGGCTGAAGAAATGTGATTTCTGCTTACTCAGAACTACAGGAATTAGGGGAGACCCCGTTTCTTTGCAACAATAGGCTCCTACTCCTACGTTCCCTTAAAAGGGGGGCATTGTGCTAGGAAGTCAGCAGCTCTGCCGAGGGAGTTCGCAGAAGAAGATCTCGTCTAAAATAGCTCCTAGTCCCTCTCTGATCTGGAGTTCTCAAAACCGCCGCAGTTTGTACGGACTGTTCTCTTTAAAATTTTGTACTGGCGCAGGTCACTCTCTTTTGATCTCTCCCCCGTGGGAAGGGCATAAATATTTCCATCATCAAGTTTAATGACCTGCAAGAGACTCACGAGTCATTGTAAATGGTTAAACACTTTCCCTAGAAGAAATACAAATGAGAGGTTGTGTGACTCAGATTTATTATTAGAGTAAATCACCTTAACCCGTAGAAAATATTTATTACATGCTGTAGTAAGTGTGGAGTGTTTTCCCCTTCGGTTCCTAGTATCTGCCTCCCTCTGCAAGCATGAGCATCATTAGGGCCGGGATGTCTAATGGCCCAGCTGCTTAGGGCCGGGCAGGGAGCCCCCTGCAGTGGAGATGGATTTGCAGGGACCAGAGAGGCTTTCGGCTTAGTCCCTTGTCATTATTTTCACCTTCCTGTCTCTCTCCTTGGAAACTGAAGCAAATATCCGAATCTCTGTGCACACATGAGATTATGGGAAGAGAGCCATATTGCCCCAGGGTCCAGAGCCTCTGCTGGCTTTTACTGATTTTGCAGGGGGTTTCTCTCACATGGGCAGGTTGGAGGCACCTGCAGTGATCCCTTAGCTGAAGTCTAGAAGCAAGGGACAGGGTCCTTTCAGCCTGTGGGTGACCCACTCAGGGGTGCCCATGCAAGTCTAGAGATCTTTGCATGGGGGTAGGCTGGTATTTAAATATTCTTCTAGAGGATCCAGGCATGGGCATTCTGGGTTCTTGGGAAGCTCTAAACAGAGCCACGAGACAGGAGGTAAACTCCGTGGAGCTATTATTTTAGGCAGATGGAAATAAAAGCCTCCCTCTCCCCCCTGCCCTTTTATGATTTGATCATTTTGAAAAGGAGTATGATCTTGACAAATTGTGGCCTTCCGTGAAATCAGTGGTTCTAACCAGGGGCAATTTCACCGCCCCCCCGCCAGGTGACAATGGGCCATATCTGGAGACATTTTCAGTTGTCACAGTTCTCTTGGGGGAGGGGATGCCACTGGCCCTGGAGGCCATGGATGTTGCTCAATGTCCCACAAAGCTCAGGAAGGGCACCCCTCCCCCACTGTGATAAATAATTATCTGGTCCAAAATGTCGGTCTTGCAGAGGTTGAGCAACCCTAAGTTAAATAGTGTGGGGCTTAGTTCCTACACCAGAATATCAGGTTTGTTTTTCTCTGTGGATGCCGTAGTGGCCCTGGAGAGACAGCAAGAAGGAAGCTGTTCTGAATCTCAGTTATAATTCCTGGGCTAGCAAACTCATCGCTGCTGATACTTGTTATTGATTAAGCTTTATTTACTATCTGCTTTTTTTTTTTTAATTTTTTTTTATTGTTATGTTAATCCCCATACATTACATCATTAGTTTTAGATATAGTGTTCCATGATTCATTGTTTGTGCATAACACCCAGTGCTCCATGCAGAACGTGCCCTCCTCAATACCCATCACCAGGCTAACCCATCCTCCCACCCTCCTCCCCTCTAGAACCCTCAGTTTGTTTTTCAGAGTCCATCGTCTCTCATGGTTCTTCTCCCCCTCTGATTTCCCCCCCTTCATTCTTCCCCTCCTGCTACATTCTTCTTCTTCTTTTTTTCTTTCTTAACATATATTGCATTATTTGTTTCAGAGGTACAGATCTGAGATTCAACAGTCTTGCACAATTCACAGCGCTTACCAGAACACATACCCTCCCCAGCATAAAAAGTAAACCAAATCCATATCCCCTTTCCAGCCGAGTCACTAAGAACAGGAGTGTCGAGGTGTTCCTCCAGCCCTTTTTCCCCTCAAGTGATTATGCTAATTAGTGTTTGATCAGATGATTAAATTATAATTCGATTAATCCTGCGTGCAAAGTGCTCGGAATGCATTTCTCTCGCCTGGTTACCCTGTGCCCGAAGCACCCTGTTCTGCTGGCTGACGGAGGCCTGCTCTTCCTGAAGATGTGGATTTCTGTTTTCAAAGCACTGCAAGTCCTTTGTTGCACGGTAGCAGGGAGAGGGGATATTTCTGTAACCTGTTCTTCCAGGCAGAGGCTGGGCTGCAGAGCCCTCTGGGAAACATGGAAACCCTAGTTAGGAAGCACCAATTATTTGAAGACATGGGATGCGGAGAAGTGCTGGGAGGGCAGGGAGCGCCCCCGCCTGCCCGGAGGAGGCTGTGAAGCTCCCAAGGCCACCAGCTCGGCCTTTGGCTCTGGAAGGCACCTTCCCTGCTGCCTTCCTCCCAGTCTGGGGGTCATGTGAGCGTGAACTCCCTGTGTGTGGCTGGTCATGGAGCCGTGTTCTCTGTGTTTATTTCAAGTGTGTATTTCCTGAAAATAGCGTTCCACCATTTTGTTTTTGTGTGTTTTAGTTTTTAATAATATGGCTTAAGGTGCCGGTGCTCATCACTGTCTGCTTTTCCACGCCCAGAACTTTCATCTAGGTGGCTTGGAGGTGTGTTGAATGAATGCTTATGAAATGCCCTCATAGGAGAAACTTGAGCTGAGTTGGAAAGAGTGTGAACGGATGCCACGTTCAGGACGGGAGGTTGCCATGGCTCACCTTGTGGTTCCAGGAGCATGGCGGTGGTGGGACTTTTCTTTACACCCTGTCCCTTTCTTCTCCCTTTACGTTTTTGTAGTGGGGGTTGTCCATTTACTAGAAACATCACTATTTAGGATATGTATTTTTTTCTATAGAATGTGTGCGAGTTTGGGTCTGGCTGGAACTTGCGACATTTGCATTTAAGAACAGGCCAGAAGGTGATACATTTATCATCCGTCCCACATACCTCATCCTGAGAAATGCTGGGACCACAGAATTAATGACAGTATAGGGACTAAATACCTGCTTAGATTTTCACATCTCCCCTATTTGAGAAGTGTGCAATATCATTTTTTAACGGATTTTATTTATTTATTTATTTAGCATGAGTTGGGGAGGGGCAGAGGGAGAGGGAGAATCTCAAGCAGACTCCCCGATGAGTGTGGAGCCCCATGCAGGGCTCCATCTCACAACCCTGAGATCATGACCTGAGCAAAAATCAAGAGTCGGGTGCTTAACCGACTGAGCCACCCAGGTGCCCCATGTTCAATATCATTTGTAACAGATTATAATCTTTTGATTTTCTTTGAAGAATGAAATTCTACTTGTAATTCTTCCCATATAAAAACGAAAGTAAGAGGAAACTCACACTTACTGAGCATCTAAAGCATGTAGGCACTTGGCTCACTGTCTTACGCGCACTTGTGTTTCTTAGTAATGAGTGATGATGATGTCAATGGCAATCACAGGCATTACGTATTGCTAAGATGCGAGGTGCAACTTTAAGAGTTTATGGTAGTGCCTATAATGCCCGAAGCTGGGAGGGAGGCATTCTCACCACCATTACCACGGTAAGGTGGGGTTAGACTTTGTGCTGTGTGTTCCATAGCTGACAAATGGCAGAAATGGGCCTGGAAGAAAAAAAAAAAAACTGGCCCTGAGCCCAGGTCTGAGTGCAGACCCACACCGCTGTCCGGCCTCCATGCACCCTCATGCGGTCCAATGAGAAAGTACTTCCAGCATCAGTTTTGTAGACTAAGAGACCAGGGTTTGCAGATGTTGGACATGGACTCTGGTCAGACGGGGCCTGTTGATTCCAGGTCCCTGTTATCTCTGCATTGTGAGCATCCCCAGATCCTCCAAACAAAGCCATATTGACTTGTTTGACTTTTTTTTTAAACTTTGAAAATGATGATGTTAAATTTCCTTTATTTTTTTTTTTTTAAAGATTTTATTCATTTATTTGAGAGAGAGCGAGAATGAGAGACAGGGAGCATGAGAGGGAGGAGGGTCAGAGGGAGAAGCAGACTCCCCGCCAAGCAGGGAGCCCAATGCGGGACTCGATCCCGGGACTCCAGGATCATGACCTGAGCCGAAGGCAGTCGCTTAACCAACTGAGCCACCCAGGCGCCCTTAAATTTCCTTTAAAAGTTGAGCCATAGAAACTTGTTTTGAGAAATTGAAATATCATTTCTGAAGAATGAGCGTATAAATGGGGAAAATTCATTTACTTTTCCTTGTCAGCCATGGTTTATGCACTTGTGCTAAGTTAGGCAGGTAAGGGACAGGTTAATTAACTTTTATCCACTTCAGTGGTGGAGCTATTTTGTGGCATCATGTTCTGTCGTTGGTGTGCTTAAGAGTGACATTTATATTCTGTTCGTGTCACGTGGTGGGACCTTCCCCAGCCCCCAAGTTTAAATTGTGTGTCTGTTTTTAAGTACATTACAGTTCATTTGTCTTGAGCAGACCGTCAGTTCTCACAGGTCATAAAACTAGTTTTTGAAGCTGGTAATTGAAGACTGGTAACCAGGTGTGTGTTTAGCATCAACTAGGGTGTTAGGAAAAAAAGACACAAATTAGTTTTGTGCACACAAGCTTAATTATTTTACTGGCTTGTCCATGGGACAAGTATCCCGAAGAGTTGAGAAAATACTACCTAGACATTCCCACTTGCAGCAAGTAAGGATAATGTATGTGTGTGCATGCCTGTGAATACACCTGCCATGATGTGGCAGCATTCTTACTGTTCGGTGCTTACATAACATTCGAACCAGTTTCTCATACAGGACATATTAGCCTTCTGAGGAGCGTAGGAAGCTCCAGTGCCCAGATATGATGAAAATAGCCCAGCCATGTCAGTGCTCAGAGCTTGAATGACCCATGTTTCCCTTGGCTGGTGGAGCTGTTTCTTGACTGGGTAGCCTCTTGGGGTCACTGCTTGGGGTTCATTGGTAGGAGGTGCATACTCCGCTTGAGGCTCATTGGTGGGACGTGCTAATGGAGTCAAGGCCTGGATCCCCCAGCTGGACTCCTGTCACAAAGTTTGCCTGCATTTCTATCCACTCAGCCACCTCGCAAACCTTGAGTTCTGATCCCATAGAAGACCTGACCACAGAGATGAGAAGATATTGGGGGTATGCCTGTGGGGTCACTGTTGTGTGGTGTGCTGACCAAACCTATTTATAATAATTGCTAATACTTTTTTTTAAAGACTTATTTATTTGACAGAGAGAGAGAGCGAGAGCAGGAACACAAGCAGGGGAAGTGGAAGAAGGAGAAGCAGGCTCTCTGCTGAGCAGGGAGCCCAATGTGGGGCTCGATCCCAGGACCCTGGGATTATGACCTGAGCCGAAGGCAGACGCTTAACGACTGAGCCACCCAGGTGCCCTAGTGATTGCTAATACTTACAGAACACTGACCATGCTCCAGGTGCCGCACTGAGTGCTTAATTATATCATCTCATTTAATCTTCACTCAAATCTTTGAGATACTTCCTCATATTATGCCTCATTTTATCCTTGGGAGGAATCAAAGTGCATCACCTCTTGGAAAGGTGAAGAGGCTTTGTGAAAGTCATATATCCAGCTAGCAGTGAAGGCAGGATTTGAACCCGGGCAATCTAATTCCAGAATGCCTCTGTTGACTACCTGCCCATACTTGTCCATTAACGAGCTCCCGATATTTGGGCTGGCTCTTGAACGCACACAGCAGTTGAAGTGGCGATATTTATCTGGAAACCTGGAAATATGGGTTATGCCGGAGGGTTGGGATGGGCTAGATGGCTTTCTTAAGTTTTCTTGGAGGAAGATGCTGGGAAAACGTGGCAGTGTGGGTATAGTTTGGGACTTTCAGGGTCTGTTTGTTCCAATCACAACATTTCTAGGATCTCAGCTCTTTCCTGAGCTAGGATGCTCAGCTGGCGAAGGATCGCCAGGCCCACACGGCCTGTCCCGTGCTACCGAGTGCCAGTCACCCCCACTTCCCAGCTTGTAGCTTTTCCGTATCTATTCCCATGGTGTTTGGATTGAAAACTAAACCCTCCAGATTTCAGAGGACTGTGCCCGAAGCCTTGTCTGGTGCATCACCTGACAGTTGGCGTTGCTGTTTTCGCTCTAACAGCGTTCCCTCTGATCCCTTTCACCTGGATGCCCAGGCCTACCCTGAGCTCCCCTTGTCTCAGAGACTTTAGACTTTAGGGTACACCTGATTAAACCCAACCCAGCCTCGATGCTGCCACACTGGAGCAGCTGAGCTGGCCTGGGGAGACACGCACTGCTGTTCTGATAGGTCTGAAGTTATGGCCACAGACCTCAAGTGGGCCCTTACATCTGTCCTCGGTCCCACTTGACCGACTGTTGCTTCCTGTTTCTGTGGGAAGACGCTTTTCCACCTTCTCCTTCCTCCGCGAACCTCAAACGCCCTCCATTCTTTCACCGAGAACCTAGAAGCAGTGAACTGCTTGGAATATCCCCTCCCCTACCCCCAGTTTATCATGGCGTCGTGTCTTGCCCTGGTATGATAGTTTCCCTTCGCCCCAGTAGTGAGGGAGGGACTCAGTTATGGGGATGACGGGACCCTGACTCTGGACCCTGAACAGAGGAGGTCGACAGCCAGATTTTAGTCATGTATGCTCCTGGCCCACGGGATGGAGACGTCCACACGGGGCAAGGCCACACTCGGGAACAGAGTGAACCACAGAGGAGGCTTTGCATTGTTGAGCGTGAGTGCCCCTCGGTTCACACAGAGGACGTGGTTGGCTTGTAGGAGTAACTGCACAGGCCCACAGGCCGGCAGGCAACTGACACCAGCACTCAAGGGTGAGCGGGGACTGTGCCTGGTCCCCGACGGGGAGGCTGATTAGGCTGGGGGTCTGTCTGTGGGAGCAGAGTGAGAAAGGAGGACTAGTGACCTGGCCATTTGTAGCCCTTCTGCTTTTACCAGGTGTGGAGGCAACACGTGACCCTAACGTTAATTTAAGGCCCTGCACCACAACACCCGTGTACAGCACCTTCCACCCCTGACTCTAGAAGCACCTGCCTCATTTCCCCTCAAAGGCTGGGGTGTCCTTCCGTATCCGGAACTGCACTGCCTCCCACCCACTCAAGGACTTTGGCCTCACATCTGTGCTCTCACTCTCAGGCATGTCCCGGCTTCCCTGTCTTCCGGGTCACATACTACCCGACGTTCTCTGTCCCATCAATGCAGAGCACATGATCATGCAAGACACTGACGTGTGGAATGCACTAACATGCAGAACGTGCTAACACGTAAATGCACCAGCCTATAGCACATGCTCACGCGCAGAACACGCTACCAGACGAACCCGGTTCTTCTCAGCGCTCCCCTCACCCACCTCCTTTCTCTGACACCATTTAGGGCAAAGCTCCCCGTAAGAGTGGCGCATGGCAGTACTTCTCGCGCGGCTGAGGTGAGGACTCGTGTTCAGGGTCCATGCGCTGCAGATCGGCGTGTGGCCCCCCAGTCCACGTCGAGCACCACTCGGCACGTGAGTCTCACAGTACGTGGGGTGCTCTGTACCCCGGGGGCTGAGAACAGAGGCCGTGGATCACGTGCTCCAGTGCGGTGGCCCCTCAACGTTTGCAGTCGCCTCCCTGCAGACAAGGGACAGGCCGTCAGTCTGCACACGCTTTGAGGGGGGCTGTCTGTGCTCCCCTAAGTCTCTCAGACACACTCTTGTCCGTGTCTTCTGTCCAGATCCACTCACACTGCTGGTCGGTGTCACAGACGACCCCCATGTTTCTAGTCTTCATCTTGTGAGATCCTCACTTTTGACACAGCAGGTCACTTTCCCTGGGATCTTGGGTCTCATACTCTGTAGGCTTGTCTTCTGCCTCTCTGATTTCTCCTTCCTGTTGTCTTCCTGGAGTCTCTTCTCCAGTACTCCAGGGCTCAGTACCCCAGGGCTCAGTGCACAGACTTCCCCTCCCCCTGCCATCTCTACTTACTCTTTCTGTGATTTAATTTAGGCTGAGGCATGAAATCCCATCTGTATGCTGATGATGTCCACGTGCATATCTCCATCCACAGCTTCCCCTCTGAGCCACCACTCAGACCCTCCAACCCTCTGCCGACTCAACATCTCCCCTTAGAAGCCCTGTAGACATCTCACACTCTGACCTAACACAGAGCTCCTAACACATCTGCTCCCGTCCCAGGTCTTTGTCATCCACGTTGGGTGTTGCTGTTCATCCACCGCTCAGGACAGAGCCTTGGAGACACTCTTGACGGCCCTCTTTCCTTCCCGACTCATGCACACCACCAGCAGGTCCCAGTGACTCAACTTTCAGAATATGACCGTTTCTTCCACATCCACTTCAGTCACCCCTAACGTAAGCCC
This sequence comes from Halichoerus grypus, assembly GCF_964656455.1. Taxonomy (NCBI): domain Eukaryota; kingdom Metazoa; phylum Chordata; class Mammalia; order Carnivora; family Phocidae; genus Halichoerus; species Halichoerus grypus. Next base: position 4,982,342 of record NC_135712.1, read on the forward strand.
GACATTCCTTCCTGTAACCTGAAGGGCCTCCAGGACCTGGCTCAGGCTGGCCACACTATGCCGTCTCCTCTTCAGCCACACCAGACTTCTGGGTGTCGCTCCAACATGCTCAACTTGTACATGCTCAGCAACTCAGCTTTCCACTCCCTGCCCTTTCTTCCTGGGATGCTCTACCCTGGAACTTTGCACTGTCTGCTTTTTCACTTCATTCAGTTCTCTGCCCAGATACCATCTCCTAAGAGGGGCCTCCCATGATCATACGATCTGAAGTGGCCTTCTTGGTAACTCTGCCCCTCTTTGTCTCACCCTGTGTTTCCTCAGAGCAGTTATGGGTGCCTGCAATAATGTGGTTATTTGTCCATTATCTCTCCCCTCCAACCGGGGAAGCAGGGACCTTGTCTGCTGTACTCACCTCTGTGTCTTGGGCCCCAGGAGAGTTCCTGAACGCTGCAGGTGCCCAGCAAGTATTTGCCGATTGAATGAATAAGTCAATGAATGTTCGTTACAGGGCTATAACTCTTAGGGGCTCGATGTCATTGCTCTCTTTAATTCTATTCTGTTTTTTCCCGATGGAGTGACAGTATCTCTCTGCATACTAGGAGCTTCTTCCTGTAGAAGATTTGGACATGCATATTGATAGAGAGGTCAGCAAGCATCATGTCCTACGATTTCAACTCTGACCCATTCTCAGAGACATAACAATAAAAAAAAATACCTTAATTAAAAAAATCGTTGTCACTAGACTGAGGACAGTGCAAGAAAGAAGAACATTTTTGTAGGTCTTCTAGAGGTCGTGGCAAAATCCCAGGGAAGAGAGGAAAACTCACAACTGCAGAAGGGGCTGGGTGTGGTAATGCTCGTTCTGTTGGACACACGGAGCAGGTTCTGCAGTTTACAGAGGCAGAAACAACTTCTGATTAGACTGTTTAACAAGTGCTTCAAGGAGAAGGAGGTTTCAGGACTTGGCTTTGAAGGAGGTGCATATTTTCACTGGACAAGGTGGGCGGCAAAGAGATGGCAGGAGCAAAGGGGGAAAGCAGGAAAGTTCCAGATGTGGAGGGGGAGGCAGGAACTCCATTCAGCTTCTGTGCAACGTCCGAGGGGAAGATACATCTAAAATGGGACAGGGAGCAGAATGCAGAGAATTGGAATTCAAATTCAAATTCAATTTGTATTTAAGGCTTTTGTGTTAAAATCATAATCTAAGTCACATGAGTGGTTAGTGCCGTGTTTTGCCTGGAGTGCCCAGGAAAGCGTTGCCGAGAACCTTGGGGGAAGGGTGGCCAAGCAGAGTTGTGTTGGTGGCGCAGGAAGGGGACAGTCTGCCACTGGGACAGTGGTGGGTGGCGGGGTGCTGCCGGAGGGGGAGGTGGGCTGAACAGGGAATTCGGTGGTGAGAATCTAAGCGTGACTACTGGTAAAGTGGGGGGGGGGGTCTAGATTATCCCCAGGGACCATCTCACTATGTGGAGTCACTGGGAAACTGAAGGCATGAATAACGAACAAGTTTGCAACCTTGTACAATCATTACTGCCCAGACTCCTTCCCTTGAAATTTTTTTTTTTTGGTGGGGGGTATTGTATGGAATTTGCCTGCCTGAGAACTGTATGTCATTGGTGGGCTTTTATAGCGCCCGACGAGAGCCACTCTGTGATTTAGTTACAACCTGAGAGAGCCTGGAAACTGGACAGCAATTTGTACAGGGCAGGGGCCCACCCTGAGACAGGAACTAATGAACTCGAACCAGTGGAAAACCCGCAATCTTCATTTCTTTTAGTTCTCACATTTCTCCTGAAGGTAAAGCGTATGAAAGCTTAACATTGACCGTGAGTTTGGGTTGCAGTCTCGTGGTGGCACCACCATCTATTAATTGTAGATAATTGAGCTACATTTTGGTTCCCTTTCGTGTGAACCTGTTTGGGTTCTGTAGTCGCCAGAAAAGGAAGGGTCAAGCGGAGGCATGAAGATTTATAATTTCTGTCGTATACCCTAACTAGATTAACCGTAAGAGGCACCAGTTTGGAATGTCGGCACCCAAACATCCATTTTCTTGTATTTGTGTACTGTGCTCCACAGAAATCTATGGTATGGTTAAAAATTGTAAGTTAAAAATTTTATTCCATGTTGTGAGTTTCCTGAAGTCTCTCCCTTCTTAAACAAGTCAAATTTAGATCCAGCAGAATTCAACTTAGTATAACTTCAACCTCAAAATAATTTACGGCTCGGTTCATAATCCACATTCTTGGTCTCATTTCTTGTTGTTGACTTCCAGGGTATCTTTTATGATTTATCTCTTTTGTCAGCTCCTTTCCTCTCTTCCTTTCTCTCCTTGCCTTCCACATGTGTTCACATTCAAGTCACACACACTCTAGGTGCCCTTAGATTAAGCAGTATTTCTTACAATCCATTTATAAAAAACTCCTTTGCTTTTGTATTTACTGATAAAGAGTTGTGCTTTCAAAACTGAAAATTGAAAAACTCAGTTTTCAAAACTGAAAATCATATGTATATATGATTCATGCTGAATTGTGATTAGCTCAAGGGACTGATCATTGGTAACTGGAGGTTACTAATGTTAGTAATGGCTGATCATGAAACCAACATAAACTCACCAGTGGGTTTTCTTAGGAAAGGATTTTTTAATTAACCAGAAAATATTTACTGTGCATATCTTATGCCCATTGGGAGTATGGAATAAGAGAAGAAAAGTAGAAAGAAGATTTCTGCCCTTGAAGAATTGGTCATTTCATTGGAAAATCATGATATGTAAATAAGGAAACAAGATCTTTTTAAAACTGAGGCATCATAGACTGATAAGAAGATAAACTGGGTAATCTAATTTAGTTAGATTTAAAAATGAGTTGCTGATGGTTCTGAAAAGGGATTATATTTAAGAAAGATGAGGGAGCACGCTTTGTGAGGTGAAATCAGGGAAGGCTTCATGGAAGAAGAACAGCTTTAGCCGAATCCCATGGGGCATGGATCAGGGATGGACAGCAATTTGAGGTTGGGCTGGGCTTTGGCAGCAATGGTGTGTGTGTGTGTGTGTGAGTGTGTGTGCACGTGCACACACGTGTGTGTGGGCATGTGTGCGTGCAGCTTGTAGGCTTGGAAGTAAGAGTGAGCATTATAAATCTGTTGACTGATCCCATGGTTCCAGAGGAAGCTGAGAGCAAAATTCAGGCTTCAACAAGAAGATCTGAAAGACTCTCAGAGTAAGGCGGTGTGGGGAAAATGAAGTTTCCCATTGTAGTGAGCCGTTTAGAAGCGGTCCGAAGCACGTGTGCTGGACTCAGACTTGTGGCAAGCAGCTGTGGTATAAAGGTAGGAATGATTACAGCTACTTCCAAAATCCCAGAGTTGGCACTAAGTTTTTACAACATGGAAAGGAGAGAGTTTTTATTTAAGGCAGGAAGAGATGAGTGGAAGAAATAAAATAAGAAAAATGCAGTGAATTCCCCATCACTTACAAATGAAGAGCTTTACAAAAGGTAAAATTTATGACCTCTCTGCATGCTAACACGAGCCAAGTTTTATGATCCTATAATTATCTAAAATGTCTTGATGTCTGTACACACAGAGGGGTTTACACTGTAGATAGAATGAGTCAAGGCAAAGTCTGTTCTAAGATTATTTGCCCAGAAGAGGGTCTTTATCACCCTGCATGAGGAGTGTTAGGGCAAAAAAAAATTGAAGTTTAATTATTCATCAAAGCTATAACCTAGTCAAATTTAGTCTTATTTGAGACCTTCCCCTTAACCTTTTAGGGATGTAAATTGGATTTATATGTTAGTTCTCTGACTCTATTTCAGTTCATGATGTGTCTTAGCTTCCCTGTCAGTACATCTGAATGTCCAGGGGGCTTGCTATAGTTTTTTAATGAGACACTCTTCCTAAAGACAGACTTACATTTTTTACTTCCTATTTCCCCTCCTTAAAGAGAGTGATTCTATTATTTATTTATTTTTAAAGATTTTTATTTATTTATTTGACAGAGAGAGAGCACAAGCAGGGGGAGCAGCAGAGGGAGAGGGAGAACCAGGCTCCCCACTGAGCAGGGAGCCTGATGTGGGACTCGATCCCAAGACCCTGAGATCATGACCTGAGCCAAAGGCAGCTGCTTAACTGACTGAGTGACCCAGGTGCCCTGAGAGTGATTCTATTTTTTAAATTTCTACTGCAGTGACTCATTGAATGGTGTCTTTGGAAGACCATTCTGCATGTGGCACACAGGAGTGGTGGAGCTTGGGGAGACTTGAGGGGGACAGGGAGCTGGACATGAGAAGGGGTAGCCCGGGGTGAGGGGCGAGCTCTGGGGAGAGGTGGAAGGATGACATTGACAACGTCCTGACTTCTAGGACGGGAAGAATAAAACATTGCAGCTTGACAAAATCAAAACGTGGAGATGTTTTGGGAAATTAGAGTAAACGTGTTTGCCACATTAGGGTGAAGATACTTCCCTGATTATTGATAGTGGAGTTTAAAGCCATTTGTAAGTGAAAGACATAGAACACAGTCTGTCATTATGCTTTAGAGAAGTTATTGCTTTCATGAGGGAATGGATGTTACTTCACACGTCAGACCTGCAAGATTCCCCGTTTAAGGTGGCTTACAGCCTTGACGGAGCTGGGCTCCTCATCCAAAGACCCTCTCTTCTCTCTCCCTCCCTTTACCTTTTCTCCTGCCTCTGGACTTGAAGGTAATGTTTTTTTTTTGTTTTTTTCAGTACACAGGTGTGACTCTCACCTTTTACCCAGGTGGGTTTTTACCTTGCTGGTCACCTGCAGAAAGCCTTCATTCATATGTCCCGACGCGCACTACCTTCCTCCACAAATTTCCACCTTCCCACCTCATCACAGTCCTGACAATGACACCCTACTTTTTTATTTATTTATTTGACAGAGAGAGAGAGAAAGAGAGAGAGAGCACACAGGGGGAGGGTCAGAGGGAGAAGCAGACTCTCCTCTGAGGAGGGAGCCCAACTTGGGACTCGATCCCAAGACCTCAGAATCGTGACTTGAGCTGAAGGCAGATGTTTAACTGACTGAGCCACCCAGGTGTCCCAAGACACCCTACTTTTTGAGGCAAGATGCCTCAGAGTCCTTAGAGCCATGGACAATGAGATACGGATGGGACTCTGGCAGCTACCATCTCCAGTTTCTGTTTGAGAGGCCAGGGGGGAGGGGACCAAAGGTGTAGTGAACTTCTCTCATAAGATACATTAGGATTTGGACAGAGCTAGGATCCAACCAGCTGACCTGCATCCCGGTTGCAGATAATTTTCATCATTCTGAATGCATGAAGGAGAAGGATATTAGAGGAAACTGGGTAATCACATATGGGTCAAAGCAGATCAATATGTGCATACTCTATCCTAATAGCTTGGCCCATGATGCTCTCCTGGGTCGACTGAGATGGGTTCTTTATACCACAAGTTTGTGAATATTAGTAATTATGTGGCATCAGCTCTGTGTTCCTAAATGCGTGGCTTAATGAATGCTAAATATGGCTACGGTTTGAAACATGTCCACAGGTCATTGCATTTTTCTCCCAGGACTGAGCGTCTTTTGTGAAAGTCCAGAAAGATGTTCTAGTGACAGGGACACTCCCCCTCTTGTCTGGGAGGAATGAACATGAGGACAGAAGGTGCCCATCCCTGGGTGCAGCCCAGCACAACGCCGTGGCTCAAGGCAATCTGTGTTCAGTTATGATAAAATGTTAAATTAGCTGAAAGAGAATTTTTCTGGTTACTTGAGTTTGCCTTTTGGACTCCATTAATTATTCACTCATTAAATCATTTACATTAACTCTTTCTTCGTAGTCTAAAAATAATCAGCCTTTAGGCGGCTTACTGTTCTCTTATTCCTCACTCAGGCTTTTGTGGACAAGTAGCCCTGGGCCATGGAAAAGAATCCCACACACATTAAGGTGCTCAGTGTCGGATAAATGGGTGGAAGCAAAAATAGGCCGTATATGGCTTATTAGATCCCACGTTCTGGTTTCTTTTCCTGCTTCAGTGAGAAATAGCACAGGTGCACTTCAGATCTAAGTTTTATTTTAAATCTAGAAGAAGCCCTTTCTTAGAAAATAATTGGTCATTTTAAAGAACAATGTCTCATTCCAAAAAACAAAACAAAACCAAAAACATCTGTTTTCTTTTTCGTACATCCATTTCTTGTTTCCAAGGAGTTTTAGTTGTTACATAAATTTGGTGTCCTCTTTGGGATTATCATAGCTTCTCAAAGTGAAGTTTTAGAATAAAGAATGTTTTTGAGGCCATGCCATCCTCAGCCCGTCTGGGTGGAGAATTGGAAAAGCAAATAGGAAGTCGGGGCTCTCCAAACATTGAGTCACCGTTGGCTCTTCCAAGAGCAAATCATTCTGCTCCTGTGTGAGCCCAGAGCAGACGTCGGCTCTGGCTCTGTCGTTCTGTTAACAGAAGAGCCACTCATGGCCCGTGGCCCAGGGAGGTCCACGTGCGTACGGGTCGGAAGGGACAGCCTCTACCTCTCTTCTGATTTGAGGCCTGGGGAGCTTTCGTCACTAGGAGGTTTGTGAAGTGATGAAGTGCGGGGCATTCTATTCCTCTTACCTTCTTCTGTCTCCTATAAATGATGACAAATTGCCTAGCTGTAAATTTGAAAGTCCCTAAATGGCATTTTTGTCAAAGCCTTTAGAACAAAATGCTTACTCAGAGAGATTTTTAAGTATTGGGATCTGGGTGGCTGGGAGCAGGCCTAATTATTATGCATCATGACACAATGCATTATGCATCACCCTGGCTTTTCTGCTTTTTAAACACTTGTTATGGATGATGAAACTAATTTAAATGGACAAACAGGGCGCTCTCCTGCACATTATTCCTGTGATGTCATCTTCTTCCAGGGGGGTTTCATCGCTGCCTCCCACAGAAGCCCCTCAAACATGCACATTTTAATAAGACACTTTCATAATTAGCTTAGAGATAATTGTCAGTCAAGGGAAAATAACCTTTTATCAAAGGTGCCTTGAAAGTGGCGTGTTCAGAGAAGAAACAAGTGCTCTCATTTGCACTTATGCTTGCTTCTTTTTCCCTCCTGGCATTTCTATGGAATAAAATGCTACGAATGGGAAGGACAGGACAAGAAGGAAGAGTGTGGGTGTGCAAGGGGAAGGGAGCTGTCACATTGTTAAGACAAATGGGGCTTGGAGAATCCTAATTAAACCTGAAATTGCTTAGAAACGGGAAGTATGTATTCCTAATTGTTGGCACCAGGAAAAAAAAATCTAATTTACTGCATATCTTTAAATAAGGGTAACCCGTTCTTTGGCCATGTGAGATTTCAAGGCTTCCCTGTTGCAGAGGTGAAGGGAATGCCTTTGAAGGCCATGGAATCTGCCTCTGACGCCGGCATCTGACATCATAGACACACTGGAAAGGGAGCAGAGCTGGGAAATACGTGTAGATTTTGTTTCTGAATTTTCTTCTCCTGAAAGCATTCTGGTTGTATCCTGGGAGAATTTTAGTGCATTTGAGCCCTTGGCAATGTTATTTGAGTATTAGAAAAAGAAAATAAGGGCGCCTGGGTGGCTCAGTTGGTTAAGCGACTGCCTTCGGCTCAGGTCATGATCCTGCAGTCCCTGGATCGAGTCCCACATCGGGCTCCCTGCTTGGCAGGGAGTCTGCTTCTCCCTATGACCTTCCCCCCTCTCATGTGCTCTCTCTCATTCTCTCTCTCTCAAATAAATAAATAAAATCTTTAAAAAAAAAAAAAGAAAAAGAAAATAAATGTGGGTCCATATTCTTGAGACTCAAGGTGTATAGTCTCAAGAAAATAGGTTTGTTTTGAAGACAACCCTCTTATGTTGCTTTAAAAATCGTAAAATGTGGTCCCCTGGGCTAGGACTTTGGTTCCTATGGAGGTGCTGACGGTCTCTGATGCAGTGGGTGACCACGTCCCCTCCTGTCACTCACCTCTTGATCGGGTCATCAGCCCCCCCTTTCCATTAGAGCGGCTGAAAGGCTTCTAGCACTGCATTATCTTGACTTCATCCTGACATAGTCAGGGACAGAGCTAAGCACAAACCACTACCGTTTTTTTTTTTTTTTTTTTTTTTTAGCCTTTACCCAAGCTTCAAACCAGACTTCTCTTTCTATAGGACTTTGGCTTCCATTTTATAAAATACACATGTAACACAAAGCCTCTACCCTTTAATAAAACATTTTTTTTTTAAGTTCTTTCCATGGTAGATCAGAAGAAGTGCTAGACCGGGAGTAGGAGCTATGGTTGTGTCTCTAACTTTGGGATCCTTCTGTTTCTGGTTGAGTCTTTGCCTCTGGGATCTTAGTGGGATCTCAGCAAGTTCCTTATCTGTGGGGATAGCAACAACAACAACAACAACAACAAATATAATAGTGAGAGTGAGCGACAGTCTGCTGAGTGCTCACTAAATGTCAGGTACCGTACTAAGATGCTCATGTTTATCTCTCACCGGCAATCCTCTCTTTTATAGCTCTCTGCCCTTTGGGATGAGCAAACTGAATCACAGGAAGGTTGAAAAAGTTGCTCAAGGTCAGTTTGAACCCAGCTCTTCCAGCTCAGGACCAGTGTTAGTAACCCATTCCCTAAGTACTGGCTCATACCGCCTTTCATGTGCACCTCATGAAGTCGTTGTAAACATCAAACCAAAGGGTCATCATGCGTGTGAAAACACCTTGAAAAAGGATATCATCCTGGCGTTTGTCACACTGTTCTTATTACCATTTTCTCATCTGTGAAGCACACACACATTGGTACTCATTAAGTGGAAGAGAATTGATTAGCATTGGGAAATGTTGTCTTTTAATTTTTCCAGCAGAGGTTGGTGCCAGCTTTATCTTGGGAGATAAAACGACATCCGTTTTCTCAGATTCCCTGAATAGGTTCTTGGGTCTCCATGAGGCAGCAGCCCGCCTTTGAGGCATTATCTGTGTCAGCCCAGGTTGTGGCCTCCAGGAGTGGAGCCTTTGAGCTGAAACCAGTGAGCTTTGGGGGGAGAAAGAGCCTTATCTTATGGTGGTCTGTCCCTTCCTGTTTGTCCTGAGGAAGTTACCAAGCGCCACTCGGCCGGCGCCTCCAGTGCACAATCATTTTTGTTTTGGCATCTAGAGATAAACAACATGGCAGCAGGAGGAAGGTCGAGATCGGTGACAGTTGGTCTCTTTTCTCCATTCAGCTCTAAACTCCTGCCCCCTCACCCTGCTGTAGTATTTGAGCATTTCCTGCAGGAGCAGGTCAGTTCACATTTTGAGGATTTGATATGTGACTCTTCTCAAGTGCTGGCCTTTAATTTGTGCTTATTTTAAACTTGTAAATTGCAATCATGTTTTTAAACATTGTGATTGCTGTTTTTTTACTCATAAGAATATGAGATAAATAGGCCTTCACAGTGCTTCCTTTTGCTGTTATATAACTGAAGGTCAGTGTATGAAGCTCCTGGGCATTTCAGTTATCTGGTCTACCTCCTGTTAACTGGATGGCCTAGTTGCTTCTTGTGGATGGTCCTAGTATTTTTATTTTTGACTACTCAACAGCAAGACTGTGGCTCCAAGTCAATCAATCTCCAGTCAACATTTCATCTTGTTCTTCCATTATATCCTTTTCTTTCTTTACCCTAATACTAACTAAAATCTCTCGATGTCAGTGGGCTATTTATCAATGTTGCTGCTAAGCCTTTAGCACCAACACAGTAGAGATAAACAGTGCCCTTGCTCATCAGTGCACATCTTTGTGTGAGCTTTTAAAACAGCTCTTAGATGTAACTGAACAAAAGCAGTATTTCCTTCCATAGCGAGTCTTTTCACAAGAGATTCCAACATTTCTAACTTTGATCCTTTCTCTACTACTCTGGGAGGCGGGGCTCCCACATGTATCATTCTTAAGATTTCAACGACAACATGGGTAAAACTTCAAGCATGGTAGCATCAGGTTGAACACTGAACTCATTTTCTAAAAGGGGTCTGAGAGGTGCACCTGGACGTGGAAGCAGCTGGAGAGGCGTCATGGTTCTGTGGTTCTCCATGTGCAGGAAAATTGTGTAGTTGGCACACCCAGCCCCTTGTTTGGGGCACAAGAAAAGCTGTGTTTCAGAATGTTCCAGTTGCATTCTGGTCACATATGCTTATTAGTGCCTTTGCTTTCCGCTTCCTCTTGGGTATTATGTGGTCACTTGGCTGGAGCAGTGGATTTCAGCTGTGTCTGTGTGACAGCTGGAAAATCGCAAGTGACCAGAAGATCTAGTGAATCAGGCCTGCTTCACACCCCTGTGTTCCTATTTCAGTTATTTAGATTAATAGCTGTATGTTTGGTGTCATCATCTTCCGTCCTTTTGCCCAACCATGGTCTTTGGGTCAAAGCAATGTGGCTTCAAATTCAATCAGCTCATCACTTAGCCTTTTGTGGGATGAAAATCTCACCTCTTACATTCTTTAGTATATATTTGGCTGCATTTTCATGCAAATTTGCTCTTTGTTGTTTACTCCACTTGCTTCTACCCCCTTACCTCTCCTTATACTAGAAGCAGACTTTCTCTAAACACGTCTACATTCGTTGCCCCCGTGTCCTTACCTTGTACTCACTCAACACCCTGTCTGTCAGCTCTGTGCAGCGCTGTCCCTCTGCTAAGACAGACTGCTCCCAGGCCAGCAGGGACTTCCATCTTGCTCCGTTCAGTGGCTGGCTGACATGCAGTCCTCATGGTCTTTTTCAGCACGGGCGAGTCCCCCTTCCTCACTGGGACAACCTCAGCCTTGGCTCCCAGGCTCCCTCACTCTCCTGCTTTCTCCTGTGTCTCTAGTCTTTGCCAGCTCATGTCTGGTCTTTCAGCATTAGGCCCCCTGAGTGCTCAACCCTTTGTCTTTATCCCCTGCTCTTTCTTTAGATGATAAGATGCAGGCCTATGACTTACTAATTCCTGCTCTACTCTGAGTCTCAGACCTGTATGCTCAGTTGTCGAGACATGTCCACTTGGAACTCAGAGTCACTTCTAAAGTGAATAGTGAATAGTGCCAACCAAATGCTGTCTTCCCTCCATCCCCCACAAATAGCCATGCCGTAAGATGTGGGTAAAGATGGTTCAGATATATCTTTAAAGAGAGCGCAGGAGGTGGGAGGGAAGTCAGGTATCTTGGGAGCTCTGGGAGTGGTCGTTTTTGCATGCTGTGGTGGCAGGGATGGTTGTGTGGGTTTTGGGGGACATTTTAGGGTGTAGCATGTGGGCTCTTGTGCTGAAGCCCCGGTGTGGGCACCAGGAGGTTACCTGGGAAGCCTGGGGTGCTCTGGTATGATGGTCTTTGCTCTAAGCACCCACAGTGAAAGTGAAAAAGTTTGTTTCTTATTAAGAGTGGCTGTTTAGGGTGAAGATTTTGTGAGGTTAAGTGCTAGGGATTTCTGCTACCACCTATTTGTTATATTACTCTGGTTATGCCCATTCTTGGTTATTTTTTCCCATCTAAATTTCCCTCCCTCTTTATAAGCCATCCCTTCTACTCCCCAACACCAGGAGTTTGGAGGATGGAGAAAGAATATTATATTTTCACTGGAGCACCGTGCCTCAGATGGAGAACATAGCAATTGTGAATCACAAGCCAAAGGGGGTAAGAAGTGAGAAAGGCCGGAACCAGAACCAAGTTGGACTTGTGATGGTCCAGGTTCCTGTCTTATATGAGATCCCATGTGAATCTTTGAGAAATGTACTCTGCTTGGCTCAACCCAAAGGGAGGTTAAGAGGGACATACAGATTTCTCAAGTTGAGAAAGTAAAGCCAGACCTGAGAACTGACCCAGAATGGACTAGCAGTCTGTCTTGGTCTCCAGGGTCACTCTCTTTTACCCTGTTTCTCTTGGAGTGTCGGATTCATCCCCTGTCTGAAGATTTCCTTTTCTGCTTCCCCAACCCCCGGGCCACTGCTCTACAGTCCTGGGGCTCCCTTTCCAGTGCCTGGAGGAAAGAATCTTTCCCTTTTTAGGCCTATCTTTGGGTGGAATAATCTCTTTATAATACAGTTTCTCTTCGTGATTCATGTTGGTGAACTTGTGGGAATAATTAAGTCAATTTTAGTTCAACAATCAGTATTGAGCATTTGGTAGGTATCAGACACTTGGCCAAGTGAAGTCAGGATTTATTCTTGGAGGGTAAAAGTTTGAAGAAGATAGTCTTACTTGAAGTGATGGCTCTCTAAAACACGGAGCCACAGATACTAATTTTGGGGTTCTGGCTAAGGCATAATGCCCTCAAAAAGTTGGTCTGAATTTCAAATCTAATATGGGGCTCTTTTTCTTCCTTTGTGAGACTGTGTTTTCAAGCATGCAAAGATGAATCAGACTCTCTCCTCTCTGGCAGACGCTCCCTGGAAAAGACTTTTGAAACCCCAACCAAGGGCACACCTTTGATGACTGGCTGCACCAGGGTCTCTGTTCATTTAACTTAATGATCTGCTTTTCCCTGGGGGCTCCCAGCACGTAGCTGAGTATTTCCCACACAATGACGTCAGTCATGGTACATCTCATTGCAAACCAGCAATGACCTCATGCATAAGTGGGAAAACAGGTCCAGGGAGGCTACGGGTGGGCAGCTAGTAACTGATGGGGCCAGGACCCGAGCCCAGGTCTCAGACCCCATGGTCTAGGCACTCTACCCACCCACCTACATTCCTGGTTCAGAAGCTCCCCGTCAAGAGTAGGCTGGGCCTCCCGGGCCAAGGAGGGCTCCCAAATGAATCCTTCTCTTTTAATATAAGTCCCTTTCCAGAGAAAACCCAACAGTTTACATCCCTCCAGGAGGACTCCCCCCAGAATATTACTGTGTGCAGTCGCAGGGTGCAGAATGCTTGCTACTCGGGAGCTTCTGAGGGGTCCGGGGACAGAGTTCATCAGGATGGAGCCTCCTCCGGACATCACTGTTGTCCACAAGGACATGCACAGCAACCTTTAGATGAAAATGCAAAACAGCTTCAGCTGTGTTCCTTGCCTCCAAGTTCAGCCATGTGGGCCATAATCTGACGGTTTCAGCGAAGGAGCCAGCAGCCTCGGGCATTGGGCAGCAGCGGACGCACGGCTGCCCCTTCTGGAAGCCCACTGTCAGCTGGCCCGAAATCAGGAGGCAACACCGTATTCGCTGCCGATGGTTGTTTTATTATTGTTTCCCCCCAAAGACTGATTTGCTGGGTCTTTAGCTAAATGTCATGTCTGCTTCTCACACCCGCGTCATTGCACTTTTCCTAGATGCGGTGAGTCACTTACAAGGGGCCGTTTGGGGAAAGGGTTTTGTGAAACCTTTTTTTAAAGCATTATTCTGATGTCCAGAAAAAAGCCTCCCCCTCCCTCCACTAGGGTTCCGTTCAACAAAGAATTGTTGAGTGATTGCTATAGGCAAGGAACTCTGCTCTGAAGATAACAAAGATGAAAATGCCAGTTGACAAGGAGCCTGAAATCTCACTGGGGACACAGACACAGTCCGAGGTGGGGTGGGGGTCTGTGCTGGGTGACCACAAGCTCAGTTTATTTACTACTTACCTACTTATCTACTTCCTAATTTTATTTTTATATTTTTAACATCTTTATTGAGGTATAATTTACATGGCATACGATTCACTTGTTTGCAGTGTACAATTCACTGAGTTTTGGTAAGTTTATAGGGTTGTAGAGATAGTACCACAACCTAATTTTAGAAGCACCCCAGGATATTCCTGCACCACCCCAAAATATGCTTCACTCCTATTTGCAGGCATTCGCCATTCCCACCCCTAGCCCCAGCCTTGGGCAACGATCTCTGTATAGATTGGCCTTTTCCGCACATTTCCTATCAATCTATGGTCTGCTGACTGGCCTCCTTCACTTGCCATTATGTTTTTGAGGTTCATCCATGTTGTAGCACGTATCACTGCTTCGTTCCTTTTTATTGCCAAATAATATTCTCTCATATGGATGGGCCACATTTTGTTTATCCATTCTCCAGTTGATGGACATTTGGGTAGTTTATGCTTTTTGGCCACTATGAAGAATGTAGTGCTATGAAAATTCATGCGGCAGCTTTTGTGTGGACATATGTTTTCATTTCTCTTGGGTGTGTACTGGAGCAGAATATCCGGGTCACGCGGTAAACGTATGTTGAACTTTTTAAGAAACTACCAAGCTGTTTTCCTAAATGGGTGCGCCACTCTGTGTTCCCAGCACCAGTGCTAGAGGGTTCCGGCCCCTCCACCTCTTTGTCAGTGCTGGTTTTGTTTATCTTTTTTATTATAGCTTTTGACTGGTGTGAAGTGCTCTCTCATGGTGGTCTTCATTTGCATGTCCCTAAAGACAGAACATGAAACATCTTTTCATCTGCTCACTAGCTGTTTGTGTATACACATTAGAGGTGAAATGTCCGCTCAAACCATTTGCTCGTTTTTTCCTGTTGTTTTTTTAAGCAAAGTGTGGAGAAAGTTGAGCAAGGTAGAAGTCGCCAGGGGTGGGTGGTCAGATTTAGAAATTAGCACCAGTACGACTTGCCTTATATTCTGGCATATTCTGTCTGGTTGTTGAAGTCCATCATAGTACCTACATCAACAACCACAGTAGGGTGGCAGGCTTAATCAGTCTATACCGTGGCAGGAGGGGGGGATGCAGTGGACCAGGTTATAGGGCGTGCTTGTCATCTAAAGTGCTCCCTGGCCCCAGCAGGTGCTGGACTGACGCCCGCCCAGGTGTCCAGATCTTCCTGTGTCAGTGTAATCTGAAGATTTCCAGCTGCCAGCGTTTGCCTCCTACTGCCTGTGGGCTTGGCCCGCAAGGTTGGTCTGTCCCTATAGGGCAGGCTGGAAGTTTCAGAGAATTAACCCCCACCCAGCATCCCTCAACCAACAACCCATGATTGGTGGTGAGTCTCAGTCAGTACAGGTTTCTATAACAAAGTACTATAGACATGGTGTCTTATCAACAGGAAGAATGTATTTCTCACGGTTCTGGAGGTCGGAAGTCTAAGATCAGAATGCCAGCATGGTCAGGTTCTGGTGAGGTCTCTCCCATGGCAGATAAAGATGGAGAGAGGGCTCTCTGGGGTCTCTTGTAGAAGGGCCCTGATCCCATTCATGAGGGTCCTACCCTTATGACCTAATCACCTCCCAAAGGCCCTACCTCCTAATGCCATCACATTGGGGGTTAGGATTTCAACATATGAATTGGGGTGGGGGGACAGCACAAATACCCAGTCCATGGCAGTGGGTGTATAAATAACCTGACTCCCTCCAACCACAAGTAAGAATTCTGGGTGTGTGACTTGTACTACTTCTCAGAGCTTTCCTGCAGGATGAAGCTCCAGGCTCACTCTGACAGACGGCTTGACAGTATACTTCCCTGGGTGGCAGGGACAGTAGATATGTTGCACTTAACTCTTGAATTAGGATCTGCTTCTGGAGAACCCACACCGACACTGCCCCTTGTCTAGTCTTTTGGGCAGCTGGTCCTGCCCTGGGACAGGGGGACACATGCTTCCTCTTGTCTCTCCTATGGTGGCAATCATGCTGTCCTGGGGTGCCCTGAGCATTTTGGTCCGGATCCCAACTAACCAGAGCTGGCTGGATGCAAACGGACTGTTAGGGTGGGGCAGGGCTCTCAGCCAGTGAGAAAAGGGACATCAGAGATTGTTCAGAGGTGGCCAGGTGGCCCTGGGAATGGTCAGTGGAGGGGGGCGGTAGAGTAGTCTCTGAGATGAAAGTTAGAGGCTAGACACAGGTTGAAAGGGTGGATTTGGTGGTCTGGATGGGTAACACCACTACGCAAGGCAGAGGGCCGGCCATCAGTGGATGGCATGTGCTCTGGGCATGATGCCGGCCCACACCGAGCAGCAGGTGAATGTGTGACCCCCAAAGGCCTTTTCAACTTTAATATTATAGCAGTTCTTATATAAAGGCCAGGACTGCCTGGGATCTCAAGGTGAAAGGTCAGCTTTACTGGGCAGATTTGGGCCTGCTGGTCTCCCTGAGGCCTGGTAAGTAGGGATGCTGACTGATTGAAGAATGATAAGGATGGGGCCTCCATTGCTTTAGTATTTTAGCAGTGAGGGTTTATGTCTTAGGTCGGGTCCAGGGAGACAGATCCTGGGAAGATTTACATGCAAGAAATTTGGAGGAAATATTCTTAGGAGCCACACCTGTGAGGAAATGAAGCCATGAAGATTGGGCAAAAGAGAAGCCTGAGCTGATCCCATGAGTAACTCTGTGGCTGAGGTGACCCTCAGAGTTGTCCGGGATTGGGCTGGGGTCCCCCGCTGCCTTTGGCTAGTCATCAGATAAATGATGTCTTCTTTTAGCTGAGGTCAATTCCCTGAAGGGACTCTGCTATGAGGTCTCAGCAGGCAATGTGCCTGGGAAGTAGGGGCTGAGTACCCGAATCCTGAAATGAGAATCTGGGCAGCAGATTATAGCATCCACTACAGACAACAAAAGCCAAACAAAACCCTCCATGTAGCCAAGGGACACTGGTGGCTTATGAAACACAACATTGCTCACAATCATACAATGTGTACAAGTGCCCCTCTGGTGGATGGTGGAGGAAGGTGGATAGAATCCAGGCTTTTGTCCCCTTCTCAGCAACCCCCCCATCCTTTCCCAGCCTGTTGTTTCTCTTCTCTCTTCTCTTGTGTTCTGGCATTGTGGTCACTGTGGCTCTGGCTTTGCTGTCCTTCTCTATCCACTGGCAAGATGGCCACTTTCATTTTGTTGTTACCTTTGGATCCTTATGTGTCAGGTCTGTGAACAAGCCAAGGTTTTCCCCTTCTCGATGTGCTGGCAAAGAGCTGTGAGTGTTGTCGTCATTTCTCTGGAGTGAGCAGGTCCAAGGAGTGGACTGAAGCTTTTCGGTGGAGGTGGGGACAGAAGAATTGTCCCCCAGAGGGGTGTGAGGGTGGGAAGACCAAGAGCCCGCAATTTGGTTGATAGCAGTGATGGGTACTCAAAAGACCAGGGACAAGAATTGGTTCCTAAATGGCCATCCAAAGGCACAGGAGGCTGATCTGGAAGGAAGCAGGTATGAGAACCCATGTTTAGCCTCCAGGTTTATAGGACATAGATGTTTCTTTATAGTGAAGAAATTTGGACGCCATATGGTCAGCCAGCAACAGAGCTCAATAATAATGAACCACTAATCATATATTTATGATGCATTTCATTATATATTACCTGGAGTCTGCTATGCAAAACTAATTTCTTAGGATGATGAAACAAATGTGATCCAGCCTTTAAATATGTCTGTACATATTGTAACATTCATAAATTTTTTGGACCTCATGACTGAGGTCCAAAATAAAGGTTGAGTTTTGAATACCTCTAGGATTTAGAAGTAAATGATGTTACTTTTTACCTAAGGCTATCCAAAGCTACTTATATAGCAAATGCTACATATATTATACAAGAGCTAGAATGGAACATTAAATATCATCAGATATTCACCAGGAGATGGTAAACTTGGAGAGATGAGTTTGTTGGTTAACACTATTTATCGAGTTCCTACAGGGCGCCAGGCCCTGAGGGAATTGGGTACCACCCACATGGTCCCTGTCCCTGTGGGGATGATGTTAAAGAGATACTCAGGAATGGTAGCATTTCAGAAGGCATCAGCACTGAAGTCGACTGCACTTTGGGAGCATGTTGTAGGGTACTTAATCTAGCCTGTGGATCAGGCAGGGCAGAAAGACCAGCTTCGGTTGCGGCACGACCTCTAGGGATATAAAACATGGCATGCCAAAGGATCTGAGGAAAGGTCAGCAGGCCTGGAGTGCAGAGGATGAAGGTACACTAGTAGGACCCCAGCAGGAAAGTGATGGCACTCCAATATGAGAAAGCACCAGGAATGTTTAATAAAGGGACCATGTATGAAGGTGTGGGCTGGGTCTTAGGAGCACACAAAGGATGGTGGGGTGCCCCGGCTCCTGCGATGGCCAACTTGTCACCGTCCAGATGCTTGGTGGGGTCAGAGCGTGATGGACCAGTTTCCAGGACCTGGAAGGAGAGGGCCACTTTGACAGGACAGGTGACCTTTGGTTGATGGATGCAAGCTAATGAGACCCCTCAGGGAGTGAGCCAGGGGATTCATAAATGACTCCACGCTCCTACTCACCTCTGATCTCCTATGTGGGCTCCCGCCGCCCTGAGCCGACCAGAAGTCAGGTGGCACAGGCACCTCATTAATGCAGTCAATCCTGCTCAGAGAACCAGGTGGGGAGGAGATATGGACGAGTGAACAGAAGGAATCTTCCCAAGAGGGAGAGGGACACAGAGGAATGGAGGCATGGGCAGTGGCCAAATTGTAAAGAGATGGCTGACTCATATCAAGGATTAAGCTTTAGTCAAAGGCTACTGGGTAGTTACTCAAAGATTTAAGCAAAGGAGTAATGTAATCAGGTTATTTTAGGAGGTAGCAGAGTAGAGGATGGGTTTGCGAGGAGCAAGAATGGATTCTGGAAGGCCATTTAGGAGGCAGTTAGAGCTTATGAGGAGAGACACTGGGGGCTTGGACTAGCTGAGCAATGCAGCTGGGGAAAAGTGAGCCAATTCGAGATGTATTTAGGAGAGTCTAGTTTGGATAGCGGGGCGGACGTGTCTGTCCCTGTTGCAAGGAACATTGGAGTCAGAGCAGTTTGGTGAGTGAGGAAGGAGAGAGCATGAGTTCCAGTGGGGTCCTGATCAGTTGAAATGCCTATGAGTTCCTTCAAGCAGACTGTCAAGTAGCAGCTGGGGCAGGTCTGGAACTCAGGAGATATACATGAGTGGAGGGGACAGTTGGCTTGTAGATGGTAATTTAGTCAGGGGGTGTGCCTGAGGTCTCTAAAGGGCAAGTGTAGAGTGAACCAAGAAGAGGGCCTGGGTTAGAATCCCTAAGAGCACCAGCATTTGGGGTTTGGGCAGAGAAAGGTGACCCAGTAAAGAAGACTGAGAAACAGCTTCCGTGGATGGCAGAAAGTCAAGAGGAATGGGACAGGCAGAGGGGGTCAGACTGGGTTATGGAGTATCTGAGAAATGGAGACATGGAGCCTCGATATTTGCATCTCCCCAGGGAATGCTGGCTGGAAATGGGGGCAAGAGAAATCGGTCAGTAGTGGAGGGTGGTGGGGGAACAGGGAGTGCTCCACTCCGTGAGAGGACCCGAGCATATAGATGATGACCTGAGTCAACAGAGAGCCAGGGGTGATGGAGAGGCGAGGATCCAGGAGGAACCAGGTAGTCAAGAGAAAGGGAGAAGCCAACGCTGAAGCCTCACCACCCCGCACTACATCCATCCCCAGGCTTTGTCAACCTCTGTGAAGGAAGGTTTGAAGGCTTGGGGCTCTCCTGATTCCAAACCCAACCCAGCATCAGCAAAGCCATGCTCACTCTCAGAACTGCAGGAGCCAGTCCCCCATCTCTGTATGAGCACAGCAGAGGGAGGGTGCCTTGTACTGGACAGATCATCACCCCCCCATCTCCCTCTGGACACAGAGGAGGAAGGGTGCCTTGTACTGGACAGCATCCTGTCCATTTGAAACCCTGTGAGGGAAGAGTGGACCAGACCCTGCAGCGTCGGTAGAAGGGGGTGTGGCGAGGCAGTGAAAGAGATTTTTTAAAAGCTATTTCCCACTTTTCTCTTTAAAGAGGGAGGGAAGACTGTTTCCTGAGAATGAGGAGTTTGAGGCTTAAAGAGGTTATGGGAGGCAAAGGGGCCATTTTGGAGAGAGGGAGAGGGACCTCTCCTTGGGGACGCAGAGGGCCCTGTGTAGCTTAGTGACCACATGTTTGTTATGACACAAATTTGCCCAGTTGTGTGATTTTCTCTAGCAACACTCAGGGTCCAGATACAGGCAGGAAGGTGGCTTTTCCCCATTCTCTCACTCTTCGTTCCTTCCTATGCTGTCCAAATTGGAGTTCAGTAGTAATTACCAACTCACCAAACAACTCAGACAGTTGGTGATCATAGAGACACAAAACATTCCCTTTGTAGGTGATGAGCTCATGGGGAGAAAGAGAAGGGAGAGGCAGAGGCCTGAGGTTGGTTGCGGGTGAGTGTTGTGAAGGCAGAAGTATCTCATGAGGGACGTCCTCTGCATGGCAGCCCTGCCACGGTAAAGAGCCTAGAGGTTTTATATTTTTCTTTACTGGAGTTTCAGCCACTGCCATTGATTGCTTTGGTTGTCCTTGTTTTCTCAGGCTTGGGGTGGGTGACCGGGTGGCACATGTGTACTCACATGGCAGGGTGTCAGAGTGTGCTCTCATTGTCTCCCTATATCTCCACAGAGAGGCCATCAGAAAGTCAAAGGCATCATTTGCATTTGTGAAGCAAAAGCCTCTGCTCACATCTGTATCTGCCATATGGCACACGTGCCATAATTGTTTTTAAAACATGAGTTTTCAGCTGTGCAGCACTCAGCAGAGACTTGGGGAAAAAGCAAGAAATTTAAGAATGAATATTCCTCTCCCTCTTAGGAACCCACTCATGTGACTTATCTTCAATTTAGTGTTTCTGAGGAGAATCATAGTTTGTCATAATTCTAGCATATCAACAAGACATACCAAGTCATTCCTCTAAGAAGAGGGATTCTGTAGGTTGGGCCTTGCCTAGCTGACTGGCAGGTGTGACCTGAATTGTGTGGCCACATCTGCCAGGATGGCCTTGTGCTGACCCCCAGAACCTGTGGATATTACATGGCCAAAGAGATTTCGCAAGTATATTTATTTATTTAGTTTTAAAAAAGATTTTATTTATTTATTAGAGAGAGAGAGTGCGCATGAGCAGAGGGGAGGGGTGGAGGGAGAGAGAGAAGCAGACTCCCCGCTGAGCAGGGAAGCCTGATGTGGGGCTCAATCCCAGGACCCTGAGATCATGACCTGGGCTGAAGGCAGACGCTTGACTGACTAAGCCATGTAGGCACCCCTGCAAGTGTATTTAAATTCAGGCTCTGGACATGGGGAGGTTATGCTGGATTATCTAGAGACGTGATGGTGAAACAAGAGGGTGGAGGGATGTGAGGAGGGGCTGTGAGCCATGGCATGCAGGCGGCCTCAGGACATGGGAGAATTCAAGGGAATATATTCTCCCTTAGAGCCTCCAGAGGAAGCACAGGTCTGCTGACACCTTCACTTTAGCCCTGTGAAACTGATCTTGGACTTCTGGCCTCCAGCACTAAAAGAGAATAAATTTGTGTTGATGGAGCCGCCAAATTTGTGTTGGTGTATCACACTGGTGACAATAATATTGTAGAATAATTTATTTTGAGTTTTTTCCCCTTATGTTTCACTGATCAGTTACCCTAATGAATCTGCATGATTGGCTTTCCTGGATCAGAGGAGGTGATGCAGGCAGTGAACTTGAGTTGATGCGATAGCTCCCATCTCAACCTATTGGCAACCTGTAGATGTAGATGCAGAGTTAGTGAGGAGGCTCCTCCAACATAAAGCACCAGCGGTCTGATCCCATCACCCCAGCATGCTCCAGGATGCTGCAGGTGTTCTGGCAGGAGAGTCACCTTGGAAACACAGACTCTGAATTTAGGAAATGGAATTTTCCTTTTGGCCCAAGCTATCTCCATACATGTGTGACTCGACATTGTCCTCAACATAGCTGCTGATATCTAAAAATGTCCATGTGGGTGAATGACATTTGTCCAAAATATGCCAGTTTACACTTGGAAGTCAATGGTTTAGGGTATAATTTGATATGATTGGGAAGGATTTCCTCTGTCATTTATGCTAAATGTTTTATTTGAACTGCTTCAGTTTTAAATTCTTTTAATGTTTTTTTAATGTTTATTATTTTTTTAATGTTTATTAAAATTTTGTATAAAATTTTATATAAATTTTATATAAAATTTATTAAAACATTAAAACTAAATTTTTTAATGTTTATTATTATTTTTTCTAATTGTAAAACAGTATATACTGAATGTGTAAAATTTGTAAAACACTTGAATACAAGCCAAAAAGGCAGGAAAACATAGTTTTGCCATGTGGAAATAGATACTGTTAACATGTAGGATACTTTTGTCAGATATTAATAATCAGTGCTTGTCTGATTATTCTACTTCCTGAATATTTCCCCACACCAATATAAATTCTTCTGTAATATGGCTTTATAATAGCAGCATTCCATTTTATTATATGTATCTTCCACAATTTACTTAGCCAGTCCCCCTAATGTGCATTCAAATTGTCCCTGGAATTTTATTTCTGCCTGTTCATGTGCTTTGCCCATTTCTTTTGGTATGTTATTTGAAAAATAGATTTGCAAACTTTTTGTTGTTGTATGTTAGGGTTATTAATTTTTAAACAGATACATATACTTTTGAAGGTCATCATTTTCATTTTCATTTTGTTTATAGTGAGCTATTTTTTTTTGACATATATGTATTTTTAAATTTTATGTACCCTAAACTATTTGGCTTCCTTTTTGGGCATATCTGTGGTGATTTCTGTTCTCTATTATTTACAGATTGATTTTCTTCAGTTATGATGGCATGCCAGATCTTAATCAGCTTTTCCTTTTCCAATTTCATCCAAATGAAATTTCCTTCTTCACAGTAGAGCAGTGGTCTTTCTAATCTGTAACCAACCACTTAGTTTATTCTATGTTAAGGATAGTTTTTTTTTTTTCCTTTAGCATATTTTGATCCTTAATTTCCTCTGTTGGCTAATTTGATTGTTTGACCATGTAATCTCATCTCTTAGCAGCTCTAGCCTGAATTCAGAATATATAGGGAATCAGTATTATGTGAGTCTGTGAATGTGCACATACTTACATTGTGAGTTAAATACCTATGAAAAGTAATTTGCGTCTAACAAAGAGCCTTCCCTCCACCCCCAGATAATAATGAAAGAGAAAATACCTAGTATATGGCTTCCATTTTCCACATTAAAGTGATGTCCCTACTCTTAACAACATAAACTGATAAATTAGAAAAAAAACCAGATCCCTCCAATTGCATTAAAATTTGAAGAAAAAGAAATGATTTCTTTCTAACAAGGCAGGAAAAAAACCCAAGCTGAATAAGCTCTGGGCTTCTGGAATTTCCCATTCAGCTCTTTCTCTGCTTATGTTCCAAACAATTGCATAAAAGCAATCCTAAACAAATGTTTATAGAGGCTGCACTCTGAAATACTGATAATGAATTCTACATAACAAGAACACTCTTTCCCCCGGCTGTTTGAATTTAAAGTATATATTTTGCAGTAATTTTGATGACTTCATTTTGAAACGGTTCTTAACAGACATTTTGGAAATGTCTCATGTCATGAATTTATTCATAAACCAGCCTGTCAAAACCCTTAGCTTTCACTGGGGAGAACGTGTCTCAGACGCATGGGTACTTGTTCTGCCTCTGTTATCCGCCATCTTGAAAGATCATTACTCATTTCCATTACTACTTGGATGTTCTGGCTCACTGCCACTGGGTTTTAGGATGTGTGGAGAAGAGATGATGGCTGAGTTTTCAGCTGTGTTTCACCTGGTAAGGACTATATTCCTCTTCTGATTATCATAATATTGTGCTTGGGAAGCTGTGGTGTGTACTGTTATGGTTAGTGGTCAGTGTCACTCATCAAAACCAATAATGGGATCTTGGAACAGGAGAGTAAGATAAGCACAATGTATCACTTTTTTCCCACATGCTAACAGTCCCTAATGAGGACTAAGAGGACCTCATGTTTATTTGTTCAGTAAACAAGCCATTGAGTTGTGAATAAGAGGTCAGCAGAGCCAGCAGTGAGGTGGGAGCTGCTGCATCCAAGAGCATTATTTGGTGGCTGGAGCAAATACCAGAATGTATTCCAGTGCTGTCATGGTAGTTACTGCACAGATCCCTCCCCCTCTGATCTCTAATTGCAGAGGGAAATAAGGTGATGCTTCTGCCCTTTCTTTTCCAATTCATGACCCTTTGATCTTGCCTTTTCATGAAGGGTGACATTCATGCAGATGTATTAAACCATTTCTCATACTTTAGTGTGAACATACATCACCTGAAGATTTTGTTAAAATGCAGATTCTGGAGTGAAAGGCTAAGATTCTACATTTTTACCCACCTCCCAGCTAATGTTCATACTGTTGTTGCAGATCCATGGACCGCATTGAGTAGTATGCTCATTCCAGTTTGCAGGACAGAGGGGACAGAGCCCCACCAAAGTAGATTTAGGGCCTCTTCTAATAATAGGGCATGTGCTTAGGGGGCAGGAGAGTGTGCTGGATAACCTTGTAGATTCTGGGATGTGAATACTGGCTCTGCCATTGCTAAGTTTTGGGTAGTAACAACTACAATCAGCAAGAGGAATTGTGGAGTGCCTGGGTGGCTCAGTCAGTTAAGTGTCTGACTTCGGCTCAGGTCATAATTGCAGGGTCCTGGGTTCGAGTCCTATGTGGGGCTCCACTCTCAGTGGGGAGTCTGCTTTCTCTCTCCCTCTGCCTTTCTCCTGTTCATGCTCTTAAATAAATAAATAAATAAATAAATAAATAAATAAATAAATAAAATCCAAAAAAAAGAAAGGAATTGTGATTATGAAAATGGTTTAACTGAGGCAGGAAATTATGAATTCAACGTGGAGCATGAATTTATGTTGCCAGAGGGAGAACCAGACAAAGAGATTGGAAAAAGGGTTGGAGACAATCTGCAAACCAGCTAACCAGATTAACTAGTTGAAGATCCATTGCATAATACATGTTAAAGACATATCACTCTCAGTGTATAGAAGGAAGAGTGTAGACCAAGGCATATGCAGTGCTTGAATGCTGAAGGGTAAGGTCTTTGTTAATGCAATGGCTCATCTTATCAGGTGGGTAATTTTTTTTCCAGTTTGACTAAGAATAATAGGCACACTGTATTCATGACTCTCTGTTTTTGGAGCAGCATGTTGCAAAACAAAGTTAATGTGTTAAATTTAACTGTGATTTCAGTTGATGTTGCCTGAGTCCCCAGGGACCAATGAAACACAAGTGGGGTGGGAAAAGCAGCCACTTCTATTGTTGCCCTAATGATAGAGAAGATTTGAAAATCAAAGGCATTGGGTTAACCTCACTGTGCAGCAAGGAACAAAACCGAATTAATTATAAATAAGATGAATAAATAATTTAAATATATCACTTATTGCCTCTTTATTGCTCAACGCTTGAAAAATTATTTCAATTAGAAACTTAAACTCAGTTTGATAGATGACGAAGAGTGTGCAGCTCAAGATAAATGTAAATCCTTTTGAGATATAAAAATTTGATTTTCAGTATGAGGTCTATTAAAAAGAAATTAATAATCTCCAGAAAAAAGAGGTAGTGCCAAGAAAGGTTGGCTTTTACCCACAGAATATTGCTTATTTAAAGAGGAAAAAATCAATAAGCTTATTACAGAGATTTTTTTTTTTTTAAAACCAAAACTACAAAATCTTAAGTACCAACTTCCCAACAAAACTAATAAACATTTGTTTCTTTGGGTTTCATATTAACATCACAGAGGGGATGTGTAACTTATACATGATCTTAATTTTCTTCCAAGCCCAAGGAAACAATTCATTCTCTCTGTGTTTGGTGGCTTCATAAAGCACAGGAGAGCACTCTTCCATTTGTTGCACCTGCAAAGCAAGAGATTTGTCTGGTTGAAGCCACTGGATCCTTTTCAAGACAAAAATATCCTAGAAAGTTGGTTTGATCCCTGTGCTTCCATGATCTGGTGCTGCAAAGTTCTCCTTCCACCATCCCTGATAGGTATGGGGAATTGATGAGAGCACTATCTTTTGTATGTTCAGCCTAAATCTCAGAATCCTTCTCGTCACAAGACTCAAGGCAGTTACTTCAAGTTGATCAGCATAGGCATGTGACATGAAACCTACCTGCTATCTGTCTGAAGATCTAAGAATTTGGTAATATTTATCTAGCATATTAACAATTTGTCTGATTTGTTAACTACATGCAAACATCTATCACCTTATGTTTTAGTTCAGCCTGTAGAAATGAGTTCTTTCTATTCTCTGTATGGACAGTAAGGGCTAGCAGTAAACTTTGAAGGCAATTAAGTGATAACTGTATTTTACCTTTTGTACCTACATATACATCTGAGGGAATTAATATGTGCTAAGAATCAGCTTCCCCTCCCCCTCCACTCCCCATCCCATAAGAAATGGAATACTCATTACTCAACAAAGAGTAAACACAAAACAAGTGAACAACCACTGGGTCACCAGTGCTAGTCCAGACAGTTTTCAACTGATTTTGAAAGTCGCCAGAGAGTTGAAGATGGCAGTGTAGGAAGATCCTGAGCTCACCTCCTTCCATGGACACAACAAATCTACAACTACATATGGAATAATTCTCTCTGAAGGGGGTCTAGGAACTGGATGAACAGATCCTCTATGAGAGGGGACAGCAGTGAAACAGGTAAAAGAGTCAGAGACACAGTCCTCCTAAGGAGAAAACTGCACTCCAGGCATGGCATTCTATGGTTGGGAAGGATCTCAAAGGTATGGAACTTTTCAATGAGGAGCAAGAGATTTAACTTCTACATCAGGCACCCCAATCCATAGATCCTGTGATAGAGAGGTGAGCCCCCAAACACCTGGCTTTGCAAGCCAACAGGGAATATGTCCAGGAGAAGTATAGAACTATAGGGAAAGGAACACCCACTCTTAGAGGGCTCAGTGCAGACTCAGTCAAACTGGAAACCAGCACAAAAACACCAGAACAAAAAGTGCATAGACCATTGGTTAAGAGACCTACGTAATAATCTTGGAGCTCCTGACAGAAGTAGGAGAAAGCCAGGCCTCTGCCTGGGGACTAAGACTAGTGGCAGCCATTTTTATTTTTTTATTTTATGTTAATCCCCATACATTACATCATTAGTTTTAGATATAGTGTTCCATGATTCATTGTTTGTGCATAACACCCAGTGCTCCATGCAGAACGTGCCCTCCTCAATACCCATCACCAGGCTAACCCATCCTCCCACCCCCCTCCCCTCTAGAACCCTCAGTTTGTTTTTCAGAGTCCATAATCTCTCATGGTTCGTCTACCCCTCCGATTTCCCCCCCTTCATTCTTCCCCTCCTGCTACATTCTTCTTTTTTTTTTCTTTCTTAACATATATTGCATTATTTGTTTCAGAGGTACAGATCTGAGATTCAACAGTCTTGCACAATTCACAGCGCTTACCAGAGCACATACCCTCCCCAGTGTCTATCACCCAGTCACCCCAGCCCTCCCACCCCACCCCCCACTCCAGCAACCCTCAGTTTCCTGAGATTAAGAATTCCTCATATCAGTGAGGTCATATGATACATGTCTTTCTCTGTTTGACTTATTTCGCTCAGCATAATACCCTCCAGTTCCATCCACGTCGTTGCAAATGCCAAGATCTCATTCCTTTTGATGGCTGCATAATATTCCATTGTATATATATACCACATCTTCTTTATCCATTCATCTGTCAATGGACATCTTGGCTCTTTCCACAGTTTGGCTATTGTGGACATTGCGTGGCAGCCATTTTTGCTACCTCTTTCTGCTAGCTGATCCCAAGGCTGGTGGACACCATTTTGAAATCCTCCCTCTAGACTGTTCATGCCAGGGGGTGTGTCTCCCTGAGAGCCCAGCACAACCCTGCATCTCAACTGGGCCTCACAGCTGAAAGGACAATAACCTCACCCACCAGCACACACATAACAGTCATATCCTGCCATGACAGGAGGCACATGCAGTCCACACAGGGGACACCTCTCAAACACCTGGCCATGATGGTCAGGGGAGATTGTGCTTCTGGGTTCCACAGGACACCTCCTACATAAGGCCACTTGGTCAAGACTGGAGACATAGCCAAACTTCCTAATACATAGAAACAAACAGAGTTAAACAAAATGAATAGAAAGAGGAATATTTTCCAAATGAAAGAACAAGGCGAAACCTCAGAAAAAGAGCTAAATGAAATGGAGATAAGCCATCTACATTATAAAGAGTTCAAGGTAATGGTCATATAGATGCTTACTGAACTTGTGTGAAGACTGGATGAACACAGTCAAAACTGCACCAAAGAGATAGAAAATATAAGAAAATACCAGTCAGAGCTGAAGAATACAAGAGCAGAAATGAAAAATACACTAGAGGGAATAAACAGCAGATTAGGTGATACAGAAGAAAACATTAGTGATCTGGAAGATAGAATAGTGGAAATCACCCAAACTGAGCAGCAAAAAGAAAGAAGAATTTTTAAAAATGAGGATAGTTTAAGGGACCTCTGTGACTAAATCAAGCTACTAACATGGACATTATAGGGGTTCCAGAAGGAGAAGGGAGAGAGAAAAGGCAGAAAACTTATTTAAAGAAATAATAGTTGGAAACTTCCCAAACCTGGGTAAGGAAACAGATATCCAGATCCAAGAAGCGCAGAGAATCCCAAACAAGGTCAACCCAAAGAGATCCATGGCAAGAAACATTACAATTGAAATGCCAAAATTTAAAAATAAACAAAGAATCTTAAACGTAGCAAGAGAAGAGCAGTTAGTTACATATAAGGGAACACCCATAAGACTATAAATGGATTTTTCAGCAGAAACTGCAGGACGGAAGGGCATGGCATGATGTATTCAAAGTGCTGAAAGGAAGAAACTCACAACCAAGAATACTCTTGCCCAGAAAAGTTATTATTCAGAATTGAAGGGGAGGTAAATTGTCCCCAGACAAGCAAAAGCTAAAGGAGTTCATCACCACTAAACCAGCTTTACAAGAAATATTAAAGAGGCTTCTTTAAGTAAAAAAGAAAAGACTATAATTAGAAATAAGAAAATACATAAAGGAAGGGTGCCTGGGTGGCTCAGATGTTTAAGCATCTGCCTTCAGCTCAGGTCCTGATCTCCAGGTTCTGGGATCAAGCCCCATGTCGGGCTCCCAGCTCAGCAGGGAGTCTGCTTCTCCCTCTTCCTCTGCCTCTTCCCCTGCTTGTGTGTTCTCTCTCTCTCTCTCTCAAATGAATAAATAAAATCTTTTAAAAAAAGAAAACACAGGAAGGAAAAACTCACTGGTAAAGGCAAATATATAGTAAATGGAGTGGATCAACCACTTATAAAGATAGTATGAAGGTTAAAAAACAAAAGAAGTAGAGTAAAAAACAAAAGAAGTAAAAGAAGTATATAATAATTAAGGAGTACACAAAGGAAAAATATATCAAACATGATGTCAGAAACTGTTCTTGGGGTGGGGAAAGAAAAAAATGTAGTGCTTTTGGAAATCATTTGAATGAGCACCAACTTAAAATAGACTGATATATACATAGGTTGTTATATATGAATCTTGTAATAATAACAAACAAAAGCCTATAGTAAATACACAGAAAAATAAAAATAAGGAGTCCCAAACATAACATGAAAGAAAGTAATCAAATCACAAGGGAAGAGAGGAAGAGAAGAAAAAAAAACAGAGAAGAACTATAAAAACAACCGGAAAACAACAAAATGGCAATAAGTGCATATCTATCAATAATTACTTTAAATGTAAATAGACTAAATGTTCAAATCAAAAGACATAGGGGGGCAGAATGGATTGAAAAACAAGATTCATTTATATATTGCCTACAAGAGACTCACTTTAGATAAAAGACATACAAAGACTGATAGTGAAGGAATGGAAAAACATACACCATGAAAAGTAAAATGTAAAGAAAGCTGGGGTAGCAATACTTATATCAGAAAAAGTAGACTTTAAAGCAAAGGCTGTAATTATTAATAATAGCCAAACTATGGAAAGAGCCCAAATGTCTGTTGACTGATGAATGGATAAAGATGTGATATGTGTGTGTTTATGATAGTATATGTATATATATATGATAGAATATTACTCAGCATCAAAAGGAATGAAATCTTGCCATTTGCAATGATGTAGATTGAGCTAGAGTGTATTCTGCTAAGCAAAATAAATCAGAGAAAGACAAATACCATATGATTTCACTCATATGTGGAATTTAAGAAACAAAACAGATGAACATATGGGAAGGGGAAGAAAGAGAGACCCTTAATGTTAGAGAACAAACTGAGCATTGATGAAGGGAGATGGGTGGAGGATGCTCTAACTATGTGATGCGTATTAAAGAGGGCACTTTTTGTGTTGAGCACTCGGTGTTATATATAAGTGATGAATCACTAATTTCTACCATGAAACCAATATTACACTTTGTTTTTTTAAAATTTTATTTTATTATGTTATGTTAGTCACCATACAATACATCATTAGTTTTTGATGTAGTGATCCACGATTCATTGTTTTCATATAACACCCAGTGCTCCATGCAGTATGTGCCTTCCTTAATACCCATCCCTGGGCTAACCCATCCCCCCACCCCCCTCCCTCTAAAACCCTCAGTTTGTTTCTCAGAGTCCATAGTCTCTCATGGTTCATCTCTCCCTCTGATTTCCCCCCATCATTTTTCCCTTCCTTCTCCTAATGTCCTCCATGCTATTCCTTATGTTCCACAAATAAGTGAAACCATATGATAATTGACTTTCTCTGCTTGACTTATTTCACTTAGCATAATCTCCTCCAGTCCCATCCATGTTGATGCAAAAGTTGGGTATTCATCCTTTCTGATGGCTGAGTAATACTCCATTGTCTATATGGACTGCATCTTCTTTATCCATTCATCTGTTGAAGGGCATCTCAGCTCTTTCCACAGTTTGGCTATTGCGGACATTGCTGCTATGAACATTGGGGTGCATATGGCCCTTCTTTTCACTACATCTGTGTCTTTGGGGTAAATACCCAGTAGTGCAATTGCTGGGTCATAGGGTAGTTCTATTTTTAATTTTTTGAGGAAGCTCCACACTGTTTTCCAAAGTGGCTGTACCAACTTGCATTCCCACCAACAGTGAAAGAGGGTTCCCCTTTCTCCACAACCTCTCCAACATTTGTTGTTTCTTGCCTTGTCAATTTTTGCCATTCTAACTGGTGTAAGGTGGTGTCTCAGTGTGGTTTTGATTTGAATTTCCCTGATGGCTAATGATGATGAACATTTTTTCATGTGTCTGTTAGCCATTTGTATGTCTTCTTTGAAGAAGTGTCTGTTCATGTCTTCTGCCCATTTTTTGACTGGATTATTTGTTTTTTGGGTGTTGAGTTTGAGAAGTTCTTTATAGATCTTGGATACCAGCCCTTTATCTGTAGTGTCATTTGCAAATATCTTCTCCCATTCTGTGGGTTGCCTCTTTGTTTTGTTGCCTGTTTCCTTTGCTGTGCAGAAGCTTTTTATCTTGAGGAAGTCCCAAAAGTTCAGTTTTGCTTTTGTTTCACTAGCTTTTGGAGATATATCTTGAAAGAAGTTGCTGTGGCCGATGTCAAAGAGGTTACTGCCTATGTTCTCCTCTAGGGTTTTGATGTATTCCTGTCTCACATTGAGGTCTTTCATCCATTTTGAGTTTATCTTTGTGTATGGTGTTAGAGAATGGTCGAGTTTCATTCTTCTGCATGTGGCTGTCCAATTTTCCCAGCACCATTTATTAAAGAGACTGTCTTTTTTCCATTGCATACTTTTTCCTGTTTTGTTGAAGATTATTTGACCATAGAGTTGAGGGTCCATATCTGGGCTCTCTATTCTGTTCCACTGGTCTGTATGTCTGTTTTTGTGCCAGTACCATGCTGTCTTGGTGATCACTTCTTTGTAATATAGCTTGAAATTGGGCAAAGTGATGCCTCCAGCTTTGTTTTTCTTTTTCAACATTTCCTTGGTGATTCAAGGTCTTTTCTGATTCCATACAAATTTTAGGATTGTTTGTTCCAGCACTTTGAAAAATGTCATTGGAATTTTGATTGGGATGGCATTGACGGTATAGATTGCTCTGGGTAGCATAGACATTTTAACAATGTTTATTCTTCCAATCCATGAACATGGAATGTTTTTCCATCTTTTTGTGTCTTCTTCAATTTCTTTCATGAGTGTTCTGTAGTTCCTAGAGTATAGATCCTTTACCTCTTTGGTTAGGTTTATTCTGAGGTATCTTATGGTTTTTGGTGCTATTGTAAATGGAATCATTTCTCTAATTTCTCTTTCTACAGTTGTATTGTTAGTGTATAAGAAAGCAACTCATTTCTGTGCATTGATTTTGTATCCTGCCACATTACTGAATTGCTGTATGAGTTCTAGTAATTTGGGGGTGGAGTCTTTTGGGTTTTCCACATAAAGTATCATGTCATCTGCGAAAAGAGAGAGTTTGACTTCTTTGCCAATTTGAATACCTTTTATTTCTTTTTGTTGTCTGATTGCTGTTGCTAGGACTTCTAGTACTATGTTGAACAATAGTGGCGAGAGTGGGCATCCTTGATGTATTCTTGATCTTAAGGCTCTCATCTTTTTCCCATTGAGGATGATATTCGCTGTGGGTTTTTCATAGATGGATTTTATGAACTTGAGGAATGTTCCCTCTCTTTTTCTACATCAGTTGAGAGGACCATATGGTTCTTTTCTCTCTTATTAATGTGTTCTATCACATTGATTGATTTGCGAATGTTGAACCACCCTTGCATCCTGGGGATAAATCCCACTTGGTTGTGGTGGATGATCTTTTAATGTATTGTTGGATCCTATTAGTTAGGACTTTGCTGAGGATTTTGGAATCCATATTCATCAGGGATATCGGTCTGAAATTCTCTACACTACGTGTTAACTAACTAGAATTTAAATAAAAATTTGAAAAAAAGAAAGCAAAAAAACCCAGCAACAACAAAAAATAAAGCCCCCAGGAAACAACAAAAAACCCAAAGGCTATAACAAGAGAAAAAAGAAGGGCATTACATAGTGATAAAGGGATCAATCCAGCAAAAGGGTATAACACTTATAAATATTTATGCTGTCAACATAGGAACACCTAAACATACAAAGCAAATACTAACAGACCTAAAGGTAGAAATTTACATACAACAATAGTAGGGTACATTAACACCCCACTTAGATCAATGGATATGCCATCCAGACATAAAATCAATAAGGAAACATTGACCTTAAATGACCCATTAGACCAGATGACTCAACAGATACATTCAAAACATTCCATCCAAAAACAACAGAATACGCATTCTTCTCAAGTGCATGTGGAACATTCTGCAGGATGGATCACATGTTGTCCTACAAAATGAGTCCTGATAAATTTAAGAAGATTGAAATCATATCAAGCATCTTTTCCAGCCACAATGGTATGAAACTAGAAATCCATTACAGGAAGAAAACTGGGAAAAAAAAAACCACAAACACCTGGAGACTAAACCACATGCTACTAAATAAGCAATGGGTCAAAAAATAATTCAAAGAGGAAATAAAAAAATACATAGAGACAAATGAAAATGAAAACAAATGTTCCAAAATCTTTGGGACATAGTGAAAGAGGTTCTATGAGGGAAGTTCATAATGATACAGACCTATCAAGAAACAAGAAAAATCTCAAATAATCTAACCTTACACATGAAGGAACTGGAAAAAGAAGAGCAAACAAAACCCAAAGTTAGTAGGAGGAAGAAAATAATAAAGATAAGAGTGGAAATAAATGAAATAGAAACTAAAAAAAAAGTTAGAAAGGCTCAATGAAACGAAGAACTGGTTCTTTGGAAAGATAAACACAATCGATGAACCTTTAGCAAGACTCATTAAGAAGAAAAAGAAGACTCAAAGTCAGAAATGAAAGAGAAGTTACAATTAATACCACAGAAATGCAAAGGATTATAAAGGACTACTACAAACAATTATATGCCAACAAGTTGGACAATCTAGAAAGAAATGGATACATTCCCAGAATCATACAATTTTCCAAAACTGAATCAGGAATAAATAGAAAATCTGAACAGATCAGTTACTAGTAATGAATTTGAATCAGTAATTATCACCCCCCAAAGCAAAATAAAACAAAACTCCCAATAAACAAAAGCCCAGCACAAGACAGCTTTGTAGGTGAATTCTGTCTGTTCTCTTCAAACTATTCCAAAAAAATTGAAGAGGAAGGAATGCTTCCAAGCTCATTCTGTGAGGCCAGCATTACTCTAATACTTAAAGCAAAGATACCACAAAAAAAGAGAAAATTACAGGCCAATATCCCTGATGAACAGTGTTGCAAAAATCCTCAAAAATCCTCAGTATTAGCAGAATATTTGAACAGTATGTTCAACAATACCTTAAAAGGATTATACACCATGATTAAGTGGGATTTATTCCACGGATGCAAGGATGGTTCAATATCCACAGGTCAATCAACATGAGACACCACATTGACAAAGCAGTGGATAAAAATCATCATCTTAATAGATGCAGAAAAAGCATTTGACAAAATTCAACATTTATTTATGATAAAAACTATCAACAAAGTGGATATAGTAAGAATGTACCTCAACATAATAAAGACCATATATGACAAACCCACAGCTAAAATTGCACTTAATGGTGAAAAGCTGAAAGCCTTTTTTCTTTTTTTTTTAAATTTAAAATATTTATTAATTCCTTTATAAATAAGAATTCTATTACATGTTATCATAAAGATTTTTGTGAACATAACTATTTTTCAAAAAACTTAATGAGAAAAGCATCATTATTTTACATTTTGAAATAATCTTTTTAATGTTGGTTTAATAAAAGACAACTGAATTCACATATCTGCTTCTGCATTCAATCTGCTGCAATATGTTTCTTTGGTTGAAATACGTGAGGAAAACTTGGCTTCTCCAGGCATATTGCTAGAAAAGGGTGGAGTATTTAAATAGCATTTTCAGATAATTATGGACATTCTGCTTTGATTCTATACTGAAATTGGAGAAGTGGCAGCAGCTTAAAGGTTGGTTGCTATGTGGAATCTGAAACCACATCAATGAACTTTTTATAAAATCCATTTGCCTATCTTCACTTTGAATAGATTTTTACTCACACATCTTTTGTTACATTGATCATTTGAAAAATATCAGTTCACTGAATTATGCAGATTTTCAAAATCCTGACACATTCCAACATATAATATTTAAAAATCCCACTTGTTAATATCACTATGGATCTCATTAGAAGAGTCTTTAAACATTGAAAATCTGCCAAACTCATGGTGATGGGTATAAGTTCTACAAATACTAATATTTATCTGAAAACTTGAATTTTGTCATTGGCCAAGAATACCATCAATTGTCCTTAATGTAACAAGCTCATTTTATTCATTTTGGAGAAAATATCTGCCAAATACCCAAGCCTGCACAGCCATGGCCGGTCTGTTAGTTGTTCCTTCAAGTACAAATGGTGTTCCATGAAGAAAGTGACGAGTTGAACTTGCAGCTCAAGCAACTGTACCAGGGCTTTTCCTTGAGGTAACCACTGTACTTGTATGTAGCACATAGTTTTTGCCCACATTTTCCAAACTGCAGACTAAAGCACCCCTAAACCACCACCAAGAACTCAGAGGAGCTCTACGAATATTTTCAAGGGCGACACAGCAACATCTGTTGAATATTGGGAAAAACTCAACATGCAACAGGAAAGGAGGGTGACATCCAATCTGACTCCAAGGTTTGAAAACTTGGTGCAGTGACCAACAGTGAAAGCCTTTTTTCTAAGATTAGGAACAAGACAAGGATGCCCACTATTGCCATTTTTATTCAACATAGTATTAGAAGTCCTAACCACAGCAATTAGGCAAGAAAAAGAAATAAAAGGTGTCCAAATAGGAAAGAAAGAAGTAAAACTATCACTATTTGTATATAGAAAACCCTAAAGCCTCCACTAAAAAAACTATTAGAACTGATAAATGAATTCAGAAAGTCACAAGATAAAAAATGAACATGGAAAATTGGTTGCATTTCTATAACCTAATAATGAACTGTTAGAGATTAAGAAAACAATCCCATTTACAATTGCATCAAAAAGAATAAAATACCTGGGAATAAACGTAACCAGGAAGTGAAAGACCTGTACTCTGGAAATTATAAGACATTGATGAAAGTAGCTGAAGATGACTCAAATAAGTGGAAAGATATACTGTGCTCATGGACTGGAAAAATTAATTTTGTTGAAATGTTCCTATACCCAAAGAAATCTATGGATTCAATGCACTCCCTGTCAAAATATCAATGGCATTTTTCACAGAACTAGAACAAATAATTCTAAAATTTGTTTGGAACCACAAAAGACCCCAAGTAAGCAAAGTAATCTTGAGAAAGAACAAAGCTGGAGGTATCAGACCTCCAGATTTTAAACTATATTACAAATCTATACTAATCAAAACAGTAAGGTGCTGGCGTGAAACTGACACATGGATCTATGAAACAGAATAGAGAACCAGAAATAAACTCACACTTATATGGTCATTTAATCTATGACAAAGGAGGCAAGAATATACAATGGGGGAAAGACACTCTCTTCACTAAATGGTGCTGGGAAAACTGGACAGCTACATGCCAAAGAATGAAATTGGACCACTCTCTTACACCATACACAATAATAAACTCAAAATGGATTAAAGGCTTAAATGTAAGACTGGAAACAGTAAAACTTCTAGAAGAAAACTATAGGCAGTAAACTATTTGACATTGGTCTTACTGATTTTTTTTTTTGGATCTGTCTCCTCAGGCAAGGGCAGCAAAAGGAAAAATAAACACACAGGACTACATCAAACTGAAAGGTTTTTGCACAGTGAAGGTAGCCATCAACAAAACAAAAAGGCAACCTGCTGAATGAGAGAAGTTATTCACAAATGATATATTTAGTAAGGGCATAACATCTAAAATATATAAAGAACTCCTAAAACTTGTATCAAAAAAATAATCTGATTGAAAAATGGGCAGAGGACCCAAATAGACCTTTTTACAAAGAAAACATACTGGTCAACCGGCACTTGAAAAGGTCCTCACCATCACTATCATAAGGGAAATGCAAATTAAAACCATGGTGAGATGTCACTTCACACCAGTCAGAATGGCTAGGATCAAAAAAGCAAGAAATAATAGGTGTTGGTGAAGATGTAGAGAAAAAGGAGCCCTTGTATACTGTTGGTGGGAATGTAAATTAGTGCAGCTATGGAAAACCGTAAGTTCCTCAAAAAACTAAAAATAGAAATATCATACAATCCAGCAATTCCACTTTTATGCGTTTATCTGAAAAAAAAAAACACTGAAAAGATTGCAGCATTATTTACAATAATCAAAATATGCAAACAAGCTATATGTCCATTGATAGTTAAATGGATAAAGAATATGTGGTATATATATACAATGGAATATTATTTAGCCATAAAAAGAATGGTATCTTTCCAGTTG
This sequence comes from Halichoerus grypus, assembly GCF_964656455.1. Taxonomy (NCBI): domain Eukaryota; kingdom Metazoa; phylum Chordata; class Mammalia; order Carnivora; family Phocidae; genus Halichoerus; species Halichoerus grypus. The sequence goes on from NC_135712.1 coordinate 5,019,578, forward strand.
CGATGGCATGGATGGACCTAGAGAGTGTTATGCTAAGTGAAAGAAGACAGAGAAAGACAAATACCATAGGATTTCACTTATATGTGGAATCTAAAAAAAAATTAAAGGAAATACAGAAAACAACAGAAATAGACTCCTAGATACAGAGAACAAACTGGTGGTTGTCAGAGGGTGGGCAGGTGGAGGGGGGAATGAGCAAAGTAGATGAAGGGGATTGAGAAGTATAATCTTCTAGTTATAAAATACATAAGACACAGGGATGTAATGTACAGCAAAGGGAATAGAGTTAATAATATTGCAATCATTTTGTATGGTGACAGTTGGTAACTAGACTTATCATGGTGAGCATGTGTAATGTATATAAATATCAGAGCACTATGTTGTACACCTGAAACTCACGCAATTATTGGATGTCAGTTATTCTTCAATGAAAAAAAAAACAGTTGCCAGAAATTGTACAACAGGGGTTGAAAAGTGTTCGTCCTCAGCCCACAGATGTGTTTTGTTTGGCCAGCGGGTGTTTCTTTCTTTAATTTGCCCGTGTGTGGGTCCCTACCCTCCGATGTCCCAGGTCCCTCCAGTGCCTGTTGCTTGATCCTGGTGCTGCCTGAAGGCAGCTGATGTTGTGACTCTTGGCAGCCGACTCTGTCCTTGCTTTTTCTGTCACGTGCTCGTTCATGCTCCTGTCCTGGATTGAAATGTGTCCTCCCCAGATTCATGCAATGACGTCCTAATCCTCCAGTGTGACCGTATTTGGGATGGGGCCTTAAAAGAGGTACTGAAAGTTAAACGAGGTCATAGGGTGGGGTCCTAATTCAGTAGAACTGGTGTCCTTCTAAGAAGAGGATGAGATACGAGGGATGTGCGTGCACAGAGTAGAGGCCACGTGAGGACATAGTGAGAAGCCGGCCATCCACAAGGCAAGGGGGCAGGCCTCAGGGGAAGCCAGAGCTGCTGGCTCCTTCATCGTGGATGTCCAGTCTCTAGAACTGTTCATTGGAGGCGACTGAGACACCTCCCCTACTCCTGAAACTGTGGGCAGAAATGCAGTAATCTCTTCCCAGAGCTTTGAGGGGGCCCAAATCTGGTGCTCTGGCCCCAAGGAACCCCTCAGAATTCTTCATGTTTCTCTCTTTTTCTGGGGGTCTAAAGAACCACCTTGATCCCGGAGCAAGCCGGGACACCCGGAAGTCCAAAAGACCTCAGGGCTTCTTACAAGAAACTTGATTTTTTTTTTTTTTTTTGAAAGGACAACATTATTTTACTTTGAAACTTCAGCAAGGTAGAAGGAAAAGATAAGGGCATTAAAATTAATTGCGTTCTTGCCTCCCACCTCCTCCACCCTCTACCTGTGGAAGAGACACCTGTGTTTGACAGGAAGATAGTGACTTTCTAGGGAGGCGCGGGCAAGTGAAGCAAAAGTTAGAGAAGCCAGACGACTAAGGCATTCCCCAGTGGGAAGGGCAGAGAGGGGTCGGCGGCAGAGGAGGATCCCTGGAGGAGAGGGTGAGGGACACAGCAGGGCCTGCAGGGCCTAGTTAGAGACGCTGTGTTTGGAGAACTTGAAGTTGATGGGAGGGGAATCTGGCAGGTCAGCCTACGTCTGTGCGTGCGTGCCCGTGTGTGTGCATGGGCACGTGTGCCTATGTGTGCACTCACGTGTGCATGGGTGCACGTGCTTATGTATGTGGGTGTCTACTGGGGAGAGTGAAGACTCTAAGTCTTTTTGACTTCGCATGACGAGTGCAGTTGCCCTTTGGCATGCTCCCAGAGATGTCTTAAAGCTTTAATTTTACTCAAATTGTCTTTGCTTGTCAGCCTGGTGCTTGTTTTTTCTTTTGAAATTCTTTTTCCAATTTTTTTCCCCCAATAGCACTGACTTTTATTCATTCATGTTAGGTCACCTGAAATTATATCTGTTGCATTTAAATGCTCATTAATGTAAATGGGTGAACAAATCTATTTAAATGGATATTCAGTATCCCACATCATTAAGTCAGCCTAAATAAAATGTGTTTTGGTATTTCTCTGCTCCACCTAATGTCACGGGTGATGGCATCTTAGCAGGTTATACATGTGTATGTATGCGTGTGTATTCATGCACACGCACATGTAAACACATGCACACATACATGTATGTTTGTAAGCATCTATATATAAAGTTAAAATGTTTTTGGCTTATGGTGCAGTGTAAGTTTGCCAGGCCTGCCCTAGCAAAGCACCACAGACTGGGGCCTAAACCACAAACTCTATCTCCCGGTCCTGGAGGCTGGAAGTCTGAGATCAAGGTGCCAGCAGGATTGGTTCTTTCTCCTGGTTTGCTGGCAATTTCGGTGATCCTTGGCTTATCTTTGCATGTCTTTCTCCCTGTTTGCATGTCTCCGTGTGCAAATTTCCACTTTTTGTTAAGGACAGTCATCCTGGGCTCGGGGCCCACCCTACTCCAGACTAATTACATTGCAATAATCCTATTTCCAAACAAGGTCATATTCTGAAATCCTGGGGGTTAGGACTTCAACATAAAGTTTTTGGGGGACATAATTCTACCCACAGCACAAGCTCATCTATGTACCTAACAGCTGTTAAATAAGGATTTTCTGTACATCTAAAGAAAATCAAATAGACCTCCAGTTAAATAATGAGCATTTCTTTTCCCTTTCTGGTCTGTGTTCTCAAAGGATGCATTTTTCAGTTTCCTTAGCTGAGCAGTGTGAGGGGAGAAGGGACAGGACACACGTGGGAAGCATGCCTCAGTCACTCTGCGAGCTTGAGGAAACGTCTGCAGTTTTGTGCTTTGTGGCCCTGGTTCCTAAGCTTGGGGTTAAGACAACGTGAGCAGAAGCACATTTATTTATAGTGCAAATAGTTATGTAGTTCCTTAGGAGCAGGGAGAGAAACCATTTCACTATATTCTGACTCTTAAGAATGAAAATGGCATATGTTGATACTTTATTGTTCTATTTATTATACAAATAACTAGCAAGACTATGACTACTTAAGAGGATATTGTCACAGTCCTGCATGCTATCTATTTCCCTCCTTGATTTATTCGGGCCTCTTAGAAGATAGATATAAATGCATCCCACCCTCCATCCATCCTTGTGAGTGCTCATAAAGGCTTCCTGCTTCCATCAGCCAGTCGGTGTGAAACGTATTTCCATAAAGATGTTTTTGGCATTACACGAAGATCAAGTGTGCATTCTGGGCTAATGACAAATATGAGTGGAATATTTACTGTTTGTTTGTTATATGATCCCTAGAAAATTTTACAAATCCTCATTTAAGTTATTTGTTATACTCTATCTTATAGCATCCCAAACATCTTCAGTGCTTCATTGCACGAGAATCCACATACTCGTGTGCGTGTGTTAAATGTGCATACACACACACACACACACACACACACACACACATGATTTTCGTCAAGAGTCCACCAACCCCAGTGGCCCATTCAACTGATTTCATATAACAAGACAATGGGAATATGAGCCTCACAAAGCCATGAAGGAAATCATTTACCTGAGTATATCCCACATAGTGTTCTTTAAATTTCAAGCATTGGAAAGGTGAGGAGCTGTGAAAGAGAGCAAAACAAGTGGTCAGGACCAGTATGGGTTTCATTATGTGTAAGATAAATTGGACTTTAATCAGGGCCTAGGGGCAAGGCCACCTATGACCCTCAAGGTAAACATTCATCTCCTGGGGGAGCTTTTTAACTACAAGTTTTGAGGGTCCTGTGAGTGCTGGACAGTGGCTTGTGAACCTCTGATATTGGGAAAAAATATGAATCATGCCTCCTGGTACCACATCTTAAAAGCAAAGGCTCGGCTCTAGTTGGGAGGGACAGACAAGAGCCAGTGATGCTGGGTTGACTGAGGCGCCCATCAGAGCCATGCAGACTGCGTGCGGACGGCCCGGGCTTGCAGCCCTGAGGCTGGGAAGGAACATCTGACTTTAAGAAGTAGAGCAGAAAAAATCAATCTACTCTTCTGCATCATGTGTGACATTTTAATTACCTAGGCAGCTTATCAGGACATAATGAAGCAGCTGCTATGATTATGGAATTTTGTCCCAATTATTTACAAAGCTACACAGTCACTTAAATGTCGCTCTTGTCACATCCAGCATGTTAGGTTCTTGAGTCAGTGTTAAGCCTGATTTATTGTCCAACTCAGATAATTATTCCATTGTTTTTTTTTTTTTTTTTTTTGAGCCAAAGGATGAAGATTTGACTGATTCTCTAAAAGTGTGATTCATTTTTATCTCAAGCGTCTTCTCTTGCTATCGGTAATCTTCCCTCTTGTTCTGGGTTGTCTTGATGCTTCTCTGGTTTCATTCTGTCTTCTGAAAGTATCCTCAACCTCAGCTGCTCTATCAATATACTTACAGCAGGTATGGGGTGCGGTATTCCCTAATGATCCCCAAGGGTCAGATGAAGCCTTCACAGTAAAATGCTTATTGTGGGTTCTTAGCGGTATGTTGTTGTTTCAGATTTAAGGAGTGTTAACTATGTGCCAAGCAGTGACCTAAAAGTACTAATATTTTTCTAGTGGAAATTCTGGACCTAGATTCTGATTGCTGAGTAGAAAACAATTCTTTTAATGGTAAAATCTAAAACTATGGGGCTGTTGTATTGTTACATTACACCATAAAATCGTGTAAAAAAAGAGATGTTGCTAAATTAATCTTTTTGATCGATGACTTATGCCTTCTTCAATAATCTGCTTTAAAATAAAAGTTGGATTACTGCTTTAGATTTAAATCATCATAGATTCCCCTCCGTATGTTTTTACAGTAAAGGGATTCTGGTGTGAAAACAAAATCCACACATGATCTTCTTTAGGGAGTTAGATGTATTGTGTGTGTCCAAATCGCTGAATTTATAGGACACTGCAGTTTGGAGAAAGTGGTTAAAAATAGCTTTAGGCAGAAATCACTTAATTCGATGAGCTTTAGGGCAGGGAATTTGGAGAACAGAACCAGTGATCCCAATTCAGAATGAAGCAGGAGTGGGCTGACGTGGGTAAGAGTTGTGCTGGGTTTATCAGGCCATGTTTAGGCTTCTGTTTTGCCTGGGACTGCCAAGATACAGAATGTCCTCCAGCAAAACCATGAAATGAAAGTTCTTCATCCCCCACACCAAAGTTACCCTCTCACCCAAAGGGGAACCAAGTTTATTTACAAACACATAGGTTCGGCCGTGCCACGTGCCCATTGCCTGAATTTTCATAATGTTCTTTTTGGTTAAAAAGACCATGTGTGCTGGTTAAACATATATTTTTATTCAGAACACAGAAATACAGATGTAAGAAAAAATTCATATCAATTTGTGTAATGCCGTTTGCTTAGGAAAATAGCCTATATTCATGTCAGAGCTAAATGCGTTTAGTTTATTGTGAATCTTTTAGGAATTCTCGGAAGAGAGGTGAGCAAAGTAGGAGGCATTTTTGATTCTGGTGTCAGTTTGCTTGGTGTTACACGCAGACGGAGAGTCAGCTTTCTGTAGAGCAGACCAAATTCTTCCCTCTGGGTCGACTCTGCCAGCCGGCCGGGGGCATCTTCACTCCTGTTTATGAACAATAGTGTCCATTTTTCTGTGGCTTCTTTTCCTACTTGAGTTTTGCCATTAATGATCATTTAATACTGGTTTCCTCAGTATAAAATGGGGGGTTGGGACACCTGGGTGGCTTGGGTCATGATCCCAGGGTCCCGGGATCAAATCCCACATCAGGCTCCTTGCTAAGTGGGGAGCCTGCTTCTCCCTCTGCCTGCCGCTCCCCCTGCTTGTGCACGTGCACGCTCTCTCTCTCCTGGCAAATAAATAAATAAAATCTTAAAAAAAAATAAAATTGAGGGTACAGTGGAGAAGATGAAGATCATAACCTGTTTTTCCCCATATCTTCTGGGTCTGACCTTGAATTCTGATCCTTCCACTCCCTCAGGCTATCCACAGATAGAATGTTGAATCACAGTATGCTTGAATGGCTGCCGTGGATGAGTCACATTACTTTTGGTTTGAGCAGATCATGATTGTACATGTGAAGAGCTTCATGTGACAGTGAATGGCTTCTTGGCACTTAGTAGGGGCTCAGTATGTAGGTTCAGAATGGATGAATAACAGTGAAGTCGTATATGAGTGTGGCATGCCGATGAAGACAGAGATAATTGAACAGGATGGAACCAGTGTGCTGGGTCTGGAGGAAACCCTTACATTGTTTTGTGACCCCCTAAATGGCTAACATGTAAGCCTTACATTTAAAATTGACATCACCTTTGGTGGTCCCCTGGCCTCATGCTGTAGGGGACTTCTGCCCCTGGGGTATGAGTCTGATGCACTATGGAAAATTTTGTGTCTTGAAAGACTTTTCCAAACTATGTTTTATGGACTAGTCCTATATGATCTTTATAAAATAGAAAAAAAAAAAAAAAACCAACTACATCCACATTGGGGGAAGTGACTGAATATAAACTGCCACAAGTTTTGAGCCCCTGGGCTTTGGAATCAGGTGGGGCTAGGTTCTTTTTTTTTTTTAAATTTTTTTATTGTTATGTTGATCACCATACATTACATCATTAGTTTTAGATGTAGTGTTCCATGATTCATTGTTTGTGTATAACACCCAGTGCTCCATGCAGAATGTGCCCTCTTTAATACCCATCACCAGGCTAACCCATCCCCCCACCTCCTCCCCTCTAGAACCCTCAGTTTGTTTTTCAGAGTCCATTGTCTCTCATGGTTTGTCTCCCCCTCCGATTACCCCCCTTCACTCTTCCCCTCCTGCTATCTCTTTTTTTTTTTTTCTTAACATATATTGCATTATTTGTTTCAGAGCTATAGATCTGAGATTCAACAGTCTTGCACAATTCACAGCGCTTACCAGAGCACATACCCTCCCCAGTGTCTATCACCCAGTCACCCCAGCCCTCCCATCCCACCCCCCACTCCAGCAACCCTCAGTTTGTTTCTTGAGATTAAGAATTCCTCATATCAGTGAGGTCATATGATACATGTCTTTCTCTGTTTGACTTATTTCGCTCAGCATAATACCCTCCAGTTCCATCCATGTCGTTGCAAATGGCAAGATCTCATTCCTTTTGATGGTTGCATAATATTCCATTGTATATATATACCACATCATCTTTATCCATTCATCTGTCAATGGACATCTTGGCTCTTTCCACAGCTTGGCTATTGTGGACATTGCTGCTATAAACATCGGGGTGCACGTACCCCTTCGGATAGGTGGGGCTAGGTTCTAAACCCAGTTGGTGAATTGCTAGTTGTTTTGTCTTGGGAAACTTGCTTAGCCTCTCTGAGCTTCAGATTCCTAATTCGAACAATGAGAACAATAATACCTAATTTTTAGGTTCCTTTGAAGAGTAAAATGATTCTCTCTATATATTCATATTTATAGTTCTATCTAGAACAGAGCCTATAGTAAGTACTGAACAAATATTAGTTATTCTTATTATTATAATCACTAATTTCCTCCCTTGAGTGATTTCTTCCCCTTGAGTATTTAAAATGAGCATCAAAGACTCTGAGAAATCCCATAGTGAAGAAATTGGTGACTTGCTTTAACCAGTGGTTCCTTATATTATTTGATCAAAGATCTCACTTGTTCACATAGCACCTAGATGCAGAGTTCCCGGGAAAGCACTTTGGGAAAAGCATCTGAGTGCAGCGCTGCATATGGGTGTGCATATGGGTCTCCCAGGGATCTGGTTGGAGCACAGACTGTGATGCATTTGGGCCAGAGGGCGCTCAGGACTGTGTTTCTGAGAAGCTCCCATGTGATGCTGCTGCCGCTGGCTCAAGGGCCTCACTCAAGGGGGCAAGGTCGTAGAGCGGGGGTGTGTGGCAACTGTGTCTTTGCAGTTTCAATCTAAGTGGTTATTTTAAAAATTTTTATTTATTTTAATTTAAATTCAATTAGCCAACATATAGTACATCATTAGTTTCAGATGTGGTGTTCAGTGATTCATCAGTTGCGTATAACACCCTGTGCTCATCCCATCTAAGTGTTTTTTTTTTTAAGATGAAATAATCCCCTATCAGCAGTAGGGACAGAGTGTCTTCTCAGTGGAAGACACTGGGGAGTGTGTGCAGAGGAGACATACACCTAGCATCCTATTCAGGTGAGGCGTGGATGATGTGACGGTCTCGCCCCTTCCACTACTCCCTGCTTCTCTTGGCATCACACGGGTATATCTTTACCTAGTCAATGACTGAGTGAATGAATGAATGAATGAGGGGACTCTGAGTCTTATTTTTCATGGACATCTCATCAGATGCCACACCCAAGAGTTTGGGGGAAGCTAGATGATGGTAATGGAAAGACACAGACGAGAGTAGGATTCAGGTGACATATAAAAACATTGATTCTATATATCATTTACCGATAGCATGTTCTATTTTCCGTCAGTTAAAGGTCTTCACTAATATTCTTCTGATAAGAGTGCTGACCATGGGAGACCATTCCTGCCCCTTATTTTAGAAACTTCTGGAGTCCCAGGAGCAGGTGGGACCATGAGAGTAATTTTGTGGCGAGGCTATGGGAGGTGCACAGATGGGTCCCCTTAATTCTTCACCCTCTCAAGTCCTCTGCGCGAGAGCGCCTTCTTGCTGGTATGTCATCACAACTCCTGGAGGGCAGTAAACAATCAATTGGGAAGGTAGTGGAGTTGAGGTGTCCCACAGACTTGTCCCTCCATATGCTGGTTCCTGGAGACAGTTTTGAACCTCACCAGAAATAGTTGATGTTTGTAGTTCAAAACAAATAGCTTTGCCCTGATGTAAATTGATTTCCACTTTAATTGTATTAGTCTCTACTTCTAAAAAATTTTTTTAGTGTGGGATCATTCAGTTTACTTGGAAACTGTGTTTTGAGACTTTATGAACAAGAGGACTAGCTGGTGTATTTTAAGAGGGTAAACAAAAGCATGGAGTTAATACAATATGCCATGGTATGGCCTTGTCTAGAATGAATATCTTCATGCAAAGGTGATGCTAATGAATATTGACTTATTTCTAGAAATGAATCTGAAGATGTTTTATATATTCTCTAATAAAATATAGCACGAATTATTAAAAAAAAACTGCCTTAAAACAAATTTTTTCCTTACCTCCCCAAACACTGCATGTTCATTGGATTATATACAGAATCAAATTTGACTTTTCCAATATTTTAAAGGTGGGTGTGAGAAGAAAGAGGGAAAGCAGTTTTGGCAGCTACTTTGGGATGTGACCCCAAGCAGACGTCTGTGGAAAGCAATAGGTTCTTCAAAGTAGGAATTGTCAAAGTGTAATGATCATTTGCTCTCAACAGTTTCATGCTTGTGGACATAGGACAGACATTTTTAGGCAAGTGTAAGTGTGGTGAGTTAAAAATACCATCCAGGTCCATGTGTGCAGTCCATTGCTCTGGCCTGAAGTACAATTGCAGATGTTTTTGGCAATTTACTGTTTGTGTTTCATGTGACTCACAGTGCTGGAGGCTGGAAGTCTGAGGTCAAGGTGTCTAGTAACTTTATTTTACCTTAATTACCTCTTTCAAGGCTGTATCTACAAATACAGTTACAGCCTAAGGTTCTAAGGGTCAGGACTTCAATATATACATTTTGGGAGGACACAAATCAGTCCATGACACTGCATCTGTCTAGCTTTCCATTGCCTGAAGTGTTAAGACAGAAGAAAGGGCTGTTGCTACAAAGGAGCAGTTGGAGTGGTGGAACTTGCATCTTGTTGGCTTGGACTGTCGCTGTCAAATTCAGAGCAGTCATCTCGGGGGAGAGTCCTCTCTCTGAAGGTCATTGTCTAAAGACGGGCATCTGAAATTCATTCTGTACTTTAAGGTGACATGGTTGCTCCTTCTTTGGGATCATGGACGTAATCCCTTGACTTTTTGATTGTGATTTCCTCCTCTGGTGGAACTCTTTAAAGGGCCACCTGGTGCTAGAAATAGTTTACCCAGCTTGCTGTTCAATCTGAGCTCCTAGCCCCTGTCATCCATCTCCAGGCTGCCTTGGACATAGCCATTCGGTAGTGATTGATTACCACCAACTCTCTCCTTTTTGTTACCCCTGGGAAGCTGGTTCCATAGCAAAGAGCAAATGCATAGGAAAACCAGATTGTTATAAACTCAAGTCATGCTTTAGATTCCCCGCTTCTGCACCCCACCCCCCCACTCTTCTCTGCTCCTTAATCTCCCTTTGAAGAGAGAAAAAGAAATTGGCTGTGCATCTCTCCTTTCAGCCTGCAATATTAACATGTGAAGATGGAAACCAGTGTTTCATTTTTTGCAAGGCTAAAGAACATTTTCTGAGCTCAGTCTTTCTAAGTAAGGGAAGCCATCTATCTAAAAGATTATAAAATAGAATACTCTGTTCGTTGGTGTCTTTTTCCTCCAAGCAGCCCAAGTGGTGGCAGAGGAAAGATAAATCACTTGCTTGTGCACAGGGAGTTGGTAGCAAATTTGGTGATTTGATCTCCTCCCATTTTGCTGTTTCTTCAGCTCTATTGGGTTAATGTGGACAATTGGTATAAATAATGCATGATACAAATTTAAACTGAGGCCTCTGATTTTTTACATAAGAATGCAGATGGATGACAGAAGAGGCTTGGAAGTCTTCCCAGTCTGATCCTGTGGCAAATTAGACAGTATTCCGCAATCATTCAATGAATGGGTCCACGTTGGACTTGAGGTGGATAGCAAACAGCAGCTGTAGTCAGAACGTGCTGAGGTCATTCTTGTAATGTCCCCCCCGTCCCATTACTCAGGAGGCATCACAGCATTGGGGTAGAGAGTAGGCCCCTGACTTCAAATCTTGACTGTATTGCTGAAGAGCTAGATGACCTTGGGCAAGTTACTGAGTCTCTCTGTGCTTCAGGACCCCATCTGCAAAAGGAGGTTAATTACAGTAATAACACTCCCCTATAGGGCTGCTGTGATTATCGAGTGAGTATATGAAATACTTAGAATAGTACCTGGCACATAGTTAGAAATACATAAATATTGGCCACTCTCACAACTGTAAGCGTAATGCCTCACCTTGATGCCCAGACTTTCTGGAACATTCTAGTGCTCATATAGATAGTGTGTGACAAGTCCTCCAAGAAAGGATGATTCCTATCAATGTTTCCTGACTTGTGAGGATCACCTTTTGGGATTTTATACCCTACAACTAATGAATCTTTGTCATTAACTTACTTCACTGAGTCTGGGCACGTAAGGGACTGGCATCTTTATCCCTTGTCTGGATGAATGTGGCTGGGAAGACTTTTAGAAACACATTAGAAGAATGCAGCCAGAGCTCAGTTCCAACTCTGTGTGTGCACCCATATGCTTATTAAATATCACTAACACTCAGAGTAATTAAACTGGAGATGAGATCCCAGGTAAGATGGGAGTCTGGGTCACAGAACATCCTGCCCCAAACTTTTTTTTTTTAAAGATTTTATTTATTTATTTGACAGAGAGAGACACAATGAGAGAGGGAACACAAGCAAGGGGAGTGGGAGAGGGAGAAGCAGGCTTCCTGCTGAGCTGGGAGCCTGATGCGAGGCTCCATCCCAGGACCCTGGGATCATGACCTGAGCCGAAGGCAGACGCTTAATGACTGAGCCACTCAGGTGTCCTGTCCTGACCCAAATTTTAATGCATTAAGTAAAGCATAGCAAGGTGAATGTGCGCAGAAGCTAACAATGGGGCAGGAGGTGACATTCTGACCTTCAAGAAGTGGGTCCTCTCTAGGTAACGGGAGGCAGGGAAACTCAGGAAGTAACTCCTGACCCCAGCCTTCACCCCTGTGAGCAGTAGGGCCAGGGAAGGAGAATAGACAAAGTTTTCTGAAAAACCTCAAGAGCATACACATCTCCACCTGATTTGGAGAGAAGCAGACTGATGGTAAAATCCAGTCAACCAAGCTAGCCTCCAAAATAATTCAGGAATGGAGGAGCAGTGGCAAAAGGAGTGCTGTTGAGCTTTTAAGGCTACACACTGCAGAGTTATAGTTATAGAATTTCAATGTTATTAAACATGAAAATGTTTAATGGAAGAGTGAGGAAAGGTAGATAAGTGAGAGCAGATAGACACTGCTTGAAACCACCAAACAAGGTATTGAGCATTTAATATTATAACCACTAGAAGGACTAACACTAAATATAAAACTTTAAGATTATCAAAAGGAAAATGCACATGAGAAAGCACCAGCCATCCATAGACAGAAAAAATAATGGTGATGAAGACTGTCACAGGGATTGCGTGCTTACAACCCCTGCTCTGTGCTCATGGCTTTAAATCATTCCCTCCCCAGAAGAATCTGATGTAACAGGTTCTGTGCATGTTAATACTTTATAGATGAGAACAGTAGGGGAAAGAGAGCTTTAGGAACTTGCACTTGAGTAGAAGCATAGTCCATAAGTGGAAGAGTTGGGATTTGAACCAGCATCTAGTCCTTTGGGGAGAAGGCAGGAGAGTTTTGTAAAAGAAGAATGAGGTGGGTATTACATGACTGGTACCTATTATTTAGCTTGTCTTAGATGCAGAGGCAGTTGAATAGAAGGGAAACAAGTCTGGAAATAGGTCCAGTTATGTGTGGGGACTTACTATACGACAAAGGTGGCTCAAACCAGGGAGGGAAAGATGATTCTTCAGTGAATAAAACTGTTATTATTTAGGAAAAAAAATAAAACTGAATCTATACCTCAATTCTTATACCCAAATCAGTTATAAATGAAATAAATATTTATATATGAATATGAACCAAAAAGGTGCTAGAAAAATATGTTTGAATAAAAAAATAATCTTGTAGTGGGAAGAACCTTTCTAGGCATGACAAAACACCCAAAGACTGCCTACAATTAAGTAAATGCTATAAAATCCATATACACATGGAATTCTGGGAAAATATTTGTAATGATAAAAAGAAAGAGATATAACAAAGAACTAACTTTCTTCTAAGGAATGCTTAAAATGAATATGGTAATTATGACTAACCCAATAGAAAAATGAGCAAAGCATATGAATGGGCAGATAACCCCAAATGAAATCTGAATGTCCAGTAAAGACGTGAAAACGGACTAACTCTTATGGTTAAAGAATTGCAAATTAAGTCAACACCATGCCATCTTTTATTTACCAGATGGGTAAAAATGGAAATTTGCCATTGCATTAGCATGGATATGGAGACAGGCCCTGCAGTGGAAAATGGAAGCACCCAGCATGCTCTCTGCTTGGAATAATCTGTGATCTTCTCACACAAGAGACGTGTACAACATTATTCATGTGGCAATATTGGTCACAATAAAAACAGGAAGCAACAATATGATAAACTAAAATATACTGCCATTAAAATTAATGGAATGAGGTAGACCTATGTGCACTGATATAAAACAGTAGATTATCAAGTGACAAAAATGTGAGGTACTGTTATAATAACATGCATATTTTAATCTTATTTGTGTATTTCAAAAGTACATACGTATTATGTACTTTTAACATACGTATATACTTCTGATCTGGAAGAATTCATAGGAAAATATTACCCATGGTTTTCTCCTTTTATACTTGAGGTGGGGAGTTTGTAAAGGTAAATTTTTGCTCTTAATTTATACCTTTCCATACTTTAAAAATGTTTTACTATGAGCATTAAAAAAGTAAATCATCACTTTCAAAAACACAAATGAATGCATTTTAATGGCTGCTAGTAAGAGGTTTTGAGTTCATCCATGCATGTTGAGGGCGGTCCTGACCCTGGGATAGCTTCTGGGGAGTACGTCCCAGTGTGGATAAGGGAAGGCAGTATGTGTCCCCTTGAGGCTCTGCCTCTATTTGGTCTGTCCAGAATTCTCTCCAGCTGTGCTTCTGTGATCCTGAAAAGTCTAAAATTCAAAACCACCTCCTAGAGCCAAAGATAAGGGCTCAGGAAATTTCTTTTCACTGAAATTTGCTAATTCTAGTGAATGATGGGCCCAGATCTTTGTTGAACTTTTTCCTCTGTTTAATTATGCAAACATTATTCCTTTAATGGGTCTCCGAGTGTAGTCAACCCTGCATTCAAAATGGAAACCCTTGCACCACCTGATATCACATACCCATAGTTGGTTGGAGTTTCCTTTCAAATGTTTTCTCGAGTCTTCTTTTCAAATAATTATGGCCCCTGTGTTGTGTGAGGATCCTCCAGACTCTTGTGCACCAGTGGTCTCTGCTAGCTTCCCTATTCCAACTCATTTGAAAACATTCCAAAGTAATTGCAATCACCCACTTTTGGCTTGTGAATCCCAGAGCGACCCCAAAGAGCTTTTATAAGCCCCATTTCCTCTTTAAAAACTTACTGTGAAATAGTCCCTACAAGTATTATCACTCTCAATTTAAAGATGAGTTGGTAATTCGTAGAATCATAGTTTATTATTACATGAGGTAGCAAGACTGTCAGACACAAAAATTTCTAGTTTGAGTGTAGATGTAGCAGTGATTAATTAATTAAAATTAAATTCTTACCTGCAATGGCTAATTCACCATAGGATGCTGCCATACTAAATTTTCTCTGCTCTCTAGTTTCTCCTAATAATTATTTTTAGTTTATAGGTAAGATGTATAATAAATGACATACATATAATTTGGAAGTACGTAGCTCAGAAAATCCTGTGGTCGATTTAAGTCATGAAAACCATTTCCCCTTTATGAGTTTTACATGCTTGCTTGAGAGGTTGCTTGTTGGTTTCTAAAGCCTCATCCCAATGTCAGTGTGCAAGTTGATGTCCCTTGGCTCATGGTGGCAAATACATGAACATTGGAAGTCAGTGCCATGTGGGTTTAAAGCTAGACTCTGCTTTTTGGAAGCTGTGTGACTTGTCTTGCTCAGACTCTGCTTCCTAATATGGAAGCATGGACCTGATGCTTTTCTACATCTGCTGTTTGTTGTCATAATCCAAGAGATGGTGTATATGAAGTCCGGAGCACATAATAACACTTACTAAAGGTGAGATCCCTGCCTCCCGGGAAGGAAGACACACCTACGGGTTTGACATGCTCATTTGTGTCTTTGTTGCCCCTCCCTTCCCTACAGACATGGGTGTGCATGTAAGTTTTAGTCATCTCTTTGGAAAGAGCCCACTCAACCTCTCACTCATCATACACTGGCCACATGGGCATTTTCTGTGCCCTGGGAGTTCTGCTTCATAGCCTACTCACTGCCATCCCTCTGCCAGGGAGGCTCTTCTTCTGGGTCACTCAAGTCTGGTAGGGAGGCTCTTCTTCCAGGTCAGTCAAGTCCTAGTAGGGATGCTCTTCTTCCGAGTCATTTAAGTACTGGCTCAGGAGACCTTCACTGACTCAGATTCTGAAGTCCCTGCCCATCCACTCACCTATTTTATTTTCCCCATAGCATTTTGTTGTCTGAAATCGTTATTTCTTGATTTAATTTTCATGTGATTTGCCTTCTGACCCTCCTGGCGTGGAATGGTAGATCCACCAGGACAGGGATTTTGTTGGTGTCACTCCGTCTTGCGATCTAGAACAGTGCCTGCACTTGGTTCATATGCAACAGGAATTTAACGAGACTATAAATAACGGGGTAGCACTGAAGGGGGCAGACTTCCTGGAGAGAACCTTGAACATTACCTATTGAAAATGATAAACTTTTTGACCTCAATTTCTCTTCCTCAGAATTTGTTCCATGGACACGGTTGAAGATGTCCTGGAAAAGCTGACTCTAAATGTGTCTGTCATCACTCACGTAGGCTCCATGATGACATCCTGATATCCAGCCTGGCATCTCTCCATTCTCTTTTTTCATACTTAAGCCAAGAATATTTTCTTCCCCTTTAAAACATGTTTTTATCAAAATGACCTTGGTTAAAAAGTTAAAGTCTGGTGTACTGGAAACCATTGGTTTGCTGTCCCATGTCTCCTGGGCCCTTCTAGAGAGGACTGTGCACTTTAGCTTTGTCCCATTCGTTGTCATGATCTGCATATTGAACTTCTTTTTCCTACCTTACTTTTTTTTTTTTTACTTTATCATATCCAGACTTTCTCCTGTCTCTCTTTGTGTAATGAATTTTTCTTTTCTTTTTTTCTCTGCTTGTTTAGGATTTATGTTTTCTATTTCTACGTGTTTATTTTATTATTTATTTATTTATTTTTAAAGATTTTATTTATTTATCTGACAGAGAGAGAGAACAAGTAGGCAGAGAGACAGGCAGAGGGAGAGGGAGAAGCAGGCTCCCCGCTGAGCAGGGAGCCCGATGAGGGGCTCGATCCCAGGACCCTGGGATCATGACCTGAGCCGAAGGCAGCCGCTTAACCGGCTGAGCCACCCAGGTGCCCCTATTTTATTTATTTTTAATTTTATTTTTTTGATTCAATTAATTAATATATAGTGTATCATTAGTTTCAGAGGCAGAGTTCAGTGATTCATCACTTACATATAACACCCAGTGCTCATTACATCATGTGCCCTTCTTAATACCCATCACCCAGTTACCCCAACCCCCTCCCACCCAGCAACCCTTAGTTTGTTTCCTAGAGTTAAGAGACCAAGCTACTGTCCTCCATGAAACATAGCCCAGTCTGCTTATTTTTGAAGGAGCATTCTCACCATATTAACCCCCTGCAGAAAGCATGCTAGTTGCCCATAGAACGAAGACTAGGATCCTTGCCTTGGTCTCCAAGGTTCTAAGTTGCTCTCTCCGCCTCATCTGAAATCATGCTCTGTGTTGATTTCAGTGCTCTTTTGGCTTCCTGTGGCCTCTCAGGGATCTGCACACATCCCATTCTCTCTGTCTGTAGGGCCTTCTCCCTCAGGCCCTCTCAGCCCCTGACCCTCTCCTCTAACCTCCAAACAGATAAAATTGCCCTTGTAAATAGCCTCCTAGCATCATAGATCCTTTGCGGCACTTATCAGAAGTGTAATTTTGCTTCTGTTTCAATGGTCATTTGGTCAAATCTGTCTCACCCACATAAGTGCTGTAAGGATAGTAATTATATCTGACTTTGCTTACCAGCTTCTTCCCTAGTCTCTGTTGAGTGAACAGACGCTGAAGGAACAGTAGGTCAGTTGATAGCAGTGAGGGACTTTGGATGGTATATCTCAGCCTGTTTTTTGAGGCTATTTAGGAGATCCAAGTTGAACTCATTGAGTGATCATGGCAAGATGTCAACTAAACCAAATCTGAGACTCGTCAGAGAAACAGGTGACACTAAGTAATGATCCATGTGGCTTAGGTGTAAAGATGCTTTGTTTATGCCTAAGCTTCTTAATATACTGTCGCATATCTTCCTGGCTCTGTGGGGTCCTCTGTTGGTTCATGATCATGCACTGGCACAAGACTGACTCATGTCGACGGCGGTGTGCAATTCATGGGTCTTCACCCTGGTTCCCACCATTAACCTCAGTGAGGTTCTGGGCGGAGCTGCTTTCATTTGTGTGTCTCTTATTTCACTGCCTGCTGGGAAGTATGCTTGTTCTTCCTCTTCATCGCTTTGGTGCTCTTTGCCTCTGTATTTTATATTAGACTTCCAGAAAGAAACGATGGGTCTCACGGCAAAGCTGACTATCCTTATAGGAGGTGGTGGAAAAACCACAGGTGGCTGAAGGAGCTCTGGGATCTCTCTCGTATGTTCTGGACAGTGTCTCTGCTGGTGTTTTCCCTCGGCTGCCCGTGATGGGGGGCTCAAACCAGTTTCAGCTTCCCCTGGGACCGGTGGCTTCCTTCCTCCTGGGGGTGCACCTGAACTCAGCTCCTAGATGCTGCTGGAAACCCACTCTGCCTGTGGCCCAGTAGCCTGACTTTTCCTTCGCTTACAAGACTGCAGTCACTCTTGCCTTGTCAGGGAGAGCAGCATAGCAGAGGGGAGTACCCCTGAAAGTCACAGTCACGCCACATGTCCATCACAGTGTCCTGGCCCTGTGTGACTTGCTGCGGGGTCGGAGCAAAGATCAGGGGACCCGTGCCTTCTCTTGTGACCCTGGCTTGTAGGTACTTTGCTCAGTTGTCTTAACTGGGGGAAATGAGTTGAAAAGTGTCCCCCCAAATTTGTGTTCACCTGGAACCTCAGGATGCGACCTTACTTGAAAATAAGGTCTCCAGATTGAGTGATGATTTAGAGAGGAAATCATGTTGGATTTTGGGTGGTAAATTCAATAACGGGTGTCACTGGAAGAGAAAGTAGGGGGGGATATAGACGGAGACATGCGCAGAGGCCATGAGAAGGTGGGGGCAGCTCTTGGACTGACGCATCTATAAGCCAGGGTGTACCAAGGATTGCAGACAGAACCAGAAGCTAGGAAAGGCATGGGATGATTCCTTCCTCAGAGCCTCCAAAAACCCAGCTCCACCTATACCTCAGTTTCAGACTTCTGGCCTCCACAACTATGAGAGAATAAATTCCAGGTATTTTAAGCCACTCTGTTTGTGGGGACTTGTTACAGCCGCCGCAGGGACCTGATACTGTTGGTTTCCAAGAAGCAGAGACTGAGAAGGGGTTTCTTGTGCCGGTTATTGAAGGATTGTTGAGGAAGGGCAGCACAAGGAGCAGGTGCGTCAGGGGTGGGGTTCCAGCTGGACCCAGCCTGACCTCCCGGGGGCGGGGGGGGCGGCCCGGAGCACAAAGTGTCCGCTACATTTCTTTGGCAGTGGGGCCAACCTCTTGAACCCCAGGTCAGCCTGATATGGACCGTGGGCTGCCAGGGAGGAGTGGGGGGCGTCCCCCAGGGGGTGCTGGTCCTCATGTCGTAGAGACACTTTTCTGGGGCGAGGGGCATGTGGGTGCAGTTGAGCTAGTAGCTGCTAACTCAGCTGGAAGATGGGGGTGCCCTGGCCCGTGCCTGGCTACCTCGGCTTTGACCATGCCAATAATTGCCTCTTTATCTAAATCCTGATGTGTGATAAGTGGCAACCACGTTGCGTGGCAGGAGACACCCCCAAGGGGTACCATGTTGCACAGCACTCAAGATGCCCACCGTTCTTCCTGTTGTCTGCAGTCGGAGCGGGACGTCCCCTTCCCTTGCTACAGAGAGGTACCAGGCTCCAGGAGTGTGGCAACAGGGACACTGGGATGGATGGGGCTCTTGCAGGGGGAGGGCCAGGGCACCTCTGAAGGCTGCCTGAGCTCCCTGCGGAGCCAGGAGCAGCTGGAGATGTAGGGCCGAGGTCTGAGACACCGTTAGCACAAAGGAGAGGAAGAGCCTGTGGTCACCGAATTGCTTTTTCATCTGTTACTCACAAAACGTTTAGTAACAAAAACTAGGAATCAAATTTGCCGTTGACGCAGCAGGACATTATATCAATCCTTATTATGAAAAATCTGTATCGATTCCTGTCCATCTTATTTTGCTGTTATCTGTACGTGTAGCAAAAATGACTATTTTTCATGGCCTCTTTCCTACGAACAGGGTCATAGTTTACAAAATAATAAAGAACACTCCCATAAAGATGACATCCTAAACTCCAGTCTACTGATTTTTTTTCCCCTCTCCACTGTGTGTAACATGTGCATTTTCCCCGGACATAAAACATGCATGTCAAATTAAATTACCTGACTATTTTAGGTGGTATTCCCCGTGTACCCACTTGGAATGCCCTTCCAAATCAAAAACAGTTCTTGAGACAGTAACAGAAGCATCACAAATCAGACAGATGGTTTTCGGAGTTTTGCCTCCAGTAATTGAGGGTAAACAATGTATTGTTCAGGGTTCCCCATGATATCTTCATACCTCCTTTTGCTTGCGCTTGATTTATTGGAGGTGCAGTTTAGGTGGGAACAAGCCATGCGCCGAGGGACAGAGAAGGCGGACTGATCAGGTTCTGGTTTTCGTTTCCGTTGACTGTGCAAGTGTGCCATGCAGAGATGGGGCCAAGTGTTTGCCCTGTCTCACCTGGTGCAGGTGCCAAGAGATAGCTTGCTCACAGTCTCAGGCAGCAGCACGCATGATACACATTTTCAAGAAGTTCTCCTTTCAAAACTCCGCATTTAAAAAAAGCTCCAAAAGGCACAGTGCTCTTTGAGATGACCTTCATGCTTTTCCATTCCCTGTACTACCCCCCTGCATCTGGTTCCCTCCATCTCAGCAGCCTGAACATGACTGAAGCCCTTGGAGGACACCCAGCCCAGTGCCCGCTCAAAGAGGACACCTGGGGAATGAGCTGTGTGGTCCTTGTGCTGAAGGCTCATTTCCTTACGCAGCCCGTTTGTCCCTCCTGCACTCAGCACACCTAGCCAGCCCCTTTCCTACTGCAGGGAGCCTAAACCTCTCTGTCCAGCCCCATTTACCACTGATGCTCTGCAGCCCCCCAGCAGGTGCATCTGAGGCTGGCCTGCCTGGGAGCGTATGTCATGTTCATGCCCATGCCCACTCCCAAGCTGCCTTATGCCCCTCGACACTTTCCAACCCACCCCCTTGCCTTCCATGGCTGCTTTTTTCCTTTCTAGATGTTCTAAATCTTTCTGCGAGTTTCCAGAAGAAATGACTTCCTAGATCCTCATGTGCTCCTCAACTTGGCAACTTTTGTCCTCTTCTTTTATTTTTCACACTCTCCTTATGCTCTCAACATGCTTTTGCTTTTGCTTAGGAACTGCTAAAAGGTTTCCTTCTTGGGCTATAAATATCTCAAGGTTGGAAGCTCTGTTCCTCCTCATACCAGCTGTATGGTTCCGGCAGCTTCCCTGTTTTGTGCCTCCATTTTCTCGTCTGGAAAGTGGGGATGGTGATAACATCTGCCTCCCATAGGGTTGCTGTGGGTTTGTGCATCTAAAGAGGTTTAGAGCAGTGTCTGGCCAATTGTAGGTGGTGAATGCTGGCTTTCTTCCTCCTCTGAGACAGTGCAGAGGGCTGCATGACCTTGGGTGGACACACCAGTGATTCGGATGGTATTACACTATGATTTCATGGAGAAAACTCAAGGACTACTTATGGGCAAGTCTCTATGTTGGTACACAACCACCCCTATATTCCTGGGCCCCAGACCTGGGGGGGTGCGGATGCTTGCGGGTGAGTCCACCAGCCACCGGGGCGTGGAGTTGTGAGCCCCAACGCGCTGCCCTGCACTGTGACCCACATGTGCCAATAGAGGAAAAAATGTTGAAAAGTGTTCAGAACTGATTCCAAGTTTGGTTTTCATGTCAATAAATGTGAGGAGAAACTGAAAAAATGGAGGGAAAAGACTCCGTTAAAAAATGTGAAAGGCGACTTTTTGTATACCCGGGATGATGAAGACCAGTTATGTAATACCTCCTTTTTATTTTTAGGAGGATGTAATTTAGAGGATGTTCCTTGGTTTGACTTGGGGAAGAGCTCAGGGTTCTCTGGAACTGAACACAAGATGGCCTGAGTGTGCTTGAATGGGAGCTGGCCTAGGATTTGGGGCTCTCTGTGGGATCTTGCTATGATGACATCAGTGCTCGTAATGCTCTGTTACCCTGTGCTCGGGTGGGCGTTGTGGCGGACTCACTTCCTTTGCTCAGTGGAATGGGCCAGTCTCAGTACCCAAGTCTCTTTGAGTTTCCCAAGAGGAAAATGGGGTCTGAACATCAAAGGTGCTACCCCATCTTTTCTAGAAGACTGCTCAGAAAACCTAAACTATTAAGAATATTTATGGGGGCGCCTGCGTTGCTCAGTCGGTTAAGTGTCTGCCTTCGGCTCAGGTTATGATCTCAGGGTCCTGGGATTGAGTCCCCAGTTGGGCTCCCTGCTCAGCAGGGAGTCTGCTTCTCCCTCTGCCCCTCCCCAACCCTGGCTTGTGCTCTCTCTCTCTCTCGCTCACTCTCTCTTTCTCATGAATAAAATCTTAAAGAATATTTTTGGGGCAACAAGCAGTTTATCACAGAAGTATAAATGTCACACTGTTTCTGGAATGTTCCTGGGGAGGGGAAGGATCTGGCACCATAGGGCCACTTAGAGCCTTGGAGGAGACTGCAGAGGATGGGTCAGGGCCCCCAAGATTCTAAGATGTCAACACCAGTGAGTTAATAATATGAGGAAACATCCCCCAGTTGCCCTCTAGAGATGGGTCTAATTTTTTAGCCCCCAAACTACTTCACTGTGACCTTGAAGGAGGTCTCTAACTTCCATATTTAATATCAACCTCTCTGATAACCTCCATTTGGAGAAACTTCAGTCACACCCCACAAAGCTCCCACCTTCCCTTCCAAAGGAAAAGCAGTTTTTTCTCTCCTTCGCCATAAGCCCTTCATCCCCAGGCTGTGCCGTGGTTCCGCGCTCAACTGCTGTCTTCACTCTGATTACAATTAGCACGGTTCCTCGTTCCTCGGGAAACCTGCTTCTACCTTGACGCACTTCCAGCCTGGGCGATCAAAGTGCATCAGAACTGCTAGCAGCAGATGGGTTTCTAAATTGGCCAGGGAAAGGCCGTCCCGTGACGTTCTCTGAACCTGGCAAACACCAGGAAGTGGAAATTGTGCATGATGAGAATAAACTCAGGTTGGGTGTATTTATTAAGCCCAAGATATTGGCTGGCAACTCGTCTTGTCCTCACCGGGTATGTGCTGCAAGAATTGCTGGGAGGGATAGAGAACAATCGTTTCCACTGGTGGAAGACAAGATGTCATGGTGGGCAGCGTTAGATCAGACAGTGCCCATGAGATCACGGGGAAACTTGCATAAAAATGCAGGACAAATATATATCATGGTGCCGTTCTCGGAATGGTCACGCTGCAGTCCCAAAAGGGAGTGTCACCATATACTGATAGGGCAGGTGGGCGTG
Source organism: Halichoerus grypus (assembly GCF_964656455.1). Classification (NCBI taxonomy): domain Eukaryota; kingdom Metazoa; phylum Chordata; class Mammalia; order Carnivora; family Phocidae; genus Halichoerus; species Halichoerus grypus. Next base: position 5,042,301 of record NC_135712.1, read on the forward strand.
TCCCCTCTAGTGGCCTGGAGCTTCAGTCTGGGGTGCAGAGTGGACCCGGGGTGACCTCGTTTCCTTTAGTGGAGCCACAGCCTAGCTGCTAAAAGCCCGGATGAATTTCTAAAATCCACCTTTCTGTTGTCTGCCATTATTAGTCAGCATCAGAGGGTTTTCTAAGTAGTTTCCCCTTAGCCACATTCTTTGTTATTCTTGGTTTTTTTCTTTTTGTCCCTGTCGCCAAACCTCTGCATATGTGGGAAACATAAAATTTGATATATCTCTTGGTGAAAGTACAGAGAGAGAGAGAGTGAGCAGAGGGGTGGGGAGAGGGAGGGGGGAGACAACAGTGAGCAACACACCAAGGATCATAATTGGCAAACCAGCAAGGTCAAGCCACTGTAGGTTCTATCGCTCGTAAGATCCCAAATGTCACCTGGGGCCACCGGCAGCAGAACTGGCAGTTCATCCCGTCAATTACCCGTGATGTCCAGGACCAAATATTAGCAAGGCTGGAATTAATACCAAGTGATCATTTGCATCTGAAATGTAGTCGGGAGCCATTGTGAGATAGCCAATCCTGGGGCTGCTGTTCTGAACATGGGCTAGGCTGACATTCCCAAACGTAAGTAAGGCACATGTTCTTCCGTGCATTTTCCTAGCTGCAGAAGCTTACGTCTGTATGTCATCCTAAAGGTCAACCTTTTCAGGCGGAGGAAGAAAACAGGCATCAGGGGAAGCAGACGGGGCTGCTGTGTGGAAAGAGTGAGTGTCCGGTGCGCCTCAGTGGGTCCAGGGAGCGACCCTCATCCCCCGCCTGGCCGCTGCTGATTGTCCGGCACCCGCTTTGTGCTTGGCTGTGTGCTTGCGCCAAGGGATTTGAACCCCGAGTTACTGGCAGGACCTGTCGGTACCCTAGTTTGACCTGAACCCGCCCCTCCCCCTGGGCTGCTGCCGTGTTTGGGGTAACAGTGAAGCCCCTCTGTGAACTCCTTTCCCTTCCGTCTCCAGCACTCCCCCTACTGAAAGTCTTCATATTCCCGCCCCCCCATTGAGTAGCTGTGCTTTTAAAACAGAGTGTAAAAGATATATGTTAAGAAAGAAAAAAAGAAGAAGAAGAATGTAGCAGGAGGGGAAGAATGAAGGGGGGGAAATCGGAGGGGGAGAAGAACCATGAGAGACGATGGACTCTGAAAAACAAACTGAGGGTTCTAGAGGGGAGGGGAGTGGGAGGATGGGTTAGCCTGGTGATGGGTATTGAGGAGGGCACGTTCTGCATGGAGCACTGGGTGTTATGCACAATGAATCATGGAACACTACATCTAAAACTAATGATGTAATGTATGGGGATTAACATAACAATAAAAAAATTAAAAAAAAAACAGTGCAAAAGAATTAAGAGGCTTTTATTATTGTTGATATTTTTAAAAAATTAGCGATGGTGATTAAAACCTGGAAATGACTGTCATTTCTGTGAGGTACTCAAGGTTATGTTTCTCTCCGTCTGATGCCTCACCAGTGATCATTTCCTTGCAGTAAAAATCATATGGGAAAAGAATCCGAAATGACCTACTTTATCAAGGAGATCAAGCCTTAATGCTCATATTCAGTGTTGCTGCCTATGATTTCTCCCCTTCCAGCGAGTGTAAGAATGTTGGGCAGCAGATGCTCTGTTCTGATAGGTATTGAGTTCTTTGATATATATCCATAAATACCAAACATGTATAGGGGCGCCTGGGTGGCTCAGTCCTTAAGCGTCTGCCTTCGGCTCAGGTCATGATCCCAGGGTCCTGGGATCGAGCCCCACATCGGGCTCCCTGCTCAGCGGGAAGCCTGCTTCTCCCTCTCCCACTCCCCCTGCTTGTGTTCCCTCTCTCGCTGTGTCTCTCTCTGTCACATAAATAAATAAAATCTTAAAAAAAAAAAAAAAATACCAAACATGTATAAAGTAGGAAGACTATGCTTCGTGTTTTGATCTGTGGGGGAAATGGGGAGAATTTCACCTTACTTTGCGATTTGGTCCTATCAGTTCATTATTTCTAATAAGTAGCGATCTTACCCATAGTACTTTCCCATCGTAGATTTAATTAGTCTTTCCCCCCCTCCTTTTTGCTAGTTGACAGAGCTGAAAGGAGGGAAGCGGCAGCAATTTGAAACCTTGTTAGAAATTTATGAAGTGCTAAAATGTTTTATTCCCAGAGGCTGGCTTCCCAGCTGTCGCTGGAACAAGCTTGCTGTCCGCCTCCCCGCGGGTCCGGGATGCAGGGTGGAGGTGGGCTGCCCTGAGAGCGGGCACGGGGTTGGGTAAATGATGCTTTCCATAATTAGCGCAGGGTAGAGGGAAGATAATTATTTTCCCCACAATTGACCAGTGGTGTGTAAGATGAGAAATGAGGGGCATCTGGAGAAGAAAATGCAGAGCCAGAGATTAAGACCCTTGGCTGCCTTTAATAAAATATGCTGGCAGGGCAGTGAGTGGGGTCAGCTGTGGGCGTGGACATCAAAACAAATAAACACCTAGCTCATTGGTGGCTTCCGGCAGACTCTTTGCTAGACATTTCTAGCAAAATGGCCCTGAATTAAGTTTTTTTTTTTTCCCCCTGGAGAAAATGCCTTCTTGCCAATCTCACAAGGTGTCAAGGATGGTCTTGTAAAGGGGCTGTATCTTACCTGCAATGTCTTGATACCCCCCAAGTCCTTCCCTCACCACTTCTCCAGTGCCTCTGATTTCTTTCTCAGGGGAAATTTTTGTAGTTGTTCTTAATTGGAGAGATCATTCGTGACCACAGACACCCTGGAGAATAAGCTTCTCATAATAAGGGTGCCATGTGGGATGTGGTGGAGACTGGGCGTCCCGCAGAGGCAGCGGGGGTGGGGCAGACGAGGGACAAGGAAGGGACCTGGCTGTCCCTTCAGAGTTTGCTACCTGGCCATGCAGGAAGGAGCGGGGGGTCCTAAGAGCAGCCTCCTCTGCTGGCGCCAGACCACCCCACCGTGGGAGGGTCAAACCTTTGCTTCAATCTCCGTGCACTGAGAGATGGCAAGAACACTGGGTAGGAAAAGGTGCCCTGAGTACTCCCACGCCACCCACCTCCTCTGCCTCTCTAAGGAGTAAAATATTTTTGGTGGCATAGAACTTTCTGACAAGTTTATTTGACTTAAATCTTACTTGCAGGGCACCTGGGTGGCTCAGTTGGTTGAGCGTCCGACTCATGATTTCAGCTCAGGTCATGATCTCAGAGTTGTGAGATCGAGCCCTGCGTCGGGCTCAGTGTTCAGCACCGAGTCTACTTGTCTCTTTCCCTCTGTTCCTCCCCCCATTTGCAAGCTCTCTCTCTCAGATAAATAAATAAATAAATAAATAAATAAATAAATAAATAAATAAATAAAATCTTCAAAAAATCTTATGTGCAATGTCCCAGGACACTCTTTAATTAGGAGCTTTACTATGTGCATTAGTTTGCTGGGATTGTTGCAACAAAGCACCATGAGCTGGGCACCTTCAACAACAGACGTTCATGGTGTTGCTTCTCTCTGTGCCAGGAGGGAAGACTGTGGTCCAGGCCATTCCCCTTGACTTGTCAATGGCCATCTTCATCTTCACACGGCCTTCTCCCTGTGTGCATATCTGGGTCCAAATGTCCCCTTTTTACAAGGACACTAGTCTTTTTGGATGACAGCACACCCCAAAGACCTGATTTTACCTTGATTACTTTTGTAAAGATCCTTTCTTCAAATAAGATAACATTCTGAGTTATTGGGGGTTAGGGTTTCAACATATGAATTTTGAAGGGACATTACACTGTCCATTCATTTATCCAAGAACTGCATGTCAAGTGGCCATCAAGGACAAGGAAGGTCCTTCAAGATATAAAATGTTGGAAGCTCTAGCTCCTATCCTGCGAGTCTGTACAGCTCGGCCTGGGGCCTGGGGCCTGGGGCCTGGGGCCTGGCACAGGTGGGTACTGTTGTAGGCTGAGTAATGGGCCACACAAGGTCCTGATCCTGGAGCCGGTGAATACCACCTTATAGGGCAATGAGGACTTTGCAGATGCAGTTAAGGATCTTGAGATGGGGAGATCATCTGGGTCCTGACAAGAGGAAAGCAGAGGGATGGAGGGGAAGAGAGAAAGCTAGAGAGAAGGTGGAGGAAGGGGCCACGGCCATGCACTGCAGGCAGGCTTTGGAAGCAAGCAAAGACAGGAAAACTGCTTCTCTGCAGCCTTTGGAAGGAACAGAGCCCTGCCAACCCATTTGGTTTCTGACCCCTAGAACCGTAGGATGAGACATTGGTGTTATTTTAAGCCACTCAGTTTGTGGTTACAACAGCAATGGGAAGCTACTGCAGGTAGGAGCTGGTGGGCTCGGAGCAGCCTGGAGCTGTGCTCGGGTTTACAAATCTGCTCGGAGCAATGGTGGTGAAGTCCACTACTCAGGAAGAGCAAGGACGGCGCCTACAGCTTGGCTTAGGGATACTCCCTGGCAACTTTCAAGCCCCCACCTAGGTTCTCATTCAAATCAGATAGCAGGCCACCTTGTTCCATAAGGAGAAGCTGGTTGCAGGCAGGATGGAGGCACCATTGGGGGGTGGGTGGGTGGGGAGAGGTGAAGCTCCACAATGAGTCCTGCGTTGCAGGAGGAGAAAGAAGAGGTGCATACTGAGCAGTGATGCAGGAATCTCAAGATTCTAAGTAAGTTCTGATATCCCTGTTGGAGCACAGCCCAAGTACACACACACACACACACACACACACACACACACACACACACACATGCACACTCACCCCCTACGCGCACATACACACGGTGGGGTGTGAGTGCAGTGACTTGCAGCGGTGTCCTGGGGAGCCCTGTTTGCATGATGCTGGAGCTGCAGCTGGGAGGAGGTAGGGATGGAGGGAAGGGAGTTTGGGGTCAGGCAGGCAGGTGGAGATGCAGGAGGGCTAGGGCGCACTGTTCCCAGAGGTCCCTGGGAGAGTCACACCCAGCTTCCTAGGCACAGAGGACAGCCAGGCGAGGCATCGGTGAGTGGGGATGGTGGGGACTCGCAGAGAAGCAAGCTTCCTCCACCTCTGTGGCAGCCATGCTGCTGGTGACACTGAACGTCTGGAAGTGGCACTTTCTCACTCCTTGAAGGGTCTGCAGCTGGGGCCTCTGGTGAAAAGAACATTGTCTCTGGGGTAAGGCTGGTGGGAAGCAAGTCCAAATTCTTCTCTAAGTCATCTGCGAGTTTTGTGCAAGCTCAGCACCCTTTTCAGCCTCAGTTTTCCTATCTGAGAAATGGGAATGATTGTATAATGTTTGGAGCAGGACTGAGGCAAAGACCAATGAATGGATGGATGTGAACTTACCAAATGTGGTGCCTGATTTTCTGTGGGGTTCTAGAGGTGCCTGGGGCCTCTTGGCATCTCCCTCCTGCAGTGGTTGGGATAGTAATGCTGGGATGGAGGGTGGAGGGTGAAGAGCGGTGCTGAAGGCAAGGGTGCCACCCTGGGCTGCAGACTGACCTCCACCAGGGAGCAGGCTCACAGAGATGCTGGGGAGGAGGAAGTGGGCTAGTTTTGGCTGCTAGTATTTGAGGCAGGGTGAGCTGGTTCCCATGCTCATTTAGCAAGTGGCCTGGGGTCCACCAGCCCTCCCAACCAAACCAGCAATCTGAGAATAGGACTGGGTCTGTGCTGAAGACAGCATGGAAGGGTCTGTGTTGGGGCACTTGGGTGGCTCAGTTGGTTGAACGTCTGCCTTCGGCTCAGGTCATGATCCCAGGGTCCTGGGATCAAGCCCTACATTGGGCTCCCTGCTCAGTGGGGAGTCTGCCTGTCCCTTTCCCTCTGCCCCTCCCCCCTGCTTGTGCACTCTCTCTCTTAAATAAATAAAATCTTAAAAAAAAAAAAGAAGGGTCTGTGTCCCCTGGTGTTTCTTAACTAGAGGAGGAAGAGGATGAGGCAGGTTAGCCAGTGGGCTGCTCTCAAGAACATGGGCATTTGCCAGAAACTGGCAGGGCAGAGAGGAGACACACACTCTAAAGGACTCTAAAGGCTGTCCAACTGGTTATTATACTCAGATTTCAAAACAAAACATCTAATGCAACCCACAGAGACTCCAAAGGGTGAAGAGGAAGCCAGAGTAGAATTGGCTACAAGGCTGCCATGATGTTGGAGGAATTAGGGGCAGTAGAGATACCTGATTGGTGGGGTTTTAGGCAGTGGTGGGGGTGGGATGGGACATACAGGATAGGATGAGGGCATAGGAGAGTTTGCAAGCCCAAGGAGTGTGGAATTGAGCCTGGGGTCCACCTGGGCTATTGGTTTTTGGTCCCTTCCAGGAAGACTCACCATGGAGGTAGTGGGACAGGCTAATGCCCTATGCTAGGGAGGAGCTGTATTTTCCTCTGCCCATCCCTCTCTGCATCCCTTTCTCTGCCCCCTTTTCTCTCCTAAATGGCTCTCTCCATCCCTTACCCATTCCCAACACTGCTTTGGCAGCCCTGTGCAGCCTGGACCCCTCTCCTCTGAGGAATGTCACAAATGCACATCCTGGTTCTTTGGGGTAGTTTGTTCACTAGGGTAAGTGTTTGGATGCAAGCCAGAGGAAGAGCTACAGATCAAAAGTTTTCCTTAACATCACCTGCTGGGGTGGGTGAGTATCCCAGTCAGGCCCTGTGAAGAAGCCTGTTTCTCCTGAATTTCTGCCAGGTGTGTCTTGGCTGGAAGGAAGGCGAGACAACTTGGGATATACGGTCTTGGGGTAAAGCCTCTTTCAGGAGCTAGCTTAGCACCTTGCTCTCCCAAGGTCACTGAGCTGGTGCTCCTAGTCATCCAGACAAGCAGCTGATACAAAGGCAGAGTTGGCCCCAAAGAGGAATAGGTATGACCCAGATAATTCATTTGTTTTATTCCAGAAGTTACTGCATTTCCTACTTTCTGTGTCTCCATTTTGGTTCCTTACTTTGTGTTTTTCTTTCTTTCTTGCCCAGAAGATATATGTATTAATCTCCCAGGGCTGTGACAGAGTACCACAGAGTGGCTTAACATGAAAGAAATTGATGGTCTCATAGTTCTGGTGGCCGAAAGTCTGAATTGAGGTGTTGGCAGGGTGGGTTCCTTCTGGAGAATCCAAGGGAGAATCTGTCCCACATGTCCCAACTCCTGTGGTGGATGGCAGCCGGTGGCTTGTGGCCACCTCCCTCCAGTCTGTGCCTCTGTCACCACATGGTGTCCTCCTGGCGTCTCTGTCCCCACATCTCTGGATCTTGGATGACATCCGCAAAGACCCTAATTCCGTATAAGGACACATTCACAGGTACTGAGATTAGGGCTTGAACAAACCTTCTTGGGGGACCCAGTTCTGCCCACAATGCTGGGTCTACTGAGTCCTTCACACAAACCGGTTCCAGGCACATGGGGAGGACTGGATGAATCCGGAAGACAAGGCATTAGACGGCAATGGAAGAGAATGTCGCAGGTCACTCTGGATCCACTGGGTTTAAATTAAGGGACTGTGAATATTCTCTCTCACCAAAGCACGAATAGAAAAGTCACATTTGGAAAGTCCCCCTGGGTGCTCTAATTCCCCATCCATCGCTGGTGCTTTGCCAGCCTCTCAGGTGCAGCTCTTCTGTGGTTTTACTGAGAAGCTTTGCGAGCCTCTGACAATGGTGGCTCTCTCCTCGATGGGACCTTCGTGCTTCCTTGTAGCTAGCTTGAGAGTATGGACATCTGAAGTATTTCTGCGAGAGTGTGGGAATGCTTCCTGTCCTTTCATTTTCAAATTAGCCTTTTCACTTAGATCTAGAAGAGGTAGCAGTTTCTGAAACTTTCTAGGTTTTGTGTTTTTGCCTTTGAGCTGCCAGGGTGTGGCTCCAAGCATTTAACTCTCCCCTTAGATGCCAGTGCTTTGCTCAGGGTGTGAATGAGATGTTTGCCTCGAGACACTTCTCGTTTAAGACCATAGTATTTGTTTGTACAGAGGAATGGGAGAACTTACTACAGCCATTTTCCACAAATAATCTACCATAGAAGTTGAGTGACATGATCTTCTGTACTTGTAGTGGAGTAAAAATAATGTATATATCGGCACTTGGTAACTTTTCTTACAGAGCTATAGAATATTCTAGAAATTAGTTGTACAGGCTTGTGAGCTACATCGCTTGTGTTGTAATTCTAGCTCCAGGACACACAAACTGTATGAACTTCGACCAACTTTTCTGTGCCTCAGTTTCCTTCTCTGTAAAATGGGAATGGCAATACCTCCTTCCTAGGGATGTGGGTGGTAAGGATCAAATGAGTTAAAATATGGAAAGTGTTTATCACAGTATCTAGCATATTGCAACTGTTACGCAGATGTTACTTGTTTTAATTACTATATCGTTTTGCTCTTGAACTCCCGTGTCAGCTAATATACGTATGGTGCATGCATGTGCATGTGTGTGTTGGGGGGATGCCCTATACACCATAGCCAGGCCATGGCAAACCATGGTGCTACCTTGAGCCTGCTCTTCTGTGTCCTTCCATCCACCATTTCCACCTTGCTTTGACCTCTCAGGGGAGGGGGGGAGCTTCCCTCTCCTTTTGGTGTCCCCCTCTGCCTATGCAGGGTGTCTGTCATCTCAAACCACCCAGCTCTCTCTCAAGAACTTCATCTTATCCCCATATCTCTCCTCATCCTGCATACTGCCATCCTCACCTCTCTTCAGGATGCAGGATCTCCATCTGGAGGTCGTATCTTTGGTCTTCTCCCCACCATGTCTTATAGCTGGACTCCATCACTGGACCTCCAAGCTCTGCTTGTCCTTGATATAGGATGAAGAATTTAGGATTTAGAAAATACCTTTTTCTTTCAATTGGCCCATAAAGCCTGGCTTTCAAACTCTTATCTCAGACTCAAGAAACAAAATCAGGAGCTCAGAGCTGAATCTAGGTGTATCTGTCCTCTCTGACTCAATGGCCACCATCTCCTTGGTGGATGAAGGAGCCATGGGGCAATTAGTAAATGAAAATGCATGGTTTTGTAGCAGAGGCTGTTGGCACCTGCCCAGACCCTCTCAGACTTTAGCATCTCCTGGCAGGTAGTCAGACTTCTGGCTGCTGGCAGGAGCTACACTTTGCCTCAGGGCTCCTGCCGGAATGCTTGGGGATTGACTCCTAGGAGTAGCCTTCAACCAGTGACTGTAGGAGTTAATGACACATACACGAGTCTCTCAGGCAGGCTAACTGTGATGTGGGTCTTGCAGTGTCCCGAAGATGAAATTACAGGTGCTCAGAGTGGTGACTTGTCTGAAAACTCACCCTTCCCTGGCCATCTTCCATCTTCTGACTCCCTCGCCCCATTCAGTGCCTATGACTCCCAAAAACATCTCCCAAATAGACTGCTTTCACTTGAGTCCTTGTCTCAGGGTCTTCTGAGAGGATCTAGGGGTAAAACAGTGTAATGTGTCAGATGTGTTGCTCTCACTGCAGTTGAACCTGTTAGCACGGTAGCGGATGGCCTGAAGAGAAGTGATGAAGAGGAGGCTGTTGTGGTGGTTCTGGTGGAGGGTCCTGTGCGTTCAGGGGGTGGTGATGATATCAGGGGGACAGGATAGTGGTGGGGCAGCAGAAGGATGGGACATGAGTCCAAGGTGTTGGGTGAGGTGATTGGGAGCACGTTGGTCCCTCCAGTTGAGCTGAGCATGGCAGTGTGGAGCTGGCCTGATAGCCAGAAAGTCTGGGCCACTGTTTCTTTCCATTCTTGTCCCTGCCATGTTCATGGATTCACTGCCCACAGCAACTGAAAGAAATGTCAAACACACAATTCCCTTCGATTTGCAGATGGTATTTGAAGTGTGGAGAGACGGAGTGGCAAGCTCAAGGTCACAAAGCTAGCAAGCTGCAGAACCATGAACTGTAAAATGGTGACTAGGGCCAGCTTTTCTCCAAGGGAAGTTCAGATTTGTGTTTGTCTTAATTCATTCTACAAAGCTTCATATTTTTACTTTTCACTTCTTGACTCTTCCAGTTGTCCTTTGTGTGCGTATTAGGTGTGTGTCCCCCATTAGGTTGATCTATAGCATAATTTCTATAATAGGAAAGGGAGTTAAATGGGACCTTTGAGATGACTGTACTCATCTTAAGGTTATTTAAAAGCAATTACTACCATTAGTTGGAAGTGCCACCTCAGGCTACTCTGATAGTAATGTGTACCTAACAATCCAATTAGCTTGTAAATGGATTAGTCTCTTTCTTGACCAATGCATTTGCTTTAAACTCAGTGCAATATAGGTCTAAAGAGTGTCAGTTTTACCTTTTTATCCTTTGTATAAGTGTGTTGTTTCATTTTTAATTAGAGGATTTACTCATCCCCTTTCCCATCGAATGTTACTTCATTTATATTTTTGCTTCCTAAACTATAATTCATGTCTCTATTCCTTAATCCTTATTAAATCATTTTAGTCCTTTCTGCAGTTTGAAGGTTTTCTAGCTGGCTTCTTCTCAGTGATCTCAGGAGAAGGTGATACTGTCCGCATGAAATCACATACTAGCCTGGTGCTGTCCGATGCAACTTTCTGTGATGATAGAAATGTTCTAGAACATTAAGCCATTTAGTGGCTGGTAGTCACTGGGCAGACTTGACTGTGGAGCACTTGAAATGTGGATAGAATGAGTGAGGAGTGGAATTATTATTTTTGTTTAATTTTGGTGAATTTGCATTTAATAGTCATATGTGGTCAGTGGCTGCCATATTGGAGAACACAGTTCTGGAGGACAAAGAACTATTGTGGCTGAGCTATGGAAGGTTTTGACCAACCCACAGTTTTTGTAGTCCAGAGATAAAGGTCTTAGCATCACTACGTTGGACTCACCAGGTACAACCAGATTTTTCATGGAGTGTGGTCATTTTCTGGGATCCAACAGACCAAAGAAAACCTCCTGATACACTAAACTGGATGGATCCTTGTAGACACTCTCTTAAAACATATATTAAGTAAAAGAACTTGTTCCTCAAGCACTTGCCATAAAGAAAGAGCACAGAGAGGATGGCTTCCAAAAGAGAATAGTCCTGGCATTCAGGAGACGGAAGCAAAATGCATGTTCACCTGAGCTTTGCCACACAGTGGAGGGTAAAGGGCCACTTGTACAGATTCACATGTAGGTTAACAAGGTGTTAGAGATTTTGGACCATATTTTATCATGTTGTTTGACATCCATTACTTCATTCATTCATTTGACAGATATTTATTGAGTGTCTATTATTTAATAATTGCCAGGGACATACTGGTGACCAAACAGATTCCCTTTCTTCTGTTTATCTGTCTGTCTGTCTATCTATCTATCTATCTATCTATCTATCTATCTATCTATCATCTATCTGTCATCATCTATCTATCTACCTATCATCCATCATCCATCCATCCATCCACCCACCCATCCATCCATCATCCATCCATCTATCCATCCTTCATCCATCATCCATCCATCCATCCTTCATCCATCATCCACCCACCATCCATCCATCCACCCATCCATCATCCATCCATCATCTATCCATCCATCATCCATCATCCATTCATCGATCCATCCATCATCCATCCATCCATCCATCATCCATCCATCTATCCATTTATTCCCTATCTATCATCTATCTATCTATCTATCTATCTATCTATCTATCTATCTATCTATTGTTCATCTATCATTTATCTATCAGTTATGTGTCTATTGATCAGCTCTCATCTATCTATATTTGTTTATTTCCTTGAGCTTTATTAACAGGGCTTTATTTGACCATCTGAGTTCTTATCCAGAATCACAACAATATTTTTAAAATAACTGCATGTTTGCTCACATATTGCCTCTAATCTTCTTGGTCTTCATGACGAATTGTCAGGTATCAGTGAAGCCACAGGTCATTTTCCTAAGGAAGGATATTGAGGGAGTCTCTGCCACATGAAGCAGTCTTTGACTGCATGAGCATGTGTGGGAGGGGGCCCAGATGCCTCAGGCAGGAGGAAGATGAGCTGGTGTTTGAGAAAATGTGGGGGGATGCAGCAGAAAGGAAGCACCCACTCTTTTTTTTTTTTAATTTTTTTATTGTTATGTTAATCCCCATACATTACATCATTAGTTTTAGATATAGTGTTCCATGATTCATTGTTTGTGCATAACACCCAGTGCTCCATGCAGAACGTGCCCTCCTCAATACCCATCACCAGGCTAACCCATCCTCCCAACCCCCTCCCCTCTAGAACCCTCAGTTTGTTTTTCAGAGTCCATCGTCTCTCATGGTTCTTCTCCCCCTCCGATTTCCCCCCCTTCATTCTTCCCCTCCTGCTACATTCTTCTTCTTCTTTTTTTCTTTCTTAACATATATTGCATTATTTGTTTCAGAGGTACAGATCTGAGATTCAACAGTCTTGCACAATTCACAGCGCTTACCAGAACACATACCCTCCCCAGTGTCCATCACCCAGTCACCCCATCCCTCCCACCCCACCCCCCACTCCAGCAACCCTCAGTTTGTTTCCTGAGATTAAGAATTCCTCATATCAGTGAGGTCATATGATACATGTCTTTCTCTGTTTGACTTATTTCGCTCAGCATAATACCCTCCAGTTCCATCCACGTCGTTGCAAATGGCAAGATCTTATTCCTTTTGATGGCTGCATAATATTCCATTGTATATATATACCACTTCTTCTTTATCCATTCATCTGTTGATGGACATCTTGGCTCTTTCCACAGTTTGGCTATTGTGGACATTGCTGCTATAAACATCGGGGTGCACGTAGCCTTTCGGGTCCCTACTTTTGTATCTTTGGGGTAAATACCCAGTAGTGCAATTGCTGGATCATATGGTAGCTCTATTTTCAACTTTTTGAGGAACCTCCATACTGTTTTCCAGAGTGGCTGCACCAGCTTGCATTCCCACCAACAGTGTAGGAGGGTTCCCCTTTCTCCGCATCCTCGCCAACATCTGTCATTTCCTGACTTGTTAATTTTAGCCATTCTGACTGGTGTGAGGTGGTATCTCATTGAGGTTTTGATTTGGATTTCCCTGATGCCGAGCGATATTGAACACTTTTTCATGTGTCTGTTGGCCATTTGGATGTCTTCTTTGGAAAAATGTCTGTTCATGTCTTCTGCCCATTTCTTGATTGGATTCTTTGTTTTTTTGGTGTTGAGTTTGATGAGTTCTTTATAGATTTTAGATACTAGCCCTTTATCTGATATGTCATTTGCAAATATCTTCTCCCATTCTGTCAGTTGTCTTTTGGTTTTGTTGACTGTTTCCTTTGCTTTGCAAAAGCTTTTTATCTTGATGAAGTCCCAATAGTTCATTTTTGCCCTTGCTTCCCTTGCCTTTGGCGATGTTTCTAGGAAGAAGTTGCTGCGGCTGAGGTCGAAGAGGTTGCTGCCTGTGTTCTCCTTTAGGATTTTGATGGACTCCTGTCTCACATTGAGGTCTTTCAACCATTTGGAGTCTATTTTTGTGTGTGGTGTAAGGAAATGGTCCAGTTTCATTCTTCTGCATGTGGCTGTCCAATTTTCCCAACACCATTTGTTGAAGAGACTGTCTTTTTTCCATTGGACATTCTTTCCTGCTTTGTCAAAGATTAGTTGACCATAGAGTTGAGGGTCCATTTCTGGGCTCTCTATTCTGTTCCATTGATCTATGTGTCTGTTTTTGTGCCAGTACCATACTGTCTTGATGATGACAGCTTTGTAGTAGAGCTGGAAGTCCGGAATTGTGATGCCGCCAGCTTTGCTTTTCTTTTTCAACATTCCTCTGGCTATGCGGGGTCTTTTCTGGTTCCATACAAATTTTAGGATTATTTGTTCCATTTCTTTGAAGAAAGTGGATGGTATTTTGATGGGGATTGCATTGAATGTGTAGATTGCTCTAGGTAGGATTGACATCTTCACAATATTTGTTCTTCCAATCCATGAGCATGGAACGTTTTTCCATTTCTTTGTGTCTTCCTCAATTTCTTTCATGAGTATTTTATAGTTTTCTGAGTACAGATCCTTTGCCTCTTTGGTTAGATTTATTCCTAGGTATCTGATGGTTTTGGGTGCAATTGTAAATGGGATCGACTCCTTAATTTCTCTTTCTTCTGACTTGTTGTTGGTGTATAGGAATGCCACTGACTTCTGTGCATTGATTTTATATCCTGCCACTTTACTGAATTCCTGTATGAGTTCTAGCAGTTTTGGGGTGGAGTCTTTGGGATTTTCCACATAAAGTATCATATCATCTGCAAAGAGTGAGAGTTTGACTTCTTCTTTGCCGATTTGGATGCCTTTGATTTCTTTTTGTGGTCTGATTGCTGTGGCTAGGACTTCCAATACTATGTTGAATAGCAGTGGTGATAGTGGACATCCCTGCCGCGTTCCTGACCTTAGGGGGAAAGCTCTCAGTTTTTCCCCATTGAGAATGATATTCGCTGTAGGTTTTTCATAGATGGCTTTTATGATATTGAGGTATGTACCCTCTATGCCTATACTCTGAAGAGTTTTGATCAAGAAAGGATGCTGTACTTTGTCAAATGCTTTTTCTGCATCTATTGAGAGGATCATATGATTCTTGTTCTTTCTTTTGTTAATGTATTGTATCACGTTGATTGATTTGCGGATGTTGAACCAACCTTGCAGCCCAGGGATAAATCCGACTTGGTCGTGGTGAATAATCCTTTTAATGTACTGTTGGATCCTATTGGCTAGTATTTTGGTGAGAATTTTTGCATCCATGTTCATCAGGGATATTGGTCTGTAATTCTCCTTTTTGATGGGGTCTTTGTCTGGTTTTGGGATCAAGGTAATGCTGGCCTCATAAAATGAGTTTGGAAGTTTTCCTTCCATTTCTATTTTTTGGAACAGTTTCAGAAGGATAGGTATTAATTCTTCTTGAAATGTTTGGTAGAATTCCCCTGGGAAGCCATCTGGCCCTGGGCTTTTGTGTTTTGGGAGATTTTTGATGACTGCTTCTATTTCCTTAGTGGTTATAGGTCTGTTCAGGTGTTCTATTTCTTCCTGGTTCAGTTTTGGTAGTTGATACATCTCTAGGAATGCATCCATTACTTCCAGGTTATCTAATTTGCTGGCATAGAGTTGCTCATAATATGTTCTTATAATTGTTTGTATTTCTTTGGTGTTGGTTGTGATTTCTCCTCTTTCATTCATGATTTTGTTGATTTGGGTCATTTCTCTTTTCTTTTTGATAAGTCTGGCCAGGGGCTTATCAATCTTGTTAATTCTTTCAAAGAACCAGCTCCTAGTTTCGTTGATCTGTTCTACTGTTCTTTTGGTTTCTATTTCATTGATTTCTGCTCTGATCTTTATTATTTCTCTTCTCCTGCTGGGTTTAGGCTTTATTTGCTGTTCTTTCTCCAGCTCCTTTAGGTGTAGGGTTAGGTTGTGTACTTGAGACCTTTCTTGTTTCTTGAGAAAGGCTTGTATTGCTATATACTTTCCTCTTAGGACTGCCTTTGCTGTATCCCAAAGATTTTGAATAGTTGTGTTTTCATTTTCATTGGTTTCCATGAATTTTTTTAATTCTTCTTTAATTTCCTGGTTGACCCATTCATTCTTCAGTAGGATGCTCTTTAGCCTCCATGTATTTGAGTTCTTTCCGACTTTCCTCTTGTGATTGAGTTCTAGTTTCAAAGCATTGTGGTCTGAAAATAGGCAGGGAATGATCCCAATCTTCTGGTACCGGTTGAGACCTGATTTATGACCTAGGATATGATCTATTCTGGAGAATGTTCCATGGGCACTAGAGAAGAATGTGTATCCGTTGCTTTGGGATGGAATGTTCTGAATATGTCTGCGAAGTCCATTTGGTCCAGTGTGTCATTTAAAGTCTTTATTTCCTTGTTGATCTTTTGCTTAGACGATCTGTCCATTTCAGTGAGGGGGGTGTTAAAGTCCCCCACTATTATTGTATTGTTGTCGATGTGTTTCTTTGCTTTTGTTATTAATTGCCTTATATAATTGGCTGCTCCCATGTTAGGGGCATAGATATTTACAATTGTTAGATCTTCTTGTTGGATAGACCCTTTAAGTAGGATATAGTGTCCTTCCTCATCTCTTATTACAGTCTTTGGTTTAAAATCTAATTTGTCTGATATAAGGATTGCCACCCCAGCTTTCTTTTGGTGTCCATTAGCATGGTAAATGGTTTTCCACCCCCTCACTTTCAATCTGGGGGTGTCTTTGGGTCTAAAATGAGTCTCTTGCAGACAGCATATCGATGGGTCTTGTTTTTTAATCCAATCTGATAGCCTGTGTCTTTTGATTGGGGCATTTAGCCCATTTACATTCAGGGTAACTATTGAAAGATAGGAATTCAGTGCCATTGTATTGCCTGTAAAGTGACTGTTACTGTATATTGTTTGTGTTCCTTTCTGGTCTATGTTGCTTTTAGGCTCTCTCTTTGCTTACAGGACCCCTTTCAATATTTGTTGTAGGGCTGGTTTCGTGTTTGCAAATTCCTTTAGTTTTTGTTTGTCCTGGAAGCTTTTTATCTCTCCTTCAATTTTCAATGACAGCCTAGCTGGATATAGTATTCTTGGCTGCATATTTTTCTCATTTAGTGCTCTGAATATGTCCTGCCAGTCCTTTCTGGCCTGCCAGGTCTCTGTGGATAAGTCTGTTGCCAATCTAATGTTTCTACCATTGTAGGTTACATATCTCTTCTCCCGAGCTGCTTTCAGGATTTTCTCTTTGTCTCTGAGACTCGTAAGTTTTACTATTAGATGTCGGGGTGTTGACCTATTTTTATTGATTTTGAGAGGGGTTCTCTGTGCTTCCTGGATTTTGATGCCTGTTTCCTTCCCCAAATTAGGGAAGTTCTCTGCTATAATTTGCTCCATTATACCTCTGCCCCTCTCTCTCTTTCTTCTTCTTCTGGGATCCCAATTATTCTAATGTTGTTTCGTCTTATGGTATCGTTTATCTCTCGAATTCTGCCCTCGTGATCCAGTAGTTGTTTATCTCTCTTTTTCTCAGCTTCTTTATTTTCCATCATTTGGTCTTCTATCTCACTGATTCTTTCTTCTGTCTCATTTATCCTAGCAGTTAGCACCCCCATATTTGATTGCACCTCATTGATAGCCTTTTTGATTTCTACTTGGTTAGATTTTAGTTCTTTTACTTCTCCAGAAAGGGTTTCTCTAATAACTTCCATGTTTTTTTCAAGCCCAGCTAGTATCTTTAAAGTGATGATTCTGAACTCTAGATCTGACATCGTACTAATGTCCGTATTGAGTAGGTCCCTGGCAGTCGGTACTACCTCTTGTTCTTTTTGTTGAGGTGATTTTTTCCGTCTTGTCATTTTGTGCAGAGGAGAATAGATTAATGAGAGAACAAAATGCTAGCAGGGTAACAAAGTCCCCAGAAAATATACTCTAAACAAATCAGAAAAGACCTGAAGCAGTGGGAAAAGAAAGGGAAAGAGAGAAAAAAGAAAAGGAAAGAAAGAAAGAAAAAAGAAAAAGATAAAGATAAAAACAAACAAAAGCAGAACAAAACAAAACAAAACAAAAACAGAATGTGATCAAATATGATCAGGCTGGATTATAGATCAGTGCCACACACTAGATTTTGGGTGTATTTTGGTCTGTTAAAAGAAAGTCCCTCCCAAAATTTTAAAGAAAGAAAAACTTATATATGTACAAAAATAAGGGTTGATATGATGAAGGGATGGAATATGACTGTAAAGATGAAAATTACAAAAGATTTTATAAAAGGAATTGATAAGAAGTTGGTTGAAAAAAGAAAGAACAGGATTAAAAAAAAAAAAGAAAAAAGGGAGAGAATGTGATCAGCCAGGGGAGTAGAAAAAAACCATACACTAGAGATTTAGAGTATATTTTGATCTGTTAGAAGAAACTATCTCAAGATTTTAAAGAGAGAACAACTTATATATATATGCCAAAAATACGGGTAACTATTATGAAGGGATAGAATATGACTTTAAAAATGAAAAATAAAAATGTTTTTTTTTAAAAAAGGTATTGATAAGATGTTGGTTGAAAAAGGGAAAAAGAAAAATTCAAAAAAAAAGAAAAAAGGAAAAAAGAAAAAAAGACAGTTAAAAAAAAAAATAATTAACTTTGAAAGACTAAAGAATCATGGTAAAAAAGCCATGAATTCTATGTGCTGTATTCCCCTAGCTCTGGAGTTCTGCCGTTCTCACTGATCGGTAAACCTGGTCTTGGCTGGCTGTTCTCGCTGATCTTCTGGGGGAGGGGCCTGTTGCCGTGGTTCCCAAATGTCTTTGCCGGAGGCGGAATTGCCCCGCCCTTGCCGGTCCGGGCTAAGTAATCTGCTCAGGTTTGCTCTCCAGAGCTTTTGTTCCCTGCAAGCTTTCCGTACAGCTTTGGAGGCGGAGAGTGAAAATGGCGGCCTCCCAGTCTCCGCCCTGGCGGAGCCGAGAACTCGGGGTCCCGCTCCTCAGTGCGCCCCCAGAGAAAAGCCGTCAGTCACTCCCGTCTCCCCGGTCTCCGGCCGCACTCCGTGCTCACCCGGCCTGTGACCGCGCCTTTCTATCTGGCACCCGACCCCGGGTGGAGTCTCCAAACCCAGCAGATCCCTGCGGTGCGCTCCCGCCGCTCCTCCCGGGGGAAGAAGGTGAGTCTCCCCGGATCTGCCGCTTGTTGGGTCCCTGCTGGAGGAGCAGTGGCCCGACTGTGCCGCGGATCACAGTCTATGACAACCCCGAGCTGAGAGCCCGCGCCTGGGCTCCGTCTCTGCAGCCGGCTTCCCCGCTCCGATCCCTGGGAGCTCTGCCACACTCAGGCACCCCCGGTCTTTCTGTGACCCCGAGGGTCCTGAGACCACACTGTCCCGCGAGGGTTCCACCCCCCACTTCGCCACCAGAGTGACGTCCCTCAGCGGAGCAGACTTCTAAAAGTTCCGATTTTGTGCTCCGCGGCTCTATCACTTGCCCGAAGCGGCCGACGGAGGCCCCTCCCCCGCCGTCTATCCTCCCGAATATCGCCTCGGATTCACTTCTCCGCACGTCCTACCTTCCAGAAAGTGGTCGCTTTTCTGTTCAGAGAGTTGTTGCTATTCTTTTCTTCGATCTCCTGTTGAGTTCGTAGGTGTTCAGAATGGTTTGATCCCTATCCGGCTGAATTCCTGAGAGGAGACGAAATCCAGGTCTCCTACTCCTCCGCCATCTTGCTCCGCCCCCCACCAGGAAGCACCCACTCTTGACAAAGGCTTTGGAAATTCATTCTCCTTTCTGGGTACAAACCCTCATGCTACTAAGTCATATCCGTGGTTTATATAATTAATCACGAGATTTTTTTTCTCATCATTGACATGTACAAAGTGTTGTCAGGGGATTCAAAATGAGACAGCCTTCACTATCTTACCTTGCCCGTTCTTGGAGGTCAGTCATCTGGGGTGAGGTTTGCCATTCAGTTGGGCTGTGGAACTAAAAGGAAGTAGCCTGGTTTGGCTGCACAGTGAGTTTGCAGTACAGACACATAAATAGCGGAGCAGCAGATCAGTGGGGTGGCCATTTGTATTTGCATATTGGATTCCCAAGAGGTGATGTGGTTGGATGCGCTCGAAATGATTTTTCTTGTCTTTTTAAAAGCAACTTAAAATTTTGTTACACTAACAGAATGGAAGCTTGCATAGAACCTGCCTATGTTAAGAGACAGGAGTGTCCTGGAAAAGCCCCTGTGTGCCCCTCTCTGATCACTTCCCTTCCCAAGGACAGACGCCCTCCTGAATTCAGTGTTAGCGAGCCCCTGCTTTTCTCTCTCATTGTAGCACATGTACTCACAGCCCCAAGTGGGATCTTGCTATGATGTGCGTGCTCTTGATGCCATTACAGTGACAGAGGGGGTGTTCTTCTGGGACTGGCTTTGTTCTCCTCTGCATTCTTGCTTTGAGATTTACCCAGGATAATGTGTGTCATTTGTCCATCCATGTAACATAATTTTCTGGGCAATTAACATGTGCCGCACATTGATTCTAGGTGCTGGGGAAATAGAGTGAACACCACAGGCAAACGCTGTGTCCTGATGTGGCTTCATCCTGAGGGGACGGGGGGCAGCACACAAAGTCAATAGAATATGTAGCACATAACTCGTGTAAGGAGAAACCTGAAACCATGAAGAAGAGTCATTTTAGGGGCGATGAGGAGGCCCAGGTAGGGAGGCTAAGAAGGGGACTTCTGAGTGAAAACCTGGGGGGAGGGGCAAGGGAGAGAGGTTGGAGACGTTGGGGAGAACACTGCAGGTGGAGCAAACAGCAAGCACCAAAGCCCTGCGGCAGCCTTGGGAAACTCCAGTGCTGTAAAGGGGAGCAGGGTAAGTTGGGGGGTGCAGGGGGGAGGAGGTGAGGACAGAGAGGAAGCAGGAGATGGTCGCCACCAGAGGGTTGTGAGCAGTGACATGGTGTGACATGGGGGACTGGTGTTTTGACACATGTCTGTGGCTGCTGTGTTGAGAAGAGACACGGGAGGACATGCAGCCATCTCCCAGGGAGGAGTCCCTCAGCACTAACGAGAGATAAGTACTTTAAATATTTTCCCATTTGAGGCTTATATTTCACCTTCTTGGTTCTTTCCTCCAGGAATAGGTGATCTTAGAGTCATTTCACAGTTTTTGAGTAGTGTTTTGTGCCTTAAAAAATGGCTTCCTACCATAGGTTTTCCTATTTTTTTTCTAGAATGGTTCATATTGGCTTTCATTTCATTAAGTCCTTAATTCATCTGGGGTGGATTTTTGTCTGATGAGAGACAGGGATTCGATTTCATTTGCCTCTGTCAGAGTAATGCATCATCCCAGCATTGTTCAGTAGGCATCTCCTCCTTTGGTTTGCCATACGTCCCTTGTGCGTGTGGGTGTCCACATATGTGCAGGTCTTTTCTGGCATCTCTCATTTGTTCCAGAAGCCCATGATGTGGCCCTGCCTCAGCACCCATCTGGCTCTGTGACCCTGGCTTTATAATTAGCATGCTTTTCTGATAAGGTGAGTCCTGTTCCTCTTGGCTCTTTAGGCTTTTGTGTAAATTGTGAAGTAGGAGATCCACATTTCTCTGAAAGTCCTTTTAGAACTTTGTTGAGACGTTAAAACACTGTGTTTAAGGAGACTCTGGAGCCAATATCCTTAGCATAGAATTCTACCTTTTACTAGCTCCGTGCCTCAGTTCCCTCATCTGCAAAACAGAGATGATAGATAGTATTTCCTCATAATGGGAAGAGTAAAGAGTTGCTATCAGTGAAGGCCTGGAATATTGTCTGGTATATGGGAATTGCTAAGTAAGTGCGAAGTGTCATAATTATTGCTATTTTTATTGGACTTATTTTTAGTGTATTGATCCATTTAGGGAACTTTGACCTCTTTATATCACAGGGACAAATACAGATTTTGAAGGATGAGAAGATTTCCTTAGATCCAGGACTTGTGAGAGATCTTGGGAACTTTTGACCAGACAGAAACATCATATCTGAGTTACCTCTCTGTGTCATGAAGAACTCTTATTTATCAAAGTATAAATTCTGAGGTAAAATTCATAAAAACTTACTTATTTTAAAAAACAATTTTTCTTTATCTCAGATTTTACTTTTTTGTATCAGTTGGATTTTTCCCTTCTGATATGAGCAAATCCTCATTTCTTTTTGTGGAGATGTGAAATTCAACCTCTCTAGTAGGTTAATCTCTTATATCAGGGTAGGGAACAAGTACAGAAAAATATAGTTTGTGGAGAAAATGCTCTCATTTTCTGGGACTTGTAAAGACCTTATTTGTTCCAGGTGACAGGTCCCAAGTGGGACAAAAGGACATTATTTTGAGAAATGGCAACTCAGATATAGCAAAGTTGCTGCCAGGAGTTGATGATGCAGAAACAGTTTCTCTTGAGCAAGATAGTGCTGAATGGGGAGTTATTAATAACATTTACTATGTTAATTTCTGTATGAATAGTGTCTGTGGGACCACCCATCACACTCATCTGTGGGCTGCTCTTCTCAGGTTGCTACCAAAACACCTGCTCTGTTGCTCTTCAAATGTGGGTCCTTCATTTCACTTTCAGGCCATAAAGACCATTAATTGGTAACCCGATATGTTCCACTTGGAGTAGAATTTTATAACTCAGTGCAAAAATATAAAATAAAAATATTGATAAATATTGATGATGGTGATGAAGATGGTGGTGATGAAGAAAAAGGTGGTGATGAAGATGGTGATGATGGTGGTGATGATGATGAAAATGATGATGATGATGGTGGTGTTGATAAGATGAAGATGGTGATGACTATGGTTGTGGTGATGATGGTGATGGTGATGGTGGTGATGATGAAGATGATGGTGGTGTGATGATGAAGATGATGATGGTGGTGGTGTGATGATGATGAAGATGGTGATGATGATGAAAATGGTGCTGATGAAGATGATGATGATGATGATGATGATGATGGTGATGTTGATGGTGATAAATGAAGATGGTGATGATGATGGTGATGATATCATCTTTCTCCTGTGGTTTTTGTGTTTGAGACCTAATCCATATAAAATAACCAGCACAGAGCCTGGCCCACTAAAGGGGATACATTAAATTTCATCTGCTCTGAACTTCTTTCCAAAACTTCTGTTCTATTCTTCTGGATTTTCTTTATTTGGATACATATAAATATATCAGTTTTATATTGCTGCTGTATCAAATAATTGTAAACTGGATGACCTAAAGCAACATACATTTGTTCTCTCCCTCTGGAGGTCAGAGGTCTGAAATCAGATTCACTGGGCCAAAATCAGTGTGTCAGGGGCACCATGTTCCCTCCGGAGGCTGTAGGAGAGAATCCATTGCCTTGTCCTCGCTTGTTCTAGAGTGTGTTCTTTGGCTCCCAGCTCCGTCCTCCATCTTTAAAGTGAGCAGTGTAGCATCTTGTTTCAGTGGTCACATTGTTTTATTCTTCTGTATCAAATATATCTCTGTCTCTCTCCTACAAGGACACTTATGATTGCATTTATGGCCACCCCATAATTTCCCCAATCTCAACCTTTAACTTAATCACATCTATGAAGACTTGTCACCATTTTAGAAAATTTTCACTAGTTCTAGGGATTAAGGCCTTTGGGGGCCGTTGTTCAGTCTACCACAATAAGAATAAAGTAAATTCAAAATGAAAACACTTCATATTGGTGCTGTTTTACTACAAAATAAAACTGTCATGCTCAGTAAAGTCATGTTTCACACAATGTCCCTCATTCATTAATAAATGTAGGAGTTACACATAGCAGAGTGATAAGAAATTAATTCACTGGCCTTGGTCCTGCTGGGACTCCCTGTGAAGACTTCAGCATGGCCAATAGTTGAGGCTAAAACTGCTTGGAATTGATGTATTCTACATATTATGGTGTCAAGATTACTTTGGGCTTTGACCTTGGATATTGTATGTGGCTTTACAGGTTGTATATAAAGATGAACACGGTACCCACTAGAGTTGTACAGTGTACAACTTGTGTGGTTGTAAATGGTGGTGCCCACCAGACTCTTATCTCCAGAAATGTATGGTCCATGTCTGTCTTGTATCCCCACTACCTACTGTAGCCCAGGGCATAGAGCGGGCACTCGTATTTAGGGAAGCAAAGGAATGAAAGATGGGTTTTCAGTGTGAAAGCTACCAAGTAACTCCTCATCCGTGGTGCCCAGAACAATGGTTTCTTAGCACTGGCTGCACATTAGACTCACCTGAAAGAGATCTTAAAAAAGAAAGTTCTGGGCCTGGAGCCTATTCATAGATATTCTGATTTATTTGGTTTGGGTGGGGCCATGGTATTACAACTCTTTTTAGAAAGATCCCAGGTGAATCTACTGTGCAGCCAGGTAGCTAACACGTCAGTCTAGCATTGTGGTTCTCAGACTTTGGTATGCATTAGAACTACCTGGGAAACTGTTGGGCCGAGGGCTTTCTGACTGCATCGGTCCAGAATGGGGGGCTGAGATATGCATTTCCAGCAGGCCCACAGGTAAGGCTGACGAGGCTGGTCTGGGGAACTACACTTTGAGAGTCACTGCTTTGGAAAGTAGTAGAGAAGGTAAGTCCCTTTGGTACGCACAGGAGAAAAATGGTTGGGGGCATCATCTTGGAAGTGTGTGTGCTTTGTTTTATGCAGATGTAAGATGTATTAAGCACCTACTCTGTGAATTTAAAATAAGTAATGTCATTCCTTCTATCCAATAGCCTTTTGAGGTAGGCATTTTTAACCTTTGCGTTTTTGTTTTGTTTTGTTTTTAGTTGACAAAAAGCCAAGGAGGTGAGTAATTTTGCTCAAGCCATGCTTGATCTTGCAGTGTGTCCCAACGTCACACCCTCTGGGAAACTGAAGACCACTCTATCTTGTGCTTACCTTTTTCCCTTACTGATCGCTATTCCTGCTCTGACCTCAGGTGACTGGTGTGACAGGGTCCTTGGAGCTCCTAATCAATTTCCCTGCTAACTTCTGTGTAAGGGGAACAGCCTTGGTCCTCCCTGCATAGCACCAAGTGCCTACCTAGCTGAGATATCTTGGATTGACTTGAATAGGCAGGCTGCACACTGACCAATGCAGACTTGGAAAATGACACCGGCCTGAGATTTGCCCACCTTTGCATCATTCTCAACTTTCGATATTTGGACTAGGACTTTACACTTTACAGGAGACATTTTTCAGGGCTGAACCACTTATTCCCAAAGCCTCCAGGTGAGATTTCAAGGGAGTTACTCCTGGCGGGGCTGTTCTCCCTATCCCTCTGAGCCCTCCTCTTACCCCGGTGTCCCTACCACCCAGAAATCTGTGGTCCCCAGCCTGCCTTGCTTGGCTCAGATACCTTGACTTCATCCAGATGGATCAAAAACTTCCTCCCATCCATTTTATCCAAACTGAAATTGTCCCTTTTTGAAACACACAGCAGCATTCAATGAATGCAAAAGATGATGTGATTAAAGTAGTTTACACTGAGATGTAAGTTAGGCTTGATGCTCCATGGACATCTTGAATTTTAAAAGAGGAGCTTGTAATGACTCTCAGGTATGGGGAAAATATTGGAGAGGGGGACATCTGTGGACAGAAAATGCCATGGGCAGTTTCCTGACCTTCTTCCCTGGGCTGCCCCTTACCCTGGCTGAGAAGAATCCCACAGCTTGAGGGTTCCGACCAAACCATCCCTGCAGCTCCCTTCCACTTTGCAAGAGGCAGGCATGGCTGAAAGCTGGTGGCGAATGTGTGGAACTTCACATATCAAATCTGGAAGGAGGTGTCTGTATTAGTTTGTTCCTCCCTACAAGGGCTTTAAGTTTCATTGAGAGCAACATTCACAGCGCACTATTTTAGATGCTTCAGGCAGGTGCTTTAAAGGGTCGTCAGCTGCAGGATGGTCTCTGCTCTTGACTTAGAGGTTGGTGTGCATTTGCTCAGTCAAGGTTTGCTGTGGCTCTTTATTTTTTTTTTTAAAGATTTATTTGTTTATTTGAGAGAGAGAGAGAGCGCACAGTGGGGGTAGAGGCAGAGGGAGAGAGTGAAGGGAAGCAGACTCCCCACTGAGGGGGGAGCCCGAGGCGGGGTTTGATCTCACGACCCTGAGGTCATGACCAGAGCGGAAACCGACGGTCAGTCAGACGCTTAACCGACTGAGCCACCCAGGCGCCCTAGTGTGACTTCGGCTCGTGCTTTAAACAATGGCAAGAAAGCCCCTCCCCCACATCTCCCAGAGATGGTCTGCCTGATGGACGTTTCCACCTGTGACAGTGGGCTGGCTGCTGAAAATCAGGTCTGAAAACTTAACTGAGGTGAAGAAAGCAACTGAGACTAACCTGCCTGTCAGATTTAGATTCTCTTTGCTGGAAAAAACTTGAATCCACATGTTTTAAGGGACTCAGTGACCGTGGGAAGTGCAAGCTGCATTGTATCCTCAGTGTTATGGGCTGAGTTGTGTCCCCCCACAATTCTTACATGGAAGTCCCGATCCCCAGCACCTTAAAATGTCACTGGATTTAGAGAGAGGGCCTTGAAAGAGGCCATGCAGTAAAGTGCTGTCACTAGGCTGGGCCCTAATCCGATGTGATCAGCGTCCTTATAAATCAAGGGGAATAGGACACAGACACACGCAGAGGGACGACCATGTGAGGACACAGGGAGAAGATATTGTCTGCACACCATGGAGAGAGGCCTGGGGAGTCACCAAACCTGCCAACACCTTGATGATCCCTTGGTGTCAGACTTCTGGCCTCCAGAAACGTGAGAAAGCAAATCTCTGTTGTTTAAGCCCCCAGTTTGTGGTGCTTTGTTATGGCAGCCCAGCAAACCAATACCCTCAGCTTTACTTCGTGAAAGAGAGGGAGAAGTTGCTAGTGAACACACCCCTTCCCATGCAGGCTTCCATCAGTCATGCTCTCCACGCAGGGGGAGTTTCTCTGTCAGGGTCCTCAGCGGCCAGACCCCGAGCTGAGCCTTCTCTTCCCGGTGTTGCTGCAGACCACGGTCCTCCCTTTGGCACCTGCCTAGATTTGGTGCACCCCTTCTTTCCCTTCATCAGTGGCTCCAATAAAGGAAGGTAACAAGAGGGAACGTGATCCTCAGCCTACATGTGCAAAGCAAACACCATTGACATAAGATCTGGAGAAAGGGAACATGGTCTTCCAGGAGGATTCATAACCAGGGCACCAGTTCTGTAAAAGAAGGACCAGACTCTGGCAGAGATGGCCCTCTCCCCACCAGGACTGACAGGGTTGGTGCTGCCCCTGGGGGGTGCTGGGGGTCCCTGTGATTAGCCCCTGCCGAACTGAATTGAATGAAGTGATGTCACTCCTGGGCCTCAGTTAAGTAAGAGGTGTATTTCTCTGTGCTGTTACTTCTCCCTGGCTGGATTTAGGGCCCTGGTTCTCAAAGTGTGGCCCCTTACCAGCTGCATCAGCATCTCTTGGAGGCTCAGTGCCTGTTCCTGATTGACTGATCAGATACTCTGGGGCGGGGCTCAGCAATCTCTTACCAAGCTCCCCAGGGGATTCTGATCATCCTCCAGTTTGAGAGTCACTGGATTAAGGAATGAGGGAGCGCCAAGAAAATTCTGGAGAGCCTGAAAAGTGTGAGATGCTGTTGCTGTCTTCAAGGTGGTAATCCTTGAGGAGTGTTTTCTTGGGACAAGGTGTAGAAGGGTGAGTCTGTGCGCCCAGAGTAAGCATGCCAGGATTGGGCAAGAACCCACCTGTCCTTTGTAAACCACACTGGTTTTGAGTTTGTATTGGGTTTCTGCAGAGAAACAGAACCAACAGTGTGTGTGTATGTGATGTGTGTGTGTGTATACACAGATACGGATTTGTTTTAAAGAATTGGTTCACGTGATTGTGGAGACTTGCTAAGTACATCTGCAGGCTGGCCGGCTGGAGGCCAGGGGAGAGTTGTAGTCTAGGTCCAAAGGTCATCGGCTGATAGAACTCCCTCTTGCTTACGGCGGGTCAGCCTTTTTGAGTGATTAAGTCCTTCAACTGATTGGACGTGGCCCATTCACATTAGGGAGGGTAATCTGCTTGACTCCAAGGCCACTGATTTAAATGTTAACCTCATCCCCTCCGCCAAAACAAAACAAAACAAAACAACAAAAACCCACCTTAATAGAAACATCTAGAATAACATTTAACCAAATATCTGGGTATTGTGGCCCAGCCAAGTTGACATGTAAAATTAGTCATCACAAGCTTCTTGTATTCTTTTTATTTCTGTTCCCTTTTTGTTGTCAAGGTGATTAAGTGAAACCTTTCTAATAGCTACAGCCTGTCTCCCTGTTACAAACAATCAGCATCTTGATGAAGACAAAGGACAGTGCTCAGTGACCACCTGCTGCCTGCCCACGCTGTTCTGAACGCTCCCTATGCTAGCCCTCTTACTGATCACTAAGTCAGCTCTGCTGTTAGCTCCGTCTCAAAGACATGGAACGAGAGGCGCCCCAAAGATCTTTAAGTTGCCTGAAGTCACGTGTTTGGAATGTCGGGGAGCCAAGTCTAATTCTGGAGTGTTCCTAACCGATCCTGTAGGAGGAATCAGGGGTGTGTGTGTGTGTGTGTGTGTGTGTGTTTGGGTGGCCAAACATAGGAACAGATGGGTAGAAAGATCCCCTGCTTTTCCAATGAAGGGGGCTGGGGGAGAGCTGGAAACAGACTCTTGCTGGTAAACAACATCCATCAATAGCACTCGCCCCACTGAAATGTACTAATTTTTAATCAGGTGGCTATATTATCAGCAGCATATTTCTCTTTATTATCGCCACTGTGTTAATGCTAATAATAGTAACTACCCTTCATTAAACATTTATTGGCCAGAAATAACACTAAGTGCCTAACATAAATATAAGCCAGTTACTATCAGTCCCATTGTCATGATAAATAAATTGAGGCTTGGATAAATTAATCTGCCCTAAGTCCCATGGCTTTTAAGCTAGAGAGAGAGAGATCAAGCAGAGCTGCCCTGCAAATAGAATGGTCCAAGACGACTCCAGCAAGAAGTTGGTAAGGGCCATAAATGTCTACTGAGGCAGACATGCAGCTGGGAAGTAGCTGTCCCAGGCTCTCTCTTCCTGGTAAGTCCTGGCTTTTCGTTTCATCAGTAGGGGAGACCAAGGCGATGCCGAGCCAGGATCGAGCCAGGACTGTTGTTGCTGCCTCGTTTCGGCTTACTGCCATAGCCCTGTAATTAGGTGTTGATCCATGACACATGAATCACCCGCCACTCAGACTGCTGAGCTTTTAAGCGCAAAGGTCTCCAGTAACGAGGGTAAAGTGGTATTTCCTTATAAAGCTCTGTCTCTCTTTTTAACAAGCATCCTATAATCCTATAATATGCATCATTTCTGCCTTACGGTGAAATCGACAGTTTTATAACTAACAGTCAAAATTCAAGAAATATATTAGTGAAAACAAGACATCAGAATAAGGGAAGATATCTTTCATAGTCTTAGTTCCCATAATTCTAGAATATTCCTTGCAGTCTTTTTTATACATACAAATTTATTTTTCTAATTGAAATCACAGTGCAATCGCAGTTTTGCTTTCTGCTTAACATTGTATCTTACATATTTTCTGTGGTATTTCATGGTCTTTTTAAATACAATTTTTGACCCACAATATTCCATTAACTGATGTTCCCCAATTAATTGTTTTCTTCTGTGGTTTATTTAGATAACTTCCAACTTTGTAGAATTTTAAATAAGACTGAAACGAATCAGCTGGTGCAGGAAACATATGCTATTTAAGATGAAAACGTTGCAATGCAATATGGAAGAAAATGCCCACAGATCTGGTTTGAGTTTTGGCTCTGCTGCTCCAGCCACGTGGCTGTCCTATCTTCCGTGTTTGAGCTAATGTCTGGGAACCTCTGCTTCTCATTCTGAAAATGGGACTACTACCTACCCATGAGGTTGTGGTGGTCATTGTCTTTTGAGGATCAAAGGATACACTGACTTTTAAAGAGTCTTATCAAAGTTGTTGCGAGGTACTTCACCAGTGGTGAATATTAGTATAATAAACAGTCAGAAGTCAGAAGTATTGGGTAAACGATTATAGCATTTTCAGGATCTTGATCCCTGTTATCAAGTTCCTTTCTAAAATGTGTGTCCACTTCCATTTCACATGAGTACAGGTGCATTTTAAACACCGTGGTTATAGATGGTATTTCTTTAATTGCTAGAAATTCTATATGTCCCTTAACTAGTTGTATTTCCTCTTCTGTGACTTGTCTGTTCCTATAGCCTTTGAATTGAATTAAATTCAATAAACAATAATGGAGTATTTGTGTCAGTACTTGTCTAGGTGTTGGTAATGCAGGGGTGAATGGCATACCGTCCTTGACTCTCTGGAATGGTCAGTCTAGTGGGGGAGGAAGATGAGCCTGGGAATCAGTACAAAGCAGTACCATCCACACAATACCGGGCATGTGGGGAGAGTGCTGAATTCCTTTGCCGATTTACCTCTGGATACCTTACTAGTTTTTAAAATTGATTTGTGAATAGTTGACCAGCTGACATTTCAAACCAATGAGCATTTCTCTTTTGCATCATAGACGCGAACGAAGATGACAAGTCCGTACCCTAGATCCTCATACTCTGTCTACTCGCTTCTCTTTCAAAAGCACGTTCTTCTCCTCCCTAAACACGTGGCATCACCTCGGCCCTCTGCAAGCCTGGGCGGTGTACGGGGAGGGCAGAGATTGCATCTGTTAAGCCAGCAGAAAAGCCACCTCCGTGGTCTGCATTTTCACATGGTGTTTGGGAGGAAATAAGATGTTCACTGAAAAGAGCCCCAGAAAATCAAAAGTGAGCCCCCCGTATTGAAACTGACCGCAAGTGGAATGGGGGGCTTAACGGAGTTTTTAGAGCCAAGGCTGCCATACATTATCTTCATATTTGGTGAACAGTTCCATTTACACTCAGGCAGATCCTGCTCCCACGGCTGCGGGTGAAAAGCAAGTGCAGTGATTCACGTACGTCCATCCTCAGAGGCAGGGTGCTCTCGTCCTCGGTCGTGGCTTGACTCCAGGCTCTGGCCATCGTCTCCTAATGTGGCCTTTTCCGGCATGGTTATTGCTCACTTTAAAATACAGTTTTAAAGTTTCTATTTACGTTAGTTATTTTTTATTGAGATACAACTGACATGTATAACATTATATTCATTTCAGGTGTACAACGTAATGATTTGATATTTGTATATATTGTGAAATGATCACCCCAGGAAGTCTAGTCATCACCACATAGTTACATTGTTTTTTAATTTAGAAAATATCTTAGAGATGTTTCTAGAGTAGTCGCATGGTCCCATCTCTTTAGTGGCTATTAAAGCCAAGAGCCTCTCCTTAGGATTGATTTCTTTGGATTTGAGATCCTTGATTTTGTCTTCAGGCCTCCTTCAGAATTCCTGAGGCTGACGTGGGTGTCCCGATGACCCCAGGTCCATGTACATCTAATTCAGTACTCGCTGGGCTTTATCTGCTCATCTTTTATTAAACACTGACATTTGGAGAATTTAGTTGAGGCCTGCCATACATTTTAATTAATTAATTAGTTAATTTTTATATTTTTAAGATTCTTTATTTAAATTCAATTTCATTAACGTATACTGTATTATTAGTTTCAGGGGTAGAATTCAGTGATTCATCAGTTGCATGTAACACCCAGGGCTCAGTACATCAAGGGCCCTCCAGACATTTTAGATTCGAGGGTCACAGATGTTGGGATTTTTCAGGAAGCCCATGAGACCTCTTGGTTCTCTTCCCACACCTGGAACCAATTAAGAGAGATGGTGAGGGGGGCATGAGGAGCATGGGGAGAGGAGTCAGATGGAGATCAAAATAGCATCTTCCTATGGCAGGCTTCAGTGCGAGCCCCAGAACCGGGCCGGGCTGGACCCCGCTCAGTTTACCACCTGGGTGACAGCAGACCAGAGGAGGTGCTCCCTGCAGGCAAACGGGCCAGCAGGTGGGGGAGGGAGAGGGGACGTGCTCCTTCCTTCTCCCAAACTCACCTCTTGTCTGATGGAGGCAGGGTCTGAAATTCCATGGGTGTTAACACTCTAGTGCAGGCTTCTTCAACCGTGGACCGCTGATATTTGGGGCTGGAGAACTGTTTGTTGTGGGGGCCTGTCCTGTGCATTGTTTAGCAGCACCCCTGGCCTCTACTTACTAGATACTGGAACCCCACGCAGCTCCCTGCGGTGACCATTAGTGGTGTCTCCAAGCATTGCCAAGTTGGCCCCAGTGGAGAAGCTCTTCTCCAATATAGGGACCCTCCAGATGGAAGAAAAGGCTGAGTATCCTCCCCAGAAGGCCCCCTAATCCCAGCAGGCAGGATCCACTGCCTCTTCTGCTCCATCCGGGCTCCCTGTGTATGCCTCCTCCCTCCCATTTTCTCCACCCCCACTTCTCGTAATCACTGTCATCTGTGGATTATCGCAAGGGTAGCAGCTGCCTGGCTTTGTGTCCCTTGGCATGGCATGGCCTTGTGTGGACAGTGGTATTGATTTTAGAGAATGTTTTTTAGATATTGGAACAAAAATGGTTGTGAACATTTTTCCATATAAATATTTAGCTGTCAGTGTTGTTCCTCCACATCATTTTATGCATTCATCTGACCTGCCAGACACATGGATCTTACCCAGCCCAAAAAGCAGAGACTCTTGAAACAGTGAAAAGGATAGCAAGTCTTATCCGTGGGGCTGGCTCCAAGCCCAGTCCTCGCTAGCACAGAGCACCATTAAATAGTGATAATAGTCACATAGATTACCTTCCTCACATGTGCTTCCTCCCCCAAAGTGTTTTATATTCATCATTCTTATGCTTTTATCTTGGATTCAAGCTATAGTCCTCTAGTTATATGATACATGTAGCTAATTAGGACTAATTGTGGGGCAAAAAGCAACTTATTTTACAAAGCATGTTCACTTGAAATTGTCTCAATAATTCTATGAACTATTTTAGGAATGAAGGCTAACATGCACCTAATTGCAGGACCCTTGTTCACATCACTCAGAAAAAGAGCTTCCAAGATGCTAAATAACAAAAATTCAACTTGGTAAATTTGAAGATCTAACGGTTTTATTAATCAATTCATGAACTGGGCATGAATTCGACTTGTACACCGTGGAAGGCTTTTATAGGAAGGACGGTGGGACCAGGACGTTATTAGCAAAAGCAAGGATTGTTTCAGGCAGGTCACCTTCCCTCAGGGGGAGGTGCAGGGGTCTTATCCCCAGATTCCCTCCTCTTCCTGGGGGGAGGGAGAGGGCCCAAGGGACCAGGTACCTCCTTGGTGGCCATTGGAACATTCCTCACTGGCTGGTTAGGTCTACATTTCCGGGGGAGGTTGGAACTGCCGTTAGGTTAGGGATGAAGTCCTGGCATGGTGACGTGGCCTAAGTGACTCCATTCTGGGCCTGTGGTTTTCTTTTTGACAGGGACCAAGTTATGGAACCAATATATCTTTTCCAAGGCAGAGAAATATGCATCTTTTTAGTTATTTCCTGCTTCTTAACAGAAAGGTGTAAGAATCTAGACATTGTCTAGTTACTGTCCACTGCACTAACACGTCACCACCCCCCGCCCCGAGCCATTGCAACGCTAGCCTCAGTAGTAGGCAGTTCTGATTGTCAGAACATTCTACCTCACATGGAGACAAAATCTGCCTGCCTTGGACTTCCTTCTGGAGGCTCCTGGGGCCACAGAGAACGTCTCATCCTCTTGTTCACAGCAATGGTTGCAAAATCTTCAGGATTCTTCGGTTACATTGTCCCAAATTGTCTCTCTTCATGCCTCCACCTGTCATGGGCTGGATTGTGTCTCCCCCCACCCCACTCTTTCAAATGCTGAAGCCTTAACCTCTAACTTCTCAGAATGTGGCTATATCGGACACACAGCCTTTAAAGAGGTGGTGTAGTTGACATGAGGCCTTAATCCAATCTGACTGGTGTCCTTGTAAGAGGAGGAAATTTGGATCCACAGAGAGACAGCGGGGATGCGCATGCACAGAGGAAAGGCCATGTGAGGACACAGAGACGCTGGCCACGTGCAAGCTATGGAGAGAAGCCTCAGGAGAAAGCAAGCCTGCTGGTGCCTTGATCTTGCACCTCCGGCCTCCAGACTCTGAGAGAATAGATGTGTGTTATTTAAGCCGCCAAGTCTGTATTTTGTTATGGCTGCCAGAGCTGACTTATACATGCTCTACCCCTGACCCCACTGTGAGTGTGACCTGTTAGTGTCCTTGCCTCCCCTTCTCTCTCTGTAATAAAGACAGCAATAGCTTCTGCCCCATGGGGCTCGCGGGGGATTACAGGACATAATGAACCGTGTCTGGCACAGTATTGGAGGAATGTTACTTCTTGTTAACATTATCATTCCTAGGGTTATGTTATCTTTGTTTAAGTAATAAAAATATTAAATAAGACAAGGTTAGGACAAATCTAATGCCATGATACCTCAGGATCTCTGTAAGGTTGACTTCGATCCGTTCCTAAACACTTCCTCAGATATTTATACTTACGGCTCCCATCCTTGTGTCCATACATTCCTGATTGGAATTTATGCTCGTGGCCTCTGACGTTTTCCCAGTTTACTGGCCTCTTTTGTTTTAAAGAAGTGATTAAAAAATTTAAATTATTTTGTTTTTAAGTGTGTAGTATTGGTCCAAATATACAAACGTGAAAATTATTTTTGTGATGTTTACTTAGGATCATGGGTTTACTCTCCATTGGCTTAAATGTTCCTAGTAGTAATAGACTCACTTTATAGTATTTCATAATGGTATCCACACTGGGCTTCAGTAATTATGAGTGAGTTGCATGCACCATGTTGTTAATACACCATAGCCCTCCCCAAATACAAAAACGAAGACACTACTGATTTAGAAGCTGGAGTCTCGTCTGGGTTCTAGCTCCATCTCTCCTCCTCTCTTGCAGCTTTGTGTTGCTTTGGAAACCTTCTTGCATCTCACACCAGGTTATTCTCATATGGAGAAAGATTTAACAGGATCCTGAGCGTGCCAGGCTTGTGGTCCTGGGGCGTCCTTTGATAGGCTGTGTGGGTATTATTTCTTCCATATCGTACCCTCTGAGGTTAGAACTATTTTATCTTTACAGGTAAGATCTGATTTTTATCCAACACTGGGAAATGCTGTGACTGGCTCTGCCCTCACGCTCCCTCTTGGAAACGAGTGAGGCTGGGTTGGTTTAATTTAAAACGTTCCAGTAATAACTTTCAGACGTTACAACGCAATTTGATTTTCTGAAGTCATCATGAAGGGAATATTTTAAAAGTCTTACTCCTTTAAGTTTAAAAATGCTCTGCAGAATTAATGTGGCAACAGCCTGCCACCCAGTCCAACCCCAACCTTCTAGAAAAGAAATGCCTCCAGGACATTTCTCTAAATGAAGTGTCAAATCCAAATCAAGTCAAATTTCTAGTGCAGGATAATGGACTCTATTTTATGACTTTCTTCTGTGCCCTGGGGGGGTGCTTGGGCCCATTACACAGCTGGTTGGTGTATATTAGGTGTATTAGCAGAGGGACTTGAGTGGCTGGGGGCTCTTTGCTTGGTGAGGCCCAAGCCGCATCGCACAGTTCTGGGGTTATTAACGGTGCGCCTGGTTTCCCCGAGAATGCTCAAACTCCATTCTGTGATGAATACTTAATAGCAAGGAGAATGGGATTCTTTTCTTTTTAGGGAATTTTCTGTGACTCAGCGAATCCATTCCAGTGAGATGGACAAACTGTCAAAATTAATGAATGCCAGCTGAGATTCGGTCCCTACAGGGAGAAACCTGGCCCAGTGGGAAATGAGCATTAATGCCCCCATGTATTTTGAACATGCTTCACTTTCACCACAGATTCAGGCTTAGCGGATATCTTTAGAGGAAACCACCCTGAAAAGCATGTTTTCTGGTTTGGTTGTTTCCATCCTTAATCACAGTTTTAATTTTGGGGAGAAATACACCAAGCTAAGTAATTCGGATTTTCTAGAAACCAAAAGAAAAAAAAAAAAAAAAAAGAGAAGAAAAGGAAGAGCTACTATCAAAGACATTCCAGTGGCTGTGGTTTGTTTGGGGTTTGTACGGCCCCAGGTTAAGGCGCTTGTTGCTGAGGGTAAGGGAATACAGAGATGGTGGGTGACCCAGGCTCGGGAGACGAGGCTTCGGAGTGAGCCCCAGCTAGTACAGGGCACCGAGACAGGCCCATCCCATTATGGGAATTGTACACTGTTATTCTGCAGTCATGTTTAGATCAAAGGTGTCCAACTTGGGGATTTTGACCTTTGAAGGGGTTGAAGCCGGATCAGTAGGTGGCTTTGCCTCCCTTCTGAGAGAGAGCACCCAGCATGTGCCCCTTGTTCTTGGAGGAGTCTGGGCCCAAACACGGTTCCTGCTCAGATGACTCCTGAGAGCAAATCCCAGTGTGTCTCATTGCGGAGTTCAAACTTCATATGGTTTCTCATCTCTAACGTGAAAATAACAGTAATAGCTGCCTGCAAGATTGGTTTTGAGGATTTGTTTGTTTTTATAAAGATTTTATTTATTTGAGAGAGAGAGACAGAGAAAGAGAGCAGAGTGGGGGAGGGGGCAGAGGGAGAGGGAGAAGCAGACTCCCCACTGAGTGAGGAGCCTGATGTGGGACTCGATCCCAGGACCCTGAGATCATGACCTGAGGCAAAGGCAGACACTTTATCGACCGAGCCACCCAGGTGTCCCTGAGGATCTGTTTTATAATAAAATACTTAACGTAACACATATTCAATAAATAGCAGTCATTTAACTATACCCCAGAACAAAGGTGATAATGGTAGATTTAACTAAATTTAAAGTTTAGTTACGCACTTGGTGATACTGTCTTGGTGGAAGTGAGGGTAGCAGGCCACGTTAAATCGGATGACAGTAATGTCATACGTGGATGCAGCCACTAAGTAAAGGGGACACGCTCTCATCTTTGTATTGTACAGAACACAAATGTGAGATCTTGGATAACTAACTCCCTTCCTTCTCTTTGGCCTTTGTCTTCTGACCTAGTACAGTGTGGACCAGTAAACTCTCCGGTGATTTAAGGAGGCAGGGATGGAAGAAAATGCATTGCTCTGGGTAAAATGGTCTGTACGTGTACAGAGGGAATGATTAATCATCATGAAAGCTAATTTTAGAATGTTTTATTTCACTGCAATGTGTTTATTTATATTTGGTTGACTTCAGTCAAGCAGCCATGTATTCAAGAAGCATTTCTTGGGATTCTACTGTGTGCTAGAAATGGTTGGAGGGATTGGAGATCTGTCAGGGAATTCAACCAACCAACCATCTATGATTTAGGAACTCAAACTTTAAGGAGTGGGAGAGACAGATAATCAAAAAACTGTAACAAATAAATAAATTATGCAAGACGCTAAAAAGTGATCAGCGTTGTGGAGAGAGACAGCTGCTGAGGGCAATCGGGAGTCCTTGCTGTAGTGGAGGGCAGGATGAGGGCAAGCCTCAGGGAGAAGGCGGGGGCTCAGCAAAGGCTAGAGAAAGTGGGGGAACTGGCCAGGTGCGCCCTGGGAGAGGGGCATCCCAGGTAGAGGGAGGAGCCTGTGGGGATGCTATAGGAACCTAAAGAAGGCCCCGTGGCTGGAATGGAAGGAACAAGGGGGAGGAGTAGGAGGTGATAGCAGAGAAGGAACGGCAAGCACGGGTCATACAAAAATATTGGCTATTGTGCCAGAGAATGGGGGCCCCGGAGGGTTCCCAGCAGAGGAGAGAGACAACCTGAGATGTCTGCCTGGATCACTCTGGCTGATGGATTAGCATGTGTGTGTGGGGGGGTAGGGGGCGGCAAAAGTGGATGCCAGAGAGCCAGAGGGGCCTCTGTGACAATCCAGGGGTGAGAGGTGGTGCTTTGGACCAGGGAGGCAGCAGAAGAGATGGCAAGTGGCTGATTCTGAGCATATTTTGGAGGTGTAGCTAATGGACTTCCTCATGCAGTGAATGTAAGAGATGAGAAAAAGAGGGGTGTGAAGGGGGACCCCAAGTGTTTGGACTGAGGGACTGTAAGACCAGATGGCCATTAGTTCTTCTATTCAAACATGGATATTTTACGGATAGAATATTTTTGTATGTACCTTGTGTGATTCTAATTTATCACTTTCTGAAATATTGACAAATACGAAAAAGAATCACATGGAAGAGGAGGGTGGTAAAAGAACTTCATGAATGTGAGATGTTCAGAATATTGGATCCCAGAATACAGATGTCATGGAGGGGAGCAGGAAATTAGAGCAACAGTTTACCGGGGTCCCAATCAACTGATTCTCCCCCCTAAAGTCTTAAATGTTTGAGACTCCCAAATAAAGCTGTGTGAGTGGGATTTCTACATCCTGTGGTCCATCATCCAGAGCCCATGGGGTGCCGTTAGGCTCCACGCTGGCTGATGTGGGGTGGGGTGAACACCGGTCACCCTGTGATTCATACACGGAGAGGAGGGGCGCTGTTGTCTGTAAGGGTTGGTTAGACCTGCTTCTTACCGTGATTGGAATGAAACACTCTCTAGAAATACACTCACCTACTGACTTTGCTTTCTATGTTTTTTTCTTTTTAAGGTTTTTCTCCTAGTATTCACACCTGTATTTTCAAACTCTGTTTACACTGAAATGCTTCATTATTGTGGGCTAGATATCTACTTAATTTTATCGACTCTGCATGCCTGTGCTCCTTATCTTCCCCTACTTTTTTCATATAATGATACTACCATTTTCGGTTAAATCAATATTTAGGGTTTACATTATTATAGCCATGTAAATATTAGCTACAGCTGAGCCACCTAGCACATTATGAATGCTTTTCCTTTCTATTACAGCTTTGTGTTTTCCCTGGGATTAATAATCACTGACTTTTTTGTTTACTTAGTCTTCACGGCATGCGTAACTAAGTCATCCCCCAAATTCTCTGACAGGACTAAGTACTCCTTTTAATACATTCAGATACATCAGGGTCTTTGAATGTTTATTTTTTATTTTTTTTGAAACATCCCTGAGAGCCCTCTCTCTGCACCTGTCTGGACTAGTTTCTACTCTACAGCTGTTATCTTGGAACCTTTCAGTCACTCTGGAAATTCCTTTCATGGAATCCCTCACCTGCATCTGAGTCTCTCTGTCCTCTGTATGTCATATACTCCTCTCCCTTGGTTTGCTGCCTTATTTATTCATTCCAGTAGCTTTCTGAATAGGGTGCACGAGAGGTAAAATTTTGGGGTTTGCATTATCTAAAAATGTCTTTGTTTACTTACTCGACACTCTGGGTGTAGATTTCTAGGTGAGCCCCGTGACTGTGTCTATAAAGGACCACGTCAGGGTTCAGAGGTGAAAGATCACTGTTGTATGTCAGACAGCAGGTTTCAACTATGGAGAACCCCAAGGAGGATGGCACCTTTGTCCAAAGAAATGCCTTTCTATGTCAACGGAGGCCTGACTTGAGTTCTATTTAAGTGTCCACTGCATTATCTACGTACTCAGTGCTGTGTAAGCAGATGGTGTGCGAGGATGATAATGTCCCCTCTGCTGCATCCATGGTACACATGTGTGAGCAATGAATGAATGAAGCCACATAAATGAGCAATATCTTGATGAAGCAAGGGCAAAAAAGTGAAAGACTAGATCAGCTGGCATGAAAGTACAGATGATGGTGGAGACAGGTGAGTTCTGTGCAATGTTCCCCAGTATTCCATGGGAAGCAGAGGGTTGTACCACACCTGGAACCCAGACACAGGCTCTTCTTGCCACTGCTTTGGAGATAGTAAGCACTGCTGGTAAGACAAGGCAACTGAACATCTAGACTCTGTCATTGTTCATTAATCCGTCCCCTGAAACTCCATTCAAATGGTAGTAAAGGCATTTATACATAATCCTAAGGACAAAGTGGAAGGGCGGGTAAGATGGTGGCAGCCATGAGTTGGCAATGATGGTAGATGAGTTGTCCAAGGTTTAACATACTGGAGAAAGCTGAAGAAAGTCACACAAGAGGAAGCCAATGAGCAGGTCTCTCACTCAGGTTAGTGAACTGAAGGGGCCAGCTTAGACTAGAGTCATTCCTCTGAGAGTCCTTCTAATTGAAAAGATTGCTGTTACTTACCACATAGGCTACCTTTGCAGTTATCCAGATGGTCCTTCATTTTATTACTGAAACACAAAGGAAAATCTGTGCATTACCTGGAAAAATAAATTACTTTAAAAAGTAAGCTTATGGAAGTCCTTAGGCCAGAGCAAAATGGAAAATTGAGTGCCCCTGAGCTTGGTGAAGTTCTAGCAAAAGAAAATGATGCTGAACAATGAGATTAACGAAGAAGCATGTGTTTTGTGTTTTTATTTTTTTTATCATCATTATACTTCACTGCTTTCACTTAACATTTGTAGCTTAAGATTTCACTTCTGGAGTTAGATTTTACATCTTTCTGTTGGGTTCTCATTGCAATCTCTGGATTTAATTTATTTTGTTATTTAATCATAGGACAGGTGATTCAGTTGGCTTCAGTTTATTTCATTCCACCCCTTGCTTTGAGAGTCTCATTTTATTGCTTCAGTGTTCTGTTTGTTTCTGGTTCAGATTGCTGTGTTTTTGGACATTTGTTTTTGTAGTGTTTTCTCTCTCCCCAAGGCTTTTAATCTTCAGGAAATAATTCTGTCAACATTATTATGTTATTAGCTTTATTTCCCACTCTCTTTTTCTGATGATTTTTTAAATTTGAAATACCTCATGTGAATCTGTAGTGTCGCATTTTTCATTAATTTGTCCTATTTTTGTTTGTTCCCAAATGCTGCCAAATGCTAAGGAGTCATTGACATCATTTTGGTTTATTCATGTGCTTTATCGCATGTGGTCATAATTCCCAGAGTGCCTTCTGCTCTTTCCAAATCACTAGCCACTTTCATGCCTTTGGAAAACTTTGAGCCTAAAATGTAAATGCTGGAACATAGCAAGCTACATGCAGATCACAGTGTCTGTATTCTTCTCTAAAAATGTACACGTAACCACCAACAATGTTACTGAGAGTTACTTTCATCCATCCAAAGGGACAGAGAGACTTTATCTCTAAAATGAATTCCCTGTACACATATGGAAATAATTCTCTAGAAGGATAATGCAAACAATACTTAGACATTTTCTGAGCAAAAACATTAACATTTTTCTTATTTTTTTTTCCTCCAGAGATTTGTAAAAACACATAGCAAAATTGAGCCTTTTTTCCCTTGTTGAAAAATCAGTACAAATATTGGATGAAAAGAACATTTTTTACACATGGTACCTAAATCTCATAAATGTGTTCTTCTTATAATATCTGAGAAATTCTTTTTCTCACTCACTGTCCCTTGACATCTATATAATGGAATTTTGATTATAATAGATGATGCATATGAAATACAGATTAAATATTGTTCCTTAAAAGGATAGTTTTTGGCTGTATACAGTATGAAAACCATAATATTTTTTTTGAACATTTATTCATTCAATAAGAATTTGAGAGCCTCTATTATGTACTAGTCAGTGCACCAGTTACCAGGAATACAGCTGTGTCATCTCTATGCGGTGTACCTCTTGCAGATTACAGTTAGATGCGGGGTCCACACCAAACAACTAAGAAAAGAATTATGAATGAATTATGCAGAAGGCTGACAGGTAGGGCAAGGGGTCTAGTCTGGGAGGTGGAAGACCAGGAAGACGTTTCTAAGGGATTGATGTGTAAGTTGAGATTGAAAGAATGAGTAGTAGCACATGGAGCAAAAGATGGTGAAATATTCCAGCAAAGGGCCCAGTATCTTTGCAGGCTCTGAGGTGGGAAGAGGTTTGGGGACCCAAGACACTGGGGAGCCCAGTGTGGCTGGACTCTGGTAAACCTTCAGCATGAGGTAAGATTGAGTTTTTTTATGCATAATTTATTAAGATCAAAATACAAGAAGGCAGATTCCATCTCAACCAGAAACACTGATAGATCATCCCCATGCTAAAAAAGAAAGAAACTCAGTTCTCTGTTCTCCTTTTCAATTTGCTCTTGCTCACTGTATTTTCAGAATTCCTTCATGCAATTTGGAGTTCTCTTGTTAGGTACAAAACATTTAGGATTGTTATGTCATTTTGATGAATTGACCACTTTCTCATTAGGAAATTGCCATCCTAGTAATCTTTTTGGGTAGTGTTAGCAGGGAATTTTTAAAATCTTTTACTATTAATCTGCCTGTTTCTTTATATTTTATTTTATTGTTGTATATTTAATTTTATTAGGAGTTGCCAGACTGTTTTCCAAAGTGTATAATTTTACATTCTCATCATAATATATGAGAGTTTCAGTTGCTCGAAATCCTACCAAAATTTTGTAATGTCTCCTTTTTTTTTTTAAGTTTTTATTTAAATTCCAGTTGGTTAACACACAGTTTTTTATTAGTTTCAGGTGTACAATATAGTGATTCAACACTTCCATACATACCTGGTGCTCATCACAACAGGTGCCCTCCTTAATTCCCATCATCTATTTCACCCATCACCTCCCACCTCCCTTCTAGTGACTATCAGTTCTGTTCTGTGTAGTTAAGAGTCTGTTTCTTGGTTTGCCGCTTTCTCTTTGCTCCTTTGTTTTGTTTCTTAAATTCCACATGTGAGTGAGATCATATGGTATTTGTCTTTCTCTGACTTATTTCACTTGGCATAATACTCTGTAGCTCCATTCATGTGTTTGCAAAGATTTTATTCTTTTTTATGGCTCTAATATTCCATTGTATGTATGTATATATATATATATATATGCCACCTCTTCTTTATCCATTCATCTATCAATGGACATGGGCTATTTCCATAATTTGGCTGTTGTAGATAATGCTGCTATAAACATCGGGGTGCATGTATCCCTTTGAATTAGTATTTTTGTATTCCTTGGGTAAATACCCAGTAGTGCAATTGCTGGGTTGTAAGGTAGTTCTATTGTTAACTTTTTTATTAAACTTTTTTTAAACTTTATTTTTTAAAGTAAACTCTACCCCCAACATGGAACCCATGACCCCAAGATCAAGAGTCACATGTTCTACTGACTGAGCCAGCCAGGCACCCCTATTTTTAACTTTCTGAGGAACCTCCATACTGTTTTCCAGAGTGGCTGCCCCAGCTTGCATTCCCACCAACAGTGCATAAGGGGTCCCCTTTCTCTGCATCCTTGCCAAAACCTGTTGTTCCAGTTTTTTGTTTTTTGTTTTTTTTTGGTTTTTTTTGAGTACCGTTAGCTTGGGATTTTTTTATCCTTTTACTTTTAATTTACCTGTTTTTTATATTTTAAAATGAATTTCTCCTAGATAACTATGGTTAGGTTTTGATTTTTCACCTAATCTGACAATTTCTGCCTTTTAATTGTCACGTTCAGCCATTTATATGTGATGTGAACATCAGTTGTTTAGATTTAAATCTACCATCTTTATACTTGCTTCCTATTTATTCCACCTATTTTCTGTTGTTTTTTTCTTTTCTTGTCTCCTTTTGGATTAGTGGAGTATTTTTTTAATGATCAATTTTATCTACCTAATGGGTTAATACCTAAGTTCTGTTTGATTTACCTTTTGTTTTTTTTTTTTAAGTGATTGCTTTAGGGTTTATAATAGACATCCTTAAATTAACATGGCCTACTTTCAAATTATATTATAGCACTTAATGTATAGTAGATGAAACTTATAGCAGTAGATTGTCGTTTCCCTCCTCCCGCTGGCCTTTGTGCTAATACTGTCATTCATTTTATCTCTACATATGTTATAAACCCCCCAATACATTACTATCATTTTTGCTATTAACAGTAAATTGTCTTTTGATGATATTTTTAAATGAGGAAATA
The DNA here is from genome assembly GCF_964656455.1 of Halichoerus grypus. Taxonomy (NCBI): domain Eukaryota; kingdom Metazoa; phylum Chordata; class Mammalia; order Carnivora; family Phocidae; genus Halichoerus; species Halichoerus grypus. Next base: position 5,085,614 of record NC_135712.1, read on the forward strand.
CATTTTTTATATTTACTTATATACATACCATCTTTTGGCACTCTTCATTTCTTTTGTGAGGTCATGAATATCTATCTGGTATTTTCCTTCTGCCCCGAAGACTTCCTTTAACATTTCTTATATTGCTTGTCTACTGTCACTGAGTTCTCTTAACTTATGGATCTGTGAAAAGCCATTATTATTTCACCTTCATTATGAAAGTATTTTTTGGCTGTGTATAGAATTTTAGATGGCAGGAGTTTTTTTCTTTATTCTTTTTAAATAATGCTTATTTTTTCTCCACTGTCTTCCGGTTTGCATTGTTTCTGAGAAGTTAGCCATCATTCTTATCTGTATTTCTCTGTCTGTAGTGTATATTTTACTTACAAATCTGGCTGCCTTTAAGATTTTTCTCTTTATCATCGGCCTTCAGAAATGTAAATATGATGTATCACGGTGGGATTTTTTTTCATGTTTCTTCTGTTCAGTGTTTATTGAATTTATGGGATATTTGGAGTTCCAGTACTCATTAAATGTTGAAAATTTTGGATGTTAAAAATTTTCTGTCTCACTTTCTCCTCCTGGAACTCCAATTATACATATATTAGGTCATGTGAGATAGCCCCCCATCTCACTAATATTTTTTAAGATTTATTTATTTGAGAGAGAAAGAGCACACGTGCACACACGTGAATGAGTGGGGGGAGCGGCAAAAGGAGAGAGAATCTCAAGGAGCCTCCCAGCTGAGCATGGAACCTGACGTGGGGCTGGATCTCACAACCCTGAGATCAGGACCTGAGCCGAAGTCACAAGTCAGACGCTTAACCGACTGAGCCACCCAGGCGCCTCACTAATTTTTTGTTTATTGTCTTCAGACCTTTTTTCTTTGTTTTTTAATTTGTGCAGTTTCTCCTGCTCCATCTTCTGGTTCACTGATGTTTTCTTCCGCAACATCTAATCTGCTGTTAATTTCATTTTCATGTTTTCGTTTCATATATTGAATTTTTAATCTCAAGACTTTCCATCTTGGCTATTTGTATGGTCTCCATTTCTTTTGTCAATATGGCTTTGCTTTTCTCTGCTATCTTGAAGATATTGGGAGATTATTTATAATAGCTACTTAGGGTCCATGCCTGTGAATTCTATCATCTCTCATTCTGTTTCTATGAATGAATTTGTTCCTGATAATAGATCATATTTTCCTGCTTGTGTCCATTTTTTTATTGAATACCAGACATTGCAAATGTTACATTATTGATTATTAGATTTTGTTCTTTTCCATTAACTAGTATTAAAATGTGTTTTTCTGGGCAGTTAAGTTACTTGGAATCAATTCCATTCCTTCTGAGATCCATTCTGGGATCACTTTTAGGCTTTGTTATGGTCCATTTGGCCCTCAGTGTTGTACTGATACACTTCAGAGTACTCTAGCTAATACCCAAGCATTAGTTCTTTCCACTCTGGCCGGCCAGAGTATGAACCAGTCTCTTCTCCACGGGAGTTTCAGGGATTTTCCACCTGCTCCTTTCTGGTGTTTCTTATCCAGCAGTTTCCTCATATACATGCAAATATCCGTACACAGCTAAAGACTCATGGAAGAGATTCTTCTTTGGGTCTCCAGAGCTCCCCGGAGGAAGTCTGTGCAACTTCCTTCTCTCTGCTTTGTACATCTAGCAATCTTGGCTTCCCCACACCTCACATTTGGTTTTCTCAGCTCAGAAATTCCACCAAGTTCTACTGAGGTTTCCTCCTTTTGAAAGGATTTGGGAACTCTCTCTGGACAGTAGGCTGGGCACTTACAGGGCCCAGTTCATTTGTCCCCTTCTTTTCATGGCTTACTGTTCTGTATTACCTGACATGTTTACTTGTGGAAGGATAAATCCAGTTCCTGGCTTTTTGTTTGTTTTGTTTTATCATGGCCAGAAACAGAATTTCATATTTCAAAGTTTTATGCCACTGTGAAGTTTTATCCAGTTCTTATTCATAAGAGTAGTTGCACCATTGCTTCAGTGCTGGGGAATAGATAGAATAATTGAAATATATTAGAGTTAAATGCATAACATATGGGCATGTTTTTATAGCCTGCTGTAGAATTATTTTATAGAAGTTTGGAATGCTTTCCAAGTCATTATGAGACTATTCATTTATCTGCTTTCAGATCATCTGATCAAAATGACACTAAATTTCAAAGCATTTATTCAAACATAAAAACATTTTGGAGTCTCTGAATCAGCGAAAGGTTTTGCTTTCTAGATAATATTTACCAAAGGCAAAGTTATATCCCTTTTCATTTTGGAAGGCCTTTACAGAAGCAGTACATTTTACTAAGCACATCCACTCACATATTCTTATAAAATCAATAAAAGTATCTTAGTCCTAAATGGCATTTCCATTTGAAATGAATATACCCAATTTGCAAATCGAATGGTCTGTTTTGGTTCTCATGTTTTCTGATCTCTCTGAAGCAATTGACACTGTTGAAAACCACTGGCTGACTTCCCCAAATGCTATCCTTTTCTTTCTAAGGCATCATTCTCTCTCGGATTTGGGCTCCTGATTTCATAATATCCTCTTAATGTTCATGATGGATTTTTATTTTTCCATTTCTTTAAAATATTTAACTTCTTAATTGAAGTATAGAATATGTACACAAAAGTGTACATATCATAGTGCATAGCTCAGTGAAATTTTCATTAGCTTAGCACATCAGTGTACGCAGCACCCAGATCAAGAAAATGAACACAGCTAGCAGCCTGGATGCCCCTATGACTTTTCATTCTCTTTGCCCCCCAACCTGTGATTCTCAACATCATCAATTAGTGTTTTCTATTTTTATGCCTGGCATAAATGGAATAATACATTATTTACTCTTGTTGTGTCTATTTGTTTGCTTCAACATTATGGTTGTAAGATTTATATATTTTTTGTAATATAGATTATTCATTCCTACTGTTATATAGTGATGCAGTGTACAAATATATCATACTATTTACTACTGATGGATATTTGAGTGATTTCCAGTTGGGGACTTTTACAAACAGGACTGCTATGAATATTCCAGTGTGTGGTTTTTGGTGAGTGTATGCATACATTTCTGTTGGATAAATACCTAGCAGGTGAATTGTTGAGTCATTAAATATGCATATGTTCCACTTTAGTAGATACTGATGAACAGTTTTCCACACTGATTTTATCAGTTTATACTCCCACCTGCAGCGAATGAGGTTCCTTTTGTTCCATATCCTTGAGACACTCAGTATATTCTGTCTTTTCCACTTTAATCATTCAGTGGCTTTTTTCACTTGTCGTGACGTTATCAAGGGTCATCTGTGTCTATATTATGCATCAGCATTTCGTTTCTCATTGCTGCTGAATACAGTTCCACTGGATGGACACACCAGTGGTAACTCCTTCTGCTTTTTTTTTTTTTTTTTTTTTTTAAGATTTTATTTGAGAGAGAGAGAGCGAGAGAGCAAGCACAAGCTGGAGGGGTGGAGAGGCAGAGGGAGAGGGAGAAACAGATTCTCCACTGAGCAGGGAGCCCAACACAGGGCTTGATCCCAGGACCCTGGGATCATGACCTGAGCCAAAGGCAGATGCTTAACTGAGCCACCCAGGCGCCCCTCCTCATGCTTTTAATTTGACTTTTCTGATGACTAGTTACATTCAGTATTTTTTCATGTGCATATTGGCTACTTGTATAATGGTTTTTGTACATTTTTTTAAATCAGATTCTCTTTTTCTTATTGATTTTCTTATTGATTCTATTGTAGGATTCCATTATGGATTGGGGTGCCAGTCCTTGGTCAGATATCCTTTGCTCACCTTTTATATATTAAGTATTCCTGAGGATCCATCTCTGTTTTTTTTTTTTTTTAAGATTTTTATTTATTTATTTGAGAGAGACAGAGAGAGAGAGCAAGCACAAGCAGGGGGGAAGGGCAGAGGAAAAGGGAGAAGCAGATTCCCTGCTTAGCAGGGAACCCAGTGTGGGGCTCGATCCCAGGATCCTGGGATCATGACCTGAGTGGAAGGCAAACACTTAACTGAACCACCCAGGCACCCCATATCTCTGTTTTTTTTTTTAACTTTTATTTTATTTTTCAAATTTTAATTCCAGTGTAGTTAATGTACAGTGTTATATTATTTTCAGGTGTACAATATAGTGATTCAACACTTCCGTATGTTACTCAGGGCTCATCAAGATAGATGGACTCTTAATCCCCTTCACCTATTTCACCCAGTCCCCCACCCACCCCATCTCTGGTTTTTGTGTCTTCTTGTTCTTTACACTCTCTTTGGTACATTTCACCCAGTGGTGGGCTTCAGTTTCCCTGATTGTGGCATCTCTCTCTGGGGTCTTGGACCCCTCTTCCCACCTCACTAGTGGGTGGCCCAAAGGCAGTGCCCCCTTAACTTTAGTGAATCTGACATTGTTGTTTTCTCTGCCCAACCAGCTCTGCCTTGGATATTCTCTATTTTCACTCACGGCACAATGATGCAGCCAGGCATGCAAACTATTGAATTTGACCATAATGACTTTTTTTCCTCTTCCTCAGTCTCATTCCTTCCAATGAATGCCCACACATTCTGGCAGGATCACATAAGACATGTTCATATAGTTAGGCTTTCTCTTCCCTTCACTCCACCAATGACTGGGCAGGTCACTGAGGCCATGCCCACAGCAGCCTAATCAGACTTCCTGCCTCTAGTCTCCACTCCTTGTAAATCCAGTGTTTACTTTCTAAAACTACAATTTGGGAAAGCGTCAATTTGTTCTGCATCAAAGCTTTCACTGATTCTCTTTTTTTTTTAAAACAGTTTTATCGAGATATCATTTGCATACAATAAAATGCACCCATTTGTACAATTCAGTGGTTTTTAGTAAACTTACAGGTCTGTACAACCTTCACCACAGTCAAGTTTAGACCATTTTAATCACCTCACAAAGAAACTCTGCATCCCTTAGCTACCACCTTATCACCCCCTCACCCTCACCCACAGCTCTAAGGAAACCACTCCTTTCTGTCCCTACAGAGTTGTCTCTTCTGGACATTTCATGTGAATTTACATGATCGTAGAGTGTGTGGCCTTTTGTGATTCGCTTTTTTCACTTGTCATGACGTTATCAAGGGTCATCCGTGTCTATATTATGCATCAGTATTTCGTTTCTCATTGCTGCTGAATCCAGTTCCACTGGAGGGACACACCAGATTTTGTTGATCCGTTCTGCAGTTGGACACTGCAGTCATTCCCACATCTGGCTATTATAAATGATGCTGCTTTAACTCTTGTGTACAAGTTTTTTAATGGATGTGTATATTCATTTCTCTTGGGTATATACCTATGGATGGGACTTCCTGTTGCCCGCAGAATTAAGCTCATGCTTTTCAGCATGAGATCTGATACCACTTATGATCTAGACTTTATAATAAGCATCTGAAATGGAAGCTTCCTGAGATCACCCTCCAAGTCTTGGCTGTTCGTGTGTCCCCAGCCCTGAGCACAGTGCCAGGTCATTAGTAGGTGATGAGCAAGTGTGAAAAGAATAAGTGAGTATACAGAACCTCAAGCACCTGCTCCCAAATTGTGCATCACTCTTAGTTCAGCCGTGAAGTTCCTGTTATCCGGTATCTTCTTGCCTCTCTCCTGTCTGTGATGACTAAGTGTCCTAACATTTTTATGCCCTCTGCCTAGAATCTACTTTCCTCTTCTCTTCTGGAGAGTTTCCCTCATCTTCCCCAGGCTGGGGTAGTTTCTCTTCTTTCTTCTCCTGTAGCATTTTGTGAATAATTCTGCGATGACCCTCAGCAAAGAATTATCGTCGATCTCTTTACTGATCGTGACAACCTCTAGACCAAAAATTCCTTGAGATCAGTATTCTGACTCATGTGAATTTTCATTCCTGGGCCCTTGCCTGAAGCCTGGTGTAGGGCAGGTGCTCCATAAATACTCTCACATGAAGGAACGATCATGTCATTGCTTTCTCTAACATTTCTTTCATGTCTCTTCACCTGGCCAGATCTAGAATTTAAAGAAAGCAATATAGACTTATTCTTCTTTTTAGTGTAACATTCTTCTTTATGTTGTCACAGGAGCCCTGCTTATACCATCTGTTATAACGATATAAAACGTGGAGAAATCTGCCGATGAAAGAGCAATCCTCCGAAGCCCCTTCCTTCAGCGTCCTTAGTGTCCATACCCCAGGATTTTATATGCCAAGTTGTGCGGCAAGATTATGCCAAATGTTTTGTTTAGCTTTCTGTTATTAAACTGCAGTTAGTTTCAGGGAAATTTCACACACACGTAATTCACAGCGAGATTGCCTGTGCCCTTACTGGAGGGAGCAAATGTTGCTGTATTTAAAGTGCATGCAGCATGCCATAAAATGAAGTACTATTATTTAAGCAGATGGATGGCCCCTTAGATGGAAGAAACAGAAGCTGCTGGAATATAGTTTGGGTTTTCTCTTGCCTGTGGCCATATGATGTGTATCTTAGAGAATGAGTTTATGTTACATTATTAAACCCAGTGGTGTGAAGTAGGAAGACTAATGGGAAATACCTTTAAAAAATGTAAGGAGAAGTGACAGTAATCCCCTGTGGGTCACTTATCTTCTTAACTACTAGGATTAAACATTTATTTTGCATTTTTCTCACAGTCATTTAAATAATTTCACATTTATATATGAAATATTTCTTACATACATTCACATTTTCAAAGACTTGCTCTTCTTAGCAAGGCTACTTTTATGAGACGAGAGAATGAATTCAAATATGACTAAATTTTATTTAGTTGGAATTACCCAAATCCAGTTGACAGAAGAGTCATGTGTGTGGGGGGGAACAAAAAAGGATCTGGGTGGAATTAATTAGCCTCGAAGAGTGACAGTTACCTCACTCCTAACAATGTGTTTGGGGTGATGTCAGTTTCCTAGAAAGCTCAAATGTAAAATCACGGTGCCACCATCAGCATTTTTATTTGAGTTGAAAGCTGTAATGTTTAACTATTAACTGTGCTTCCGATCTGAGCCAATTTCTTAGTTAGCAATAATTTTCATATTCTGATTTACGGAGCATTGCTAAAGTCTTTAGTTATGGTTGGCAGAGAAAGCCATCAAACAGTTACAACTTGATGAACACCCCTGCCTGTCTTTTGGAGTAAATCTATCACTTTTATAAAGTGGATTTTTCTTCGCCATCTTTTGACACATGGCATCCCCTCTGTTTGCCCGCTCGGAGATAGTTGGCACTGGCCCCCCCCCCCCGGTGGGCAAGCTGGTGGGCGCTGCCCAGGAGGGAGATGGAAGAGGAAGTGGGGGGATGTTCGGGGGAGCTATCTGGGGGATGCTGAATCGCATAAACACAGCTTTCCTGGGGATTGGCTTTATAGAGTAAAGGCAGCTGTATAATGAGATTAGATCTTCATCAGAAAGACCGAATCCTGCGTCTGTGACCTCCTAACCCTGAATCCTTGGTCAAGTGACAACCCTCTGAATCTCCCCGTCTTCTTCTGCGGGGGGGGGGGGGGGAGCCTATACTCCTCTGGCAGAGCTGCTACTCGCAAGACTAGAATAACAGCTTGAGTATCGTGACATGGCCTGGGACGGGATAGGTGCTCCCTAACTAGTATTCGCATCTCTGCCCAATGAGATTAATTCCAAGTATTGAGGGCTTCTTTTCTCTCTTGTGAATATGTGACAAGCATCTGTTTTTAGGAAGTCATATATAAGCGCTAACATCTGAGAAGTAGGTCTTTGTGGCATTTTAACATCTGGTTAATTTTTGGATTCGAGAAGTTGTTTCCTTTGTTCACGTAGATGACACTCTGTGACTATTTGTTACTGAGTGCAACGTGGGCACTCAGTCAGTGAATTAAAAAGCCAAATATGTGTGAACTGGTTTGTAGATATTTTATTTGTAGCAATTAAAACAGAAACAATTTAAATAACTAAGATCAAGACAATAGTTTAGAAAATCATATTAGGGAAAATGTGCATCCACTATTCACTTGCAAGGTCTGTAGAGGAATATGGAATTTGGTATATGAAATAATGTTAAGAGAATGAAGCACAGCCGGTAACAATTGCATATTTTATGTCTACACATTATGACATAGAATAATCATATAGGTACGGCATGTAGGCAGATGGACCAGGAGAAGAAATATAAAAATCAGAACAGAAACTGTCATGGGCTGGTGGAATTGAGTGATACTTCTGTCAAAGTTCTCTATTATTACTCTACCTTTTCAATAAAAAAAAATGCATCGTTGATGGGACACTATTTTTATTTTTTATTTATTTTTTATTTTTATTTTTTTGAAGATTTTATTTATTTGAGACAGAGAGAATGAGAGAGAGAGAGAGCACATGAGATGGGGGAGGGTCAGAGGGAGAAGCGGGCTCCCTGCCGAGTAGGGAGCCCGATGTGGGACTCAATCCAGGGACTCCAGGATCATGACCTGAGCCGAAGGCAGTCGCTCAACCAACTGAGCCACCCAGGCGCCCTGGACACTATTTTTAGAAAAACAGTTGTGCTTTTTAAAAATGTTTTACCTATAAATGTAGGTTTTAATTTTTCAAAATTGTGACTAATTTCATTCAGAATATCTCTCAGTGTACCTCCCAACCAGAGCAATTTGGTCCTAGCGACTGGACCTAGTCATTCATTCCTTTAGCTTCTGTTCACCCAGTACCTGCCGGGTGTTAGGCGCTGAGCTCTGGGTAAGAGCATGAACAAATCATGACATTTTTCTCATGGGGAGACAGACAATAGATGAATACAAAATACACAGCATAAATCCCAGTAGTGGTCAGTACTGTGGAGGCAGAATGGGGTGTGGGGAACAGGCTGGTAAGTAATCTATTATAAGTTAAGATCTGGGATAACTTATCAGTTTGTGTACAAGGTATGAAGTGAGGATGGTAGCTTATTCCCTAGTACCAGCCTCTCTGTCCATAGTAGTTGAGAAATTTTGAATGATTTCATTTTAGTCAAACCTGGCGATTATTTCTCAAAACAACCTTGTGAGGCCAGGTTGACTGAAGGCCAAGTTCGGAATGTGTGCCTTACTGACCAATTCTTGTGTTGTCTTCTTGTAGTTTTCAGTGAGGACCTTCACTCCAGCCTCTACTTTGTCAATGCATCTCTGCAAGAGGTAGTGTTTGCGAGCACCACGGGGACCCTGGTGCCCTGCCCCGCTGCAGGCGTCCCTCCTGTGTCTCTCAGATGGTACCTAGCAACGGGCGAGGAGATCTACGATGTCCCCGGGATCCGCCACGTCCACCCCAACGGCACTCTCCAAATTTTTCCCTTCCCTCCTTCAAGCTTTAGTACCTTAATCCATGATAATACTTATTATTGCACAGCTGAAAATCCTTCAGGGAAAATTAGAAGTCAGGATGTCCACATCAAGGCTGGTGAGTATAGTTCCTCTGCTTTGTTCCCTGTATGCCTGCTAGGGGGTGGGGCTGGAGGGGCAGGGTGGGGGGTGGATGGTGACAAACAGGCGCCATCAGCTGAGAACTAATGAAAACCCAATGGTCAGTTCATTCTGACAGTGCTGGTGGCTTCTTTGAGATGCCCGAGCATCCCTTGACTTGGTTTCAAAATGGCCTTATGTCGCTAGAACTAAGACATAAAATTAGTGAGAGCAAGTGGGTAAGATTTAAACTGTAACCCAATTGTATTGTATTTTGATTTTTTAAAAAGATTTTATTTATTTATTTGTCAGAGAGAGAGACAGGCAGGCGGTGGGGGAGTGGGGAGGAGAAGGGGCGGGAGGAGGACACAGAGTTCAAGTGGAATAAAACCTTGGCATTAAGGTGTAATGTAACTGAAACAGAATCAATCGAATATTCTTGTCTTCCTTGTGAAATAAAAGAGGATCATTTTAACATTTTTGACTGTGTCCATGTTGCTAGGATGTTGCCAAAGAGAAAATCCTGAGTTGGTTGTGTCCCTTTTATAACAACATATTATATATTTTTAAAATTACATTCTTATAAGTCTGAGATTCATAGACATAAAAAGGTATACATACAGGACATACTGTGTCATTTTATAGATTTAACAAAGCCCTGAAAAACAAGCTCACAGCTAGACTCTAGTTAGCAAACAGTGTTTCAAATTTTTTTAAGCTTCCCCTTACAAGTACGACAGTAGACTGACACGATATAATGTCAGGGCAAAGAGAATGTGACTTTGTTGTCTTATGCACCTGGTAGCTGGGGGAGCTTTGTAATAATTTCTGCAGCAAGCAAGTAGGTGTTGCTTTAAGACTTCACAACATGAGCAAATTATGAAATGTTTCTGAATTCCTGCATATGATCTCTTTGATGTAAGCAATCAAACATTAGACTACGGTTCATCCCGCTAGCTAGTCATTTTCTCAAGTATATTTTGATCTCCGTGACACGCTCATGAATTCCAGCACCTGAGCAAGAGCACACTTAGGAAAGGAAGAGAAAGATTGGCTTTAATCAAGAGATATGAAAAGTTGATACCCCAAATAATTAAAATAAAGCAAATGAAATTTGTACAGAGACCTCTAAACCTGACAAACAGGAGGATGGAGTGAGTGCCTTTTACTTGGCAGGCTGCAAATGTTAATGATGTGTTATAGAAACATGTTTATAATCTACAAAGTGTCACTTACAGAAAAACCTGGAACTTCAAACAGCTATGCTTGTATGCGTTAATCCGCTATTTCTTTCTCAGGTTTCCTGTCAGATAAAGGAATTCAATGCCTACTCCTGTTTTAACTGCCATTTTGGAAATTTGTCATGAAATTGATTACTTTTGTGTGACACTACATGTTTTAGGGGGTGGAGATCGTATCATCTCATCTGGCGGCTCTACCACCTTCCACTTCCGCATGAGTATGTTCTTGTGTTGATGTGCTGGTATTCCTGACCCCCTAATCCTACTGAGTACACGTCCAACAAGCACATGGTTGCTGCGTTCTTGGGAACTTACAAGATGGACAGTCATGTCGCCTGCATGAAATTTATTTTCTTATTTAATTTTATTTCTTGTTGTGAAGACATTATGACTGTAATCTTTTAGATTTTTGATTGGGTGCTTGAAAATCTGGTTTCAAGCCTTTTCATGTAGATGCTAGGGTAGAACTGGATGACGGCTCGGAAGGGCAGGTGGGGGTGTCCGGTGTGCGCTCCCCAGTGACAACTGGAGTGCAGATTTGAGCAGGAGGAGGACTGGCTCACAGCGTAGCCCTATGTATCAGGTCTTCTTAAGTGTCTCGGGTCCCTTTTGATTGGTGTTGGGATTTTCCTGGAATGTGGGTAAAATGGCCTCATAACCTCTTCTTTGGCGGTACAGGAAATTGTCATTCTTCACAGTTTTCAGCAACTTGGACTTAGGCCTGGGTGTCAGCAACAGTGGCATTTTCCATCCGTCATGTCTCAGGAATCAGCAAGGCTAGGTCACCCTGCACGTGCATGTCAAGTACCCTCTTCGCCTTTCTGTCCCAAGGACTGGAACGCAGACGGCCCACTTGAAGCGGTACTGCCCTGGCCCCCAGCAGATAGTAAGCAGCAGGATGACCTTAGGCAAGTAAAAGAAAAATTCTAGTGATTTTTCTTCTTTCATTTACTGTGGTTAATAGCATCCGACTGGGACTTGTGCTCATGGCCAAGGTTGAGTGGCAGGGGCCGAATTTACCCTTTTCTCTGGAACAACAACAGGCAGACAAGACATACAGAGCGCCTGTTGTCAAGACCGGCCATCCGGTGATAGAGGAAGGTGGTTCTGGAGAAGCTGGAAGAAGCAGGCGAGCCCTGGGACTGACCCAATGCACTGCCTCGAATTTCTAGGTGGGGGACACAAAAACCTACATACGAATTTTTATAACAGCTTTACGCATAATTGCCAAAATTTGGAAGCAACAAAGATGTCCTTCAGTATGCGAGCGGGTAATAACAAAGACTTTTTCCTTGCCGAAACCTTTGTCAGGCTCCTGTGAGCCCTCTTCTTGACTAGTCTTTGACCTTGAACTTCTGTCTGTCCTCCCCCAGCCCAGTTTTAGTAAGACTCCTACTCAGTCACCCCTCTCTTTGACATCTGGCCACTCTGATATCTGATCAAGTTCCTCATCTTACTTTGATGTGTGAGTCAGTCCTGCCTTTAGCCTTTATGTCTCCTCTGGATAATCTTCTATCCACTAATCCCCTCACTGTGCCCTTTGGCTAGAAATCCCCACTTGTCCTTGCTGTATTTGGAGTTGAGAAAAATTTCTCTCCCCTGTTGGAATAGTCATGAGTCCTATTTGCAATAGTCCTGAATAAAGTCTTCCTTTACGTTTTAACAAGCATCAGAATAATTTTTTCTTTAACAATAAACAAATTATGGTATATCCATACAATGGAGTATTATTTAACAATGTAAAGAAACAAGCTATGCAACCTCGAAAAACACATGGAGGAACTGTCAATGCATATCACTAAGTGAAAGAAGCCACTCTGAAAAGGCTATAAGATGTATGATTACGGGGCGCCTGGGTGGCTCAGTCGTTAAGCGTCTGCCTTCGGCTCAGGTCATGGTCCCAGGGTCCTGGGATCGAGCCCCGCATCAGGCTCCCTGCTCAGTGGAAAGCCTGCTTCTCCCTCTCCCACTCCCCCTGCTTGTGTTCTCTCTCTCGCTGTGTCTCTCTCTGTCAGATAAATAAATAAAATCTTTAAAAAAAAAAAAAGATGTATGATTACAACTCTATGACATTCTGGAAAGGGCAAAACTATATAGAGACAATAAAAAGATCAGTGGTTTCCAGGGACAGCAGTGGAGGAGAGGAGGGATGACTACGTGGATCACAGGACATTTTTTTTTCTTTTATTATGTTATCTTAATCACCAAACAGTACATCATTAGTTTTTGATGTAGTGTTCCATGACATTTTTAAGCACTGAAACTTCTGGATGATACCTTAATGGAGGATACAGAACATTCTTCATAGAACTGCACAGCACAGAAGGAATGTTCAAGTAAACTATGGGCTTTACTTCATAATAATGTATAAATATTGACTCCTTAATTGTAACAAACACATAACACCAAGGAACATGCTAATAACGAGAGAGACTGCTGGGGTGGATAAAGGGAGTGTATCCCTTTGGGGAAAGCGCTGTACTTTCTGTGGAAGTTTTCTGTAAACCTAAAACAGCCCTAAAAGAATAAAATATATTCCAAAGAAAATTGGAAAAAAATATTTCAAGTAGCTTGTTACACAAATAGAGTCCCCAAAGGAGTGGATGGTAAAACAAACAAAATAAATACATACTTGAAATACTGGTCAAAATTTTTCAAATTTGATGAAACATAAAAACTCACAGATCCAAGGAGCTCTACAAATCCCAAGCACAAGAAACATGATGAAAAATACACCAACACTCATCATAATCAAATTTCTCAGGACCAGTCTAAAGACAAAACATTAAAAACAGCCAGAGGAAAAAGAGATGTTACACAGAGAGGAACTAAACCAAGGATGACAACAGATTTCCCTTCAGAATCAATGTGAGAAAACAGAGAAGTGACATCTTTAAAGTACTGAAAGGAAATATAGTTTGTAAATCTAGAAATCTATATCTATATCCAGCAGAATATTTTTATTTAAAAAATAAAGAGGCAACCCACAGAATGGGAGAAGATATTTGCAAATGACACTACAGATAAAGGGCTGGTATCCAAGATCTATAAAGAACTTCTCAAACTCAAAAAACAAAAAATCAAGTAAAAAAATGGGCAGAAGATATGAAAAGACACTTCTCTGAAGAAGACATACAAATGCCTAACAGACACATGAAAAAATGTTCATCATCATTAGCCATCAACGAAATTCAAATCAAAACCACATTGAGATACCACCTTACACCAGTTAGAATGGCAAAAATGAACAGGGAAAGCAACAACAAATGTTGGAGAGGTTGTGGAGAAAGGGGAACCCTCTTACACTGTTGGTGGGAATGCAAGTTGGTACAGCCACTTTGGAAAACAGTGTGGAGGTTCCTCAAAAAATTAAAAATAGAGCTACCCTATGACCCAGCAACTGCACTCCTGGGTAGTTATCCCAAAGACACAGATGTAGTGAAAAGAAGAGCCATATGCACCCCAATGTTCATAGCAGCAATGTCTGCAATAGCCAAACTGTGGAAAGAGCCGAGATGCCCTTCAACAGATGAAGGGATAAAGATGTGGTCCATATATACAATGGAATATTACTCAGCCATCAGAAAGGATGAATACCCAACTTTTACATCAACATGGATGGGACTGGAGGAGATTATGCTAAGTGAATAAGTCAAGCAGAGAAAGTCAATTATATGGTTTCACTTATTTGTGGAACATAAGGAATAGTATGGAGGGCATTAGGAGAAGGAAGGGAAAAATGGAGGGGAAATCGGAGGGAGAGATGAGCCATGAGAGACTATGGACTCTGAGAAACAAACAGGGTTTTAGAGGGGAGGAGAGAGGGGGGATTGGTTAGCCTGGTGATGGGTATTAAGGAGGGCACATACTGCATGGAGCACTGGGTGTTATACGAAAACAGTGGATCGTGGATCACCACATCAAAAACTAATGATGTATGGTGACTAACATAACAAAACAAAATTAAAACAAAACAAAACAAAATAAAGGCTTTTTTGTACACATGAAAGCTGAAAGAATTTATCAGCAGCTGACCGGCACTTGTAGAAATCTTAAAGGAAGTCCTACAATCAGAAGACAAAAGACACCTGATGGAATCTTGGATCTACTTGAAGGGAAGAAGAACAGTGACAGTTGTAACCATGTGGGTAAATAAATTACATTTTTCTAAAATTAAAGCGTAACTATGACGTACAATACCCTATTCCTTTCAGGTGTACATAATAGTGATTTGATACTTTTATACATTAAGAAATGATCCCCCTGCTAAGTGTAGTTACCATCCATCACCATACAATGTTATTATAATATTATTGACTATATTCCCTATGCTGTATATTCCATCCCCATGATTTATTTATTTTATGACTAGAAGTTTTGTACCTCTTAATCCCCTTCACCTAGTTCACCTCTCTGCTCTGGTAGCCAATAGTTGGTTCTCTCTAAGTCTATTCCTGTTTTGTTTTGTTTGCTCATTTGTTCTGTTTTTTAGATTCCACATGTAAGTGAAATCATATATTATCTTTCTTTAACTTATTTCACTTAGCATAACACCCTCTAAGAGGTCCATCCATGTTGCCACAAATAGCAATATTTCATTTTCTTTCCTTTTTTTTTACTTTATTTAGTCTTAAAACAATTTTTTTCTTTTTAAAGAATTTTTTTTTAATTTTATTTTATTATGTTAGTCATTTTCTTATGTGTGAATAATATTCTATTTTACACACACACACACACACACACACACACACACACACACACCCCTTATATTCTTTATACACCTATCGACAGACCCTTAGTTTGCCTCCATATCTTTGCTATTGTAAATAACACTGCAGGTAACATAGGGATGCATATATCTCTTTGAATTGGCGTTTTTGTTTCAGATAAATACCCAGAAGTAGAACTACTGGATTGTATGGTAGTTCTATTTAAATTTTTGAGGAACCTCCATACTGTTTTCCATAGGGGCTGCACCACTTTACATTCCCACTAACAGTACATGAGGGTTCCCTATTCTCTACATTCTTGCCAACACTTATTTCTTGTCTTTTTGATAATAACAAATCTGAGCAATGTGAGGTGATACCTCATTTCCCTGATGATTAATGATATTGAACATCCTTGCGTGTACCTGTTGGTCATCTGCATGTCTTTGGAAAAACGTCTGTTCCAGTCCTTCGCCCAATCTTGAGTCAGATTAAATTTTTGTGTTTGTTGTTGTTGTTTTGATATTAAGTTGTGTGAGTTCTTTATATATTTTGGGTATTAACCCTTATCAGATGTTTGGTTTGCAAATATCTTTTCCCATTCAATGGGTTGCCTTTTCATTTTGTTAATGGTTTCTTTGACTGTGAAAAAGCTTTTTAGTTCACTGGAGTCCCATTTGTTTGTTTTAGCTTTTTTCTTCCTTGTAGGAGGAGACTGGTCCAAAAAAATATTGCTAAGACAAATGTCAGAGAGCTTACTGCCTATGTTTTTCTTCTAGGAGTCTATGTTTTCTTCTAGGAGTTTTATGGTTTCAGGTCTTACATTCAAGTTTTTAATCCATTTCGAGTTGATTTTAGTGTGTTGATAGTGTAAGAAAGTGGTCTAGTTTTATTTTTTTGCATGTGGCTCTCCAGTTTTCCCAGCACCATTTATTGAAGAGACTGTCTTTTCCCCATTGTATATTCTTGCCTCCTTTGTCATAGATTAATTGACCATATATGCATGGGTTTATTTCTGGGCTCTCTATTCTATTCCATTGATCTATGTGTCTGTTTTTGTGTCAGTACCATACTTTTTGGATTACTATAGCTTTGTAGTATAGTTTGAAATCAGGGAGCATGATACCTCTGGCTTTGTTCTTTCTCAAGATTGCTTTAGCTATTCATGGTCTTTTGTGGTTCCATAAAATTTTAGGATTCTGTGAAAAATGCCATTAGTTCTGTGAAAAATGCCATTGGTATTTTGATGGGGTTCACGTCAAATCTGTAGATTGCTTTAAATCATAATTTTTTGGTACTTACAATCTTTTAAAAGACAACTGACTGTTTAAACAAACATAATAATAATGTCTTGTGGGGTTTGTAACATATATGAGTAAAATGTATGACAATAATAACATTTAGGCCTGGAATAGAGGTGGGGAAGTATAGTATTGTAAGTTTTTTTTCTTATATGTGAGGTTGTATAATATCACCTGAATATAGATTATGATAAGTTACAGATGTATGTTATAAAATGTAAAGCAATCACTATAGCAAAACAGAGAGTTATGGCTTATAAGCTTCATAATAAAGGAGAAAAAATGGAATCATTAAAAAAATTCTTAATTCTAAACAAAGAATAAAAAATAGGAAAAAGGAAACAAAGAACAGATGGTAAAAATAGAAATAAAAAAGCCAAGATGATGGATTTAAACCTAACCATTCCAATATGCACATTAAATATAAATGCTCCAATTATCTGATTTAAAAGGCAGAAATTGCTAGATTAGTTTCAAATACTGCTTAAAAGAAATGTACTTTAAATATAAAGATACAGATATATTAAAGGTAACAGGATGGGAAAATATGTACTATGCTATTAACTCAAATAAATTTAATCAAAAATATAAAAAAATTGGAGTAAGTACATTAATATCAAAATATATTTCAGAGCAAAGAATATTATCAGGGCTAAATTTCATTTCATAATACAAAGGAGCCATTTAATTGAGAAGATATGACTATTCTAAATATTTATGCCCCCTACAACAGCACTTCAAAATACATAAAATAAAAACTGAAAGAACTTTGAGGAGAAACAAATCAAAATTTATCATTGGAGATTTCAATACCCCTCTTTTATTAATGAGCAGTAGGCAGAATCAGCAAGGATAAAGAATATTTGAACAACACTATTAAATATTTGACCATATTAACATTTAAATAGAGAACAATGAATCCAACAATAGCACAATCCACATTATTTTCAAGGTCACACAGAAATTTAGCACAATCCACATTATTTTCAAGGTCACACAGAAATTTAGCACAATGCACATTATTTTCAAGGTCACACAGAAATTTACCAATATAAACCACATTATGGGGAATGAAGAAAGTCTCAGATGAGTTTTTAAAAAATAAAATTATATAAAATATGTTCTTTGACTGCAATGGAATTAAGATAGTAATCACTAACTCCAGGAAATCTCCAAATATTAGGATACTAAATAACTACTCTAAATAGTCTGTGCAAAAGAAAAAGCAGAAGGAAAATTAAAGGTGTTTTGAATGGAATGAAAATGAAAGCACAAGATCTAAGAAAGAATTTTGGGGATGCCACTAAAACAGTGCTTGGGGGACAGTTATAGTTTTAAAAACCCCGATTAGAAATAAAAATGGTCTCAAATATTGGTATCAGCTTCCATCTTAAAACTAGAAAAGAAGAACAAATTAAAATCAATATAGGCAGAAAGGAAAGAAGAAAAATCAGAGTAAAAATCAATAAATTATAAAACATAGAAAATCTATGAAGCCAAAACTTAGTTCTTTGGAAAAAAATCAATAAAATTGAGAAACTTCTGGCCAGACTGAAAAGGAAAATAAGAAAGAAGACAAATTACCAATGTGAAGAATGAGGAAGGTTATATCAGTATATATTCTACAGATATTAAAATTATAATAAACTATTAAGGACAAGTGTTTGTCAATAAGTTCAACAACTTAGATGAAATGAGAAACTCCTTAAAAGACATAAAATACCAAAACTTTTTCAAGAAGAAATAGATAAACTGAAGAGCCCTGTATCTTTTAAAGAATTTGAATTTGTAATAAAAAATTTTCTACAATGAAATTCCAGGCTCAGATGGATTTACTGTTGAATTCTACCAAACACAAGGAAGAAATAATAAAAATTCTACACAAACTTTTCCAGGAAACTGACAAGGAGAAAATATTTCCCAAATCATTTTATGAGATTAGCACTACCTTGCTATTAAAACAAGATAAAGACATTACAAGAGGAAAAGAAAAACATCAAAAACTAATGATGTATTGTATGGTGACTAACATAACATAATAAAATAAAATTAAAAAAAAGAAAAGAAAAACAAATATCTCTCATGAGTATATAGATGTAAAAATTCTAA
Organism: Halichoerus grypus; assembly: GCF_964656455.1. Lineage (NCBI taxonomy): Eukaryota > Metazoa > Chordata > Mammalia > Carnivora > Phocidae > Halichoerus > Halichoerus grypus. The sequence goes on from NC_135712.1 coordinate 5,104,376, forward strand.
AAACAAAATTTTAGCAAACTGAATTCAACAACAAAGAAAAAGGATAATACATCATGACTATGTTGGCCTTATCTCCAGAATGTAAGATTAGTTTCACATTTGAAAAGTAATCCAGGGAGTTTACCATATTAACATTTTAAAAATAAAAACCATGTGATCATTTCAATCGATGCAGAAAAGCATTGACAAAATACAACAGTCACTTATGATAAAAATTCTCAGAAAACTAGGAATACAAGTGAACTTCCTCATGTTAATAAAAAGCACCTACTCTAGCTAACATCTTAATGGTCAAAGATTGCTTTTCCTCTAAAGATGAAGAATAAAAGGATGTGTGCTGTGTGCTTTCACCACTTCTTTTCAATATTGTACTGGAGGTGGTAGCCAGGGCAATAAGGCAAGAACAATAAGTAAAAGGCTAGTAAGCACATGAAAAGGTGTTTAACATCATCAACCTTCGAGGAAATGCAGATTAAAACTACAGTGAGATATCTCTACAAATCTCAAAGTAAACACAATGGCCAGACCAAGTGTAAGTGAGAAGATGCATCAGCTGGGACTCTCATGCACTTCTGGTGGTAATGTAAGATGGTACAGCTCCTTTGGAAAATAGTTTGGTGATTTCCTTAAAAGATGAACATATACCTGCCATATATTCTAGCCATTCTATTCCTAGGTATTTAACCAAAGCATATGTCCATACAAAGACTTTTACATGGATGTTCATAGCAGCTTTATTTGTAATAGCCAAAAATGGGTCAAAGCCCATCAACAGACAAATGAGTAAACAAATTGTGGTTTACCCATAAAATTGGATGAAAAAGAATGGACTACAGAGTCCCCCCTCCTTATCCACTGGGGACTTGTTCCAAGGTACCCAGTGGATGCCTGAAACCATGAATAGTAACAAAGTCTATATGTACTGTGTGTTTTCCTATACATACATTCCTAGGATAAAGTTTAATATATAAATTAGGCACAGTAAGACATTAACAACAATCATAAAATTAAAACAATGTGCTGTAAAAAAAGTTATGTGAATGTGGTCTCTCTCTCAAAATATCTTATTTTGCTGTGGCTTATTGCCTTCTTCTTGTGACGATGTGAGATTATAAAATGCCTCTGTGATGAGATGAAGTGGGATGAATGATATGCACATTGTGATGTGGCCTGAGGCTACTATTGACCTTCTGATGATATGTCAGAAGGAAGATCATGTGCTGCCAGACCATGGTTGACCATGGGTAACTGAAACCACGGAAAGGAAAACCACAGATAAGGAGGGAGTACTGTATTGATAAACATAGTAGCAGGGAGGAATCTCAAAATAACTACACTGAGTGAAATAAGCCAGATAAAAATGTAGGTACTGTATGAGTCCATTTATATAAGACTCTGAAACATGTAAATTAATCTATAATTATGGAAAGCACATCAATGTTTGCCTGTGAAAGAGGGTGGGAAGGATGGTTCACAGAGGACAACAAGTTAACTTTTCAGGTGATGGGTCTGTTCATTCTCTTGATTGTGGTGGTGACCTCATGAGTGTCTACATATGTCAAAACTTATCAGTAAACATGTTGTTTTAGTGTATGCCAATTGTATCTTGCTAAAGCTGGTCTGAGAAAAAACAAGTAATAATATTTGGCTGACCTAGTTACTTAAGAGTTGTCTTGATGTTCAGAGAGTACCAGTAGCTATTAGAAGTTGCATGTCTCTGCGCTGCGCTGCCCAGCCCACAGTAAGCCCCTTAGCTGTCTCTTGCATCTACATCACACAAAATAGTCTGGAACCTCTGCTCATAGGTGATTGTACTGAGAGAGAGCAGCTAAGCAGATTGTTCTATCCATTTCTCTGCTTTCTGATTTTGAAATGGAAATCTTGACAGAGTATCTGTCTTTCCTCAGGATGCTTGGGAACTGTGGGTTGAACATCTTTCATCCTCCATGTGGACCAGAAAAACAGAGGAAGCCTGTGGAAAAAGAGAAGGGTGAAGCCAGGATCAAAGAGAAAGAGGTTGTAGGGCCCTTCCCAGGGCCCAGTTGCAGGTTCCAAAGCAATCGTGTCTTCAAAGAAGTCTCCTCTTTCAGCTTCTGGTAGCTCAGATCAGCTCCTCTTGCCAGCAGTCAGACTCAGTGAATAAAGTGGTTATGCGCTGGACATTGTGCCAAGTACTTTGAGGCATTCTCTATTTTAATCTGCACAACCACGCGAGGTTGAACTTATTTCCATTTTCAGACAAGGAAAAGGGGATTTCTGTGAGCCTGTCTTTGCCTGTTCCTAGGAGTTGTGGTTGGAAGCCAGTTTACCTCAAAGGTGCTGGTCCAGTGCTTCACAGTCTCTGCAATATTCCCTGCGCATGTCACCTTCGCTCTTCTCCCTCTTTCTTCTCCACCTCTAATTCCTCCTGTCCTTTGGTGCCAGCTCAAGTGCCTCCTTCCCCAGTTCCATCCTTCTCTCTCACCCAGGCCCATCAGTCTTTGATTGTTTTCTTCTAGTTTTTCTGCCACCTGAATTTTCTCTCTTCAGCTGATCATTCCGTGTTAGGATCTCCATAGTCCCTGAGACAGTGCTTGACATGAAGGTGTATTCAAGATGTAATTGATTATTTGAGGCACATCTCAATTTATTAAGTAATCAGCTACAAAATAAAATAGAACAAAACCCAATTTCTATAAAACTAATGTGCCTCCAGGTCACATTGTGCCGCAGATGACCATTTCCTAAACAGGGAAGACAGGCGTCAACCCTCCTCCTAGCCCTAAGTCCTCTGGTGTTCCAGAGAAATCTGACACATGAGCATTTGTTTATGTTTTATTACTTTGGACGTAGGCATCAAAGGGGTAGGAACAATCCGAGTCCAACCCACCAGGAGAGGAGGGCCACCCAGACCCACCTCCCCTGTAGTGCCCAATTCTTCAAACTTTCTTCTGACTTACCTCCACCCCATTATCCCCCATTGTCTGATTGCTGCATGGGACCGACATCCCGGGCTGGGAGCAGTCCCACAGGGCCCAGTGCTGAGAAGGTCCTGGAGTTCTGGCTTAATGCTCTCCTGTTGCCCCCTTGAAACATTAATGCTTTTCTCTTTCCATTTGTGTTTCGTAAATAAAGATAATGGGACAATGGGACAGGCTCTGGGAGCTCAGTGCCTCAGCTCTTGCAGGGTCCTGCCTCATGCCACCTCCCCCAGATGGGTTCTCAGCAACCCTCTCTCCAGTCTCTGGGTACCCAGAGCCCCACTTAGGCTCCACCTCCCTAACCCCACTATGACCACTGCTGGCCCTCTGAAGCTGAGTGCTCTGGCCCTGCCTGGCCTCTCCTCTCTGCCCCTGTCCAGCAACCACTGCCACCCTCCATCCTGGCTGGGGCAGGAGTGTGGGTAGGAGTGGTGCACATGCTCTGAAGTGGGCATGGTGAAAGCCACCCCTTCCCCAAGTTAGCATGGAGGCTGTAATCCCTTAGAGGTCACCTGTCCACCATGGGAGGGGTAACAGGGAAGGGAGATTGCCTTCCCCATCCCCAGCTGGGGCATGGTGCGTCAGCCCAGACACTGGCAGGAGGAGCCCTGTGGCTGGTGGGCTGCGTGTGCCCAGCGGAGTGGGATCCAGAGCTCCTGTGATGGTGTGCACCTGCTCAGTGTCTGTCCTGCATCCCAGTGAGTGTGACATTGAGCAGCAAATAAAAAACACTATGACAGGTTGGGAGAAAGACCACAGAAGAAGGAAAAAGTTTTATATTTCTAGTATCTTCGTGGGCCTTTTCCCCTCTTTTGTAAATAAGGGCTCCTGGATTTTTAATTTGCTCTGGGCCCCAGGAGTTATGTGCTTGGCCCGACTTGGTTAAATTCATTTTCATAGTAGAATATGAAATGAGACTATTCCTTGTTTATTAATATTTATGTTTTAAAGGGTCTTTGCATTTGAAAGGATGAAGTCTAACAGAGAGGGGTGGGTTCTCCAAATGCACATCAACCCTGAGATCCCTGCTCACTCAATGTGCCTGAATTTGCCCCAAAGCCACATCACTGTAGATTCTCTCTTTTCATCCCCTTACCACATTAGATCTTATGGAAAGACTTCAAAGCTTGTAAATTTGACTAAGGAGGACTAAGAGGACCATCATGGACATAGTTGGCAGCCCTTGAGTCAGATCCCTTGGCTCTGCGTGCTGGTTGCTGAGAGCTCACATAGAGAGACTTCAGAGGATGTTTGGTGTCCTGGAGTCGCTTCATATGCACCGAGTGGGGAGTGCTTGGGAATGCCGGACCCTGGGACCAGCCCTGAGCCAGCGCCAGACTGCTCTAAGGATAAAGTTCCAGCTCTAGGCATGGAGTGAGAGGAGCTCTAAGTGTAATTCACATTCACAGCTCCCCTAGGGATCAGACGGAGGCTGGGACTGCCCTGAAATCACACCCTGGCTTAGCTGCTGACGCTGCCCTGCCCTGCATCCCCAGCCTCTCTCTCACTGGTCCTCCTGGGATCATGTCTACAGTCAATCACTTTCTCCCAGCTCCTCAGCTCCAGCCTGCTTCTGGGGAGAGCCCAGCTTAGGACACAAGGTGCAAGGCTTAGGTTACCCTATCCTGTAATATAAATGTCAATCATGTTTAAAATAACATTTAGTTTTTGCCCAGATCTTAGGTTTGTAGCCTAGTCTCTGTTCCCCTAAGTAGTGGTAGTAAGGACTAGATGTACCCAAGTGCCTTGGGGAGGCTTACTGTGATCCTGGGATACTTGTATTGTGCTGTGAGAGGTATATTCCGATAGATAGCAGTGTTGGCTTCTTAAGTTGTGGGTGCCTCACGAAGAAACATTTTCATTAATAAGGTGGAGATCTGTAATGAAAACCCAAGTTGTTTTTTTAAAACAATAGATAATGATTATATTCTACAATAGGGTTAGAGATACTTGCAACGGGAAGCTCTGTGATTTTTATTTATTCTTTCTCCAAGCATTTATTGAGCACCTACTATAACTCCTATATGCCAAGCATTGTTAGAAGCTCTACAGTAATTTTTTTAAAGGCTCCCTGTGTGGTCTCTCTTTGTGGGAAGAAGAATCTAGTGAGGGAGTGGAGTGTTTCCTTCCATGCCTTATTCTTTCTGCGCTGAGTGGGGTGCAGTGCACCCAGGTTGTATCCCGGCTTCAAGAAGATCTGGGCTCTTTGGGGCTGACGTGAGGGATAGAGGGTGCAGGGGAGACCAGTGGGCAGTTGAAAGGGAGAGGGTGCCCCATGGTATGTGTGGGAGGCCTGGACTGAGGAGTTCTGGGGGTGTAGGACTTTGGATGCAAACAGGGAAAGTCCCTATGTGGTCCCTCTCTGTGGCTCTGGTGATCGGCACCTAGCGCATGACCGCATGCCCGCTGGGAAGGTGCTTCCTCTATCTCTCTATGGGCATCTTCTCTTGTCCCTGCTCTTCCCTGGCTGGGACAGAGAAGTAGGCTCCCTGGCCTTAATTTCCATGAAAATTTCCTCCACCTGAGCCATTTGTGTGAAGCAGAGTGCACTGGAAGTTTGAGGAGATGAAGTGATTTTATAGTTCACGGCCAGCATCATGAAAACACACAGACTTACATTGGATTCCTGCACCTGCTCCAGTGACCCTATCCCTGTGCTAATGGACTCTTCGGCCCTCAGCCAGGTTGTCCAGTCCCTTCCTCTTCTCTTCTCGACCCCTTCCTCTCCTCTGTCTTCTTCCCTGCACCACACCCCAATCCTCATTTATTAATGAGTTTGGTTACTTTACTTCTTTGTCGCCTCTTTCCTACCTATGACTATGGACCTCTGCTCTCCCCAAAGTGTTACTGATCGAGGTATTTTCCTGTACAAAGTCAGTTCCTGCTCCTGTGTATAATGATAATGTTTCTGAGGCCAGGCTCTTGAGCACCCTGAGCTATTGCCCTGGGGACTTTTTGGCAAGCAGTGCTTGGCACATCGCATCAGACTGCTATGGAGTACACAGATGGGGGTCTCAGGAGAGTCCCAAACTTCTGAAAATCTCTCTGGTTTGAGACAGGAATGAAAAAAATTCTCCAAGTTAGGAAAATATTAAATACTAATGTTAAAAGCGGGGCTCGGGGAGCAATCCTCTGAATAAGGGCATGCTTTAATACTAAAATACTCAGCATATCACAGAACTAGCGTCAATCTTAAAAATCTTCTTCTAGAATGTTCACCTCTGCCAATTAAGAGATTGCCCTTTAGAAACTCATTCCTATTTTCATTGGTATGCTAATTTCTTTAAAAAGTAATTCCACAGCCAGTTTTCTTGACACGTATTTGTCCAGTAAATGACTAAAACATGAAGAAAGCTGAATGGATGATGAGAGAAGTGGTCTCTGTGGCTATCTTAGAAAACCAGAGACTTCTAAAACTCAGACTTTGAGAATCTTCCTGTCCCAACCCCCTCATTTTAAGTTTGAGGAAAATAAAGCTCGGGAGAAGTGAGGCTTGCACCCATATTTATTGAACTGGGGTGAGGCATGGCTTGGATTAGAGCCTGATTTCTCCTTATCCTGGCGACAAAGGTCTTCCTCCTGTTGGGTGATAGTGTGGATCCAGTTCTGGCTGCTGGTATCCATAACCTTACCCCACCTGCTCATGGCAGGCACCATCCTGAGTGCTGTACCTACCTTAACTGACTGAGTCATTGCATTCCCCCAGTGGTAGATTTTTCATCAAAATCCCTGTTGTCTAGATGGCAAGGGCACTCACTCACTGTGGGAGTGGATGGACTTTGCTATGAACCCAGGCAGGTGGGCTTGCAGGGTGGGCCCTGAACCCCACTGCCACCCTGCCTCTAACCCAGACATCTAGCTCATGGATGTCCCCTTGGAGAGTTTTAGGGCTACTCCTATTGTTGGAGGTGCTGGGGCAGGCTCCCTAAGCAGCATCCTTCCCTAAGCCAAGGGAAGTGGAGTAGTTGTTTCTAAGACTGTTTTGCAACTGTCAAAAAAAAAAAAAATCACTTATGCAGAGTTACTTTAATTGTCACCTAGTTTTTAAGAATTCCCAGGAGAGGTTGCCTTTCTTGATTTTTTTTAAACTCTTTCTTTATAGTCAGAAAATTTTTCCTTTGTCCTCAGGGGACAGGGAGAGCAGTGTCCTATGGTCATAACTTCTTTAAGAAGATTACTCAGCCATCAGAAAAGATGAATACCCAACTTTTACATCAACATGGATGGGACTGGAGGAGATTTTACTAAGTGAAATAAGTCAAGCAGCGAAAGTCAATTATCATATGGTTTCACTTATTTGTGGAACATAAGGAATAACATGGAGGACATTAGGAGAAGGAAGGGAAAAATGAGGGGGGGATTGGAGGGAGAGATGAACCATGAGAGACCATGGACCTGAGAAACAAACAGGGTTTTAGAGGGGAGGGGGGAGGGGGGATGGGTTAGCCCGGTGATGGGTATTAAGGAGGGCACGTATTGCAATGGAGCACTGGGTGTTATATGAAAACAATGGATCGTGGATCACTACATCAAAAACTAATGATGTATTGTATGGTGACTAACATAACATAATAAAATTAAAAAAAAAAAAAGCTACTTTACACTTCCAGGTGCATGGAGGGGGCAGAATGAGCTGTTTTTAGAAATGCTCTTGCCATTTAGAAAACAGTGTGGTTGCTGGGGGCGGAGCAAGATGGCGGAGGAGTAGGAGACCTGGATTTCGTGTGGTCCCAGGAATTCAGCCGGATAGGGATCAAACCATTCTGAACACCTACGAACTCAACAAGAGATCGAAGAAAGGAATAGCAACAACTCTCTGAACAGAAAAGCGACCACTTTCTGGAAGGTAGGACGTGTGGAGAAGTGAATCCGAGGTGATATTCGGGAAGACAGACAGCGGGGGAGGGGCCTCCGTCGGCCACTTCTGGCAAGTGATAGAGCCGCGGGGCACAAAATCGGAACTTGTAGAAGTCTGCTCCGTTGAGGGACATCGCTCCAGTGGCTAAGCGGGGGGTGGAACCTCATGGGACAGTGGGGTCTCAGGACCCTCGGGGTCACAGAAAGACCGGGGGTGCCTGAGTGCGGCAGAGCTCCCAGGTATCGGAGCGGGGAAGCCGGCTGCAGAGACGGAGCCCAGGCGCGGGCTCTCAGCTCGGGGTTGCCATAGACCGTGATCCGCGGCACAGTCGGGCCACTGCTCCTCCAGCGGGGACCCAACAAGCGGCAGATCCGGGGAGACTCACCTTCTTCCCCCGGGAGGAGAGGTGCGGGAGCGCACCGCGGGGATCTGCTGGGTTTGGAGACTCCACCCGGGGTCGGGTGCCAGATAGAAAGGCGCGGTCACAGGCCGGGTGAGCACGGAGTGCGGCCGGAGACCGGGGAGACGGGAGTGACTGACGGCTTTTCTCTGGGGGCTCGCTGAGGAGCGGGACCCCGAGTTCTCGGCTCCGCCGGGGCGGAGACTGGGAGGCCGCCATTTTCACTCTCCGCCTCCAAAGCTGTACGGAAAGCTTGCAGGGAACAAAAGCTCCGGAGAGCAAACCCGAGCAGATTACTTAGCCCGGACCGGCAAGGGCGGGGCAATTCCGCCTCCGGCAAAGACATTTGGGAACCACGGCAACAGGCCCCTCCCCCAGGAGATCAGCGAGAACAGCCAGCCAAGACCAAGTTTACCGATCAATGAGAACGGCAGAACTCCAGCGCTAGGGGAATACTGCACATAGCATCCATGGCTTTTTTACCATGATTCTTTAGTCTTTCAACGTTAATTTTTTTTTAACTGTCTTTTTTTTTTTTTGAATTTTTCTTTTTCCCTTTTTCAACCAACATCTTATCAATCCCTTTTTTAAAAAAATATTTTTTATTTTTCATTTTTAGAGCCATATTCTATCCCTTCATAGTAGTTACCGTTATTTTTGACACATATATATAAGTTGTTCTCTCTAAAATTTTGAGATACAGTTTCTTCTAACAGATCAAAATATACCCTAAATCTCTAGTGTATGGCTTTGTTCTAATCTCCTGCCTGATCACATTCTCTCCCTTTTTTTTCTTTTTTTTTTTAAATCCTCTTCTTTCTTTTTTCAACCAACTTCTTATCAATTCCTTTTATAAAATCTTTTGTAATTTTCATCTTTACAGTCATATTCCATCCCTTCATTGTATTAACCCTTATTTTTGTACATATATAAGTTTTTCTTTCTTTAAAATTTTGGGAGGCACTTTCTTCTAACAGACCAAAATACACCCAAACTCTAGTGTGTGGCACTGATCTATGCACCAGCCTGATCATATTTGATCATATTCTGGTTTTTTGTTCTGTTTTGTTTTTGTTTGTTTTTATCTTTTTCTTTTTCTTTCTTTTTTTCTTTTTCTTTTTTCTTTCTTTCCCTTTCTTTCCCTCCAGTTTCAGGTCTATTCTGATTTGTTTAGTGTATATTTTCTGGGGACATTGTTACCCTGTTAGCAGTTTGTTCTCTCATTCATCCATTCTCCTCTGGACAAAATAACAAGATGGAAAAAAATCACCTCAACAAAAAGAACAAGAGGCAGTACCGCCTGCCAGGGACCTAATCAATATGAACATTAGTACGATGTCGGAACTAGAGTTCAGAATGATGATTTTAAAGATACTAGCTGGGCTTGAAAAAAAACATGGAAGTTATTAGAGAAACCCTTTCTGGAGAAATAAAAGAACTAAAATCTAACCAAGTCAAAATCAAAAAGGCTCTTAATGAGGTGCAATCAAAAATGGGGGCGCTAACTGCTAGAATAAATGAGGCAGAAGAGAGAATCAGTCATATAGAAGACCAAATGATGGAGAATAAAGAAGCTGAGAAAAAGAGAGATAAACAACTACTGGATCACGAGGACAGAATTTGAGAGATGAGAGATACCATAAAACGAAACATTAGAATAATTGGGATCCCAGAAGAAGAAGAAAGAGAGAGAGGGGCAGAAGGTATACTGGAGCAAATGATAGCAGAGAACTTCCCTAATTTGGGGAAGGAAATAGGCATCAAAATCCAGGAGGCACAGAGAATCCCCCTCAAAATCAATAAAAATAGGTCAACACCTCGACATCTAATAGTAAAACTTACGAGTCTCAGAGACAAAGAGAAAATCCTGAAAGCAGCTCAGGAGAAGAGATATGTAACCTACATGTCTCCTCTGATATATTCAGAGCACTAAATGAGAAAAATATGCAGCCAAGAATACTATATCCAGCTAGGCTGTCATTGAAAATAGAAGGAGAGATAAAAAGCTTCCAGGACAAACAAAAACTAAAGGAATTTGCAAACACAAAACCAGCCCTACCAAGAAATATTGAAAGGGGTCCTCTAAGCAAAGAGAGAGCCTAAAAGCAACATAGACCAGAAAGGAACACAGACAATACACAGTAACAGTCACCTTACAGGCAATACAATGGCACTAAATTCCTATCTTTCAATAGTTACCCTGAATGTAAATGGGCTAAGTGCCCCAATCAAAAGACACAGGCTATCAGATTGGATAAAAAAACAAGACCCATCAGTATACTGTCTGCAAGAGACTCATTTTAGACCCAAAGACATCCCCAGATTGAAAGTGAGGGGGTGGGAAACCATTTACCATGCTAATGGACACCAAAAGAAAGCTGGGGTGGCAATCCTTATATCAGACAAATTAGATTTTAAACCAAAGACTGTAATAAGAGATGAGGAAGGACACTATATCCTACTTAAAGGGTCTATCCAACAAGAAGATCTAACAATTGTAAATATCTATGCCCCTAACATGGGAGCAGCCAATTATATAAGGCAGTTAATAACAAAAGCAAAGAAACTCATCGACAACAATACAATAATAATGGGGGACTTTAACACCCCCCTCACTGAAATGGACAGATCATCTAAGCAAAAGATCAACAAGGAAATAAAGGCTTTAAATGACACACTAGACCAAATGGACTTCACAGATATATTCAGAACATTCCATCCCAAAGCAACAGAATACACATTCTTCTCTATGCCCATGGAACATTCTCCAGAATAGATCACATCCTAGGTCACAAATCAGGTCTCAACCGGTACCAAAAGATTGGGATCATTCCCTGCATATTTTCAGACCACAATGCTTTGAAACTAGAACTCAATCACAAAAAGAAAGTTGGAAAGAACTCAAATACATGGAGGCTAAAGAGCATCCTACTAAAGAATGAATGGGTCAACCAGGAAATTAAAGAAGAATTAAAAAAATTCATGGAAACAAGTGAAAATGAAAACACCACTGTTCAAAATCTTTGGGATACAGCAAAGGCAGCCCTAAGAGGAAAGTATATAGCAATACAAGCCTTTCTCAAGAAACAAGAAAGGTCTCAAATACACAACCTAACCATACACCTAAAGGAGCTGGAGAACGAACAGCAAATAAAGCCTAAACCCAGCAGGAGAAGAGAAATAATAAAGATCAGAGCAGAAATCAATGAAATGGAAACCAAAAGAACAGTAGAACAGATCAACGAAACTAGGAGCTGGTTCTTTGAAAGAATGAACAAGATTGATAAACCCCTGGCCAGACTTATCAAAAAGAAAAGAGAAATGACCCAAATCAACAAAATCATGAATGAAAGAGGAGAGATCACAACCAACACCAAAGAAATACAAACAATTATAAGAACATATTATGAGCAACTCTATGCCAGCAAATTAGATAATCTGGAAGAAATGGATGCTTTCGTAGAGATGTATAAAAAAAAAGTGAAGAAACCTGCAGTTCACGTCTTAAACACTTTCATCCCCTTCACAAATAAACCACACTGTTGTCTTTTTTTATGTTATGTTAATCCCCATACATTACATCATTAATTTTAGATATAGTGTTCCATGATTCATTGTTTGTGCATAACACCCAGTGCTCCATGCAGAACGTGCCCTCTTTAATACCCATCACCTGGCTAACCCATCTTCCCATCCCCCTCCCCTCTAGAACCCTCAGTTTGTTTTTCAGAGTCCATCGTCTCTCATGGTTCATCTCCCCCTCCGATTTCCCCCCCTTCATTCTTCCCCTCCTGCTATCTTCTGCTTCTTTTTTTTCCCAATGACTGTATTTGGTACAATTACTCTATGTAAGCTACAGCGCATATATTTGAATGACATTCTACCAGAACGAGCTCCTGCTGAGGTGTCTCACCAAGGGTCCTCTCCTTGCCTTCCAGTTTTACGGGAGCCCTATACAGTCCGTGTGGAGGACCAGAAAACCATGAGAGGCAATGTTGCGGTCTTCAAGTGCATTATCCCCTCCTCAGTGGAGGCGTACGTCACCGTCGTCTCCTGGGAGAAAGATACCGTGTCACTCATCTCAGGTAGGCGGGGCACGTCCAGGGCACAGGGCATGGGGCTCACCTTCGAAGCTGTTCCAGGTATTGAATTGGGTCGCTGGATCTGTGTTCATCCTAATAAGAATTAGCATACGGATGGTTGATGCTCTTTGAGGATTGTGTGACTTCAGTGCTTTATATTGCTTTCGTGGCTCGATTCAGATATTCTTCAGTGAATTGACTGATGGACAGAAATAAGTTACTGTACATATAGCCATCATGTTACTTCTCAGAGGCAATTTTGGCTTGTTTCTGCTCCTGAAAATAGGGCAGTAGGGTTTTTGCACCTGTGAGGGTCCTCAGTGATAACACTTACAACTGATAGCCTGAAACTATAATCTGGGAAACAGAAGCTCTGGTTTTCACTGCTGTGACCCTTTCAAATGTCTTAAGAGCTATGTGATGTCTCTGACCTCTTTCTTGAAGATTCTATTCAGGGTATGTATTCATTACTGAGATATATATATATATAATAGGTTTATTTTCAGAACCTGGAAATGACGCAACTGAAATTTTGCTTCTAAGATGTTATGGTTCTTTTCTTGTGGTGTTTAAGTAGATTTCTTGCCCCCTTGCTGTTTACCTGGAAAGGGTCCAGTGCTCCTGCTTTGCTCATCTTTGGATAGTGAGTGACCCTGGGCTGCTTTCGGAGAACAGTGGTGATGAGCATCCAATGTGCTATAACAGGTTATAAATGCCTGCTTTTCTTTACATGTCTGTGTGGATGAGTGCACAAGTGTGCACACACACATGCTTTCATACAACTCAAATACCCCCCAAATTTTGCCCATTTATAGACCTAAGAAATTGGAACTAAACTCTCACGGTGACATAGCATTTCTGTTTTTCAGCTTATTGATTTTCTAGACAGTGTAGGTTGCCAGTGTAGTTAACCATTAAAACAATCATTAAACCATTAGAAAAAATTAAATCTTTGGTCTTTAAAGTACATCCAGTAAACTAGCATGTAACAGACATTATCAGATTTTCTTAACACTGTCCAGTCAGAGTCCCTCGAACTTCACTGAACAATAAATGCCTTGCTGTTATGTTGATTAATCATCATAATTTAACTTAATGTATTGAGAAAATACTAAGCTTAATACCTGAAATAGGATTGCAAATAATCATAATAGACTCACCTGTACACTTGTATTTGTTGTGGTTTTTTAAAAAATTTTATTTATTTATTTTTAGTAATCTCTAAACCCAGTGTGGGGTTTGATCTCATGACCAAGCGTCACATGCTTTCCTGACTGAGCCAGCTGGATACCCCTACTTGTTGTCTTTAATTAATGGTTTTAAGGGCGTCTCTTTCGAAGTCATTTTAGTTTCTTAATGGCAGATGGAGAGATCTGATGACACGTCTCTCTGGCTGAGCCCAGGGCCAGAGTGGAAGGGTATTCACACGCATGTAGTGAGGGCTTGTGGGTGCGCCGAGGGGGAGGATGTGGGACAGGATTTGCAATCTCCCACACTCAGGGGCCTGGGCTGATGGAGGCTCAGCCATCATAGAACAGCCATCAGACAGCCTCCAGGGTTTGCCGTGAAGAGGGAGAGAACAGTGGAGGATTACAAACTCTGTGTACTTTTACTTGAGGAGACATATTCATTTCTGTTAATATTTAATTGGCCAAAGCAGGTCACATGGTATATCTTACTTCAGTGAGGTGTGCCCAGAAGGAGAGAACCACTGGAGATCTGGGTGAGAAATAGAAATATCTACCGAAGGTTTTATATACCTATTGATATAGATATCTATATCCATAGATATGTTTTATATGTTCGCAATATAAGTTATTTGTAAAAAATATACTGTGTGCATTCTTATGTTTCCTAGGCATCTTTAATTAGTGGTATCCCCATGCAGGTTTCATCTTGTTGCAGTCGATGTGAATAGAATTTTTTTTTTCAAACATGAACCTAATAAAATAAATTAAATGGAATTTTATATCTGGTGAGCAGAAAGGGTCCTGATATGCACACACAGAGCTGGGGTCTTGCTGATGGGTTCTGATGGCACCCACATCTCCTCAATCATGCATGGGAGCTTTACCCTTTGGCAAAAATTTAAAAACAATGTGTGCCAGGGATAAGCACTTGGCTTTTCTTTTTTGCACAAAAGTATGCAAAGAAAACCTATGTAGTATATAGGCTTTGATCTCATTAAGGGATACTTCAGTAGCAAATTTTTGTTTGTTTGTAAGTAAGCCATCTAACCAAACACAAGGCATTCTCAAGATGCTCCACGTGGCTCACATGGTGTGTGTGTGTGTGTGTGTGTGTGTGTGTGTATACAGAGAGAGAGAGATGGAGAGAGAGACGAAGAGACAGAGACAGAGAGACTGAGACACACCCAGAAAGAGAGTGAGTCAGAGCTGTTTGCATTCTCAGGGAGTTTAACATGAGAACAGCGCCCCGTTGCAGTGTTATGATCTGTAAACAGGAAGTCTGGAAATTATCCTTATAATGCAACTTGTGGTGGTTTGCTATTGGACCCTGTTTCCAGCACCCGAGCCCCACCCATGGGGGCTGCCAACAATGCCCAGGGAAGGAGGTCATGAAGACACTGGAGGTGACAAAATGGTTAAAAACATTGGGGATCTTAATTAATAAGCCAGTTCCTTATGGTTTTGGTGGAGAAGGATTACATTTCTCGCTGGCGGCCAGGGCCCTGAGTGAAGTGGGGCACAGGGGACTACACGTAGGAGGTCAGGAGGTTCAGAGAATGAGCCCAGGGCGTCCATCCTGTAGGCAGCAGGGGGACATCTGGATCGTATGCATAGCAGATTGTCTGCAAAAGTTTAATTTGTCTGTGATTTGTAAATAAACGGATAGCCCCAATGCCTCCTTGCTAAACTGATTTAGATTTGGTGGTTGGCAGGGGCCGTCACCCCATGTCAGTCTTTCTGGGATTCCAAGACAGCCCAGCCCTCAGTGAATCTGGCTGGGAATGCTCCCAGGAAACATGCCTGCTCTGCACACATCACTTCCTTCGATGGAGGAGGGCAGTGAACCAAATCCTCCATGAAAATGAGGCTGTGTGAGTCTCCACCGCAGTGGATAGAGTGGGAAGAGAAGACTGGGAGTGGGGCTGATCCAAGAAAGCTGGAGCTCCCACAGGCCACACAGGGCCTTGGCCACTGTCCCTGCATACGTGGGGCTCATGGCAGGAGCTCGCCTGCACAAGGAGAGGCCTGTCCCCTGGGGCTCCGCTCTTGTCCACCCCCTCAGCCTCTTGGGTCCAGAGCTCCCTGGGGGAAGGCCAGAGAGGCAAGGCCTGCTTCTGGTTGGTGAGCATCCAGCTTCTGCAGACCTTCTAGGCCAGGGCTCTTTGGAAACCTAGGCTAAGGTGAATGGGTATCTGTCGCCTAGGAAAAAATGTAAATATCGGTGAATTCCTATAAAAAGAAAGGAATGGCTTCTATGGGCATGTCTTACTAATTTTTGCCCTTTACCTTGGTTGAGCAAATCAATGACTGGGCTATGTTCTTGCAGGGGTGAGAAGCACCAGTCATGTCTGTCTGGGTTTCAACGTGAGCTGTATGGATTCATTAGCCGTTCCAACAGTTGTGTTCATTAGCTTATTACACATGAGGTCATGCATTGATTTCTTTCCAGGGGAGGTTTAAGTTGGCCTGACTCTAGACTCAGGAATCAAGCTGTGCCTCTCTTATCAGATGAGGTCATTAGATCACCAAATTAAGAGCATTAGTGGGTTCATTTATTTTAAATGATCTTTGGACAGAATCCTCCAATGGTCTTGTTATGGACTGAATGTCCATGTCCTCTTAAAATTCATATGTTGAGGTCCCAACTCCCAATGTGATGGTATTCGGAGGTGGAGCCTTTGGAAGAATTAGGGTTTGAGGAGGTCATGAGGGTGGGGCACTCCATGATGGGATTAGTGTCCTTAAAATGAGAGACACCAAGGCCCTCCTTCTCCACTGTATGAGGACAGTGAATCTCAGAAGAGGGCTCTTACACAACCCGACTGTTGAGGCAGCCTGTTCTTGGACTACCAGCCTCCAGAATTGTGAAAAATAAATGCCTCTTGTTGAAGCCACGCAGCCTGTGGTATTTTATTTATTTATTTATATATTGCAGCCAGAGCTGAAAAAACAGGCTGAGAAGTAGCCATCCCATAATTCCCCCAGGGGAAGGAGAGGCACGTGATGTCTGATGCTACTCTGTGCTCTGCTTTGCCACCTCCCTGGGCTCTTCACCTGACCACAGGATGGCGTGTGGTCCACCTTCACTCTCATACTCTGGCAGATGGATGATAGGCACTGGGGAACGTGTGGAGGGAACACATCTCAGGGACAGGTGCACATTGTGCATCTACTGTCCTCAATGATCTCCTGCCTTCTACCTAAGAGAAAGGAGACAGGAAAAGCAAGAGCGATGATGTCCATACTCATTTTCCAACATCCTTATCACTTCTCTTCCTCTGAGCACAAATGAGAGCCTTTTAAATATTAGAATATTAATGTAGCCCAATAAAAGTGTAGTAGTTTGGATAGCGATGTGCCTTGGGAGGTATTGCTGATGTGGAGATACGCAAGACCCCATCCCGGCAAAGAACAATATTGACAGCTTTATATTTGGGTTTCACTCAGTGGCCCGTTGTGAGTTTCTTCCCGATTAGGGAGGCTGGCAATGAGAGAGCCCAGCATTCTGTGTCTGTTTCCTCTGATAAAATTCTGAGAATCTCACCGGGGGTTTAGCTACATTAACATCAAAGACACAGCCCAAGGGTAACCGGATTTGGAAAATGGAAACAGTGAACATTTTACTATTCCCAGAGAATCTGCCTCCCTCTTTAGCACTGGCCCAATTTTCTGTTACGATATTTCCCATCTGACCACCTCTATTAGTGATGACTCAAGGAGAGTGTTATCTCTTAGGATCAATGAGTTCAAGTCTACAGATGATTATCTGTTTCCTGTATTTTGGGTAAAAGTGAACAATTTTCTGCCCAGATTAAATATCAAAGGACATTAGCCCAGCACTTCACATGAAACACTTGTGGTGGTTTATGGATGCAGTATTTGGGTCTAGTCACCATAGATAAGGCGGGATCTGGGCTTGAAGAAGCCCCCGGTGGAGACGGCTTCTGCTCTCAGGGAGCTGAGCGGGGAGATTACCGTGTTGTGTGTGGTGTGAGCATGGGGACAGGCAGAGGGGTGACCACCACAGGAACACACATCTGCAGTGTGTGGGAGGGACACGAGTGGGGAGAGACAGAAGCTTTCCCAGAAGTAGTGCCCGTTTAAGAGAATGTTGGTTTGCATTTTAGGCTGGGGAAAACAATTACATCGTAGATACAGTCACCCCAGGTAGGCAAGGTTTTCAAGTTTCAGCAAACTTAAACTAAGAGCAGGTTTGATGTACTCTGTTGTCTTTTGGAGTGGGGGGCACAGCTGCTGGGAGCAAGGAGGGCTGTATGTGGCCCATTGTCTCTGTTCATGAACCCCGCAACTCTAAGAGAGTGCACGTTCTCGCCTCCTAAGGCACTCATATTTTCATTTTACTCCTAGTCACTGAGCATTTTCAAGGTGACCTGCGACGAAGCTGCTCAGGTTGCCATGGTGGTGATAAGACCCAGTTCTGCCCTCAAGGTGCTTGTGAGTAAAGGGAATGAGATCAACATCAAAATGACTTAGGGGACAGGCCTATTGTCACCTGAAGGCCTGGTCTTTGATTTTAAAAGTCTAGGGATGTGATGAGCACTGGGTGTTCTATGCAACCGATGAATTACTGAACTCTATATCTGAAACTAATGATGAACTATATGTTGGCTAAATGAATTTAAATAAAAAAATAAATAAAAGTACCAGGGAGTTGCAGGAAGAAAGAAGCACTGTTCACTGAAAAAGAAATTTGTAGGTCCAAATGGAAACTGTTAAAGGAGCATTTTCCTTTCGTCCTTCCCTCTCTCCCTTCCTTCTTTCCTCCCTCCCTCCCTTCCTTCTTTCCTTCCTTCCTTCTTCCCTACCTCCCCATCTATCTTAATTTCCAGCAAGTAGGAGCCTCATTACAAACACTCGAAATCAGCATAGGATGGATGTAGCAGACTGGAATTAGAAAGGTGGAGAGATGTAATATTTTCACTGTGCTATATTTTGAGCAAGCGGGATAACTGAAAAATGGGCAAGTGCACAGGAAAGGAGGGTCCTGGTCTCTTTCTTTTTAAAAAGCCATTACTTGATTATACTTTTGCCACTTAAGTCTATTTTCACTAAATTAGTTTTTGCATGCTACTCTGCTGCCACCTGAAAGTAATTAAAACCTGTCTGGGGAGTGCAGAGGAAACTCCGCCTGACACTGGGAATGAAGGTGATGTTAGACAGGTGGCTCAAGTCTGGCATTCTGGAAATAAACCACTAGTGAGATCCTGAAAGGTCCAGAGTGAACAGAAAGTCTACTAAGTGTCAGCCTTCAGAGAGAAGACACATTCCCATTCTCAAAATCAGAAATTATATTGAAGATTATAGCTCAAAACAAAAAAAAACGTTTTTGACTTTTGGACTTCTGAGACAAGTAGACACATGGCTAAAGACATGTTAACATAATGTTTTAAAAAAGAAAGAAAGGAAGAAAGAAAGGAAGAGAGGGAGAGGAAGGAGGGAAGGAAGGAAGAAAGGAAGGAAGGAAAGGAAAGGAAAGGGAAGGAAAGGAAAAGAAAGGAAAGGAAAGGAAAGGAAAAAGACAAGGAAAATGTGGTAGCAAATTTATCCTGGAGCATCTTAGGGTGTGTGTATGTGTATGAGACACCCCTTCTGCCGTGAAGGTGTTGGGTCGTTAGGTCAGCCTCACACACTGCTTGGTTTCCTACCAAGGATCATCAGGGGATTTTGGCTGCTGATTGCAGCTCCCACAGATTAGCTGGTGACCAGGGAGCAAATCTCTTTTTTTCCCTGCCTCAGCTTCCATATGTAGATAGAAGATGGTTTTACTGGTCCCTCTCCTAATAAAATGGCAGAATATTAAAGTTCCAAATTGAATATTTCATTTCTCAAGCCAGCTCTTTTTTTTTTTTTTTTGTCTTAGATTTAATCACATAGAATTTTTATTTTATTCATGTTTCAGAGGCTTGGTGATTTGCTAGGAGGACTCCCAGGACTCAGCATATAATTTTACTCACCTCTGTGATTTATTACAGTGAGAGGATACAGAGCAAAATCAGCAAAGGGAAAAGGTGTATGGGGAGAAATCTGGAGGAAACCAGGCACAAGCTTCCAGGACTTTCTTCCCCATAGATTCGCATAGGTCACACTTAATCCCCATAGCAGGGAACGATGACAAGTATAAAATGCTCTCTACCAGGGAACTCATTAGCGATTCAGTGTTTAAGGATTTTACTGGAGGCCAGTCACGTGGGCACTCTCTGCCTGGCATGTACCAAAATTCCAGACTCCCAGAAGGAAAGTTTAGGTGTTCAAGAAACCCTATTGTTTGTATAGTTTAGACATAGTGAGGTGGCCGGAACCCTCCTGAAATTCCAGTTACCAGACACCAGCCAAGGGTCAGCCTTGCAAGCAGGCCTGTTAAGGAAAGCAGTTCTAGACCTATTATGTTAATTGGTTTCGTACAGGGCGGTTTTCTCAGAGATGGCAGCTCATTGCTTGTCACCCAGTCAACAATCCCTTTTTGAATGTGCCCAGTACCAAATGCTGGAGAAAGCATGTGAATAACTTCTTCCTAATCTTGCATGGTCTGGTCTCTACCACTTGCATGCTACTGAAACTTACATTTTCAAGGTCACCCAGGACTTCCTAATGTCAAATCCCAACGGCAAGTTCTGACTTCCTTGAAGAAGCTATGCCACTGACCTTCTTCCTCCATTGGTTGCCCTCCTTTGGTTGGCTTTCTTCTCTCTGATTATTTCTGCACTATCTCTTTCCTTATTTTTTCCTCCCTGCTCAGAAATGTAAATAGACCCCAAAACTCAGTCTTTACCCCCAGCTGCTTCCAATCTCCACTTTCTTTATTGGTCATCTCATTTCTTTCCCGGGGCTTTGTCCGTCATGTCTATGTAGATGATCCTAACTTTGGGCCTGTCTTCTCCCCTGGGCTTGCTTATTCCCCACTGTCTGCTCCCCTCCTGCCACCTCCAACAGAGCATAACTAAAGCAGAATTCAGCATTCTTTCCAACCACAAATGAATTTGCCTTTGAATTACTTCTTTCTTTTTTTTCTCCAGATCTTAACTATTAGTTTCCAAAGTTTCACAAACTAGGTGCTAACACCTTAAAACAACAGAAATGTATGCTCTCACAGTTCTGGAGGCTAGAAGTACAGGATCAAAATGTCAGCAGGGCCATGCTCTCCCTGAAGGCTCTAGGGAACAATCTATTCTATGCATTTCTCTGAGCTTCTGGTGGTTCAGCTGGTCCTTGGCATTCCTCAGCTTATAGATGCATCACTGCAATGTCTGCCTCTTTGGTCACATGGCCTCTGTCCTGGGCATGTCTCTGTGTCTCTTCTCTTCTATAAGGACACCAGTCAGATTGGATTAAGGGCCCACGCTACTCCACAATGATCTCATCTTAACTAATTACATTTATGATGACCCTATTTCCAAATGAGGTCATATTTCAAGGTTCCAGGAAGGACATGAATTTTGGGAGGACGCTCTTCAACCTAGTACATTAGCAAATCCCAATTTCTTTTGACCCTCTATTACACCTATTTTACATCTTTCTATCACCTGCTTGACAACTAACAAATGTGTATCAAATGAGATCCTGAAATAAAAACAATTTCAAAAGGAAGGACACAAAAAGAAGAAAGTTTCAGTGCAGAGTGCCCATACCTGAATGACTGTTCCCATGCTGGCCCCTTTGCCCTGTCCCAGCTGTGTTAGAATACCAGCTGGTAGCCACATGATTAGCTGCTTCCCCCTCAGCTGTGTGTAGCCTGCCCTTGTGTCAGACTGGGCTAGGGGCCAGGATGGGGACAGAATCAAGATGTTCCAGAGCCAAGACACCAGGGACTATAGGCAAACTGCTTGACTTATATTTTCAGATCATGCTATGGACTGAATTGTGTCCCCACATTCATGAGCCCTAACCCCCAATATTTGGAGATAGGGTCTTTAAATGGTAATGAAGGTTAAATGAGGTTTTAAGGGTTGGACTCTAGTCCAGTAGGACTATGGCCTTATAAGAAGAGGGAGAGAAACATGTGAACACTGAACACACAGGAGGAAAGCAAGGGGGCTCTCACCAGAAACCAACCCTACCAGTACCCTAATCTCCGATTTCCAGCCTCCAGAACTGTGAGAGTACATTCCTATTGTTTAAGCCCCCCAGTGTATGGTATCTTGTTATAGCAGTCTGAGCTGACTAATATAGATGATATGCATATAAACTCACTTTCTCAATCTAATTCTGCCACTTCAAAACTCCGCATGTTACATTGCTTCCCCACCCAACTTTCTAGGTTGCAATGACACATTAGTAAATAACATATATGAAGCAATCTGATGATAAAGTGAGCTCTCACGCTTTTGATAAATGATTCTATTTTCAGGTGCAGTGGATATTTTTGTAATTTAGAGTCCTACGCTTCCCTCCCCTAAGGGAAAGGAGGACATTTGTTACTGGAAAAATGAACAATAAATTTCCCAAATGGCTAGTCATCTGAAAACTTATATGCAATACAAAATTTCCTATGCGAGTGAAACCATATGGTATTTGTTGTACACCTGAAACCAATGTAACCTTTTGTGTCAACTATACTAAAAAATATTGTGATGTGATGAGCACTGGGTGTTGTACACAAATGATAAATTATTGAACACTACATCTGAAACTGATGATGTACTATATGTTGGCTAATTGAATTTAAATAAAAAATTTAAAAAAAAATTTAAAAAATTAAAAAAATTTCCCCCCAACGTACCCCAAATTCAAAAGTCAATCCCAAAGTAACTGTATTTTTGTTGGATAAACAATCACTTCGGATTGAAATGTCTACAACTAAGCCCTATTTACAGTGGCTGTGCTGTGTCCATGTGTGGGGAACTAATGAGAATATTTACAGGGGCCCCTGGCTGGCTCAGTTGGTAGAACATGTGATTCTTGATCTCAAAGTCATGAGTTCAAGCCTCATATTGAGTGTGGAGCTTACTTTAAAAAGGGGGATTTTTATAGAATATTTTAGTCTGTTTAGTTTCTGGAAACATAGTGATAATGCCCACTATTGACTGTCCAGAATTGGGCTATTTGAAGAATTGAAAATCTCTAGCACATGCTGCTTTGTGTGAGCACAGTCAAGATGTCCTTTGTGGAGAAGCTAATAAGCAGGTACAGTAAATAAACAAATATAGACTGTTTTCAAAATCTCCCAACTGGGTCACACGCTCCTCCAGGGAAGGCTTCAGGCTTCTGTTCACCTTTCATTTTGCCAACAGTCTGTGTGACGTCTTGGGTTTGAACTTAGACCTGGCTTTGGGTCCTAGCTTCACAGCTATGAGAGCTTCAGCAATTAATTACCTCTCTGTAGAATTGGACACAGTATTTTGATAAAGATTAGAAATGCCAGGGGAGGTACTCCATGAATTATAAATACCTAGCCAATTCCTAGTCTCTAGCTATGTATTCATCTATCTAGTCAGAAGGCACGAGGATGGACCCTGAAGCTGACGTCTAGGTCCACATTCCCAATCCACCACAGCCCACACTGTGGCCTTGGGCTGATCACATAACTTTTCTATGCCTCAGTTTCCTCAATTGGAAAACGAGAGCAACAACAGCAATAACTACATCATAAGGTAGTTGTAATGATTAAGTGAGTTAATCTATGTAAAATGCTTAGAACAGTGTTTGGTGTAAATGTTGGCATTGTTGTTGTTATTATTTATCTTCTGTATAAACTATTCCTGCTCCAGAAAGCAGGTGCTCAGGACTACATGGTTTCCAAACAAATAAGAAACTGTTTGTGTGTGCTTATTAGGGAGCAAAAGCAGAAATTATTCTATTTAAGAGGAATTACTAAAATGCCAGGTATGATGAATGATCTGGAGTCCTGCAATTTCAATGTAAAGGCGTTAGAATGCTACTGAACTAATAATCTCTTGGGTTTTATCAAAATAAACAACACTTTATTAAATGTTTACTTTTATTAAACAGAAATCAGATAATATATAATGAGCAATGAACTAGAATAAGAGGCTCTTTACTTTCTGCCTTACCCCCAGAGAGAAATCAGAAGACCTGTTTGAGGAAAGGTTTGAGCTTACGTTGAAACACTTGCAAAACGTTTGGGTTAGTGATCTATGTTGGGTTCTATCGAACAACTTCTAACAGCCCTGTAGGTGGTTATTCTCAGCAGCCCCACTTCCCAGATAAGAATACTGAGGCACAGGGTGTTTCATGCACTCATCCAGGTCTTACCTTGTGGTTCTCCCTCTCTAGAAAGTAGAGGTTCTGCCTTTTGAAAAGTCTTTTGGTTTTCTACAGCACCCAAATGTGTGAGAGTCAACAAAAGTTGTCAATTGAAAGACAAACAACTTATAACAGCTGTAACTTGAGAGTAGGGACTTATTTAACCAAGAAAAACATTTTCAAATATGGTATGATTTTGGATAGTTGACATATCTAGGACATTTCATGTGGTTTGGGGATAATATGCTTTATGTTTTTTGAAACAATATTCCCCAACTAGAGAAAAATTCAAATACATGAAACTGTCTAGGATAAAAATAATTTTCTTAATTTTGATTTTATTTAAAATCGTACCTTCCCACTGACCTCAAGTATAACATTATGATGCCCGGCATATAATAGTAGCTTGATAAATGTTTATTGAAAGAATGTTGAATGAGCAACTGTTCCATTAAAATTATGGTATTTTCTTTCAAATTATTCTTAATGCTTTAAGAAGAGCTTTTCCTTTCCTATATATTTTTTCTACTACTCTGAAGCACAATTTTACATCAACTTCTCCTCCCAGTGCAAAGTGTCTGGGCAGGTCAAATCCCATGCAACCTGGCGTTTCACAGCAGATTTTCACAAAATGATTATGCTCTAAGGGAAACAGATATTCCCAAATCCCCAATATTTGTTAGTCCCAAAGCAAAAGCTGTCTCCCATTATTCTTGTGAAATGATTTTATTTTTGTCACCTTCCAGTTTTGTGCTGTGACATTTGTTAAAATTTCTCACTGACTGGTGGGTAGGTGCACAAGACAAAGGAGATCCTTCCATGCCAATACCCTTAGGGACATTTTAGAACATTTTCTAATGCACGAGGTCCACAGCCAAGCCATTATTCCTCACATTTTACTGTACTCATTTCTCTAAAGGGAGGCGCATACACACACACACACACACACACACACACACACACACACACACACCCCTTCAGTGAACATAGTCAACTCTCCTGTATGGCTTTTGTGTGTAGGGGTGCCCGTTTCAAACGTGGATCAGTGTGCTTCCCCAATTTATGATTCTATGTCTGTAAACTATAGAATTTCTGTGTGGAGGAGGGTCAGAGTATCTTTTTGATGTGGATGGTGGAGCCTTAGAAAGGTCACATGACCAGAATCAGGAATGGTGGCTGCCTAGCGGGAGGGCTCACCCATGTGAGTCTGGGTGACAGTGGGAATGTTGCCTAGAGCCTCATTCATCTCTATCACTGGACCAGATTTTGTGTTGGAAAATTATTTCATGGAGGAAGCAGGAGTCAGTGGGAAATCAAACCTGAGATTTTTTTGTGTTTGTTTTGTACTAGTAACTTAAAGATCTTTTATTACTTTCATTTAAGCCCTTACTGTACATAAGGCATTATTTTTATTTTTTTAAATATTTTATTTATTTATTTGAGAGAGAGGGGGGGAGCACAAGCAGAGGGAGGAGCAGAGGGAGAGGGAGAAGCAGATTCCCGCTGAGCAGGGAGCCCGACATGGGGCTCGATCCCAGGACACTGGGATCATGACCTGAGCTGAAGGCAGATGCTTAACTGACTGAGCCACCCAGGTGCCCCAATGCATTATATGGCCCATGGAAGAGGTGCACAGGTGAGACAGAGGTGTCAAGTCATTGACTTCAAGTCAATGCGCTTTACTGGAGTGAAGGAGCTGCCCACACTGCTGCACGCTTGGAACTGTTGATTTAAAAGAAGTTCATTGAAAATTGTGCTTCTCAGGATAGGTCATTTTGAAATAGACTTAAAATCCCAAGTTTCTGAGTTTTATTTCAGTATCAAATACTTCAAACGCGTTTTGATGCAAACAAGTTGTTGCATATCTGGGAATGTGTGCTGGTAGTTTCTAAAATATAAATATATTCCTTTAGAGGTAGAAATGTCCTTAGATTGATGTTTCTAGACTTTATTTTGGATCAGGGACCAGCTGAGGAGGTAATGCGAACTATGGGATAGTGGATCCCCAGGAAACACATACGCACCCAAACCTGCATGAATTCTAGAACCTTTCTGCTTCTCTTCAACCTTGCAACCCATCTACACCCTCCCACCGCCATCCTTACCTGCCCTTGCCCAGACTAACTGGGTGTCCATCCCAGGTGAAACCCTTTCATAGACACATCAGGTAGTGTGAGTTTTTTTTTTTTTAAACAAAGTTTGACCTTGAAATCTCCAGCCTCATCCTTTTTCTGATCTCTTATTTGTCCTGCTCCTCTGCTCCCTTTGTCATGCACACATTTCCTCTGCTTCTGTGCCCACTCCATCGTACCGGTAGCTTTCAGTGCAATTGTTCTTGTACCAGGAAAAGTGAGGGGCTTTTATAAAGAGCCTTCATCAAGTCATTTTCAAACTACAGATGATATTAGGAAAGAAAGGCCATACTGAGTTTCCCCCTCCCTAATTAGATGGTGAAATTTTTAGTTCTTGGCATTGTTATCTGTTTGAATTGAAACCCTATCATTGAAAAAGCCAAATGAACTTGGAATTGAGGAGGGCCGTTTCCCAAAACGGAATGCAGCCAGACTTGAGCCCTCTGCAGAAAGCCAAAGCAACACGCCATCTGGGTGCACGTGACACATTTCTACTGCTCCGGTTTCAAGTAATTTGTTCTTTAAAAAATTATCCTAGGATTCAGGATTTAAGAAAAAAAAAGTCCATCTATACTGCAAATTCCTGCCACGAATAATCAAATGTTGAAGAGAATTGTATCTCAGCCTGGCAGATATCCTTTAAATGATCCACGAACATTATTCAGGGCCTGTACACTTTGCGTTGTCTTTATTTTTTGTCACTCTGTGTCCCAATCCGTGTCCCCAGTGATGTCCCTCTTCTGCTGAATTCCCCTCTGTTTCTTGCCATTAAGTGAGGAGAAAATATAGCAGTGCGTGTCTCACCCATGTGCTCTTCTGCGGATTCCTGTGTCATTCCATCAGCAAAAGAAGGGAGCCTGAGCATCCCATCGCTGGCCGTGCCCTCAGTGACTCTCTAGCAAAAGGTTTCCACACAGCTCTGAAGTCGATTTTACGCGTGAGATGCACAGAACCTCTGATTTCCTTGGGGCCTGATGAGTGATTTTCATTGGTCCCCTTACGTAATTTATTTATGGTCCTGAACACGTGAGCCCAGGTTTATGTTCCTGAATCTCTGGCTCTTTGTTTACTGGATTTGATTCATTGCTACAAAAGATGAATGCATATATGCTGCTCTCTTCCTTTATCAAAATTACCAAAACATTTATTGTAAATGTGTTTAATTTTATGTTGAGGTTTTCAGAAAGAAATCCTTTGTAGATGGTAAGGGCATGCATAATTATCATCTTTCAAGGAAAAGTAACGAAGCTGGACAACCCATTTTATGTACTTAAAACATACACGTGTTGTGTACTCATCACTGATAATCT
This sequence comes from Halichoerus grypus, assembly GCF_964656455.1. NCBI lineage: Eukaryota > Metazoa > Chordata > Mammalia > Carnivora > Phocidae > Halichoerus > Halichoerus grypus. The sequence continues at coordinate 5,131,529 of NC_135712.1, forward strand.
CAAATTTTATGCCTGTTTGCTGTACGTGGGAAAAATATATACCCATTGTTGCTTCAGTTTTCAATTTAGAATCTAAGATTGAATTACTTCTTACTAATAGTGGCTATTGATTTATAGATCTTTGATATGTACCCTTGTGAAATGGTTATTCAGAAGTAGGGTCGGAAGGCGCAGGGATGTGTGATTTAGGATATGTCTCTTTTGGAGCGTTGTTAAATTGTGACAGCAATGAGTGTCCATGCTCCTAAACCCCACGGGTAATACACAGCAGGATGTTGAAAGTGATGGCAGTTCGAACCCCTGTAAAGGTTCAGTAAATTTCTCTGTATGCATAAAGTACATGAGATGGAAAGCCCACTTTTACAGAGAAGTGTATTTGTTAATAACCATCATATGTGACCAGAATGTAAGGCAATTTAGGATGATGCACTTTTTCCTTTAATTTAAATTTGGCTCATTTATCTCCAGTCTCAAATCCTTTTCTCAGAGAATTAGGTGGGACAGAAACTATAAATTAGGGACAGTGACTTGTACTCAGTCATTGGAGTGGGAGTCCTGTGCGAGGGTGAGCACACCGGGCGGAAACAAGAGAGGGCTGGGGCAGAAGAAGGCGAGTTAGCCGGATGCGTGCGTCTCATCCTGCACACCCATATTCTCCCTGACGGCGGCATGATTCATTCAAAGGCTTATTGATTTTTTTCTTCTCTGCGCTAGCCTGCTGACCTGCTTTGTTGACAGGTTTGTGTGGATCAGACCGATCTGACAGTCGGAACTGTGCTAGTGGATTAGTCCCTGTGGTCTGGGACAAATATTTTATACCTAGTAGCCCTCATCAACAGTGAGAGAGAGATCCGTTAACGCACCTTCCTATGCCATGGCGTGAATTCAGGGACAGCAGCCTACAATCAGAAGCAGCTGGGGCTACTTGTTTAGTAAATGTGCAAAGTGTGTGTGTGAGTGTGTGTGAGTGTGTGTGTGTGTGAGTGTGTGCGCCTGATTATGTATGGCTGTATGATGGAGTAAGAGCTATGGCTTTCTCACTGTTAGTAACAAACATAAGCCAACATTTAGTTCTTAAAAAATACCTTTCTGAGGGGTGTCTGTGTGGCTCAGATGGTTAAACGTCTGCCTTGGGCTCAGGTCATGATCCCAGGGTCCTGGGATTGAGCCCCACACCCTGCTCAGCGGGGAGCCTGCTTCTCTCTCTCCTTCTGCTCCCCCTGCTTGTACTCTCTCTCCCTCTCTGTTAAATAAATAAATAAAATATTAAAAAAAAAAAAAACCTTTTTGATACGGGGATTGACTTCAAATTAATCCAGTGTGTTTGGGGGTGGGGGTTGGGTGTGGCAGGAGGGGATCATTGCTGAAATGGGTGGCAGATACGTGGACACTCATTAGGATCATATTTATCTGTTGTGTACATCTGAAATACTCTATAATGAGAAGTTGAAAGAGAAACACCTGGATAACAAACCATAATACTTTTTATTTGAACCTTCAGAGTACACGGTTAGACATGAACAATTGGCACATCATCAAGCCAGAAATAGGCAGATTATGAATGTCGTATTTTAAAAATTAATGATACATTAAGTGAAGTGTTGTATTCCTGCTGGTTATGAGCTCTGAAATTCTGGGACAACACTAGAACCATAAAAAAAAATGTCCTTTAAAATTAGTGACGCTTCTCCAAGTTGAGAGTGTTCCTTCTCAGTTAATGAGATGAGATGTTTTCAACCAGCATTTCCTAAGCTGTGTCCGTGGAGAGGTTAAGAGGATAGAAGATGCTCATGTGGATTCTGGGCTTTAAAGAATTAGGAAAGAATATATTAATCAATAGGAACATGGTTCTTTGTGATAGGGCCATGCAGTGCAAATCCTAAATGATCACTGCAATTTTTATTTTTATTTACTTTTATTTTCCAAGACCATCCATGATATGCCTTAGATTACAATTTGGGAAACAGTATGTTAGTATTTAAGGCCACTAAAGCTAATTTATATAAAAGTGGTGTTCCTTTAAACCTTAGGTTCAGTGATTAATGGTTAAGTATGGGCCAGATGTTGTCATAGGACCAAACACCACCTATGGGTAGAACAAATCTGAAAATGCTGTTTTTCTAGAATCTAGCATAAAGGTGTCTCAGATTTTATTGGATTTGGATTCTATTTTGTACTTCTCTAGACATCATTTTTATCCTTTGTACTGTAAAACAAGACACCATCATGGCCAGCTCCAGAATAGTCCGGTATGGAGAGGGAAGGAAAGGGTGTGTGTTTATGCTGAGCTGGAACAGCAAGAGGGGACCCGCCATGTGGGGTCCTCAAGTGAGGCAAAAGCGCCTAAGAGGGACAAGCTTGGGAGGTGGGCAGGGCCAGTGCATGAAGGGCCTTCTCAGCCCATCAAGGAGTTTGGATTTTTTGTTGGGATGGTAGAAAACTGTTGTAATCTGGGCAGGGGGATGATGCGACCGTGACTGCTCTATGGACAAGAGTGGGGAGTGGTGAGCAAACGGGTCATTGGGTGAGTGAGTACGAGACACAGTGGAGACTTGACCGGATCAGTAGACCTGGGGACAGAGGGAAGAGGACAGATCTGGGAGATGGTTGTGGAGGATTTGGTATGTTGGCTGATAGAGTGACAGGTGACAGATGAAAGAAAGAGTCCTCAAGGATGACTCAGGTTGTTGGCGTAGGGAATTTAGTGGATGGTGGTACCATGAACAAGTGGAGAGAAACCTTATTATTTAATTTAATCAATCAGAAATTGATCAGCTTTAATAATAGGGAAAGCCCCTTAGGGATGCGCTTCTTGTGGGGGTGGGAGGGGAGGCCTGTTAGCCCCTGATGCTCACCAAAAATATCTTCAGGAAGCTGGCTCAAGACCCGCTTCTCCTGCCTCTTCATTTCCATCACGCTCTGTTCTTTATTCTGGGTCACCGTGGGCTCTACCTGACTGACTGCACCTCTGCCCCACCACTGACTTCACTCTGTTCTCCTTGACGGATTCAGGGTGGTCCAAATAAAGGCCAGTGAATGGTTTAGGCATTTGAGACAAGAAGGGAGGTAATGGGCTTCTTTTCTCAACTGCCCTGCTCCAGACCCCGGGTGTGACAGCCGACCCTGTGAATGTGGTTTCTCAGAGAAGCACTGTCCCCTGTCCCCTCACCCTCCCATGCTCAGCTTCCATGGAGCGTCCATGTCATCAGGCCTTGATTCATCTTCTCGACTTCAAACTATTTTTCTGCTTTGTCCATAGTCATCTCCTTCTCTATTCTTGTTTAGTGTGTGCAGACTTCTTCTTCTTTTTTTATTTTCCCAGCCTACTCTATTAGTCTTTTCTTCTTTAGGAGACATTCTTTTAACCTCTTCTAAGTTTTACAATTTCCAACCTTTGGATCATTTTCTTCACTGCCTTTGGTCTTCCTCCAAATATTCCTTCATTAAGGGCAGCACGTAAATTTTCTTTTAGACTCCTGCAGAGAGGAAAATAAAATTTTATATCTCTATAAGAAAGTAAATGCAGTGAAAGACTGTCATAGCGTTTCTTTGCAGAAACTTTATGTGGTCATGTTTCTAATTAGAACATGGATATAAATCATGTCATTTTCATGAAAAACTTGCTTCATGCCTTGTCATGTGGGAGTTCTTCTTTAAATTGACTGGATGTGCTCTCTTCTAACGGGATAGCAATGTTACTTGATGAACACCCAGCATTTTCTCTGGTACGAGTTATATGAAAAACACACATTTGACTTGTCTTCTATTTGTTTAAACTGATGGTGGTTTAAGGAGAAATACTGTCACCTGTGCAAAAGTGATTGGAGACTAATTTTTTTTTAAAATTTTTTATTGTTATGTTAATCACCATACATTACATCATTAGTTTTAGATGTAGTGTTCCATGATTCATTGTTTGTGCATAACACCCAGTGCTCCATGCAGAACGTGCCCTCTTTAATACCCATCACCAGGCTAACCCATCCCCCCACCCCCCTCCCCGTTAGAACCCTCAGTTTGTTTTTCAGAGTCCATCTGGAGACTAATTTTTAAAAATAAATTGTGGAGGAGATATTTGCACATCCACATTTATAGCAACACTGTTCACAACAGCCAAACCGTGGGAGCAGCCCAAGTGCCCACTGACAAATGATTAGAGAAACAGAATGTGGTACATGCAAGAGAATATTATTCAGCCTGAAAAAAAGAGACAATTCTGACCCACACTACAGCATGGATAGACATTGAGGACATTCTTCTGAATGAAATAGGCCAGTCACAACATGACAAATAGTGCATGATTCCGCTTATGTGTGCTCCCTAGAGGAGTCAAATTCTCAAAGACACAGACAGTAGAATGGGGGTGCCATGGACTGGGTAGAGGGAGAAAATGGGGAGCTGTTGTTTAAAGCTTCAGTTTTGCAAGATAAAAAGTTCTGGAGATGGATGGTGGTGATGGTTGCATAATAGTAAATGTACTCAGCACTACTGAATTGTACTCTGAAAAATGGTTAAGATTGGGGCACCTGGGTGGCTCAGTCAGTTAAGCGTCTACCTTCAGCTCAGGTCATGATCCCAGGGCCCTGGGATCAAGCCCCACATTGGGCTCCTTGCTCAGTGGAGAGTCTGCTTCTCCCTCTCCCTCTGCCCCTCCCCACTACTCCTTCTCTCTCTCCCTCTCTAAATAATAAATAAATAAATAAATAAAATCTTTAAAAATGGTTAAGATGGTAAATTTTGTATTATACATATTTAACCACAATTAAACAATTTAAAAAGTAAATCATTGCATCTTCTCCCTTTAAATAATTGCATGGGAAAATGGGAAAACTGATTTTGTTCATAGATAAGACCTAGGTGAGGTAACTAAACAGGATCTTATGTGTAACACTGTATTTCACAAACAACTTCAAAAAGCATCGTAAGAATTATTTTGTTGTCGTATTTTTTTAAAAGAATGTGGTTGATGACATTGAATTTGGATTTTTAAATTATGGCCATATGTCAAAGAAAGCCCTTAGAAAATGATAAAAAAGTAAATGGTAGACTTAAGTTGTAATAACAGTTGAAAAATATGATAGTAATTTTACGAGTGTTTTTTTTTTCTTTAACACTATGGTTGCCTGAATGGCATAGAACTGGGATATAAGCTACAAGAGAGCAGGGCTTTCGATCTGTTTTGTTAATGTCTAGAACAGGAGCGGGCACAGAGTATAAGCTCAGTGAGTATTTGTTTAATGAGTGCACTTGGGGTTTCCGTGTACTAGTTATCCTTGAGTGTGTGGTGTGTACGAAAGCAGGTTCCTCAACCAGACCTACAGAACTTCTGAGATGAGGAGCCTTCCTTGTCTCTAGCATGTTATTACTTATCAGTGATATTTTAGTTGCTAAATATCTTCTATCTCAGAGTAAATAAGGTAAGCAGATCCTACAGATAAAAACACTGAAAAGCAGAAGGGTGGAGAGATTTGTGCATTGTCTCAAAATAGATGAGTAACAGAGGGACCCTCTGTTCAGGATGCTAAATCAGGCGATCCGTGTTCAGGGAGCACCTACTGTGTGCAAGCCCCGTGTGTGGCTTTGTGAATGTCACTATGACTAAGAGAGATGCTGAGCCCCTACGCTCAGGGAATGGGTAATCTGCCGTGTGTGCGGAGGGGGATGGAACTGCTTTCTGAGGTTGATACCGACTACCCTCTTCTTTAGCACCTCGTCTTAGCACCAATTTTTGTACTTTATTTTTTTTCTAATTACAGCCTTTTGGTGGGAGTATCCTAAAGAGAGAGAGTAGGGTCCTTTGTCATCTCTGTGTGGTCTGGAGGGATCTGTATCTTACAGACGTGTTGTTATACCGTTGTTAGTTTCTGACACTGATATGACAGGCAGCCCCCTGTAGGACAGTCTATTAATTCAGTTAAGTTTTATCTAAAGTAGTATCCTAGAACAATGTTTCTTAAACTGTTATGTGCACATGAATCACTGGGAAATCTTGTTAAAACGGATTCTCATTCAGTTGTTCAGGGCCGAGTCTGAGACTCTGAATTTCTTTCTTTCTTTTTTTTTTTTTTTTTTTAAGATTTTATTTATTTATTTGACAGAGAGAGCGCACAAGCAGGGGGAGTGGCAGGCAGAGGGAGAGGGAGAAGCAGACTCTCCGCTGAGCAGGGAGCCCAACGCGGGACTCAATCCCAGGACCCTGGGATCATGACCTGAACAGAAGGCAGATGCTTGACCTACTGAGCCACCTGGGTGCCACCAAGACTCTGAATTTCTAATGAGCTCCCAGGTGTTCTGAATCTGCTAGTCCGGGGTCCACATTGTGAGTGGCAAGACTGTAGGTTCTCAGCCCTAGCTGTACATGAGAACCTCCTGGATGGCTTTTTATAAATACTGGTGCCCTGTTCTTAGAGACTCACTTTAAGTGGTCTGGGCATGGCCTTAGCATCCATATTTTAAAAGGTCGCTGAGTGACTTCAGTGAGCTGCTGGTAGTGAAGACCACTGCCCTGGACGAGCCCAGCTGCCACTTGCCCGTCACCCCATGTAACCAAGTCCACCGATAAGATCTGGTGCAGACCAGTGTTGCTTGGAGTCTGAGGAAGGGGGTGAATTATCGTAAGGCAGCACCCGGCGCAGGGACTGGTGTGAGAAATGTATTTGCTGGGCAAGTGAGTGATCATTTTCAGACATTATAGATTATGGTGGGTGACTTGGTCCCATGGCTGTAGTCTCGGGCTCCAGCCCCCGACTTCATGGAGGAAGAAAGAGGTCTTGCACTCTGGGATAAAAGTTGGGAGAGGTATTGGAAAGAAAGTGGTGGAAAAATGTTTGTATCTGTGACGGATGATGGATGGATGGATGGATGATGGATGGATGGATGGAAGGAAGGAAGAAAGGATGGATGGATGATGGATGGATGGATGGATGATGGATGGATGATGGATGGATGGAAGGAAGGAAGAAAGGATGGATGGATGATGGATGGATGGATGGATGGAAGGAAGGAAGAAAGGATGGATGGATGATGGATGGATGGATGATGGATGGATGATGGATGGATGGAAGGAAGGAAGGAAGAAAGGATGGATGGATGATGGATGGATGGATGATGGATGGATGATGGATGGATGGAAGGAAGGAAGAAAGGATGGATGGATGATGGATGGATGGATGATGGATGGATGATGGATGGATGGATGGATGGAAGGAAGGAAGAAAGGATGGATGGATGATGGATGGATGGATATTGGATGGATAGATAGATTATAGATAAAATGAAATAAGAAAGAGATGAGATGAAATCTACAGTTCAGAACAGAGAGGCATACATCCATGGTAACTTGCCAGGCCCTGAAGTCAGAAGAACAGATAGACACCATGAGCACATCATTTCAACAAACACTCAGCAATATAAACAAGCATTTATTTTTTGATAGCATGTTTAAATAAAAGTAGAAATGAAGTCTTAAAAAATTGCTTTGGGTAAAAATAAGTTTCTCTTGCTAAGGTCTACTTTTCAGGTCCCATCCATTTACTTCCCAGCCATGACAGGGTCTCCAAGAAGCATGACCTTGCCGTGCAGGTTGGGGGCGGGGACATTCCATCTGAGCAGAAAGCACTTTCTGGCCTTTTCCTGAGATATTACTTTGATTGCATTATCAGATTGACAGGAAGTGACTGTCATGTGGTTTTATCTTCCTATTGCATTCCTGATGTACATGTTAGGAAACGTTTTCCTCAGCAGGCCTGCTTCTTCAGCCGGTGCAGCCTCTGTGAGATAAAGCATGGCCTGTGTGGCTTTGAGGGTGACCACAGAAGGTGGCCTCTACAGATATGAAGGCCACCTTAGGACTTTTGCAGTGTCCCCTCTCGCAAAACACCTGCTGTTCATGCGTGTGAGGGTTAAAATAATCAGGCCAAACACGGAAGCCAGCTAACAGGAGAACATTATGCTAAACAGAGACTTAACTGACCACAGCGTTCTCAGGACCGCCTTGCTGCACATCACTTTGGGCGCATCTGGGGAGTCCTTGCTTCTGGTCCCTGGAGCATCAGGTGGGGTTTGTGCCTCTCGGTTAGTCTGAGCCACAGCTGGCCCCGTGGAGCCACAGCCTGAGAAAGCAGAGGGACAGAGCAGGGCCCGGCCCTGGGTGCTGATGGCTTCACCCTTTCAAGGACCAGAGGGTCAGGAAAACACCTGCCAGGGACTTGCCGGACTCGTCAGAATGAACCATTACAGACAGAAGGGTGGCTCTCGTGACGTGGGCCAAAGGAGCCACTGTCTGAGCAGGGTGGGGCTGAGCAGGTGAGAATGGGCAGTGGCCCAGCCGAGGCGAAGCAGCATCCACTGGGAGAGCAGCTGCGACCTGAGATCCGACCGCCCACAATCCAGGCTCTGTTGCTTCCTGGCTGTGTGATCTTGGCCAAGTTACTTAGCACCTCTGCGCCTCAGTTTCCTCCTCTACAAAATGATGATGATGTTACCACCCTTCTTAGCAGGTTGTTCCTAGGATTAAAGGGGAGACTGCCTGGAAAGTACTCCTGTTGGGGCTTAGGAAGCTCGGTGGGTGTGGCCCTCATCATCCTCATTATCAGAGCGCTCTCCCGAGCTCAGCTGCCACCAGGATGTGGGTGTACGTACGGGGATGGGAGAAAAGTCTCTTGCTCCCTTGTTTGGCACGTTTGAGGTGCAGTTGGTCCCCTCAGGTCACCACTGATGACTGAAGGTCCACAGTGGGAAGAGGTGGCCAAGGGCATAAGCACCTGTGGGCCTGGGCTGGTGAGGCAGGTGAGGCAGGTGAGAACCAGGAGAGAAGCTTGCCAAGGGGAAGCTGGGGGAAAACTGGTGGACTCTGCACCCGACTCACCTTCGGGCCAAAGGGACAGTGGACAGAAGACGTTCGGGGGTAGTGTAGCATGTCTGACCACTGTCCTGACATCTTCCCATCCAGTGTCATGGCCACCAGAATTCTCTGTCTTTTGGAGCTAGGGCATATTAGTCAGAGTTCATTCAGCAACTCATTGAAGGAGTGTTTATTGGGTGTGGCCATGAGCCAGGCATTGCATGGATGGTGCGACAGGAGTGTCGGGGATCCCGTTCTCCTCGGCCTGTGGGCCTGGGAAGGCCTCAAACCATCATGCAAATGGCCCTCCAGTTATAACTGTGAGACAAGAGGGATGTGTCCCCTAGAAAGTGGCAAGTAGTCATTTAAATGGGAAGGGAGCATTTGGGCAAGGAACAGCATGTGTGGGGCCCCTGAGGTAGGAGGTGTGAAGGAGAAGGGGACGGCCCTTACCTGGTCACTGAGTCCAGTCTTGCCCCCTGGTTCCTGCTTTGGGATTTTTTTCTCATGCAGTGTCCCACCAGCATATTCTGTCCCCATATATTCACGGGGCCTGTTTGTTCTCTTCTTGCCATTCAGGTCATGTTTGGGAACACACCTTCATCCTGCACCTGCCACTTCCCCCCACCCAGCCACACACCACATCTTCTTCATGGCAGTTACTCCCCTTGGAAGGTCTGTTGTTCCCTGATTTCTTTGCTTACTCCTCTTCTGAATGAAAGCCCGTAGAAGTAGGTCCTTTGTCATGTCCGGTGCTCTTTCCCGAACTTAAAACAGCGCCTGGCATGTACTAAGCACTGACTGTTGGTGCAGCAATGGATGAGGGTTTCAGGTATGGTCAAAGTTCCAGAAATACAGCGATGTGAAAGATGCCTCCACTCAGAGGCCAAATACACAGAGCGAGTTTGCAGTGCAGTTCTGGGCATGGCTGACCCGCCGCAGCTGCCTGGCTGCTCCAGGTCACTTCTTTGGGGACCTCGAGCCTGCCAAGCGATAGGGAGGGCAGGGTGGGGCTCCTCTCTCAGTCTGCTTGCAGTCCGTGTTTCTTCTTAGGGCGTATGTGCAACCCAGGCGTGCCGTCCCCCCTGCGTGGTGAGCCCTTAGCCCAGTTACCATGACAAGAGGGTCTCTCCAAAGGATGTGTTGTCAGGAACAGGGCCTCCCTCTCTCAAGGTGGCCGTTGCTCTGTTCCCACCAGGCCAAAACTCATGGTTTTTGTCAATTTTTTGGAAGCAGCATTGTAGTCCCTGTAATCCTCGCCTTCACCCTTGGGGAAACCCGGCAACCCTCTTCTATCTAGTGACTGACTAATGATGCAGGGAAACAAACTCGGGCATCGTGACAGCATCTATGGAGAGTGAGCAGATTTTTACAAATATGATGAGAAATCCTGTGAGTCCCAGTGGAAGGACCCCACTCCCTCCCTCCATGAAAATACAGATTTTTCCTACAGACTTCACAACTGGTTCTATGTACACTGGATGGCATTGGGGTGTGTTTCTCAGCCTGTTAGAAGAATGTACTTCGTTGTCTCAGTCTATGGACAAGGGGTCATTTGCAGATGGAGATAGACTTCCGAAGAAGAGGAACACTGGCTTTGTAAATCTGAATATATAATTTGGGCAGATTGACATCTGAACACCTATTTACAACATGGTATAAACTTGTAATTCAAACGTATTGTTTTGTTTTGTTTTGTTTTTATAGCAATAAACTCAGTTCAGGATTTGGGCAAATTGGGACTGTTTTGATGGCCATGACAAACAAGAGCCCAAACGGATATTATTGGCTCACATAGCTGAAAAGTCTAGCAGTAACCACCTTCTGGTCCAGCTGGATCAAGGCGTTCAAGCAACTCCAATGGGAGCACATCTTCTTCTTGCTGTCGGTCTCACTGTGCTGGGATTTCCTCTGGGTTAGACTGGCCCTCGGCAGGCAGGTGCAGCATACTCCTTCCTATCAACAGCAAGCAGCTTGGCAACCAAGGGAAAGGGTCCTCTTTCTCTAGTCGCTGTGATGGGCTCATGTCCATCTGTGTGGCATATCATGGTGGCGACCTTGGTCCCACACCCATGATGGAGGGATCCTCACAGGAAAGCCCAGCTGCTCTTACCTTGAGAGGGACAGGTGGATGCCTTGAATGAAAATGACAGATGCCCACAAACCAGAGTTTAAGGGGCAGGAGGAGAGTGTTAGCCACGTGGATGATGCCATGATGTGTGGGATGGCCCGTGCATGGCCAGGTGGCCCTGGGCACTTGTGCTGACAGGCCACACACACACACACACATCACTGACAACCAAAGCCAGCCCCTGTGTGTTCCTGAACCCCCTGAAGTTGGGCTTCTGATGAGCACCTTGGCACTCTGCTGCTTCTATTTTTTTTTCTATTTACTTCCACTTTCATTAAGTGCCTTGAAAGGGAGCTAAGCCAATCCCAATGGTATATTTTGGGGTAAAGCAAACCTTGAGGGGGTCTCTACCTGCTACCTGTTCTCTGGTTGCACACTTGGAGGTAAGAGTTGGACCTTGTGTTCGTGGTGGACCAAAGCACAGCACTCTCCTCTACTCTCAAACTCAAATGGGCCACTTTCAAAGTAAAGCGTGGAACTCGTTCAGTTAAAAAAACACACGTTTAGATTGACATATCTGTCATGAAATTCATTTTGATGATGATAAATAAAAGGGAAAAAGCCATAGAACTGAAGGATAAAAGGTAGCCGGGATTATACCTTTCAAGAAAGAAATGGCCGTGAACTTCCTTTCAATGTTAGTTTCTTATATAATTGTAGGTCCTCATACATTCTAACACTTGTCTCTTTACAAAATTTTTTTTACAACTTAAATGCCATCAGTTTTACATTTTTAGGATATCTCCATAACACTTACCAAGCGCTACTTCCCAGGGGCTCCCAAGGGAGTGATGATGTGATTTTATGCTCTAATCCTTCATGCATAAGTACTTTGAAAAAATAAGAATATCTTCCTAGGAATAGTCTGAGTAATAAATATCTCAATCTGATTATTTTATTTCTTCCAATATTTACTTACTATATTGTTTACATTTATTTGCCAGCCAAGGAACTTTTGCTCAGAGACTTGGCCCAGTTTTGGAAAATGGCGTTGGACACGGTCTGTTTTCATGTTGCATTCCGTCCCTTTGGGGACATCTAGAGCAGAGATCCTGCTCACAGCAGAGGTGCCCGCAGTTTCCTGTTCCTCCCGCCATCCCTCCCTCCCTGCCTGGTAATCCCCGACGTTTCTGTGCAGTTTGAGGATATGTCCATTTTGTCAGGGAAATCTATTGTCATTAATTATTTTATTAGCCTAAACTCCACTAAAAGCAAATAAGCAAATCAAGATAGTTCCCATCTATACTGAGAAAGGCCAGTTTGTTTTCTAGACCTGAGAAGACACAGTAAATTCATATAATTTTTATATTAGTTGTAAAACCTTTCAAATAGGGATTTTATCTGCTTTCTCCCTCATCTGCTCTGTGCCTGGCACCCGGTTGGCATTCAGTGAGGATTATTTTTATTGAGACAAACGTTGAATGAGCGAATGCATTGCAACTAAACAGAAAAAGAGAATAACAAAACAGGCACAGAGACAGAGGTTTATCCTTTGCCACATTTTATTCATTCTTTTCATAAATAATAATGTTAGAACTAGGGTCCCACTGATATTTTTATGCATGTTTTGATACTGCACAATATATTTATGAATTCATAAACCACAGAAGCTATTACTTGTCGGGTTTAAAAATACGTAGAAATGCTATCACACACGTTAAGACTCACCCTTAGGTTTCTTATAAATCATTTCTCTAAACCCTCTCTATTTTTCCACAGAAACCATGCAGCCAAAATATTGTGCTTCTCAGTTGAGGGTTGGTGAGCCTGGGGGGCGCAAATGTAATCAGGGTCCAGAAGTGTCTGTCCTTGGGCTCAAACTAAACTGGGTTATGAAATTAGCCTGGAGAGGAGAGGGGATGATGTCAGATCCTAATGTGATAACATTGCCATGAGTTCTCCTGACAACAGAGCAGGCTGCTTCCCCCCCCCCCCCCCATCAGTTATTGAGATGTCCGGTCCTTTTGTCATTAAATTTCTGTCTTTGCTGGTTTGGCTTTGACTGCGAGTTGTTTTGTGGTCCCTGTGATTGTGAAGGACATTTCATGGTGGGGGGATTCTTTGGGTCACTGGACACTCTGTGTTCTCAGCCCTTGTCCAAACCTTGGGGGCTAAAAGTGTTTCAGAGTTTCTTGGATTTCAGACAGGTGACACTGTGCACATCCCGAATGTTTCCCCCCCCACTACCCCTGGGGAGGGGGCATGGGGCCCAACTGCTCCGATACTTCTGTGCGGCAGAACTCTGGAGTTTTCGTTCTGAGTGGGGTAAACAAGGACCGCATGGAGTCTCCGGTCAATTCGGGCCAGGTTTTGCTGTCAGGTGAATCATGAAAATTCTTTCTCTTTTTTCGGATATTTTTCAACTGTGGAATTGCAGATAAGAGATTGTAGATGTTTGTGATTATGATTATTTCATTATAAATTCACACACCTTCTGGACAGTCGATGGCATCATGCCCTGTTTTCCAGCACTGACTCAGACTCCTCTCTCCCTCCCATCTACCTCTTTCCCTTTCCCTCCCTCCCTCCCTCCCTCGCTTCTTCCTTCCTTCGTTCCTTTGTTCCTTTTCCCTCAATCCCTCCCTTTCTTTCCTTCCTCTTCTCCTTCCTTCCTTCTTTCTTTCTTCCCTCCCTTCCTTCCCTCCCCCCTTCCTTCCCTCCCTCCCTCCCTCCCTTCCTTCCTTCCTTCCTCCCTCCCTCCCCTTTCCCTCAATCCCTCCCCTTCTTTCACTCCCCTTCACCTTCCTTCCTTCTTTCTTTCCTCTTCCTTCCCTCCCTCCTCTCCCTCCCTCCCTTCCTTCTTTCCCCTTTCCCTCAATTCCTCCCCCACTTTCCTTCCCTTCCCCTTCTCCTTCCTTCCTTCCCCCTTCCCTCCCTTCCTTCCATCTGCTCCTCCCCTCCTCTCCCCCCTCCTTCCCTCCCTTCCTTCTTTCCCCTTTCCCTCAATTCCTCCCCTACTTTCCTTCCCTTCCCCTTCTCCTTCCTTCCTTCCCCCTTCCCTCCCTTCCTTCCATCTGCTCCTCCCCTCCTCTCCCCCCTCCTTCCCTCCCTTCCTTCTTTCCCCTTTCCCTCAATCCCTTCCCTTCTTTCCTTCCTTTCCCCTTCTCCTTCCTTCCTTCCTTCCTTCCTTCCTTCCTTCCTTCCTTCCTTCCTTCCCTCCCTCCCTCCCTCCCTCCCTTCCTCCCCCTTTCCCTCAGTCCCTCCCCTTCCTTCCTTCCCCCTTCCCTTCCCTTTCCTTCCTTCCTGCTGACGGCTCTGTTCCTCTCTTGCTGAAGCCTCCCCCCCCCCACCCCCACCCAGTCTCTGTTATTTCAAGATATTTCCCCTCCTCTCCAGAGGAGCACTTAGGATTTCAAGTTGGTTATTGCAGGGGCTTAAAGACAGAGCCTTGTTTGGCCTATTGTCGAACAGATGGGGTGTGCGTGCAGCCTCGGCAACTTCGTAGTCATCTCTGTAACTAAAATCTGTATTATCTTTAGGACTAATGTCTTAAATTTGTGATTTTATTTGATTCTTTATTTGCCAATTTGAATGTTATGGTTGATTACAAGTACATAATAAGACCCTTTCTGTGATTGGCATTTTCATTTTTCTGGGTAAGTAGAGTGCCTCTTGATGTGTTCTCAGTTGTCTTCTCTTTCCCCCCCGAATTCCCTTTCCCTGGTGCCTCTGTGCGCACACTGCTGGGGTGTCTCGGGGGGACCGGCGTCTCCTTGTTCCTGTTTCAGACTTGAAAGTAGTATTAAAAAATGCAGCCGTATTTTACAGATTGGCAATTTTGCTATAATTAAGCTTCATGAATATGAAGATTCTTGTAGAATTCCCACGATGCCCCATGGTGCGGATTTGCAGTAAGATTCCTTCTCAGCTCACTGTGCCTTATTAGAGTGTCAGTTGGCTCAGTGGCAGCATGATGTTTACTCCTAGGAAGGGCACACCACATATTAGATCATTTTTAAACCTTGGCAGAAGCGGTCAGAGAGGCACATTTGTTCAGAGGGCTTGACAGAAAAAACCCACAAAAAAACACAAAAAAAACCCCAAAACAAAAAAACAGAGAAGATCAGTGTCTTCACAGATCCAGGGATATTCGGAAATTAAATGCTACAGTTATGGACATGGGAGGAGGTGGCATTTGCGGAATGGCCTGTGTTATGTTTTCTTTGTCCCTGCAAAATCTCAGAATGAGCCAGCTTCTCCGGGACTGCAACGAGCTTCTTATTCCTTGTGGATGGCTCTGGGCAGCAAAGCCCCACCTGACCACTTCATTCCCACGAAGTAGCATCTTCTGAATTGGAGATCACTGCTGGCTTGTTCTTGTTATTTTATTTACTTTGCAAATAGGTGATACATTCATAATCCCAAACTCAAGAAGTATTTTAAAACGTATCTAGAGACAATTCTAGTCCCACTGCAGACCCTCACCCTAACTCCCAGGTATGCATACCCCACCCTCAGGTAGGTACCCATTGTCATTCCCATTCATAGGTTTTCTGTCCTTCCAGAAATTCCCCATGCATACATAAACAAATACAAATGTATTGCTTTCTCCCACTAATGTTTACCCATCAGCATGGCATGGGCTCTCTGGAGGAGCACTCCCTAATCTAACTGCCACATTCTAGAAGGCATCTTTCTGTCTGTCCGTGGGATCTCCAGGAAATCGTGGCTGTGTTGTTTGAAGATAAGTCCTCAGCTGCTTCTTTGCATCTTTCCTATTCTCAGCCGAAAATAAAACCCTGGACTTCGTCCATTTCACTTTTTTTTCTTACTGTTTGAAAGGCACTTGAACTCGCCCCCTGATGTTGCTTTTAACGTCTCTTACGTTTTAAAAAGAGTTGTACTCTGGTTTCTTTGCTTTTATTGTCTGCGAAAATGGCCTGAATAATTAGGCCAACAGAGAATTGCATCTTAAGGGCTAATTATTGATGTATTCCTCATGTCAGCCCGAAAGTATCCTCTGGGGATAGAAGATGAGATGGAGCATCCCTGCTTCTCTTGACTCTGTAGGCTTCGGTCCACCCAAGATCATGCTAAGGTGATTTATGCCCTCTGCGGTGGTTTAGAAAGATGACCACCCATGTGTAGATAGCAAATCGACTCACTCCTGCACAAAACTTCCTTATAATGCAAGATTTGGCTAAAATAGAGTCATTCAGAAACCTTTAAAATGTTTTGTTAAGCAATACAAAATTTTACTAATAAGATTTTATTTAATTTTTAAAATGGTGACTTTTATTTTTTTTGATAGACATTACATTTGGGGGGGATGCCATACTTGCATTGAGGGGTTATGTAAAGCAGCCTTTCCTAGGCAGTTGGCACGTAGTGCTTTCGACTTGGATCTACGTTAGCTAAGATAAGATAACATAAGGGACATCCCATCCTCACAGCCTTACTTAAACGGAGCTGAAAGGGTCCCGTTGGTGTCTATCACCTGCTTTTCTCACTGTGGGTGTGGAACGACCAGGCTGGTCGTTTTGTCCCCATGTCACAAATAATTAAACTCCAGCCTTTAAATTGTCAACCTCAAAGACAGCTAGGAAGAAAAATTATATTCTTGCCTCTTCATTGTCTCGAGGTGGAAGCCTCAACCGAAGTGGCCCAGAAACGTGGCAGGGATAGTGCCCAGAATGATCCATCTTGCGCCACCGCACGCTTGTGCCGACAAACGCTCTTTGTATGGAAGCATCTAGCAGCGCGTTTCGGCTTTCCCTGCCAACCTGAGGCCGGGGCGAGAAGGAACACACAGAGCCCATGTGACAGCGCAGCTTCTAATGGAGCAAATGACAAGAGCTTTCACTCAGGCTCAACGGGGCTTGGTGACGAGGCGTGCCAAAACAGATGGGAAGTTTTCACCTTAGGATCCTACTTCAAGGGACTTGGGAGGAACCTGGAAGCCAGGTTTGTGCGTAAAAATAAAATAGAAACTCTGAAAAAGAATAGAAGGTAGCCTTTAAAAGGGGGTAAAGAGGACAAATGAAACGAGAGTGATATTTTTACTTTCCTGATGAAGGGAACAAGCAAGAAGCATAATCCTTAAACGTCTGGTTTCTGGCAGGATGTCGACGGGCATGTGGGGTGTCTGGGGCTGTGCACTGCATAAAGGAGGAACCAGAGTCTCTGTCCTCCTCCGGCTGTTTCAGAGCCTGCTTAAACCAGTGATCACAGAGTATAAACACGGATTCCCGTGGTTACCTCCCTGTCTGGACTGAGCACCTTGATGGCAGAGATGATGATGTCATTCCTAAGGTTGCGTCTTAACCCCTGGACCAGATTCTGGTCCTTACTAAATGTGGTCCACAGAGTAACTGGTCCCAGAAATGCCCACGTCCTCATTTCCAGAACCTGGGCCAGTGTTAGCTTATACGCTAAAAAGGACTTGAAGATGTAATTAAGGCTCTTGAGGTGGGGAGCTGGATTATCTTGGCAGGTCCTGTATAATCACAAGGGTCCAGGGAGAGGGGGCGGTGGGGTCAGACTCAGAGGGATCCAAGGTGGGAAGAACTCTACTCACCATTGCTGGCTCTGAAGATGGAGGAAGGGGCCACGAGCCAAGGAATGTGGACAGCCTCTTGAGATTGGGAAAGGCAGGGAACAGACTTTTCCTGGGAGCCTCCAGAAGGAACAACCCTGCCAACACCTTGATTTTAGCCGGTGAGACCCATTTACGAGCCTGATCTCTAATTCCATAAGAAAGTAAATTTGTGTTGTTTTAAGCCACCAAGTTTATGGTGATTTGTTGCAGCCACCACAGGAAGCTAATAAATACAGTGAGCAACCGAGGTGGAATGGGAGGGGAGCGATGTGGGGAGATGCTGCCCTTGACCCCACACCCACGCTGGAAAGACAAAAACACGCCCCCACGGACTCCGTCTAGAAACCCGTGTTTATTGCACCTGTTAAACGGGGCTCTGTCTTGCATACCGTGTTTGTGTTTGTTCACTCTCCTGATAGCCTATGCGATTTGTAAGGAAAAACAAAACGATCTTTACCAACCTTAGGATTACTGTCCAGGTGATTGTGTCAAAAAACGAACATCTCTTTATGTGTGTACTGAGTCTGTTTGGAGCGCGTGGGGCTTTCTCTTTGGGGGCAGGGCATGATGAGGGTAAACCTCGCCTAAGTACCTTCACCCCAAAAAGGCGATAAGCTTCCTTGGGCATCTAGCCAAAGTACTTGGGTGATGAGGAGTGGAAATGTGGCCTCTAGCATCATGCAAAATGTGATGGGTGCGCGGTAAATGCTCAGAGATGCTCGGATGAAAATATGGCCTCCCCCAAAGGAAAGGTTTGTTTTCTGTATTTGACCTCGGGAAGCAGTTCCAGTCAAAAGAAGGGAAGGTCTCCAGCCCTGATTTTGTGGCACCATGTAAAATGCTTCCTCATCTCTCCCCTTCTCCGGGCCCCAGTCAGTTGTGTTCTTTCTCCTCTGGGCGGCTCATCCCTGCTGTTGGAGCCTGGACTGCTGAAAGTGACAAAGGCCAGCTCGGCAGTCTCTAGGTGTGCACGTGAGCAAACGGCGTCTCCCTCTCCAGCGCTCTCTTGGGAAGGCAGTGCCATCAGGCAGGACAGGGGAGGCAAAGTGAGGCGCAAGGCAGAACCCACACCCATTCCTCCAGAGAGCGCCCAGCCTGGCCTCTGGTGCCCTGGGCTCAGCAGCAGCTCTCTTTGGAGACATCATGGTGGTGGCCACCTGTTGGAATCCTTTCTAGACCACCTCTCATGTGGAGCTTCCGGGCCACGTGTTTTTCTGCCACTACTTAGCATTGTTTGCGTGCCATCATTCTCATTTCCAGGTGGTTCTATTGGGGTTTCCTTGCCAGGGCCAAAGGCACCGTATATTTCAAGTAGGCATTCAGCTGATATACAACCACGGGACATTATCTGTTGTTATATTTATTTGTACATATAAATATATATTTATTTATTTTAATTTTTGAAATTAGTTTTATTTTTCATTAAGTAAGCTCCATGCCCAGTGTGGAGCTCAATGCAGGGCTTGGTTTCACAACCCTGAGATCAAGACTTGAGCTGAGATCAAGAGTTGGATGCTTAACCAACCGAGCCACCCAGGTGCCCCTAAAATATATTTTTAAAAATTCTTTTGTACCATTTGTTTTTATTTATTTTATTTTATTTATTTACTTATTTTTAACTTGTGGAGAAAGGGGAACCCTCCTACACTGTTGGTGGGAATGCAAGCTGGTGCGGGCACTCTGGAAAACAGTATGGAGGTTCCTCAAGAAGTTGAAAATAGAGCTACCCTACGACCCAGCAATTGCAGTACTGGGTATTAACCCCAAAGATACAAATGTCGTGACCTGAAGGGGCACCTGCACCCCGATGTTTATAGCAGCAATGTCCACAATAGCCAAACTGTGGAAAGAGCCCAGATGTCCATCGACAGATGAATGGATAAAGAAGATGTGGTATATATATACAATGGAATATTATGCAGCCATCAAAAAATGAAATCTTGCCATTTGCATCGAGTGGATGGAACTGGAGGGTATTATGTGGAGTGAAATAAGTCAGTCAGAGAAAGACAATTATCATATGGTTTCACTCATATGTGGAATATAAGAAACAGCGCAGAGGATCGTAGGGGAAGGGAGGGAAAACTGAACCAGAAGTCTTCTGGACCATTTAGTAAACAGAAAATAGTCTACTTATTAAGAGTACAAAGGATCTGATGACATTGCCCTGTGGAGGCCATGGAGGTGATGCAGACATGGCAGTGGGGATGTTTTAGATGTGGACGGGGTAGAGGTTAGGGGCAGGGGTACGTGTGATGCCCCTGCTGCTCAGGGCTGGTGCAGAGACAGTGGAGACAGTGAACAGGTGAGGGGCTGAAGGCATGAAGTGGAACTGGGATTGGGGTCAAGACACGGCTCCGTGAAGTCCAGTCCACGAGGAAACTGCAGGCACCCAGGGCACGTCCCGCCCAGATACCTCCCCTGCGACCAGGGGCAGGGGCCCAGAGCCTGTCCGCCCCGTGGGGAGGTCAGGAAAGTGTCTGATGCTAAATCACGGCTCATCATTCGGCTGCAACAGGAGCGGCAAACAGACTCGAACACCAGCAATTTCTGAAATCCGAAGTCTAGGAACACTTTGGTAACCAGTGGGTGCTGCAGTTTTGGTGACCAGCCGGGTGGCTGTGGTGTGTGAGCCAGGGTGTGCAGACATATAGAGTCAGGAAAATGAGGTGGGGGGAAAGTGTTGAATTACGTCATTTAATTAATGAATTGTGAGTTGGACCGCTTGTTGAATATATTAATATGACCCCTGGGAATCTGTGTAGTCATTACTGACTCTTCTCTCCTTTTTCAAAATCCTATTTTTTTATTTTATTTTATTTTTTTTATTTTTATTTTTTTAAAGATTTTATTTATTTATTTGAGAGAGAGAGAATGAGAGACAGAGAGCACATGAGAGGGGGGAGGGTCAGAGGGAGAAGCAGACTCCCTGCCGAGCAGGGAGCCCGATGCGGGACTCGATCCTGGGACTCCAGGATCATGACCTGAGCCGAAGGCAGTCGCTTAACCAACTGAGCCACCCAGGCGCCCAATCCTATTTTCTTTTTATTGTTGCAAGGATGGGAAATATACCACATTTGACATTGCTGTTTTTCTGTTTATTTTTTTTCTTGATCTGAATATGTTCTCTTGCACGTACCAACCTAACTCATCTTACTTCTCTAGGTAATGTCGATGTCTTTCCCTCCCCTTATGTAGGACATTAGTGCCCGCTCAACATCACTATCTGGCACTTTAAATGTGCAAGACACATGGGTGGATTGTTCCAGGGCATCTGGGCATTTACATACAGCTGGATGATGCTCAGTGTCTTATTCTTCATGCAGATATGTGAGGTCACATAAACCAGCCACGTTTTGGGTTGGGTTGAAAGTCCTAGGGTTTCTGAGTCATGAAATAAAAAATAGCTGTCCCTTAGTGTAATCTGATGAGTTTTGAAAGTAAAAAGTTTCAGAAGAATTATTTTCAATGGGCATGATTTGTTAAGTGACATATAGTTGACATTCTCACTATACCAAAGTTTTTGTCTTATAACTAAGCTGGCACTATTAATTCTTTATCCTGTCCCTTGCAATGTTACCATTTTAGGTAAGGAAACCAGACCTTGGACAACATGATGGGATTTCTTGGAGGGCAGTCAAATTTATTTAGCAATAACAAAAACTTACATAAAATTCACCATAATATGTCACGTGTTACTTTGTATTATTAATCTAAAACTGATGTTGGATCAGAGTTTTTTGAATTGTTAGGTTGGAAACATTTAATGGGCTACTTATGGCTATTTTCTTAAATATGTCTGATAGAGAAACAAGATTCAAAGTCACTTTGCAGAAGTAAGGGTATGATTATCAGAGGAATAGTACATATACGCATAAGGACTAAGTCAAAGACTGTTGCATTTATAATTTAGGAGCAAACTGATTGGACTTCCTAAGCTATAATTACAGTGTATACATCTTTTCAGTAACTTTTGGCCGATGTCAGTCTTGTGAATTTTAACAACTCCTACACTGCAGAAACCAATAAAGTGATAATTATAGGATTGGAAAACTTACCTTCACAATGATAAATTAGCATTGCTCAGTGAATATTCAATGGCTGAACTTTTCCTCCTTTAAAAGCCAGAGCAGAATTTAAACAACGTTGTGTCTTTAAAGTGTTCTAGATTCTCAGTGAGAATGCACAGAGCTAAGAGCAAAGAGAAGCTTTGGAAGAAGACCCAGGGGCTGGGTGGGAGTGCAGCTTCCTATCACTCGCATGTGCCTGGATGCATGCCTGCATGCAGTGGGGAGGGGGCCCTGAGCTGCTCAGAAGCTCTGGTGGAGCCTAGGGGACAGTCCAGTTTTACCTGGAGAGTCTGGAAGGAAGAATCAAAGTTTTCATGCTCTCTGGCCTTCAGAGTGGGCATGTTCGCCCCCCTGAAATCCAGCCACCTGCTAGCTCGCCATGTACTGTGTTTATTTTATGTTCCATTTTTCCTGTAATCCTTTCTGCTTCCTCGTCTTTTCTCATGGATAGTTTACACTTGAAGTCACTATTTCTGTCATCTCTAAATATTTCATCCAAGGAAGAAAAACCAGGATGAACTCAGAGGAAAGAAGCAGAGTTTGGAGGAAGTTTAGTGGGCACAGAACTGACTCTAGACCAAGCCAATGACTCATTATTTCTCTTTGAGAACAAGAAATCAGAAGTCAGGTATCAGGTGAACACCTGCTTCTTTTGGTGATTTGCAGGATAGTTAAGTTCTGGCCTTATGCTCTGGCCATATGTCTCTCTCTTCAGTCGTGATGCTTTTGCCAGCCGACTTCCTTTCTTGGCAGGAACGGCACTGGATCCCCGGCTTCCTTCCTGACAAGGGTCTCTCTGTGGTTAACACAGTGAATTTCATGGCCTGGAGCATACACGGTTGTAACAGACGTGCAGTTTTCATTACGCATTATCCACTCTGGACCCGTTACACTCTGTGGAGGATAGATCTTTTGTGTCACAAGGCTGCTCAAATAATCCATTGCTTTGGACTATCCCATGATCAAAACAACGTATTTTTTAGTTTAAGTGGCATTTTCTTTCCTTCCTCTCTCCAGCCCTCCTCCTTCTCCGTGAATTACCTTTAGTTTACCAAGATTCCACGATGAATACACTTTCATGTTAAATGGTTCCTTTTTTTAAAAGCTAAATTGAGTTGGATGTAAAAGTGAATGGGATAAATTACCTGTGTGATAACTACACGGTGTTTAGGCCCTTGACCCAATACCACCAAATGTGACCACGTTTTGCCCAGCGAAAGGCTACACATTTACCACATGAAAGAGGAGGGGGGGGGCCCTTTGTGGTCTTGCCCAATGGCTGTGAGGTTTGGGGGCTCCTCCCCTCTACTTGTTCTCGCTTTACTGGTGGGTATAAACTAATGGAGTGAGTACCTTCAATGGGACAATATTGGAGCATCACAGGATTCCATAAATACAGATCTGCTTCCGTCTTCACTGTTCCTCATAATTCAGCTAACAGCCTTCTACACTCCAGCCAAATTTCATCTTTGTGTATCATCATCTCTAATAAAATCTTTTGCTCTTGGTGCATGATTTACACGGCTCTTTATCAGGGACTCCATATTCAGTAACTGTGTCTTTGTGGCTCCGCATGAGTGTGTAGAGTAGTAAATCACCCAAACCATGAGAAACCATGTGGATTGTGATGGTTTCCTTAATTGCTGTAGCTTCCAGGACATCAAACGACCCACCAGAGAAGGAAAGAAGGGGAGAGATATTAGGGAGAAAAGTTGTAGAAAGAGAGTACCTAAATTCTTCATGAAAGACTCCATTATGCTGTTATCCTAGGAAAACGTCATTGGTCTGACAGCTCCCACTGTATGTTTCTGTGGCCAGATCTGGAAGAAAATGAAGCTCCCCCACTGCATATCCTTATTTGTAAAATGTAATAAAAGAGTGTGAGGACCTGGCTTTTCATTACTTCAAAAACAATTTGACAAATCTTGAAGTTTTTTAACCTTTATTTTTGAGTGAAAAAATACCAATCCCCTCAGACTGTAAATTGTATGTCCTATTCAGTCCTAGATTTTCATGTTTATACATGTGCTCATCAGGGTCTTTACTATAGACGGATCACCTCAGTCTTGCCCCAAACACTACTTGCCGCAGCGAGAAATGCCGTATAATCTGGGTTTGGCTTTATACTCAGAATGAGTTGGTTCATTCATCCATCCAGAAAGTAGTCCTGGAGCGTGTACTATGTGGTGGCTTTTCTCCCTCTGTCAGGCTGTGAGGTGAAAGGAGCGCTCTGCAACCACCCACATTCTGAATCTCTGTCTTGGACCAGCCGAATCAGAACCTCTGGGCTTGGCCTTGGGAAATTAGGAATTTAACAAAGTCCAAAGTTCACAATGATTTTTTTTTTTACTTCATTTCTTTTCCAGTTTGATTAAGACATCATTGCCATACATCGCTGTCTTGGTTTAAGGTGGACAGCATGTTGGTTTGATGACGTATATTGTGAAATGATCACGACTGTAGTCTTCGTGAACATCCATCACCTCACACAGATACAGTAGAAAGAAAAGAAAGAAAAGCTGTCTGCTTGTGATGGGACCTGGTGGGATCTCTCTGCAGTTTTCCTGTATGTCGTGCAGTGTGTTAGCATAGTCGTCACATTGTGCATTGTGTCCCCAGCACGTATTTATGTCGTAACTGTGGGTTTGTACCTGTGGACCACCTCCCATGAGTCCCCCCCTCTGTCACTCCCACAGTGATGCGTATGTACCGTGAGCCTCCTAGTCTCAGCAGAGTGGATGTGGACCAAAGGGAGCATGTTTTAGCTTGCTTGGGCTGTCAGAACAACAAAGCACAGACTTGGTGGCTTAAACAACTGAGGTGTATTGTCTCCTGGCTGGACATCCAAGATCAAGTTGTTGGCAGGACTGGTTCTTCCTGAGGGCTCTCTCCTTGGCTTGTAGACGACTGCCTTCCTGGTGCCCCTTTTTCTGTGCGCATGCCCCTGGCGTCCCTCCACATGCTCAAATTACCTCTTCTTACAAGGACATGGTCAGATTGTATTAGGACCAACTCTAATGCCTCATTTTATCTAAACTCTTTGAAGTCTAGATCCCTACATACGGTCACATTCTTAGGTACTAGAGTCAGGATGTTGATGTATGAATGGGGGATTGTGGACACAGTTCAGCCCACGACAGGGCAGAAGCATCCGCCCTTGGCTGAATTGGCCACGTTCCTAGCTGGTGTTTTCGTCTGCTCTGTGGAATGCTAGTAGATGGTGTATGGATATGGTTTTTTCACCCGAGAGCTTCCCGGTTCTGTTAAGGCTCTCAGAATTTCTCCCAGGGAGGCTTGTGCAACTGAATCGAACCCAGAGTATCTCAAGCTATTGGAGCAGGAGGCTCCAGTGTTTGCAAACTTGCTATTGATAACACATTGCTCACTTGTAAAATATGTTATCTCTCCGAGTTAGAGAAAAATAAAACAAGAAGTCAGGCCCCTGACTGAAGGCCACCCAGGTATGAGTTAGGGGAGAGAATATCAACTTTTTTACTTAATTTAAGATATTGAAAAATATTAAGTACTCTTTATATGCAGTAGCCATCATGCACATCCAACTCAGATAGATATGAGCTGCATTTAAGAAGAATTTTATTATATTCATCCCTACATGTCCTCCATCTACCCATCCATCTACTCACCATCCACTGGAAAACATTTTATTCTACTCCAGATTTTGCTACATTCCAGAAACACAAGATAGCCCTAATCTATGCACTCATAGAACCCAGGGTCCAGGCTCCAGGCTCTTATCAGAGCAAATACAACACCCTTGCTGGCTCTCCGGGGGGCTTCTGGCACCGTGACCCCCAGGCTCATGGCAGGTGTACCAAGGTCACAGGAGAGCTTGTAAAAAAGGCTTCCTCTGGGACTCATCATTCATCTCCAGAACCAATGTCTCCTGTGAGTCAGGGTGGAGACTGGGGTTCTAGACTGTGGCTGTCTACAATTTCAACTCTCATGGCTTCTCATGGGAGCTTTCCACCGTGGCCTGGGGCGGTCCTTTCCCACCATCTGCCTCCACTGCAGTGCTTTTCCCTGGGACATCTCTTCATCCTGTAGACCAGCAGTGGCTTCTCCTCTATTGTGAAGCCCACTCAGTGACTAAAGCCAATGTAGAGATTTTCATCTCTGAGTTCCTTTCGGTTGTGGAGTCCAACAGCCAGGGCTCAGCTGTGTCATTCCAAGGCTGTGTGACCCTGGGCAAATTACTTCACCTCTCTGAGCCTCAACTCTCCCATCCAAGAGCCCAGGTGTGAATAATAATCATTATATTGTAAAGACCCCATAAGGATAACTGGGAGGACATCTATAAATCATGCTGTGCAATGTTGGCCCATAGTAGGCCCACAGGAAATGGTACCTTCTTCCACAGTGAGTGCCAGCATTGGATTTTGCTACCTCCTGTTATTCTCTGGGTCAAAAGAACTAGAACAACAACAACAAAGATTAACAAAAAAGGAAAAAAAAAAAAAGAAGGCGAACCATTAAAAAAAAAAACCCCTGTAAAACGTTGGTCTTTTTTTCTCCAAGTACATTATAAATTCACTCAAAGGAGAAACTTTGCATTTTCCTTGTTTCTGTTCTCACAGTGTGTGGCAAAGCATTTGGCACCTAGTAGATGGTTAATATATATTATCAAAGGGACTCACCCTGAAAGCATACCATCATGAGTCTGACATGGCAGTGCTGGCATTGGGGATTTGGGAATGCGTATTCCCAAGGTTGCGCTCACCTCTCCATTTTAACTTTGTACAACATTTTACCAATCTGTAAGTATATCTGTTTCAGAGCAGAGAAATCTACTGAATTGGAACCAAATAAATTCCTTTTTTTAAAGATTTTATGTATGTACGTATGTATGTATTCATTCATTCATTCATTTGAGAGAGAATAGAGGAAGGGGCAGAAGGGGAGGGAGAGGGGAAAAGAATCTCAAGCAGACTCCATGCTGAGTGCAGAGCCCCATGTGGGGCTTGATCCCATGACCCTGAGACTAGGACCTGAGCTGAAATCAAGTCGGACGTGTAACTGACTGAGCCACCCAGGCGCCCCAGAACCAAATAAATTCTTATCTGAAGTCTTTTTAAAGATTTTATTTATTTATTTGACAGAGAGACACAGTGAGTGAGGGAACGCAAACAGGGAGAGTGGGGGAGGGAGAAGCAGGCTTCCTGCTGAGCAGGGAGCCCGATGTGGGGCTCGATCCCAGGACCCTGGGACCATGACCTGAGCCGAAGGCAGACGCTTAACGACTGAGCCACCCAGGCGCCCCTCTTATCTGAGTCTTAAGATTATTCTAGAACTTCACTTCTAGATGTTTTCAATTTGTATTAAGTCTTGTGATACATATTTAAAAGAAGGGAAGGAAAGCCAGTGGCCTCTGATGACCAAAATGAAACACCATCTCCTTGACTTAAATATGACCTGTCCAGTGGGTGTTAATACATGAAACATGAGCCCCTTTTGAGCATCTGGAGGAAGGGGAGGCATCCTTGAATACTTAATCAAGATACCTTTTCCTCCAAGTAGCTCCCGTGTCTTTCCTGTCTTCCCTTCTCTGTGTCTGGCACCTGGGGCATTGTGGTCACATAAACGTAAATGTCCAGCACACAGACCACACTGACGCAGCCACCAAGACCATAACGTGGCTTCCTGGATGCATCTTGTCCACATGCCACACCCTCTGTTCATCTCATGAGGAAGACACTTCCATGTTCAATAAAGGCAGGAGGACAACCAAACGCTGACTTACACATTACAACTCTGTGCCGTGAGTTCCCTTACGTATTCCTGGTGAGGATGGGATTCTCTGCTCCACAAGCCATAGGGCTTCCTGCACTCCTGCTCTTCCCACATGGCACAGGGGCGTGGCTAACAGTGCCGGTTTCTCCTTCTTTCAGAAAATGGAAATGTTTTCCTAAATTGCTTTCACGTACCGCTTGGAAACATTGTAGAAGTTCTTAACAGCTTATCCAACATGTCCTCTTCTAGAGTGTGTGTGAGTATGTGAAATGTGTGTCTGCGATGTGTGTGTGATGTGTGTGTTGTGTGTGGTGTGGTGTATGTGTGTATTTTTTTGTGTTGTGTGTGTTGTGTATGTAGTGTGTGTGTAATATGCATGTAGTGTGGTGAGATGTGTGTGGTGTGTGTGTGGCATGTACGTGTGTGGTACGGTATGGTATGTGTGTGGTATTTTTTATGTGTTGGGTGTGTAGCATGTGTGTGAGATGTGTGTGGTATGTGGTGTTTGCGGTGTGTGTATGGTGTGTGTGGTTTTTTGTGTGTGGTGTGTGTATGATGTGTGTATATGGGGTGTGTGTGTATTTGTGTGCAGTATGTGTGTGTGTGTGGTGTGTTTTGAGGTGGGAAAGGCAGGGGAAGCAGGGACAGAGAAAAGGGGGAGCTATTTGATCTGTTCTTTTTCTGCCTTCTTCCTTTCTCTGTAAAGCTTTTTGGATATTTAAACAAACGATTGGGTCCTTGCATACATGAAAAGTATCTACACCAATCTCTCCCACCCACACCTTCTTTTCCTTCTTTCTTGGGCTCCCCTTTGCCTTAACAACTGGCTTCCTAGAAGACCCAGCCCCCATTGCTCCCACTGATGCATTCATCAGTTGTTGGCTAGCCATGAACCAAACTGACTCTCCTCATAGCTCTATGTTATTTACTTCCTCTAGTACGTTTCTAGCTAAAATTGTATGATGCACTTTATACACAAATGAAGATGGGGATGGCTACATCACTTCCCTCTTTCCCTCATCTGTGGGAAGCTGCGGGTCGGGGAGGGGAGGTTCGGGGGCAGAGACCAGAGTGGACTCCCCATCTGATCTGACTGCAGCTGATTCTGGAACTGCTCGCGGTGACTGCTGCAGAGTGGGGTCTTCCCATCACCCTGCCCCGTTCTCCCATCACCCGGGGAGGAAGCCTGGGACGTAGCAAGCTGCAGTATCCCTCAAAAGAGAAAAAGCGTCTTGGCTTCCAGCTCTGCTCTCCGTTCCACCCCTCCCACATTCTTCTGCCACTTGCATTTCTCAGCTTCTCTCCTGATGGCTGCTCAGAGGCAGGTTTGCTCCAGTTGCACACTTACCCCTGCTTTGCATTCCGCAGCTGCTAGCAGCACAATCGGAAGCTCATTAAGGGAACTAATCAATTCTGTGCACTGCACCAGCACAGCAGATCACCACACGGGCAGAGCCATTAGCAAGTCGGTGCATTAACACATGGCATTTCCATGAATCAATATGGAGCCCATGTAGAACAAGCCGTGTGGGGCTTTTTTCTCCCATTAAGAAAAACTGAAGCCAGGAACAACTTTTCAGATGTTTTCTAGTATGCCTTGTAGGAAGGGGAAAACATTTTTTTTTTTCTTGCAAAATCATGCTTTTGTGTGGGCCAGTTGTGGACCGTGATGGCTTTTATTTCTCCTGGGACTGTGTCATCATCCAGGGCTCAGAATTTGGAGTGGCACCCTTGGCAATCATGATTCACAAAATGTTTTTAAAGCAGCACACACACACACACACACACACACACAACTGTATACATGGAGAACGCGTTATTTTACACGTGGGTACTTGCTCTAAAATAGATACTGTTTTTAAGATTAGCTAAAATCTGTACTCAGGGGACGATAATTCGGCATGGGCTCTTCTGTCACTACTATTTCTTTTAAAATAGTACCATTTTTTAGCCCGCATAAATTAAAAACTAATAATGCCGGCTAGAAACATGGTTGCTGAAAATGAATTCAAGTGTATTTCCCCACTGGCGTAATCAATACCGCTGATGCCTTGTCAGTAACTGCAGTGTAAATATCACGGGATCTTAAAATTGATGTCACTTACGCTGAAGGGCTTCAGAGGGAAATTTGAGTAAGGAACTCAATATTACCTACTGGACAATGTCTATTAAATTATTTTGCAGTGGTGGGAGGGAAGTAGATGTTTCATCCTAAAATCCATGAAAACAATAGCCATGATATGTTTTGCATGACTTGCTTTGTTCCAGACACAGGTGAATTTCTGCTTTAACTTGTTCACTGACCATACTAGGAGTGAGTGGGAGGGAGGTGGCGCCTGTGAGGACCTGGATAATTAGTACACACGAAATCCCCTTCTGAAGAGCTGTCCCAGCAATGAAAGCTGCCTCAGAGTATTTTAAGGATACTTACATCGTTTCAATAGGATCTAAAATGAGAGCTCTATCAGTATAGATCAGAACGAAGGGCCTCCTTCTATTTTTAAAAAATACCCAACATTCATATTTTTCATATTTTTGTAGCCTGTAATTACTCTTAATCAAAGTACAACAAATAGTAAACAGTAAAAATGAAATAAATGTGGTGACAGTTTGCCAATAATGAGGAGAGAATGTTCCATCTGTCTAGCCGCGAGTAAAATGGGTGTAATTACTGCTCATTTTTCTCGTAATTGCTGAGTTATTAGTTTAAAGCTTACACCCAACTTGTGTACAGTGAGTACTACCCATTCCCTAATTACACCCCAGCTTTGCCGAGCTTCAAATCATGGAACACAAGAGCCGAGAAAACGACCTGAATTAACCCTGAGTGCTTGCTAGCATTGTGACTGTCTGTTTAATTTGAATCTGATAAACCCCCGGTTCCTTTGCCACCCAAATATTAAACCACAGTGCTTGTCATTCTGTTTCAAATTACAATTTGTTTTTGGCCAGTCGTCTTGAATCCATTTCCAGTGACAAACTCATGAGGTTATTGTTGCTAGAAATGATCCAAGCCGACTTCCCCCTTTGCATCCTGTGTGTTACAGTTATACACAGTTTATTTATATTACAGGGTTAGAGTCCCATCTTGTTATCGAGGAAATTCCATTTGAAAATTCAGGATTACACGTGGGTGGAAACGCCTGACAGTAGAGATTAGGTAGCAGGGCACGTAGAGAAAAGAAGATTCTTCTTCGATCATTTCTGTTTAATACAAATTGGAGCACGAAGGCAAATATAGGTGTGATTTATTTATTCTTCTAATACATTGTCTCATCTCTGAGGTTCACGTAAGAAAGACTAAGCTCAATTATGTTCTCATGAGAAAGAGGGAGTCTGTAGATACCTTTGCCTATGACTATTGTAGCAAGAGTGGATTTTTCTGTGTTAATTCTATCCAGATCCCTCTTTCGGTCTAAAAGTCACCATTACCCCCTTCGGACAAAGACAGTGTTTGAGTGGCGAAGATAGACTTGATCTATATTGATCATTGAGGTCTTGGGGCATTCTTAATGAAACCTGACTTTGCAGCGTGCTTCTGAGAACAGGGATGACAGGAACATTTATTTGAGGGGCATATTCTCAAGCCATGGAATATTTGTTGAATGAGATGCTATGCAAAGAAATCTATGAGATTCCTAGACGCAAATCTTCAGATTGGAGTGGTATTTCTTTTCTTAGCAAGTCATTCCAGTTACAGAGGAAGAGACAATGGAAATATAGCACATTGTATTCATTTCATTTCCCTTAGCCTAAAAAGATAGCAGGGCATATTTTTCTGTGTTAGAGATACACCTCTGAAAAAAAGAATCACTATGGTAAAATTTGGTGTGGAATGTCCCCTGGTGTAAACCTCATACTTTCAGAAAGAGGGAAGATGAGGAAAGGCCTTAGGGGTTATTAGAAAATCTAAAATCAAAGAATCAAAGTCATTTCCATTCCTGGCTTCAGGAGGAGCAAATCCCACCTCCCATCCCCCACCTCTCTCTGCAGAAGGGAGAGAATATTTAACCTCTTGGTTGAGATAAGCTGGTAAAAATCATGGAACTGTATTTTAACAATCTTCATTCTAAGCCCCCGAGACCTGCAGTATCCCAGATCCTTCTGAGCTCTGCATAAATGTCTTTGCCGCTGGATCGCGAGTGCATTACGCATAATCCTTTGGTTGTGCTCGCCAGCTGGGGAGCAGAGATAGGGAATGTTGGGGGTTTACAGCTTTAAAATGGTGCTGATACTTCACCCAAAAGTGGGGAAATGAAATGAGTATTTGCATAATCTATCAGAGTTTCTCAGCTTTCTTTCCATCTTCTTATCATGTTTAAACAAAATCTATTAAGAGAATATTATAACAAAATGTATTTTCCTCTTCAGAGAATTCATTTTGCCTCTGTCTTTGGTCCTATAGGGTTTTTCATTTGTTTTAATATTTTATGCAGGGTTTTTCTTTTTCTTTCTTTCTTTCTTTCTTTCTTTCTTTCTTTCTTTCTTTCTTTCTTTCTTTCTTTCTTTCTTTTTCTTTCTTCCTTTATTTTTTGCTTCCTACTATTCTTTTGTTTGAGTCAACAGCACATTTTAGGTAAATTCTTTTGACCTGAGGACTTAGTTCTGAGCTGTCTTAAAATTATTATCTAAAAAGATCCTAAATAAATTGAAGTGTGGACATTGTGATATCTTATCTCCTGGAATCAAAATAGAGGAATCAAAATTCACCGTGTCAATGGCAGTTTAATTCCATGTTAATTTCTCACATTTCCTTAGAAGAAAACTTGGTGAGGTTAGTTTTTTTATTTTATTTTATTTTTTATTATGTTATGTTAATCACCATACATTACATCATTAGTTTCTGATGTAGTGTTCCATGATTCATTGTTTGTGCATAACACCCAGTGCTCCATGCAGAACGTGCCCTCCTCAATACCCATCACCAGGCTCACCCATCCTCCCACCCCCCTCCCCTCTAGAACCCTCAGTCTGTTTCTCAGAGTCCATCGTCTCTCACGGTCCGTCTCCCCCTCCGATTCCCCCCCTTCATTCTTCCCTTCATGAGGTTAGTTCTTAATGGAACTGAAAGGGCTCCTCCTGGGTCGTCCACCACCCGGTCAGTCAGGCACACACTCAAGGACACCGGCACCCGTACCACACGCACACTCAGACGTGCACACTCGTACATGCACACCAACACACACTCAGACACACCTGCTCGCTCAAGACATACGGATACACACACACTGCCGCATGCGCACACCTAGCAGCCCCCCCACACCCCAGTACACAACTCTGAAGGCTGTAAGCCTTCTTTCTAGATTCTGGGCTGCTAAGACTGCTGGCCAGCCTGCCTCCCTCACTCCGCCTCTCTTTCTCAGATTATTTTCATTAACTCTGTCTTCTAAATCTTCCCTTTAACTTCTTAGTAATTTGCAGTCTAGATGGACCATGTGCCAAAACCTCTCATCTGATGGTCACCGATGCCTGTTTAATTGTGCGATCCAGTAGTGGCAGTGCTGCTGGACCTCAGTCGAGTGATTGACCTTGTTTGCTGTCCCACCCTTCTCCTCCTGAGAGCCCTCCCTCCCTGGCTCACTTCTATCCTCTCCCTTGATCTTCTGGGTTGCCCCTTCCCTCAGTGGGATTCCTCTCAATTCTCCTGCCCTGGCTGCACCCCATCTGTGTCCTGTCCTCATTTACCTCTCACTTCTATAGGAGCCATCCCCAATGCATTCATTCTTTCATTACCCAAATGTATACTGAACCCCTCACATGTGCCAGGGGTTGTTCCGAAGTCTGCAGATGTAATAGAGAACCCCAAGGACAAAGTTCCTGTCCTCAGGGTGCTTGCCTTCCAATGGGGGAAGAAGATCGACCACTATGAGCAAGAACACATAGACCGTGGCATGCTTGCAGATCAGTGCTGTAGAAGCAAATTGAGGGAGTGTGATCAGAGCTTTAGACTGTTTCACACTTGCAGTAGGATGTTGGGTGAAGGCCTCTTGGAGAGGCAAATATCTAGGCAGATGTGCGGGGAAAGGATGTGCGTGTATTTGGAGGAAGAATCTTCTGGGCAGGCAGAAAGTGGAAAATTGGTGCTCTCACATTTCAATTGCAGAAGTCACAGAAGGCCCTGTGGCTGTGGAGCGGAGAACATGAGAGCATCACGCTGCAGTCACAAGGTCCCAGCGCGCATGCAAAGATAGGCGGGGGACAGCTCTGTGCACAGTGCAGAGAGCTGACCCTCAGGTGGTGCACAGACCAATGAGAACAGCCATCCCCCAGTCATCTTTAAATAGAGAAGCTCACATTTTCTATCTTTGAGGCCTTTTTTAAAGGAATGTATCCCAATATACTTGAGAAGAAATAGCTGCTGGTTTTCTTTCTTTTTTTTTTTTTTTAATTAGTCTTTGTTCCTGGGTCGAGAAAAAGAGGGCAAATCCATCATGTCCTTCCTTTGGAGAAAATAAGCTTGTGTTTTCCAGATACGGTTCTCTGTTTCCCATGCACTCAAAGATCTTCTACTGAACATTCCCTACCACAACTCATTCAGCCCTTGTGGTTTTACTCTGTGTGTCCCCATCAAATTGTTCTTACCCTATGGTCCTAACTGATGCCCTTTATGGGTAATGATATCATCCCCAATTTCTAGCTAGTTTCCTCCTTTCTTCCCACTCACTTAATTGCCCAAATGGAAGAATCCGTATGTGTATTTGCTAAGTTCATAAAGATAGATATAAGGTTTCAAACTAATATAGTGAAATGAATACATTACTTGACACTGGGATTTTTGAAAAAATTGTTTTAGATTTATTTATTTGGCTTGTGCATATTTTATTTTACTGATTGCTTATGTAATTTATTTAGATGCTATTTTATTCCCAGGACAGTTAATTGTGAATAGTGGGTGATGTGTTTGAAATCATGGTCACCCTGTTGCATCGGAGCTGTGGGTCTTTGCACTCGCAGAAGTGACGTGAGGGCAGGTGTTGCTGTCTCATCTTGCGGGGTCATTGCATGCCCCCCAGGGCCACCGCCATTTGATGGTGAAGGCTGTGTGTTCCTCTGTGACCGTGTGACCGGTGCTATAGAAAAAATCGTTTCAGACTGTTGCTCTTTCCTTCCAAAACCAAGTATCACATTCAGAGGTACAGTCTATTAAAGTAATTGCCATTCAGCATTTTTTAAAATTCTCTGGTGATACATTAAATAAGAGAGAGCCGCAGACTGGGAAGATACCAATAAACAATTTAAAGGCTGTTTTGAATAACAAATCGATATGGAACGATGGATGTCGGCGGTACTAGGAAATGGATAATTAACTCCTCTACATGCTATTTTGAAAAATCCCTGGGAATAAATTCTCTTAGGACAAATAGAAGGGAAAAGTGATGTGGGTGAAAACCTTATGCAAATGATCTAAGTAATTGCACCTAAAATGATTTAAGTACTTGTGGATTAGAATATGCAAATGGAATTCACACCCCTTTGAAGGGGGTTCACACTTGGTCACATTCTCGTTTTAAATTCCAAGGCTGCTGGGCTTCGTGTCGGTCCAGTGCAGTTGTGTGTGGCTCCCTCTTTCTAAAACTACTGTCCAAAGTCAGGGTTGAATAAAAACTATAGGTTTAGACATAAAGGATGAGTGAGAGTGAAAGCACTTGCATATTCCAAGTGAGCGGTTTCAGTGCTGTATTGAGATTGTGTCTCCCAATAGGCACAGCACCTGATTTCATTTCGGACTTGGTATCTGATACACTAAGGGTGATTATAATATCCCACATTTTTGGCGGACATACAGGGACTGTTAGGCACTTTATATGTTTTACCTCTTTAGTGTGTGTATTTGTGTGTGTGAAACAACCCTTTGATATATGTGTCTACATAAGACAACTCTACTACAACGCTGCTATCTATATGTATGTATATAGAGTGTGTGTGTTTTCTATATATGTACGTATATAACAACCCATTGTTAGGTAATATGCACATGCATGTGTATTCATCTTTGCATGCATGCATGTACATATGTGTACACACATGTAAGGCAGTCTGTGTGTGTGTATGTGTGAAGTGATCCTGATGAATAGCCACTGTTCCTCTTCCCATTTTACAGATGGGAACTCCACTTGCTGGGGGGCCCATGTCTACCAGGCGGGGACCTGTGAGAGCACCAGGGATCCCTAGCCTGTAGGGACCATACTTTATCATTCTATATGGACAACTCTGATGGGCCACTATGTAAATGGGTAGATTTTCTCTTCGATTATGATTTATGGGTATCTAATTAAGTGTGGCTATCTATCTAATCAATGCTTAGAAGTATTCCCAAGATGGTCCTAATGAAGAGATAGAAAGAAGAGCCATGTTCCACCTCCTCCAGCCACTCAGCATCCTGCACTCCTACCCCAGATCATGACCTTGAGGATGGCCTTCACTTCCTGAAGGAGATTCAGGGCTATCCTTTGCTTAATAGTTCCAGTCTCTGTCTGTTATTCATCATGTTTTTGTGATATAGTCAGTACACCAAATGAGATTTAAAAGATACTGTATTTAATGTGATTTTTCTGACTCAACTACAAATAGCTATAAACTCTTCTGTCCTTACATATTCTATTCAGTGTCTCTGGGTAAATATTTACTGAATGCCTGCTACATGAGAGTCTGTTCCAGGGTCCAGAGATGGGGTCCTCATGGTTCTTATGGTCTAGGAGATAAATTGCTTCCAACCACACAGTGATGAATGTACTGGCCCTGTGAACGTGGCCATTTGTGACTGCTGAGCCCAGCTCTTACTGATGAAAAGGTTTTAAGCAGGAAGGACAGAGAGGGAAGGACACTGGGAATGTGGGAGCACTGCTTTATGCAGATTCATGGGGCCATGTATGTGAAGTGTAGGCAGAGTGACATATTTATTCATTCTTTGTTTCAAAGCTAATTTTTGAGCACTCACTTTGTACAGCAAGGCCTTGTGTTAAACTTACTTGGGTGACAAAGTTGAATACAACTTAGTCCTTGTCTTCAAGGAGATCAGAATTAGGTAGATAGAAAAACAGATGCACTCACTAACTATAAAATAAAGTACTAAGTCACTTGTATGGGAGGGGAGGAGAGTAAACCACTAGGGGAGCTCAGATGCCACACCTCCACCCCTGTGGGGAGGCAGGGAAGGCATCAGAAAATGCTGTAGGTTTGCTGCAGTGGAGGTGGGTGGAAGGATGGGGTAACTGGGTGATGGGCATTAAGGAGGGCACGTGATGTAATGAGCACTGGGTGTTATATGTAATAGATGAATAACTGAACTCTACATCTGAAACTAATGATACACTATACGTTAACTAATTGAGTTTAAATAAAATAAATTTAAAAAAAAAGAAAAAAAATGCTCTGTTGCTCTGGGCCTTTTATCTCTGCCACAATCCTGCTACTGGATTCTGACATCTCTGTTCTTTGCCACAACTTTGTAACAGTCTTGAGCTCTCTCACTTTCTGGGGTCCATTCTCATTGCCACTTGACATTTTTAGTATAAATTAATTCCATTAGAACTTTGCCTTATTCATTCACCTCCAGACCCTGACATTGCTTGTCTGTGGAATGAAGTATTGGGTCTATTAACCTTAAAAAATGAAACAGCCAGTTATCTTACCAGCAAAATGAGTTTATTCAGGAATGGCAGAGAATTGGAATTTGGTACACGCAAACTATGGCAAAACCATAAAGAAGTCCAACAAAGGAGAGGAATTCTGGTTTATGGAGAAGAAGGAGGAAGCTGCTTTGAGGGAAACTCGTTTGGAGAAAAGTGAGTGTTCAGGGTGATGATGGTTTCTCGTTGGCTGAGTTACAGGGGTGGCTGGTTGCTTGTAGGAGATGCAGTGCACATCTTTCCCTGTTGGGGCCAGTAATGGATGATTCTTTCCTTTTGAGGATTCTTCTGTGGAGTCTGTAATTGACAGTTCTTCCTGTAATTGATGTGGAGTACTGCAGCTTTCCCTCTGGCCTCCCCTTCTGGCCTTCTAACTCCATTTTAGTGAGGTTTCCCTTTATTCATTTTCACAAGTCACATCAGAATGTGCTTTAACCAATGTGCTTCTAAAAAGCATTTTGATTCAGTATGGAATCTCAGACTTTGTAGGATCCATTTACCTTTATGCAGGTTTCTTGGTTTTCCTATAAACTACTAATTTAATATTTAAATATGTTTGTTTAAAGTGTACCCGAGTTAGGGCTGGGGTATTTAGAAATCTCTGAAGTGTATCAAAGTGTGCTCTTTGGGAAAAGAACACCGACTTTAGTTTTTTGTTCAGACCAGCGGCAGCACTGTTGCACACCTTTTTTCTTTCCCTTTCTTTGTCACAAGGTTAGCAGTGCCGCAGAGAGTGAGGGGACACTTAGCAGAGACCTTGCTATGCAGGAATGTGTAGAAAGCCAGGCCGGGCCCCTCTTTCCTGCCATGCCTGTGATGGGGTGCCCTGAGATTGAGAAAAGCTACATGGTGAATAGACTGCCTGAGAAGTGCTACTAAAAGAAAAACAAAGACCACCAA
This sequence comes from Halichoerus grypus, assembly GCF_964656455.1. Taxonomy (NCBI): domain Eukaryota; kingdom Metazoa; phylum Chordata; class Mammalia; order Carnivora; family Phocidae; genus Halichoerus; species Halichoerus grypus. The sequence continues at coordinate 5,169,387 of NC_135712.1, forward strand.
GCAGCTTCTAGCTTTGAGGCAAAGCAGCCAAGTTTCAAAGCCAGGGACAAGTCAAGGAGAGCCAAGTGCACCAAAGTGCCCCTGGGGTATCCACGGCCATCGTTGCTCTCGGGTGGCTCAGGATGGCCATGAGTGGACAGGGCAGCCATGGTGGGGGAAGCAACAGCCATGAGGTGAGGAGGTGCCCACAGGGGCACCCAGATGGGCTGACTCAGTTGGGTGGCACAGAGTGCCTTTCTTCTGGGCCAGTGGATGGCTGCTGTGGGAGGTGCTGACAAATGGAGCCCTTTCCGAGCACTGGGAGGGGCATCTGGTCCCTGGGTGGGCTTTGGGCAGGAGCAGCACATGTTCCCAAGTATGGGAAGACATACTGTTCCCACACATTGGAACCATGCTCTTTTAGGGGTTCCTCACGAATTCTACCTACTCAGCTGTTCCTGGCTTTCCTCCCCTTCTTAGACAACTCCCTCGAGGGAGCTCCGGCATCTGGGGCCCCACTCCCACTGACAACCTCTCTCTTTCTTTCCATCCCTCCCTCCGTCTCCCTCCTTTCTGCCTCCCTTCCTCTCTCTCTCTCCCCACCCCTGACTTCTTTTTAATCTTGTGAACTGCTTTCTCTATCTTCATTTATATAGAGAATGATAAATATTAATACAAGCAGGCATGGGCAAATTCTACAGTGGGCTAGAGTAGCTGGACTCATTTGGGGGCGATTTCAGTTATTGCTTCTGCCCTCCTATGTCCAAAAGGCCTTTGAAGCCTGGTTATTGCAGTCCCAGGGCCTCACCCAGGAGCACTTCCAACAGCACTGGTGTCAGCGGTTCTGGAAGCTGGCACAGCTCCTTGGAGGCCTGGTGCATATGGCTGGCGCTACCCTTGCAAACTCAAACCTGTAAAGGGATGCCCACTTCTTCTGCATGAACACATCCTTCCAAAGGCCCACACTTATAGAGCCTTCCAGCATGCAGGGAGGCAGGCATTGCAGTTGTCCCGGTGTTACAAGCAAAGCATCGAGATGGAGAGAGTTTGAGGAACCTGCTCACAGTTGCAGGGCTGGGTCATATCTTGGTTTCCAGCCCGGGGCTACTGTCCCCATCAGTCCTTTTCCTTCTTCTGCACCATAAGCCCGTGTCTCACGTCAGACTGGGAAGCCTCATGGACAGTGAGGTCAATAAAGGCTGAATGACCACACATTGTCATAAATTCCTAGTTTAGAACAGAGATAATAAATTGAGACTTCCCTGACTCTCCCAGCTCTGAGAGTCTATCACCCAGTTTCATTTAGGTAAATATGGAAAACCACCTACATAGTTCCCAGGTGAACAGAGATTATCTCTTTAGATGACAGATTCTAGTGTCTCAGCTCCTTCTCATCATTGCCATTATCATGGAGCATGAGAGAGAGGACAAAGAAAGAAATGATCCTGTGAAATTATTTTGGGGTCACGAAGGTGCAGAGCCAGTTGGAGGAAAACTGTGAATGGCCCACACGAGCAATGTGACCATCACGTGAGCCTGGGATCCCACCCCAAAGCCATGCCCAGGAAAGCTGACAAATTTCATTTAGAAGAAATAACAAAAGTGGTTGATGAGTTAGATGTGGGAACAAGTTACTAGAACTGATCCGTAAGCTGGGGAAGGGAATGTGAGTTAGTAGAGCAGGTAAGTAACTGGTTTAAGTATCAGGTGGAGCAGTTTGCCAAGAAGAGTCGCTTAAGAACCAAGAAGACAAATGAGCTAGTGCAGGAAGCGTGTCATTAGCAGAGCTGACCTGCAGACCCGCGGGGGTGAGGGTGAGAGAGGGCATGGGGTTCCCCTAGAAAGGCATACCTATAAAACAGTTCAAGGGGACTTGGTAGATATGTGTAAGTGCAGAGGGTTCAAGTCAACATTGGCATACAAAATTCCTACCGAATAACGTGGCATATTTAACGGTTATAACTGCTTAAAAGCATGGGGAAAAAGTTATGTTGTCTAATTTTGGAAAATGACAGTCCTTTCACTCTCCACATTTACTACAAAGATGTTTTAACTTCTGGGGTCTTTCCCTTGTTAGCTGCTTGACCAGAGTTCTCTTTGGGGGCTTGTCTCCCTGGCCAGCCTCTAACACCCATTCTTGTCTGACTTCCTGGGCATCCCAGTTCCCCAGGGCCCAACAGCTCTGACTTCTCCTCCTCCTGCAGGTGGTTGGAGACCAAGGATTGTGTCCTCCACATTGCTCAACTGAATGTCCTCAAGAGCCCTGGTTAAACATCAAATTATGTTATAATTATCTGTCCATTTTGGGATAGCACATCATTGGCCAAACCAGGTCACGTGGCCAGTCCTGATGTCAATAGACTGTGGGCATGTGGCTTTCCTCAAAGGAGTTTGGCTAGATGTCATTTAGCTTGATATACAGTCTGCACACGAAAGATACATAATTATATATTTTCATGTGACTTAATCCTTCTGAAGAAGTCAATTCTGTTAATTTTATTTTGATTTAATTTTGATTTCCCTGGAATCAAAGGGCTCAAGGAAACTTACAAGGATAATCTCATCCAATTCCAGGACTGTTTGACCCATGATTCCCAATCTCTGGGCCTCTGTGTGGGGACAGGGACTGAATAATCTCAGAGAGCAAGCAGTTCTGCATATACCGTAATACCTTCCACAGACTGACTAGTATCACACACACACACACACACACACACACACACACACACACACACACACAGAGATAGGCAGGCAGATAGATAGTAGATAGAAAATAGATAATAGATAATAGATAGATGGATAGATACATAGATACAGTGCTTATGAGATGCCAGGGACTGTTCTAAGTGCTTTACATATATTAACTCAAGAGTTAACAAACATTTTCTGTGAAGGGACAGATACTAAATAGTTTAGTCTTTGGGGCCATGAGATCTATGTCTTAACTACGTAACTCTGCCATTGTAGATCAAAAGCAATACAAACACTCTGTAAACAGATGAGTATGGTTGTGTTCCAATACAGATTTGCTAACAAAAGCAGGCAGTGAGCTGGTTTGACTCCTGGACTATAGTTTGTCAACCCCTGCATTTGCTTATTTTTTCCTTATGACAACCTTATTGTCATTCTCATTTTATAGATAAATAAATGGAGACTCATAAAAGTACAGTAGTTTGTAAGCAGTCACCCAGCTAGTAAGCGGGTGCCCTAAAGGTGGGGCAGCCTGGCTCCGGGGCCCACGTTCTTAACCATTGGAATGCGCTTCTCTGTAATGCTCACTGTTCTGGTGGGTTCAGATAGGCTGTTGAAGTGTAGATCAGAGACAGAGGGGTTGGCTTCCCAGGTATTTAATAATTTGGTCTTTTTATAGATGATCCTTTGGCTATCTACACAAAGCCACAAGTTATTCAAGCTTCCATCATGCTGGGGTTGTGTGCTCTAGTTAACACAAGCACATTAGGCACAAAACTGGGAAATATACAAAGCAGTAACAATGTGCCCTCTGAATGTTTTCCACCACACACATACACACAGCTTAGGGGACCTTCACGTTTCTTTCTGGTGCCTCTCCACAAAGGTAGAATAAAAGGCGAAAGCACCACAGAGGAACTCCATCCAGGAGTGAGGAAGAGTCATCGTGGGAAGCAACTGAGGTTGGAGGGGCTGAATGTGAGTGGCCAGCAGTATTTCTTCCGTGGGACTGTACAAAGCTCAGTGCTTCTCGAAATCTGTTTTCTCTTCTGAACAGTGGAGCTAAGATATCTACCTACTTGTGTGCTGGGAATAATTGAGGAGTTTAGGTAAATGCAAATATTGGGTGAATTATAACACTCCATAGACATGTAAGGAATCCTCACCATCTTTGTTGTCTTCATGGTATGGTTTTACTTTTGTTGTATTTCTAGGTTGATTGCATTTATGGAGGGAAGGTTGCAACCATGTACTCAGTGCAATTGAGAGTCATTTAATTCTTTTTTTTTTTTTTTAATATTTTATTTATTTATTCATGAGAGTCAGAGAGAGAGAGAGAGAGAGAGAGAGGCAGAGGCAGAGGGAGAAGCCTAGCAGGGAGCCCGATGCGGGACTTGATCCCAGGACCCTGGGATCATGACCTGAGCCGAAGGCAGACACCCAACCATCTGAGCCACCCAGGTGCCTGAGAGTCATTTAATTCTAAGTTGCTCATACTTGTTTAAGGAAAACAACTAACTCTTTAAATCTCAAGCAATTTTCTAGAAGAGTCAGAATGTTCAGGAACTCTAGAGTCTCTTTTTTTGTAAGTAATGGTAGAAGCTGTCAGCTTCACTCCTGTGGTTTCTCTTATGTGGACAGCTTTCTTTACATTTTTGGCTTGTTCTAGTGCTTCATAACTTGTAAGACTTGGCTTGCTCAGTTGTTACAATCTCCAAGGATGTATGTCACTGATTCTTCTGTTCTTACCTCGTCCTTTGTAATTGCCTCTATCTATGAGAGGTTACAAGGTTACCTCCATTTACCAGGGGTTACATTTGTTTGTTTGTTCATTCAACAAATATGAAGTTGTCTGCTATGGGTCAGGCAGTGTGCTAGCTGTCGGGGAAGTGAAGGTAATGACATAGGAAGTAGACATTACTCCTGTCCTCAGTACACCTTTCTCTTCCCAGCTAGAATTGGAATGACTTGGCACAACAGGCACTTTCCTACTTTACTGAGGATCTGGAAACCAGACGTCCAATTTATCCTAGTTATTATTTTCCTGGTCTATAAACAGAGAATCCAAGAACTCAAGGTATTTTTTATGAATAAAGTTTTCAAGTTTGATAGCATTGGCTTTGTATGACCTGTTCTGACCTCACTGAGAAGTTTTATTTCCACTAGCTTCCAAATTCCTTATCATTTGAGCGGAAAATCCTTATTTAGCATCTACTATGTGATGGTCACTTTAGGAAAACAAGGGCAAATTCTGGTCATGAACTCCTGTCTTCAAGGAGCTTATAGTCCAGTAGCAAAGATAAGAAAAAAAATCCCAATAACTGAAACATATAATAAATGAAAATAATGCCATCAATGTGCTGGATGAGTTGGAAGGGAGAAAGACAAGGCAAGGCAAGGGGATTACTCAGAGGGTTATTGTAGCTAGGGCAGAATAAATAGAAATCATACAGTTTTCCAAATACAAAGGTAAAAGACATGACTTCACAGCCAGAAGAGCTACTTCCAGAAAAAAAGTGAAATAATTATAGACTGTTATAAATGTTCCAAAGGAAACAGATGAGGAAGAGAGATAGAGTGGTGGCACAGGGTGGGAGAGCACCTATTTTGAGTTAGGGAAGCAGGAAGTTCCCTCCATGTCCTGCAGAATGAGAAAGGACCAGCCACATGAAGAGCAGAGGGTGACATCAATGGAGAATACAAGGAGACAGTGTGGCTGGAACTGAGTGAGACTGAAAAGGAGAAATGGTCACAGGGAGAGGTGATTTAGGTTGCCCAGAGGCTGGAAGGCAATGGGAAAAGTTTTGATTTTATTTTAAGTTCAGTGGGAAGTCAGTGAAGGATTTTGACAAGGAGCATGACGTGATTTGATGTTGGGTTAAAGAGGTCACTCTCGCTAATGAAGACAAGGAGAAATAAATTGTAGAAGAGAAAGTGTGAATGCAGAGTGACAAATGTTTACCTAAGAGAAGATGTTGACCTGAACTGGAAGTAGAGGCACATGGACTGAGATCTGAGATATATTTTGGAAATAGAAAGAATGGGTTCTATTGAAGGATGTGTTGAGGTAGGATGAGAGGAAAGAAGGAACCCAAAGGCAGGAGGATGGTGAAATCAAGAATGATTCTTGGGTTGAGGGATTGGGTGGATAGTGGTTCATTTCTCCAAGAAGAAGAAATGTGAGAGGTTGTAGGGGGGAAATTAAGAATGCTTTTAAGCAGATTAGGTTTTAAATATAACAGACACTCATGTAGAAGAGGCAAGTTGGCAGTGAGATATGTGGATTTCATCTGGCCACATAAATCTGTGAGGTATCAGCTATATATAATTGTATCTAAAGCCATTGTATGAATGTGATGCTCTATGAGGGAAGAAAAGAGAGCCTGGGATGAATTCCTGAAGAATACTAACATTTAGCGATCAGACAAAGAGGGAAGAGATCTCAGGGGAACACCCAGTGGATTGGAAGGAAATGTAAGAATGTGGGGTGTCATGGACGTCAGTCAAAAGAATAATGGTAGAGAGGCTTTGGCTGTATCAGATGCTGCTGAGAGGTCAAGATGAGATCCATGAAATATTCACCAGATTTAACCCCATCAAAATCATCAGAGACCCGGACAAGGCCAATTTCTTGGGGCTGGGGGCAGGAGCCATATTGAAGAGGTTGAAGGTAAATGGCTGGTGAGGATATGAAGATGAATATTTGATCTACTCCTCTGAAAAACATGGTTGTGCATGAGCAGAAAAAAAAAAGGGGGGATAGTGGAGTAGCAATAGAGAAAATCCAGCAAAGGGAATTTGGTTTTATTGTTGTTACTTGTTTAAGTGTTTTTCATAAAACAAATAGCAAGTATCTTTGCATGATGAACACAGTGATCTCATAGAGAATAGGATAGTGAGAGGCAGTTACAAAGGAAGAAAGAAAACAGAAGGACTGAGGTCCTCAAGAAGCCCATAAGGTGGGGGCTCCTAGAGCTCCAGCAGAGGGATCTGCCTTGGAAGGTAAACTGGAGATGGGTATAGAGTTGAGGGAGATTCTAATTGAGGAAGTTTAAGATGAGGTTTCTGTTCAGAGAAAGGGTGGGGAAGGCCTTGGGAGAGCTTTTAGGAGAGAAGGTGGAGATGAGAAACTGAAAATCCTGTCTCAGGGAGATGGAAAGAAGCCTGCTAGACACAGGGTTGTGGACCCCTGTTGAGTGACTGCTTCAGGTGAGGAAGGCTCTGGAAGAGCTGGTTTCAGGATTTAAATGTAGCTGTAGTGTACATTGTGGTGCATCTTTATGTAATCTTTCTCTTATTCCCCATGATTTTTTATTTTCCTTTGGAGAACCTGGACAAATTGGTCTCCACGTTTATCTCTGTGGTGTCCCCACTCCCAGGTTAATCGTATTTTGGGTTTTATATCTGTTGAATTTCATAAACGTCTCTCATTTTTCCAGGACACTCATTTCTCTCTCAGACATTGTGTAAATGTTCATTTTGTCAAGTTGGGACACCTAAAAAATAAAGATTTAAAGTAAAACTTTACCTGACTTCAAGATGTATGTATTATTTGCATCTTTTGTAATAAGAATATATTTGTACAATATACATTAACAACTAACATAATAAACATACTGTTAGATTATGAAAGCTCATTTTAATTTATACAAACAAAGGTTATTTTACTATGATTGCTATGAATAAGGCATTGGGAAAATTGTTCCATTAATTCTACTGTCTCATTTTTTCAAAATATATTTGAAATATTTTATAATTTGGATTTGCCTGTAAAGTTGGCATGCATGTGCACGTGTGTGTGTGTGTGTGTGTGTGTGTGTGTGTATGTGTGTGTATGCGTATGCGTCCGCAAAGATTGCCTCTAACATTTCCTTGGAATAAATAACTACCTATTAGAGTCAATAAAAGCCAATGTTTAAGAACACAAAAGGCACCAACATTGACGATTGTCTTCCTTTGTGCTTCTCCCTTTTCTCTCAAGTGTGTTCTGCAGACCCTGCTCGGAGCATCTGCCGGGCAGCCATGCTGTTCAGGTGCCCATCACCCCATCTGGAGACAAGGCTGCTTTATTTCCCTACTTTCTGTAAATCCTCTGCCTCCATTCTAAGGGTCTGGGAGAAAAAATGGAAAATCTTGTGGGTCTTTTTTTAAATTCGAGTATTTCCTGGTAATGCTGGGGACATATTATTCTAGATAGATGTTCAGATAAGGCAGGTCTGAAAAAGGATTTTAGATCTCTGTGCCATATTCACCTATTTCTAACTTATATTACCAGAAGCTAATTGAGAGCCACTTCTGTTTTGTTCCCCGTGAGCACAACGGTGGAGGCAAGGGCAAGTTTCCACGTTAGTGAGGCAGATGATGAGTAGGGAGGCTGAGGGGTGAAGCAGGGTCTGGACAGAAAGCTAGCAAGTCCAGCATTCTGTCGGGGTGCTGTGCTCCCGGGGTAGGCAGGCACCCCTGGGCGGCATAACTTGGAATGGGTGTGTGTGAGTGTGTTCAGAATACAGCCCCAAATCAGTGTCAAGGCCTAGTCCCACATGAAACCAAACAAACCCTCTAAGAGTGAATTCATTGGAAAAATCCCATGCCTTAAAAATTCCAAGAGGAGCCCATTCCTTGGGCTGTAGGATGAGCGGTGAAGGTCATGATCAAGCCCTTCGGAGGTGAGCTCCTCGGAGCACATAGTTGCAGTGCTGGATCATACCTTAAGCAACAGCAACAAAACCAAACCCAAACACCCACTGTGCCTCGGCCCCTCTGTCTCTCTTAACCAGGTACGTATTCACATGTATGGTTCTCTTCTGGGAGAGGAACAAGGCAGCAAATGATTACAGAGCTGCCCTGAGAACCTGCAGTTGCTTCCAAGCGGCCTGTGTTTCAGAGGTAAGCCCTCTGCAGCCTTGTGTTTGTAGAGCCTCCATCGGCCCTGTATTTATTTAGTCTCTTATTTGAAAATAAGCTTTCCTCTTGCCTTAGAAGAAGCTCATTACGGACAGAATTCACCTTTCTGTTGCCAAAGATGTTTCCTTGAATTGAAAATGTAAAGAATGTTAGATCAGTAGCATGTAGCTGGGAGGCTATCCCTTTGATCCAGTTCGGAATGCATTTGTTAAAAAGCCGCTTTATTGATTTTTTTTTTTTAGCTGCTTTTTGCTGTGTTTGGATCATTTGTACATATGCACATCACAATTTTTGCTACATCAAAGTGCTTAATAAGTTCACTGCACTCAGGAAGTAGCATACAGCACAGAGGGACTTTTCTCTATAAAGACTTCTGCCACTTAACCTCCGGCACGAAAGTTGTTTTTAACGCAATCCTTCTGAATCAAAATATTCAAAAATATTTCATGCAGTCTTTGGTGGGAGAGGCAGCCTGAGCCCACCCTCTGCCCTGCTTCTCAGAAAATGGTGCAACGTAGAAAAAGGGGAATTTCATAGAATGAGGAAAGGCATCTGATGTCCCTTCTGTTGGACAAGAGTCATTTCACTTCAATTAATTATTTAATTGGTTACATTTGTGGATGGCACCAGCTTCCAGGGGAGTGTTGACAATATCTGATGTATGCGGGGGCAGCTATTAATTCAGTAATAAATTGAAATTTATTTAGGTAACTAATGTGATGTTTCTTTATTAGGTCCACTTCTATGATAAGTTGTGAGCACAGTATCACCCTTATTATTATTATTTTTTTTTTTAGTTTTTGTAAAGGGTACATACAAATCAGTGGTAAGTGCTTTTAATTCAAAATAAATATTCCCTGAGGGCAAGCTCGGAGCCAGCTCGGTGAAAAGCGCTACCAGGAAGACAGAGCAGGGTTTGGTCCAGTCTTCTCCTGAGCTAAAAGGAGCTTTACTGCTCAGGAACCTCTCAAGGCCTTCCTCTGAACAGGGGGCGTCCAGGTGTCGGGTTAGGGTGGGGTGGCTCTCACATACCTGTCTGCAAAAGATACCTCGTGCAGGTAGAGGAGTGAACACGTGTTAAAGATTTTATGTAACCTATTGAATAAGGGAGCAGAGAAGATGTTGCGACCAGTTCAGATACTCACCAGGAATATTGAAATCAGTGGGCCAACACAGTCCGAGCTGCCTTTCCCACGGGGATGAGGTGGGAGGGACGGCCGGAGGGGGGGATGTCCATTAGACTCCTACCAGATACAGCAGACTTTGTGTCCGTCAGTTACACACAAACCACAGAATTGTAAAATAGCTCCAAGGTAATGATAGCCCAGAATAATCTCTGCACGTTTTGCAGTTTTTCACTGAAGCACAACTTTTTTTTTTTTTTCCCTGGTACCTCCGACAGGGTGGCTGATACTCAAATCCTTTATTTGGCTTTTAAAACTAGGAAAGCACCTGACTCAGGGTACTAGCTGAAGGTCAAGGAGTAAGAAAAGAGCAGGAAGGTGATAATTGTGGGGAGCGAAAGAAATTCGGCCTAAAATAAGCAACCCATCCACTTAGTATTGAAACATCTTTTGTCTCTGAGATTTTTTATTGCAGTGATAATTGATGTAAAGTCGGCTTTCCCCATTCCTCTCTCCTGTCTCTCCTACTGTCCATGTGGCTGATCCGTGACTCAGTACCTGCCCTCACTTCCACTCTGATCCCTCTCTGTCTCTCTGTGCACCCGACTCTCCATAAACGCAGTCCCTAATTGCGCAGTTGGATAGGCATTTGGGCCCATCTCTGTGCAAGCTGCCTGCAAATAGATTTACCAAATACCCTTGATTCCCAATCGCCGTCCCTCCCTGTCAGCTTAAACCACACAAAGAGAGCTCAGCGGCCAAGGCCTGGCGCCTGCTGGTCAGGAACCCAGCAATCATTGTTCTGTAAATCAGAGCTTCTGACTCCAGGGTCCTCACGCCCCTTCCAGTGGTGTCCTGGGGATGATAACTTTCCTAAGATGCCCATCTTCTTGCTGTTTTCTTCTGTGGCCCGGAATGAAATGTCACCCCAGGCAGCAGAACGTTGACTTCATCTCCAGGATAGGCTTTATGAAAGGCTCCTGGGGAGTCCAGTCATGACTCCCAAAGGCTGAAATGTGGGAGAGGAGATCCAGAAGAGTGTCTGGTGTGAGGAGAGCACCCCAAGTCACTATTCCTAAGCTCACCTCACCTCAAAATTGCTGGCTTTGTTATTGCATACTGGCTAGGTTTTTTTTTTTTCTTTTTATGAAGATATAATTACATATAAAAAAGTCAGTCTTTTTAATGTACAGTTCTGCAAGTGTTGACAGATGCGTCGAGTCATATAATCACTGCCACAATCACACTGGCATCAAGCCCCCCAAATACCCTGGCATCACCTTATAGACAGTACTCATCTCTGCGCCCCCACCCCACCCTGTCCCCTGCAGGTGCCAACTCTGGTGGCCTCTGAGCCTGGTTTCTTTCACTTGAGATTTGTCTATGTTACTACATATAGCCGGGCAGGCTGAACAGTATTCTACATTGTTGAGAAGTATTCCACTGTATGGATATACGGGCTTGTTTATGATCTCACCTGTTGAGGGCCATTTGGGGTTTTTTTAGTTATGGGAGATTATGAACACAGCCATTATAAACATTCATTTATAGGCTTTTATGTGAACATCGGTTGTTATTTCACTTGGGTAAATACCTAGGAGCAGCATTTCTGAGTTGTAGTGTAGGTGAATGTTTAGCTTTGTGAAAAACTGTCAAATTGTTTTCCAGAATGGCTAATTCATTTTGAATTCCTGCCAGCAACATAGGAGAATCCCACTTGCTCCCTTATCCTCAATCCTCACCAGTATGTGATACTGTCAGATTCCCCTCCCTCCTGCCTTCCTCCTTCTCCGGCTTTGCCATGCTAATAGGTGTGAGTATTGTCTCACATGATTTAAATTGCATTTCCTCGATGATGGTGACTAATATATTGGAGCTTCCCCCCCCCCCATTTGCTTATTCACTATTTGTATATTTTCTTTATTGGAGTATCTATTCAAACCTTCTGACTGGGCCTTTTTAAAGTTTTCCCATTCAAATTTTATTGTTCACAAAACAAGAATGCACTGAGTCTAGCAACTATGGATTGGCATATTTACAATGCTTGTGGACGCGATGGGAAAGCATGCTTCTAGAGACAGATTATTTTGTAGATCCTTTAGGAGTAGATGTTAAATAAAGTCGTAATCAACAGAAGCCTTCACTAAAAATAAGTTATGCCAAAGGGACCCGATTTCCTTCCTTTCTGATGAGTTAATTAAGTTGTATATTAAAATAATTTCAGAGATATAACATTGTATTTCAGACTTGTGAACAAAATGGAGAAATGCGGACTGCATAACAATAAGATTAGAGTGAATTGTATTTTGTTGAAATAATATTACCCTAAGACACTGATCTTTTTTTTTTTTTTTGAGTCTGTCCACCTGGAGGGATGTTCTTGGCCCATTGTAACTTACTCATCTGTAATATTCAAATTAAGTCATCCAGAATTAAGTGCTGTGTAGATTATATCTGATGGAGCATAGAGCATACATGCACAGCAAAGCCTTCAGCAGAATGAACCCAGATGTCCAGAATGTGGATTTATGGTCTTGCCCCCAACTGCCCACCCCCAGGCCACCAATGTGAAGGTAAGGGGGGTGCGTGCTCATGGAGAGGAGAGCTTTAAGGTACAGCCCGAGTTCATCTTGATCATACTGGGGCTGCTGCCGACCTGCCACCCTCCTCCCATCCTTCCTGAGACCATGTCTAGTGCAAGTTTTTTTAAGGGCAGAGCACAGACCATGCAGAGTTTATATCTGTGGATTTCATTTTAAAATGCATTTATTCACTCTTCATTTAGATTTTATGAAAAAGGAGCACACGTTCTGAGAGGCATTGAGAAGCCTATTGATTTTACGTGCACTAACTAGCAATTTTCTTCTTATCAAAGATGTTTATTGAAACACGATGCTTTCATTTCTTAAAGCAATGCCATATTTTAATCAGTTCCACACAGCTCTTAATTCAGGAGCCAGAAAGTGAGTAAGGAAAATGTTCTTTCGAAAGCAGACATAACATTTCTATTGCTTTCGCCTCTTTTCTGTAACAAAGGCAGCCATACTGATGACGACCTGAAGGGGTTTCAAGGTGGACAGATGCCTCCCGTCCAAATGCCCTTCTTCTGTCTGGGGATTTGTCTACCATATGAGTTTTGGTGGCGGGAGGAAATAGTAGAAGCTGAGTCAGCAGAGTCTCAGTTTCCAGACGTGCCTGGAGCTACCACTGGAGCCCTGACCCAGCTTCTGCTAAGTCAGTGGTTCCCAGCCAGGGGCAGTTTTGCCCCCAGGAGTCCTGAGGCCATGTCAGCAGACCCCTGATGGTCATGATCAGGAGGGAGTGAGCTAGTGGCATCTGGTGTGGGGAGGACAGGAGTGCTGCTAACATCCTGTGATGCTCAAAATGTCCCCACAACAAAGAATTATGCGGCCCCAAATGTCTACAGTGCTGAGATCGAGAAGCCCTGCGGTACTGGGGAGCCAGTGAAGCCAAGAGGTGGGGGTCTCAGGTCCGTTCTGATGGCAGGTCCCCGGGTATCCTGGGCGGTGATGGGATTGGGGCCCGGGGTCTCCAGGGTCCGGTGCTGGTGTTAGTTGGGACTGGTGGGGGTGTTCAGTGATGCTGGTGGTGGTGTCCACTCCGCACTGGTTCTGTGGCTTTCTTTTGTCTTGACTTCTGTTGGTCCTTCTCCCTCTGTTTCTGGCGTCCTGTGATGTCCCTCAAGTGTAGTGACTCATGGGAGGGACTCAGGACTCGGGCAGTTTGTTATGGTGAAAATAAATCCAGCAGAGTCACTGAAGGGGGAAGAGGCACCAGGAAAAGTCTGGAGGAGACGGGGCACTGGCTTCCAAAGTCCTCCCCGTGTAATTGCTCAGGACCCGCTCATCCCACCCAGCCATGACCTGTGTGACGGATGCGCGGTGTCCCAAGCTGGGGCAGCCCACTTGACTCTCAGAGGCCACGGCTTTTTGGGGGGTGTGGTCACATAGGCACACACAACCAGAGGCAAGTCGGTGACCACCATCAATCACACTGATGATACAGACAAGCCAGGTAAGCTTATGCAGCATGTTTCTGGGCCCCTGGTGTACAAACAGCCTTATTAATGAGCAGCACAAGGAAGATTCCAAGGGCAAAGGCCAAGGTCAGTTATGCAAGCAGGTCCCCTGGAAGATCCGGGAGATGAGCGACACCGGCTTCTGTTTACCACACGTTGCGGTCATCGGTGGCCTCTCAGCCAAGCCCTGGTGTTTAAATCCGACAGGCTGGGTTGCTCGTGCTTACAGCCGACAAGCAGGAGCAGACTTGTGCATGACGTCACTCAAAAAATCACAACCAAGGCCACTTTTGTGCTTTGCATTGATTGTGTGTGTGTGTGTGTGTATGTGTGTGTTATTTCAAACTGATATCTTTATCATTTCCATCAAAAGTGAGCTCTTTGAAGGCTCCACTGGAGACCATACATGGGTCAATGGGGAGGGTGAAATAGGGAATTCCATTTATCTCCCTGTGGCTTTTAACAATTTGTATTTAAAATACTTTTTTTAAAAAAGGTTTTATTTATTCATTAGAGAGAGTGAGAGAGCACAAGTGGGATGAGAGGCAGAGGGAGAAGCAGACTCCCTGGTGAGCAGAGAGCCTGATGCAGGGCTCGATCCTGGGACTCCGGGATCATGACCTGAACTGAAGGCAGACACTTAACCAACTAAGCCACCCAGGCAGCCCTAAAATACTTTTTTTTTCTTTTTTAGAGAGAGGGAGAGAGAGCACAGGCATGGGGAATGGCAGAGGGAGAGAGAGAATCTGTTTTTTAAAGATTTATTTATTTTAGAGAGAGAGTGGGGGGAGGGGCAGAAGGAGAGGGAGAGAGAGAATCTCAAGCAGACTCCCCACTGAGTGGAGCCTGACACAGGGCTCGATCTCAGGACCCTGAGATCACGATCTGAGCCAAAACCAAGAGTCGGACGTTTAACCCACTGAGCCACCCAGGTGCCTCATAGACTAGAGCCAGCAGACCTGCACAGGGGTTGCTCATATCACACTTAGACCTTTGTCGATGTGCAGCGCTGGGCCTTGGGGTGCCTTTAGCTCTTGTGTCTGGGTCTGCCATTGCTGTGGTCTGAGGCATCCTGGTTTTCTTATGTGCTTACTAACTGTGTGTATAGCGCAGATCATAATCTCCGAGGAAAGCAGTATTACCACTCGCAATCTTGAAAGAATTCAGTATGAGATGTTTGGCCATGGCTGTGGTGTATTTGTCTGATTTTCTCCCATACCAGGCTCCTCTCGCTCTTTCTAAGACATTAAAGATGATGAGGAGACTACCCTGAAAATACTTTTCCCCGCTTCTTTTCAGATTACAAAAGTAATTCAGAGTTATTAAAAATATGAAGACACAGGAAAATGTAAAGTTAATCATAAAAATAATTTGTAATTCCATTATTCAGAGAATTGCTACAATTTTGGTGTATAATATTCCTACCTACTTTGAAGGCATATAGATGAGGGATGCTATGTGTGGATATGTATGTATACACACACATATATGCCTAGGCATATGCATCCACATAGTTGTAATTTATATATTATTTATGTCATTTGGTTCCTGTTGATGTCCTTATGTGACATGCTTTTCATTTATCTTATTGACGCTATATCAACATTATATATTCGTCTACCTTGTTGAAGAACGTTACCTGGCCTCATGAGTCTTCCTCCCACGGCTGTGTCACAGTTAGAAGTCCTGGTATTGGGCATATAGCTGTTTGTATGTTTTATGTCACATGTCATGCTGTGATGACAATCTTCCATCAAATCTCCATGCACATATGATATTCTCTCAAGATTATGTTCTTATTGGGGGAATTTCTAAATTAAAGGATATGCACATTTTCCAATTGAAACTTAGGGCCAGTTGTCCTGCATAGAAGTTGTTCCACATTTCATGGAGGGCCCATTTTCTCATCAATTTACCGATTTTAGTGATTAGCACACATGTGTGCAGAAATGGCTTCTCATTATAATTAAAATGTAAAATTATTTTGACTAGTAAGGAACCACCAGAAAACCTTTACATGAACTTCATTGGCTTTTCTTTTAATCAAGATGTTAGCCTGTTTAAATTTACCAAATAATGTGAAGAAGCAAACAAAACAAAATGGTTTCTTGACCCTAAAGGAGCTGTTGATGATCACCCAACTTCCCAGACTTTTGTAACTGGGGCTCAGTTACTCCTCCTGGAAGCCTGGGTCTTGTGGGCACTGAGTGGGCCAGGTGTAGGCCGCGCTTTAGGTAGGGTCTACATGGCCAGCTCCTGGGGCTGGGGTTGGGTTCTGGTTGATGGGGTGTCTCTCAAGTTCTCAATGAGTCTTGGGGTGGGGAGGGGGGCGTCTCAGTCGGTGTGCTTTTCTCCTTGGGCAGGACTGGTTTTCAGGACTCAGACTTTTTCTTCATGTGCAGGAGAAATAATTTGTCCTCCAGATTTTGATTATGTCACACTTATTCCTTTTCTAATTATCCCTTATTTGTTCAATATAAGATAATAAATTCTGACAAACAATCAGTGAATGGGCACCAAGTGATGTGCTTCATTTTAATTGGCTTGCTTTTTTTTTTCTTCTCTGCTAAATTATAGCCCATCAGCATGAGGTTCCCTGTGGTGAACAGCTAATAATATGCCCAGGTGCAGCCAATTTTACTTCCTAAATAAGAAATAATAGCTACGGATCCCCCAAATGTGAAGTGGAAAAGTGGGCCGTAATATCTCTTCGCAGCGGTGTGCATGCTAGGGCAAGTTTTACATCCCAATCTCTATTCTAACAATTTCCCTTTAAAAATGTGATTGTAATTAATTTGCAATACACTGATGAATTAAAAACTGTGGCCTTTATTGATGCACAGAAGGCTTTCTTAGAGACATCCGAGAAATCTCTTATTTACATGAGCCCTAGATTTCACAATAAAAACAGCTTCTTTAAGAATTGAGAATATAAAACTACTGTACATAAATACAAATGAAAATTTCCCTGTTAAATGACCCAATTAAACAAAATTCTACTACATTTATTTTCCAAAATGGCGCTAAGAGATGGTGTTGCATTGGGGCACCAACCCCAGGCAGACTTAACCAATGGGATGCCAGTTGCTGGGGACTCTTTCCTCTTGCCATTTGACCACTAGTAATACTTGTTCCTACTTAGAGACATTGTAATGGTTTTTACTTAGCTACAATGGGGTGAAGGTAGATGTTTTCAATTTTTTCTAGATTAATTTTATTTCCTAAGCCACCTGACCATGGAAGTACAGTTTCCAATAAATCCAATCATCTTCTTTCCAAGGATGGATCACAGGCATTTTATCTACTGTGACATCTAAGTTATTTTCATGGCCATGGGGCCACAGACACTCTTGAGACCCACCCCCACCCCCCCAAAAAAAACATAAGGGAAAGGTGGCAAAGGAAAGAAAATTAAAGACCCTCATCTTAGTTCTCCAATGCTGTAAATAAAATTACAGATGAGGGGTGCCTGGGTGGCTCAGTTGGTTAAGTGCCTGACTCTTGATTTCAGCTTAGGTCATGATCTCAGGGTCCTGGGATTGAGCCCAGCATTGGGCTCTGTGCTCAGTGGGGAGTCTGGTTAAGACTCTCTCTCCCACTCCCCCTCCTCCCCTCTCTAAAATAAATAAATAAATCTTTAGGGAAAAAAATTACGGGTGAGAAAGCTAAAATGAAGACAATAACCTGTGTTGCTGACCTCTTCCCTCCTTGTCTACAGCAAAGTTCTGGCTCAGTGACTATTTTCCACATGTCCTTGTTCCCTTGTAGGCCACCTCCACACTGCAGGCAAAGGGATTATCAGAAACCATTTGAAGTATCCATTGCTGTGAAACCAACATTTCGAAACTTGGTGGCTTAAAATAACTACCCATTTACTTTGTTTATGCGCAGGAGATTTTGGGTAGGCCTCAGTAGAACAGCTCACCTCTCCTCCAGATGTGTGGACCTCAGCTGTGATGGCATGAATGAACAATAGGATGGAAATCCACTCTCTCCTTGGGGCAAGGCTGATTTGGAAACTAGCAGAGACTTTTATCATGCACAGGATGACCTCTTTCTCTTTAGCTCATCGCCTTGGGTCCTCTCCCCATGGTATGGCTCTTGACTTGGCTCTCTTGCAGTAGTTAGAATTCTTAATGTGGTGGTTCAGGGCTCCCAGAGAGAGTAAGCCCAGTGACTAGGCTGAAGCTACAAGGCTTACAAGGCTTCTTATAACCTGGCCTTGGAAATCCCACAACTTGACATCCACCAAATTCTCATGGTTAAGCAGATCATTAAGGTCAACCTGGATTCAAAGAGAGGAATTAGACTCCAACTCTCAGTGGGAGGTGCAGCAAAGAATTTATATCTATCTTTAATTCCTCACAAAAATACGATGGATCTTTCCAGTCTAGCTTAAAACCCTCCAAGGCTTCCCAATGCTTTTCAGATAAAATCCAGTACTGGTTTGGAGCACCCTGTATGTTTCTGTCGATCAGGCTCATCTAACCACGGCTCTCCCAGGCTCTGCTGTCTCTATTTTAATACATCAACTTTCTGGAATTTCCTTGAACTACAGTGGTTTTTCCCACCTCATGTTCTTCTCATTGTACATTGTCTGGCTAAAGCCAAAGTATCTTCCAGTATCCATTTAAATGTCACTTGGTTGAGGAACCCTTCATTGACCCCTGGCCTCTGTCATGTCCTTTCCTAGTACTCAGTGTTAAATGTTAATCATGTAATCTGGTACTTGCATACCTCACTGGAATGAAATCCTCATTAGGCTGGGGGTTTTTTAAAACATTTCTGTACTATTTCTATAGCACCTAGCCCAGTGTCTTGCACACAGTAGGTATCTAATAAATATTTATTAAGTGAGTCAACATCATATGAGCCTAAATCCAGAAACAGTGCTTACCTATACATCCCACATTACACCAATTCCATGAGATAATTGCCTCCTAAGATACTGTGGACTTGCACCATCCAGTGGGGTGGCCATGGGTGCATGTGATGTTGCGCTGGACCCTGGACATGGGGCTGGTCTGAACTGAGAGTGCCCAAAGAGTGAACTACATAGCACAGCCCCCAACAAAAAATAACGTAAATGTTCTCATTAATAATACTTTATACAGAATACATGTTGAAATGATAATAGTTTTGATATCCTGGGTTAATGAAGTATATTATTAAAATTAATTCCACCTGCTTTTTACATGTTTAGGGTGACTTTTTTTTTTTAAAAGATTTTATTTATTTGACAGAGAGAGACGCAGTGAGAGAGGGAACACAAGCAGGGGAAGTGGGAGAGGGAGAAGCAGGCTTCCCGCTGAGCAGGGAGCCCAATGTGGGGCTCGATCCCAGGACCCTGGGATCATGACCTGAGCCGAAGGTACACACTTAATGACTGAGCCACCCGGGCACCCCTAGGGTGACTTTCTTAAAATCTAAAATCACATGCATGGCTCTCATTTGGGGATCATGTTATATTTCCATTGAACAATGCTGCCCTAGACAGAGGGTTCTGTGGTGAAATATGCTTGAAGAAATGCTACAAAGTCTTCCCTTTTAGAAGGTTTATAATGTATTAAAGGTGCTGAGAAGTCCTGCAGGGAGACACCTGTTTACTTTAAGCCAATGATTTTGGAACTGATTTGACTATGCATGGGATCCGTTCTTTTTAGCACCTGTATATTCATCTTCCATGAAACACACTTTGGGAAACGTGGTTAGGCAACTGTCACCAGAATGCCTGACCCTGCAGTCATGGATGTGGTTCACATAATACTGAATCTCATCGCAAAAATTAGAAGCAGAGCCTACTGAGTGCCTCCTCAATTGGTGGTAGGAGGTGGAGTGGGGGACATTCAAGAGAAAGCCAGATTTAGGGACTCTCCCAGAATTGTACAACTCCTTTTATAAAGTCACATAAAACATGCATGTTCCCCTGGGTGCTGGAAGTCATGTCTACTTGGATGGCCAGAGCCTTACCAGCCCCAGAGTTTTGAACAGCCCACACTGGGCTCTTGGCAGAGGTCTGGGTCATTTTTTGGTTTACTTTATTTATCTAGTTTGTTTTAATTTGCTGAAGTAGCAAACCCAAGGTGTAGCATACAGCTTCCAATATATAATGTATATGGAGAGGTAAATGTAGACAACGTCACGGTCAGAATGCCATATTGTCCTCCAGTTTCCTCGAACCGGCTGCCAGAAATGTGGGCATTTTATTCTACCATCAATGATGGATATTTTCTCACTGGGCATTCCACATTTTGTTCTTGATGGGAGAGACAAAAGATGTAAATATGCCATTTCTTGACACAGAATCCTCAAGATTGCCATTTGGACTGGGTCCTGTGCCTCATTTTTGTTTTAAAGGTGTTTAGGCCTCATGAAATTGTGTTCTGCAGCTCTCTGAACCTGGGAAATCATCCATCTCCCCATAAGGAAGAATTGTAGCATCTTATAAATTAATCCCCGGAGCACTGTGACACCCTTTGATGGACTGTTACTAGAATTATCTTGATGTAAGAGCACAGAGTGATAAGAATTCCAACCAGAGCTTGAGAAAATCTTGATAGTCACACCACTTTCTGCCCATCCTGGGACTAGCATTCCCCAGGAAGGGCAGCCTGCCCTTTGCCGGAGCCAATCCTGGCCTCCCTTGCCTACCTAATTTCAATAAAGTGTCTCCATTTTAGAGCTCTCCTCTTCAATCAGCATCTCCAATGTCATTTTCATCCCCTTCCCCAAGATTTTTCTTTTTCATTTTTCTTTTTCTCATGGAGGTTCGGCTCTCTTCCCCACTGTGTGATTAGAAGGAGCATTGTACTGTGTAATTCTACATGGAGCAGAGAGGCAAAGCATTTCCTATAAGCATAAATCTTTATTGCCATCCTTCCTATAAATCATAAATAACCTTAGCCTAAGTTTCATCCCACGTAAGAAGGAGGAAAGTCAGGCAGAACATAATAAAAAGGTATTAATTGATAAATAACCAGGTGTTCTATCTCGCTTCAGTATAAATTTTATGACAACAGTTTTGTGTAATTACTTCTGGCATTGAAAATTCCATATGATGTGCATATTTTAACTCATTCTAGACCCAACTGGAAAGAAAACACTGATTCGGAAATCCAAAGCAATTCATCATATTCAAAATGTTTTTCACAGAAAGAACATGAGAATTTCACTGGGTACGGAACCAGTGGTAGCTTCTAGAACTAGTAACCTCCATTTAAAGAAGGAGGGAAGAAAAGGTGGCCTGGCACTCTCATAACCAAAATGGCTGCATCATTTAAGAAAATCACAAATTTAAATTCTTCATATATGAAGTTGTTATTTAAATTTGCCAACAAATAAAATAAATCAGTATTTCCCAAATTATGTTCCATTAAACCCTTCTTTGGGAGAATTTATGATTTGTGCATTTACTACAGGCTTTGGTAATCAACAGATTTGAAAAATACTTCATAGCAGAGATCTCCTGTTGAGAGTGCAATGCATCAAGCATAGTAAAAGTGCTGAGATTTTATAGTAAAAATACCTGTTTTACTTTATCTAACCTGCATTTTCCACAACCTGTTTGGGCACAAAGCAATTTATTTTGAGCCACATTTCTTATTTTTCCTTAGAATACCAATTTGAGAAATGCTAAAATATATAGTGATGGTGTGTGTGTGTGTGTGTGTGTGTGTGTGTGTGTGTGTGTGAGAGAGAGAGATGGGCTGGTGTCTTTTTTGTTACTCAGCTCAGTAGAACCAGCTATTTCTCTGTAATTTTATTGAATGCATTGGATTGCAATATTTTGTTGTCCTTTCCAGCCTAAAATATGTTTTAAAATATCCAGTCCTTATATCTAACTCCATTGAAAAGTACTTCTATGGCAGTCCAAAATTATAGCAATGAAACATAATGTGACATCAGCACATTTTTAAGATAATTTTTTTTCTGCTGTTGATATGGAAATCTTTCTATCGAGTTCATTATGATTGTTTCTATGTCATAATCAGTCTCTCTCTACCAGTTGTAGTGCCTTTTAGAATTGATAATTCTCTCTTTTGAAAAACTCCCAGTTGAAGGCTGTAGCTAGAGGGCAACAAGGAATACAAACCTGGGCAACTCTGTAAGTCCCCAGGGTGAAAGCTCTACTTTCCTGCCTGGCCCTCCACCCTCCACCATCAGCCTCCATGAAGTCATCTTGGCCTTACCCCTTTGGGCCAACTTCCTAGTCCATCTGGGATAACACACAGTGGGTGGGGACATTCTAAATATTCTCTTGCTCTCGTTTTGCCCTTGAAATCCCTAGAAAGATCAAAGTTTTTTTAAGAGCAATTCAGAATTAAGCAGGACTGTGTTGCACAGGAAAGTAAGATATGAATAACTTAAAACACATTTTTTGAATAAGATGATCTTTGCAGACTTCCTGTAACTGATTGGAATCATTTATCTTGCTGTGATTTCACAGCACAAACATAATTGTGATTATTGTTCTTCGCTGATTTAAGTGAAATATAATTGTCCTCTGAAAAAAAATGAAGAAAATTATGAAGTTGGTTAATTTAAAAAGCTACCTAGGAATGTGCATGGGGATTACTGATATTATGAGTGGAAGAAAGTGACACAGTGCCAGACCGAGCACAGAGCCGGGGACATTAGTCCTGTGGAGGCTAAAGGTGCATTTGATGGGAGATATGAACAGACCCAGAGAATGGTCTGTTCTGCAGCTACAGCACACATCACACCCAGCCATCTCAAGGCTGTGTGACCTTGGGAAAGTTCTTAACTCTTCACTTGGAGTTTTTCTAGATGGGAGGACGAATTCAGCCCAGAGCCAAGTTCAGCCAGCTGGAATATTTGTGTTTGGTGTACACACCGTTGGCCTGTATGATCCTGGAAGGTTTATTTTGAATAACTGGCAACATTTAAAATGGTAAGGTTACTATAAAATCTAGATTCCCATCTCCTCTTGAAAAACTAATGCTGGCATTGCAGACTCCTATTTCTATGGGTCAGCAGCTGGCTGGGGTGCAGTGCCCTGCTCTCCGGTTCATCAATGTCCCACCACCCCGGGGTCCTTGGCACTGAGACAAACTGCCAGTCAGCAATTATATTCATGATGTGTGCTATTTGTTTATAGTAATTCAGAATTATTAAATGATTGGTGGTACCCACATTTCCATCCAAAATAAAATACTTGTTTTCAAGAAAAATGAGATATGCCCTATTATTTCATGGAAGTAAAAAGTATGTATTTAATATAAAGGCAAAGTATATTTTATTTTTTATTGATAACCCATCTAACTTTGCTCGGGTTTGCTGCCATCTTGGCCCCGGATGGCACTTCAGTTTGTGGCCTTTAGTTTAGAGCAGGGGTTGGTAAAGTGTGGCCCACAGGCCACATTCATCTGCTCTTGTAAACGAAGTTTTATTGGGACATGACTTACCTATTCATTTGCATATTGTCTATGATTGCTTTCACATTCCAGCTACAGACTTGAGTAGCCACAATAAAGGCTATATATTTCACAAAACCAAAAACATTTATTATTTGACCCTTTCTAGAAAAAGCTGGATGACTTTTTTTTTTAAGCTTTAGCTCTGACATGTATAGAACTTGGAAGTCATCACTCAACTTCTTACAACAAGAAAAATGCTGAACAAACTGAACATTGATGGCTTTTCTTAGATCCATCAGAGAATTGAAGTCACAGGGCAAACAGGCACTCTGAAATCTGGAGAGATAGGCCAAAACAGAGAATGACAGCTAAGGTCAGTTTACTGGGAGCACAATGGGCTGGAACATTTAAGTGGAGAGTTTGGCAGCTAAGTGTAGATGGTTAAAGAGGTAACATTGCCTGGATGCTCCCACATACTTTCCCTGGTTTTACCTCCAGGAGCCTCATCAAGTTCTCACACGAAGATCAGAGAAAAACCCCTTTTTGTTTTGAGCATGGGAAGTGGAAAAACAACGTTTGAAATAAGCCCAGTGCATTCTCTATAACAAACCCGTCTTCTGGGGGAAATTATTTTGCCAGAGTCTTATCAAACCTAGGGAAGAGCACTTAGCCATGGCAGCTCCCTCGAGCTTTCTTCTTATCTCACACAAAGGGAGAAAAAAAGAAACAAACAAAAAACATCTGGAAGTTACAACCCAGGGACTCAGGGTTACTAAAAACTAAGATTTAATCCCAAGATTATAGAAAGCTTACCCTTCTCAGTTCCTTTCCACCACATCAACAGGGCTCCAAAATAATAGCAGTGTATTCCAACTGAGAGAGCCATAAGGCACAGATTCCAAGGAGTTCCTACAGAAACACAGAGGACAAAAAAGAAAAATAAAGTAAAATAAGAAAACTAGAGGAAGCTGAAGTCTCTGGCCCCCATAGCTACAACAGCATTAAATATAGCCCAGATGCTGCCCAGATTCACATAAAATGTCACACTAAAAATCTAATTATCCCAGTTCCTATGACTCGATATATCATGTCTGTCTTTCAGTAAAAATTTACGGGGAATGAAATACAAATAAATACACATATGAAGAGACAAAGCAAGCCTCAGAACCAGACTCAGGTATGACACAGATGTTAGAATTATTAGACTTGGAATGTAAAATAACTTTGATTAATATGCTAAGGGATCTAATGGAAAAGGTAGGCAACAGGCAAGAACAGATGGGTAAGATAAGCAGAAAGATGAAGACTCTAAGGAAGAATCAAAAGAAATGCTAAAATAATATATGTTAAGAAAGAAAAAAAGAAGAAGAAGAATGTAGCAGGAGGGGAAGAATGAAGGGGGAGAAATCGGAGGGGGAGAATAACCATGAGAGACGATGGACTCTGAAAAACAAACTGAGGGTTCTAGAGGGGAGGGGGGTGGGAGGATGGGTTAGCCTGGTGATGGGTATTGAGGAGGGCACGTTCTGCATGGAGCACTGGGTGTTATGCACAAACAATGAATCATGGAACACTATATCTAAAACTAATGATGTAATGTATGGGGATTAACATAACAATAAAAAAATTAAAAAAAAAATAAAAAATAAAAAAAGAAATGCTAAAATAGAAGACAGTGTAATAGAAATGAAGGATGCCTTTGATGGGCTCTTTGCTAGACTAGGCACAACCAAGAAAGAACAGTGAGTCTGAAGATATGTCAATAGAAACATCTCAAACTGAAATGCAAAGAGAAAAAAAACAAAAAGGAGCAGAATGTCTAAGAACTGTGGGAAAATTACAAAAGATGTAACGTATGCACAATGTGAATGCCAGAGGAGAAGAAAGAAAAAGGTGCAGAAGAAACATCTCAAGAAATGATAGCTGAGAATTGTCCAAAATTGAGACACCAAATCACAGATCCAAGAAGCTCAGAGAACACCAAGCAGGATAAATATCCCTAAATTCTGCTCCTAAGCATATCATATTATCATAGCCAAACAGCAGAAACCAAAGGAAAAGAGAAAATATTAAAAGTCCACAGGGGGCGGGAGGGACCTTACCTATACAGGAACTAGGATAAGAATTATATTGGACTTCTTGC
Source organism: Halichoerus grypus (assembly GCF_964656455.1). NCBI lineage: Eukaryota > Metazoa > Chordata > Mammalia > Carnivora > Phocidae > Halichoerus > Halichoerus grypus. The sequence continues at coordinate 5,194,644 of NC_135712.1, forward strand.
TACAAACAGCACAAGCAAGAAAGAGGAGTGAAATATGTAATGGGTGGAAAGAAAATACAAAAGCTATGAACATAGAATTCTATATACAATATAATTCTCCAAAAGTGAAAGAGAAATATTTTCTCAAACAAAAACTGAGGGAATTTGTCAACAATAGACCTGCCTTGTAAGAAATGTTAAAAGATATTCTTCAGAGAGAAGGAAAATAGCAAAGTCAGAAACTCAGATCCACATACAGAAAGGAGGCACATCACAGAAGGAATTAATGATAGCAGAATAAAATTTGCAAGGAAAAATAGACAAATCCACTATTCTAGAGACAGTAACACCTATCAGTAATTGACAGAACCAGCAGATAGAAATTGAGTAAGGATATAGTTGACCTGAACGCTTCCGTCAAACAAGTGAATCTAATTGACATTTATAGAACACTTTATTAACAGCAGAATACCCATTCTTTTCAAATGGGATATTCACCCAGATTACATTCTGGGCCATAAAACATACTTCAACAAATTTAAAATCATAGAATCACACAAAACATGGTTTCACACTACAAGAGAATTAAACTACAGTGGAGGGTGGTGGGAGGGATGGGGTGGCTGGGTGATGGACATTGGGGAGGGTATGTGCTATGGTGAGCACTGTGAATTGTGTAAGACTGATGAATCATAGACCTGTACCCCTGAAACAAATAATACAGTATGTTAATAAAAAAATAAACTACAGTGGAATTAAATTTAATTCAATAACAAAAACATAGTTAGAAAATCTCTAAATATTTGGAGAATCAAAGCACTTCTAAATAACACACGAATCAAAGAAAAAGTCTCAAGGGAAATTTAAAAACATTTTGAACTAAATGAAAATGAAAATACAACTTATAAAAATTTGTAGGATGCAGTGAGAGCATTGCTTTCACAGAAACTTACAGCATTTAATGTGTATATTAGAAAAGAGGAAATATCTGAAATCAATCATATAAGCCTCCATCTTTGGAAACTGGAAAAGGAAGTACAATATAAGGCTAAAGCAAACACAAGAAAAATAATAATAAAAATAATAAAAATAATCAATTAAATTGAAAGTGGGAAGCCAATAACAAAAATCAACAGTACGAAAATCTAGTTATTTGAAAAGATCAATAAAACTGGTAAACTTCCAGCTAGGTTACCAAAAAAAAAAAAAAAAGAGAGAGAGAGAGAGAGAAGATGCAAATAACTAATATCAGAAATGAAAGAGCGGTCATACTAATGATTCCACGAACCTTAAAATGATAATAAAGGAGTATTATGAAAGACCCATGCCCACAAATTTGATAACTTAAATGAAAAAAAGAAAAAAAGTCCCTAATTTCCTGGAGGACGCAAACTACCAAAATTCATGCAAGGAGAAATAGATCATCTTTTTTTTTTTTTTTTTAGTCCCCAGTGATGCAAGATTTGATATTTGCAAATCAATCAACATGATTCATCATATTAATAAGAGAAAGGATAAAAACCATAATATCCTCTCAATAGATGCAGAAAAAGCATTTGACAAATTACAATAGCCATTCATGATAAAAATTTTCAACAAAGTAGATCTAGAGGAAAAATAGCTCAAAATAATATGTCCTGTAATTTTTTTGTTGAAATGTGGACATATGTACTGGATAAAAGGAACTGTGGTAAATAAGCCTTCGGTAAAATAGTGGTAAAGTGTGTGTGGCGGGGAAGTGTTCTAGAGTCCTATGATTAGGTCTCAATCTTTTGTTCAACCTACACTTCTTTTTTTGTGTGTGTGGTTCTTTTTTTTTATTTTATTATGTTAATCACCATACATTACATCATTAGTTTTTAATGTAGTGTTCCATGATTCATTGTTTGCATATAACACCCAGTGCTCCATTCAATATGTGCCTGCTTTAATACCCATCACCAGGCTAACACATCCCCCCACCCCCTACCCCCTAGAACCCTCAGTTTGTTTCTCAGAGTCCATAGTCTCTCATGGTTCATCTCCCCCTCCGATTCCCCCCCTTCATTTTTCCCTTCCTAGTATCTTCTTGTTTTTTTTTTAACATATAATGTATTATTTGTTTCAGAGGTATAGGTCTGTGTTTCAACAGTCTTACACAATTCACAGCACTCACCATAGCACATACCCTCCCCAGTATCTATCACCCAGCCACCCCCTCCCTCCCACCCCCCACCCCTCCAGCAACCCTCAGTTTGTTTCCTGGGATTAAGAATTCCTCCTATCAGTGAGATCATATGATACATGTCTTTCTCTGATTGACTTATTTCACTCAGCATAATACCCTCCAGTTCCATTCACGTTGTTGCAAATGGCAAGATTTCATTCTTTTTGATGGCTGCATAATATTCCATTGTGTATATATATATATATATATATATATATATATATATATATATACCACATCTTCTTTATCCATTCATCTGTCGATGGACATCTTGGCTCTTTCCACAGTTTGGCTATTGTGGACATTGCTGCTATAAACATCGGGGTGCACGTACCCCTTCAGATCCCTATATTTGTATCTTTGGGGTAAATACCCAGTAGTGCAATTGCTGGGTCACATGGTAGCTCTATTTTCAACTTTTTGAGGAACCTCCATACTGTTTTCCAGAGTGGCTGCACCAGCTTGTATTCCCACCAACAGTATAGGAGGGTTCCCCTTTCTCTGCATCCCTACCAACATCTGTCATTTCCTGACATGTTAATTTTAGCCATTCTGACTAGTGTGAGGTGGTATCTCATTGAGGTTTTGATTTGGATTTCCCTGATGCCAAGCGATGTTGAGCACTTTTTCATGTGTCTGTTGGCCATTTGGATGTCTTCCTTGGAAAAATGTCTGTTCATGTCTTCTTCCCATTTCTTGATTGGATCATTTGTTCTTTGGGTGTTGAGTTTAAGAAGTTCTTTATAGATTTTGGATACTAGCCCTTTATCTGATATGTCATTTGCAAATATCTTCTCCCATTCTGTCGGTTGTCTTTTGGTTTTGTTGACTGTTTCTTTTGCTGTGCAAAAGCTTTTTATTGTGATTAAGTCCCAATAGTTCATTTTTGCCCTTGCTTCCCTTGCCTTTGGCGATGTTTCTAGGAAGAAGTTGCTGTGGCTGAGGTCGAAGAGGTTGCTGCCTGTGTTCTCCTTTAGGACTTTGATGGACTCCTGTCCCACATTTAGGTCGTTCAACCATTTTGAGTCTATTTTTGTGTGTGGTGTAAGGAAATGGTCCAGTTTCATTCTTCTGCATGTGGCTGTCCAATTTTCCCAACACTAGTACTATGTTGAATAGCAGTGGTGATAGTGGACATCCCTGCTGCGTTCCTAAACTTAGGGGGAAAGCTCTCAGTTTTTCCCCATTGAGAATGATATTTGCTGTGGGTTTTTCATAGATGGCTTTTATGATATTGAGGTATGTCCCCTCTATCCCTATACTCTGAAGAGTTTTGATCAAGAAAGGATGCTGTACTTTGTCAAATGCTTTTTCTGCATCTATTGAGAGGATCGTATGGCTCTTGTTCTTTCTTTTATGAATGTATTGTATCACATTGATTGATTTGCAGATGTTGAACCAACCTTGCAGCCCAGGGATAAATCCGACTTGGTCGTGGTGAATAATCCTTTTAATGTACTGTTGGATCCTATTGGCTAGTATTTTGGTGAGAATTTTTGCCTCCATGTTCATCAGGGATATTGGTCTGTAATTCTCCTTTTTGATGGGGTCTTTGGTTTTGGGATCAAGGTAATGGTGGCCTCATAAAACGAGTTTGGAAGTTTTCCTTCCATTTCTATTTTGTGGAACAGTTTCAGAAGAATAGGTAGTAATTCTTCTTTAAATGTTTGGTAGAGTTCCCCTGGGAAGCCATCTGGCCCTGGGCTTTTGTTTGTTGGGAGATTTTTGATGACTGCTTCAATTTCCTTAGTGGTTATAGGTCTGTTCAGGTTTTCTATTTCTTCCTGGTTCAGTTTTGATAGTTGATACATCTCTAGGAATGCATCCATTTCTTCCAGATTATCTAATTTTCTGGCATATAGTTGCTCATACTATGTTCTTATAATTGTTTGTATTTCTTTGGTGTTGGTTGTGATTTCTCCTCTTTCATTCATAATTTTATTTACTTGGTCGTTTCTCTCTTCTTTGTGATAAGTCTGGCCAGGGGTTTATCAATCTTATTAATTCTTTCAAAGAACCAGCTCCTAGTTTCATTTTCTGTTCTACTGTTCTTTTGGTTTCCATTTCATTGATTTCTGCTCTGATCTTTATTATTTCTCTTCTCCTGCTGGGTTTAGGCTTTATTTGCTGTTCTTTCTCCAGCTCCTTTAGGTGTAGGGTTAGGTTGTGTATTTGAGACCTTTCTTGTTTCTTGAGAAAGGCTTGTATTGCTATATACTTTCCTCTTAGGACTGCCTTTGCTGCATCCCAAAGATTTTGAACAGTTGTGTTTTCATTTTCATTTGTTTCCATGAATTTTTTAAAATTCTTCTTTAATTACCTGGTTGACCCATTCATTCTTTAGTAGGATGCTCTTTAGCCTCCATGTATTTGAGGTCTTTCTGACTTTCCTCTTGTGATTGAGTTCTAGTTTCAAAGCATTGTGGTCTGAAAATAGGCAGGGAATGATCCCAATCTTTTGGTACCGGTTGAGACCTGATTTGTGACCTAGGATGTGATCCATTCTGGAGAATGTTCCATGGGCACTAGAGAAGAATGTATATTCTGTTGCTTTGGGATGGAATGTTCTGAATATATCTGTGAAGTCCATTTGGTTCAGTGTGTCATTTAAAGTCTTTATTTCCTTGTTGATCTTTGCTTAGATGATCTGTCCATTTCAGTGAGGGGGGTGTCAAAGTCCCCTACTATTATTGTATTGTTGTCGATGTGTTTCTTTGATTTTGTTATTAATTGGCTTATATAATTGGCTGCTCCCATGTTAGGGGCATAGATATTTACAACTGTTAGATCTTCTTGTTGGATAGACCCTTTAAGTAGGATATAGTGTCCTTCCTCATCTCTTATTATAGTCTTTGGCTTAAAATCTAATTTGTCTGATATAAGGATTGCCACCCCAGCATTCTTTTGGTGTCCATTAGCATGGTAAATGGTTTTCCACCCCCTCACTTTCAATCTGGGGGTGTCCTTGGGTCTAAAATGAGTCTCTTGCAGACAGCATACTGATGGGTCTTGTTTTTTTATCCAATCTGATAGCCTGTGTCTTTTGATTGGGGCATTTAGCCCATTTACATTCAGGGTAACTATTGAGAGATAGGAATTCAGTGCCATTGTATTGCCTGTAGGGTTCCTGTTATTGTATATTGTCTGTGTTCCTTTCCGGTCTATGTTACTTTTAGGCTCTCTGTTTTCTTAGAGGACCCCTTTCAATATTTCTTGTAGGGCTGGTTTCATGTTTGCAAATTCTTTTAGTTTTTGTTTGTCCTGGAAGCTTTTTATCTCTCTTTCTATGTTCAAGGACAGCCTAGCTGGATATAGTATTCTTGGCTGCCTATTTTTCTCATTTAGTGTTCTGAATATATCCTGCCAGTCCTTTCTGGCCTGCCAGGTCTCTGTGGATAGGTCTGCTGCCAATCTAATGTTTCTACCATTGTAGGTTACAGATCTCTTGTCCCGAGCTGCTTTCAGGATTTTCTCTTTGTCTCTGAGACTTGTAAGTTTTACTATTAGATGTAGGGGTGTTGACCTATTTTTATTGATTTTGAGGGGGGGTTTTCTGTGCCTCTTGGATTTTGATGCCTGTTTCCTTCCCCAAATTAGGGAAATTCTCCGCTATAATTTGCTCCAATATACCTTCTGCCCCCCTCTCTCTTTCTTTTTCTTCTGGGATCCCAATTATTCTAATATTGTTTTGTCTTATGGTATCACTTATCTCTCGAATTCTGCCCTCATGATCCAGTAGTTGTTTATCTCTCTTTTTCTCAGCTTCTTTATTCTCCATCATTTGGTCTTCTATATTGCTAGTTCTCTCTTCTGCCTCATTTATCCTAGCAGTTAGAGCCTCCATTTTTGATTGTACCTCATTAATAGAGTTTTTAATTTCAACTTGGTTAGATTTTAGTTCTTTTATTTCTCCAGAAAGTGATTCTCTAGTATCTTCTATGCTTTTTTCAAGCCTGGATAGTATCTTTAAAATCGTCATTCTGAACTCTAGTTCTGTCATCTTACTGATGTCCATATTGATTAGGTCCCTGGCAGTCACTACTCCCTCTTGTGTTTTTTGAGGTGATTTTTTCCACCTTGTCATTTTGTCCAGAGGAGAATAGATGAATGGGAGAACAAAATGCTAACAGGGTAACAACGACTCCAGAAAAATATACACTAAACAAATCAGAAAAGACCCAAAACCAGGGGAGAAGAAAGGGAAAGAGAAAAGAGAAAAAAATAGAAAAAGAAAAAGATAAAAAAAAAGATCAAATATGATCAGGCTGGTGCATAGATCAGTGCCACACACTAGATTTTGGTCGTATTTTGGTCTGTTAGAAGAAAGTGCCTCCCAAAATTTTAAAGAAAGAAAAGCTTATATACGTACAAAGATAAAGGTAAATGCAATGAGGGGATGGAATATGACTGTAAAAATGAAAATTATAAAAGATTTTATAAAAGCAATTGATAAAAAGTTGGTTGAAAACAGAAAAAAGAGAAATTAAAAAAAAAAGGGAGAGAATGTGATCAGGCAGGAGATTAGAACAAAGCCATACACTAGAGATTTAGGGTATATTTTGGTTTGTTAGAAGAAACTGTATCCCAAAATTTTAAAGAGAATTTAATTATTAATAAAATTCTTAATAAAAGAAAATTTAATATAAACAACTTATATATAAACCAAAAATTAGGTTAACTAATATGAAGGGATAGAATATGACTCTAAAAATGAAAAATAAAAAAGGTTTTAAAAAGGGATTGATAAGATGTTGGTTGAAAAAGGAAAAAAGAAAAATTCAATAAATGAAAAAAAGGAAATTAAAAAAATTAACTTTGAAAGACTAATGAATCATGGGGAAAAAAGCAATGAATTCTATGTGCCGTATTCCCCTAGCACTGGAGTTCTGCCATTCTCATTGATCCGTAAACTTGGTCTTGGCTGGCTGTTCTTGCTGATCTTCTGGGGGAGGGGCTGGTTGCCATGGTTCCCAAATGTCTTTGCCGGAGGCGGAATTACCCTGCCCTTGCCGGGTCCGGGCTTAGTAATCTGCTCGGGTTTGTTCTCGGGGGCTTTTGTTCCCTGCAAGCTTTCCCTACAGCTTTGGAGGACGAGAGCGAAAATGGCGGCCTTCCAATCTCTGCCCCGGAGGAGCCGAGAACTCGGGGCCCCACTCCTCAGTGCACCCCCAGAGAAAAGCAGTCAGTCACTCCCGTCTCTCTGGTCTCCGGCCACACTCCGTGCTCACCCAGCCTGTGACTGAGCATTTCTATCTCTGGCACCCGACCCCATGTGGATTCTCCAAACCCAACAAATTCCTGTGGTGTGCTCCTGTGCCTCTCCTCCCGGGGCAGAAAGGGGAGTCTCCTTGGATCTGCCACTTGTTGTGTCCCTGATGGAAGAGCAGTGGCCCAACTGTGCTGCGGATCACAGTTTATGACAACCCTGAGCTGAGAGCCCACTCCTTGGCTCCGTCTTTGCAGCTGGCTTCCCTGCTCTGATACTTGGGAGCTCTGCCGCACTCAGGCACCCCCGGTCTTTCTGTGACCCTGAGGGTCCCGAGACCACACTGACCCAGCGAGGGTTCCACCCCCCACACCCCCCGCTTAGCCACTGGAGCTATGTCCCTCAGTGGAGCAGACTTCTGAAAGTTCCGATTTTGTGCTCCATGGCTCTATCACTTGCCGGTAGCTGCCTGACAGAGGCTCCCTCCCCCGGCCATCTATCTTCCCGAATATCACCTTGGAGTCACTTCTCCGCACATCCTACCTTCCAGAAAGTGGTCGCTTTTCTGTTTAGAGAGTTGCTGCTATTCTTTTCTTCAGTCTCCTGTTGAGTTCGTAGGTGTTCAGAATGGTTGATCCCTATCTAGCTGAATTCCTGGGACCAGACGAAATTTAGGTCTCCTACTCCTGCACCACCTTTCTCCTTCCCAGAAATAGATCATCTTAATGTGGTTATATATATTAAAGAAATTGAATCAGTAATAACAGCCTTCCAAAAAAGACGACAGCAGGCCCAGATGGTTTCATTGGTGAATTCTACCAATGATTTAGGCAAGAAATGATACCAATTCTCTACAATCTCTTCCTAAAACTAAAAGCAGAGGAAATATTTTCTCATTCATTCTAGGAGACTAATATTGCTCTAATACCAAGCCAAATAAAAACATCACAAGAAAAGAAAACTGCAGTAAAGCATCTCCCATGAACATAGATACAAAAGTCCTCAATGAAGAATTAGCAGATCCAATCCAACAATGTATAAAAAGAATTCTACACCACAACCAAGTTAACTTATTCCAGGTATGGAAGGCTGGTTCCACATTTGAAAGTCAACGAATATAATCCATCATCATAAACAATCTAAAGAAAAAACATCAATTGATCATAACAATATATTCAGAAAAAACTGTTGATAAAACCAACATTCATTTATGATTAAAAACTCTCAACAAATTAGGAATACAGGGGAATTTTCTCATCCTGATAAAGAATATCCACAAAAAACCCTACAGCAAACATCATACTTAATGGCAAGAAAGTAAGTACTTTCCCTCTCAGATTGGGAACAAGATAAGGATGTGCCCTCTCACTGTGCCTATTCACCATCATACTGGAAATCCTAGTTAATTCAATAAGGCAAGAAAAGGAGATAAAAGGTAAACATATCTTTGTTCACAGATGACATGATTGTCTATTTAGAAAATTAAAATAATCAACAATAATACTCCTTAAAGTAATAAGCATTTATGGCAGGGTTTCAGGGTATAAGATTAATATACAGAGTCAGTTCCTTTCTTCTGTACCAGCAATAAACAATTGAAATTTGAAATTCAGAACACAGATCATTTATATTAGCAGCAAAATCAAAACAAAATAAAAAACCTTAGATATTAATCTAACAGGATATGTGCAAGATATATATGAAGGAAACTATAAAACTGCAATGAAAGAAATCGAAGATCTACATAAATGGAAAGATATCCCATGTTCATGAATAGGAAGATTCAATATGGCAAAGATGCCATTTCTTCCCAACTTGACCTATCAATTCAATGCAATCCTAATCAAAATCTTAGCAAGTCAATTTTTGCGTATCAGTTAATTGATTCTGAAGCTTATCTGGAAAGTCAAAACACTCAGAAGAGTCAATATAATATCATAGAAGAACAAAGTTAGAGCACAACCACTACTTGACTTTAAGACTTCCAATGATCACAACAGTGTGCTGTTGGCAAATGGATAGTCAAATACATTAATAGAACAGAATGAGGAGCCCAGAAGTAGATCTACAGAAATACATCCAACTGAGTTCTGACAAATGAGCAAAGGCAATTCAACGGGAAAATATAGTCGTTTCAACAAATGGTGCTGAACACAGTTGGACATCCATATGCAACAACAATAAACCCCCAAACCAAAAAATAGACATAAACTTTAACAATAATATTACAGAATTTACTTTCCCAAAAATTAACTCAAAATGGATTATAGACTTAAATATAAAATGCAAAACTATATAATGTCTAGAATACAGAAGAAAATCTAAGTGACCTCAGATTTGGTTATGACTTTTTAGTTATAAGCACAGAAGCACAATCCATGAAAGAAAAAAAAAAAACTGATGTGGGACATTATTAAAATTAAAAAGTTGTACTCTGCAAAAGACACTGGTTAAGAGCATCAAAAGACAAGCCACAGACTGGGAGAAAATCTTTGCAAAACACACATCTGAAAAAGACTTGTATCCAAAATATACAAAGAACTTCTAAAACTCAACAATAAGAAAAACAGTCCAGTTTTTAAAAGGACAAAATGTATGAATAGACACTTCACCAAAGAAGATATATAGATAGATAGTAAATAAGCATATGAAAAGATACTCATCATCATACATCATTAGGGAATTGCAAATTATAACAACAGTGAGATACTAGTACATATCTTTTAAAATGGCTAGAATCCAAAACCGTGACAACAACAAATGCTGATGAGGAGATGGAGCAACAGGAAACTTTCTTTCATTGATGGTAGAAATACGATATGGTAGAGTTACATTCAAAGATAGGCTGTCAGTTTCTTTCAAACTACATGAAATTTTTTCATACAATCCATTAATCACGTTCCTAGGTACTTACTCAATGGGTTGAAAACTTATGTCCAAACAAAAACCTGCAAAAAATGTTTATAGAAATGTTATTCATAATTGCCCCAAGCTGGAAGCAACCAAAATGTCCTTCAAAATTGAAAGGTTAAGCATCCTGTGGTGTATCTAGACAATGGAATATTATATAGTGATAAAAAGAAATGAGGTATCAAACTATGGAAAGACTTGGAGGAACCTTAAATGCATATTGCCAAATGAAGATAGCCTGTTTGAAAAGGTTATATACTATATGATGCCAATGATATGACATCCTGGAAAAATCGAAACTATACAGACAGTAGAAAGGATCAGGGATTTGTGGGTATGGGCCATAGAAAGATAAATAGGTGAAATACGGAGGATTTTTAGGGTAGAAAAACTATTCTGTGTGATACCATAATGGTGAATACATGGCACTATGTATTTGTAAAAACCTATCGAATATACAAGACAGAGTGAAGCTTAATATAAACTATAGACTTTAGTTAATAATATATCAGTAGAGCTTCTTCAGTTGTAACAAATTTACCACACTGAATCAAAACTTTAACAAGAGGGGAAACTAGGGGGTTGGGGTGGTGGGAGCAGTATATGGAAACTCTCTGGGCAATCTGGTCAATTTTTCTATAAATTTACAACTGTTCTAAAAAATGAAGTCTACTAATTCTCAAAGGAAAAGTGAAAAAGAGAAAAAGTTTGCCAGTCTTGTTCTGGAGCCATGAAAGTTTCTGTCCTAAAACTCTCTGAGATGCTTGTTGTACCCCATTTCTGTAATCATACCAACAGAGGAGATCTTTCATTTGTTCGCAGAAGACATTTTCCCAAGAGATCAGACTTCAGTGTAAAATATACAAGGTCACTTTACATTGGGAAATTAGGTTATTTTGATTTGCCCTATATGCTATTTACACTTGAGACACAATGGTGATGTCTTATTAGGCAGAAGCTAGTTTAAGCCAGCAAGAGCCAAACTGGTTAGACATGAGGGCATAAATATATTCTTTGTGTCATGAGTGCTACAGTTTATTAAAGGAGCATTGTGTTATTTGATTGTGGATTTTTAAAATATGTTAAAGTACTGAGATTGGTAAAAAAAAAAAAAAACTAGCAAAGAATATGAAAACAAAAAAACCCACAGAAACTTAATTACAAAGAAAATATTTTAAGGGCAAGGACAAGTACAGAAGACAATGCTGTTTAATTAATGAATGAATGAATTACAAACTATTTCAGAGAGAGAGAGCAGGGCGAGGGGCAGAGGGAGAGACAGAATGTCAGGCCGACTCACACTGACCTTGGAGTCCCATGCAGAGCCAAAATCAGGAGTCAGAACTGATTTTGAACCACCAGGCATCCCTATTTTGTTTCTAATAGAGCCTCACATTGACTTACCTATTGTGATGGATTCTGGAACATGGAACAACATGAACATGCGTATATATTCATATTTATATATATTTTATATATAATTTATATATATTTATATTCATATGATACATTCAAGAAATGAGGCATATATGAGCTCTTCCATTTTTCCTCAAGAGTGATTTTCAGCTATGAAACTATCATGTTAGCCAAGCCTTAAATCACAGGAAAAAAGCTACTATATTTGCCTTAAAAATGTTGTGAATAGAGTTCAGCCATTTTTCTTATGTGCACATTTGGTATTGCCCAGATTGTTTTGGAGGGCTAATGTTCAAGAACATTTTTCTTGCTGTGAGAAATTACCCCAATTATATACTCTGTTTTCTTTTGTTGTTGTTTTTCTCCCTAAGATACCTACCTGTTAAGCACACAGCATGTTTGGCTTTCCCCACCTCTCCAGGAAAGACTGTTTCCTTAACTCTGAAATACAAAAGAGGTTTCTTCTTTTTATCTGAACCAAAGAAATTAATAATGGAAAAATTCAGGAAACTCTTGGACAAAGAAAGGGCATCAAGGGCCTCTGATTCTCCAGCTCCCATCCTTCAGTGAATATCAGAATATTGGCTCGACTATGCTTTAAAAGCAATACTTCCCTAAAAGGTTATCATTCGGGGGGAGCAGTTTTATATTTGAAAGTATCCAAAAGTTTGATATTGTAACTAATCCTGTGGCTATAGGGCTATTTTGGTCATTTTTCTAAAACACCCACTTTTATAGGTAGTGGCTATGTCTTCTCATAGAACAAATGAGTCCGCTGTATTCTTGTATTCATAGGACAATATTAGGGGGTTTCTAGCTCTGCACTCCACCATTTTCAGGCTTGCCCTAAGGCTGGTGCTCAGCACACCACTGCAGGAAAAATGGGTTTCTCAGAGTGCCCTGCCTTGTTAGTCTTTGTCCAAAAGTAAACTGGAAGCCAGCTGGGATATAAGAATAAGGCCAGATGCACATGTACCTGGAACAAAGAGGCCACACTTTGCTGCAACGTATATTCCGTTAGCAGTAGGGGTGACATTAGAGGGTAGGACACTCAAGCTCATACATTTTACTTTCTTGGAAGAATTTATCATTAGCAATGTTTGTGTCCTAGGACCATTAAAAATGTACAACCCCTTCCTCCCTCCCTCTCTCCCTTCCTTCCTTTCCTTTCCTCCTTCCCTCCCTCCCTCCCTCCCTTCCCTCCCTTCCCTTCCCTTACTTTTCCTTTTCCTTTTCCTTCCTTCCTTCTTTCCTTCCTTCCTTTTAAAAATGTTGCATTTTCAGACATTCCTTTCAGTCTAACATTAAACAATTTGGATCTGGTCCAAATTCTTATAAACTGGAACCCTAAGGTGGTTGACTTTTGCCTTTTCTTTTCTGTTGATAAGCATTCCTTCTCTAGATTGACTTGGCAGAAGCCATGAATTAAACATTAGCTGATCTGATAAGCAAAATATTGAAGGCTTTCCCCCCTCAAAGAAAGGAGTCATTTCATTGAAGAAGTACCTATAACATTTACAGCCTGTATGTATTAAATGGGAGTGAACAAATCAAATGTTTTTTTCTGGATCACAAAGGTTTTCTAGCAAGTGTATGCTGCTCTTCGAATGTAAATAAATGCATGCACACATAGGTGTGTGCATCTGTGTAGTTTTGATCTTTTCAACCACTCAGTCTCTTTCCCAATATATCAAAGTAACACCGTGCCATTATTTTGAAAGGATATTCAGTTAAAGTCAAGGGTCTTTCACAACAATTTCACATATGTTTGTCAACATAGTCAGGCTACCCCTGAAAAGAAAGCTTATGCCAAATTCCGAGGGACAAAAAAAAAAAAGTAGCTCTTATTGTTTATGGTAAAAAAATAGGTTATCAGGAAGAATAAATTATGTGGGGGAGTTTCTGAAGATTTTATTGACTTTCAGGTAAGGGGGCATATTCATATTCTTTAGCCAAGCAGAACCTGCTCGCTCTGTGCTGCACGGTGGAGCTCGGTGGTGCTTTCAGGGGTGTGAGCTTGCCACACGCCATTGAGTGCAGATGGTTCTTTAAAACCTCAGTGTGTTCCCTTCCCTGGAAAGTCCCTAATGCGGAGAACGTAAATATAATGATCCATTCATCCATTGTGACAAACCTACCATGGGTTAGGCTTTGTTTCAGATTAAATTTTAAAGAGAAGCAATTTCTGGTACCTACAAGGTGGATGGGTGGTTATGGGAAGAAATGACTAAAGGGGGAGGATGGGAAAGTAAGAGGTGAACACAGAGACACATGATGGCACCAGACAAGGCCTGATTGGTGCTGCCTGGGACCGGGTCAACTCCAAGAGGTACCCAGTGAGAAGGCACGGGTGAATGCAGGCCACCACTCCTAACCCAGTCTCAGCAGAGAGCACACAGAGTCAGAGACAAGGGCGTGAAGCATTCTCCGGTGGAATCCTTGAGCACATGTAGGACCTTCCAGAAGGACTGCGGTTGCCTTCTTGGCATCAGCCCGTTAACAACACTGCCTTCACAGTGACTTGTTCCCGCACCTTGGTTTCCATTGCTCTACCCAATGGTGATACCACATCTTTGTGTAGACAGTCCAGTTGTGTTGTAATGCGCCGCACTCCTCCGGTGGTGACTAGCTGTGCTCTGATGGCCTCTTCACGTTATCATCCTGGTACCAGCAGAGAAGCTAGCATTTATTCACCCCCCACCTGCTGCCAAATGTTGTGCCAACAGCCTTACAAATATCACTTCACCTAATACTGAACAGTCTTATGAGACAATCATTAGTGTTTTCATTTTTCAGATGGTAAGAAGTGAGTCTCAAAGATTGAGGTATCTTGCCCAGGGTCATACTCTGGATAGGACAGAACTGGGCATAGCACCCATGTGATTGGACTCCAATCCCAGGCTCCCGCCTACCATGATGTTCCACTAATCTACGCTGCTGTGTACCGCGTGCGCATGTCCTGGTCACCTTCCAGTGACTCGTGGCTCTGTAGAATCTCTGCCAACAACACATTTCCAGACTCCACTGCATAGTACAGATTGTTCCAAATCCAGTATTGGTTCCTATTTTCCTGGTTTACCTGTTAGCATATAACCCATTTTGCCCTCATTCTAATAATTTTTGGGGGAAGGGGTATTGTCCTGTAAGCTTTGCAGATGAAAATAATTCTGCACAGTTTTCAGTATCATAGCATCTGTGTTCAAGTAAAAGGGGACTTGTAAGAAGTGGCAGAGTTTTGTATCAAATGTTGTGTCAGGTATGCAAGAACTGAAGTGCTTTTCTGAAAACAAAACAAGATATAATATCCTACTGTTCAACTTGTGTTCACAGAGCAGATTTAGGATTCTGTTTTGGAACACCAGATTCCGTGGAAAACATGTGCAGCTTAGCTACTGAATGTTAGCAGTTACATGAGATCCACAGCTAAGCTTCCTGTTGAACGTCCGAAATGGGTCACTTGGAAACTCAGCGTACTTGTCAGCTGTTCAAAGGTGCTAAACTTGCTCAGGTTGCTCTCTCCAGGGCCTCTAGCTCAGCAAAGTTCAACGACAATTACAAACTCTCATGAATACGTGCAGTTGTGAGGCTGGCTGAGCAAGTTGAGTGAGTGCAGGACCTCACCCGCTGAAAGTTCCCAGGCGCCCGGAACAGCAGGAACAGCCAAGGAGCCACACGCCTGGTCTGAGCCCCTTTCTTTCCATTCACATGGAACATGTTAACAACTTGTTGCACTTACCCCATTGCTGTTTCCCTCCCCCTCAGTTTTCCCACAATTTCCCTGGCCATGCCTGTAGGTGACAGCAATTCTGGTTCATCATTTTCATTTTTGGAATGCCTGTGAGTCCTCCCTTCATGGTCATTTGCTTCCTCTCTGGCACTGTGTGACACTCCAGTGAAACCCTGGAGAGTAGACAGTTCTGCTTTGTGCAGTTAGCCCAGGCTAGGGTTCTACTCCTGGCTCTACCTTCTAATCAGTGATCTTGAACAAAGCACAATCCTTGATGTTGATCAGTTGGAGCTCTCCTAGAGGCATGGCACTGAATGATATTTTCAGATCATTTCAGATAGTTTTGTAATATTGAAGCATCTCATGTGAAGGTGGAGATTGAAAGGCCGACAGGTGAGTTTGCCAAATCATGACATAAGTCCAGGAGTTCAGACTTTATTCCATGGGTTAGTAGTTTCTAAAGTTATTAATAAGACTTGAAATAACAAGTAACTTTTTTATGAAGTTCTAAGATATAAAACATATACTTTAACTCATAAATAGTGTGGTTTAAGTTAACTAAAAGGTTTCTAAGGCAGTTCTAAACTTCAATCGTGGGCAGAGAATATTTTTTATCCTAATTTTGAACAACAATTCAGGACCTATTTTGGTTCTTCACACATTTAAATTAGTCAAATGTATTTTGTTTTGCATGTTTTCTTACCTTATTTCAGTTTAATGGCTAACAAATTATCCCCAGTTTGTTGACTCAACAAATATTGAGTGCCTGTGATGAATTCCCATGAATCCTTCTAAGGGCTGGGGACAGCAATGTATTAGAATGAGGTGTGTGCCTTCATGGGGCTTCCGTTCTGTGAGAAAGACATTAATATGCAATGAGAGGGGATGTCAACATTGTACTGAAGGATATAACCCAGGATGTGGGACTACAGAGGACCTGGGGTGACCTGATAGAAGGGACGGTCACCAAGAGTTCTTTGAGGGTTCCCTGAGCAAGTGACATCTTCAAGACCCGAATGGAAGGGATCTTCCTTTCCAGCCAGGCAAAGGGAACAGCATCAGCAAATGAAGAGGCAGGAGGGGGCTAGGTGTACTGGAGGACAGAGAGAATGTTTGTTTCGGAAAGACCAGTTGAGGAGAAGGATGGTTCAAGGTGAAGTGGGAGAGACCTCAGGGGCGAAATGAAGCTGAGCCTTGTGGGCTGAAGGGGGGTAGTCACATCTTACGGTAATCACAACAGGAAGCCATTGACCAAAACCAGGTAACAGTTTGCCCTTTTGTTGACAACTTGACTCTCTTATTCAAAATGTTAAGATACACAAGACCATGCAACCATGTGATGTTTGATAGACCTTCAGCTAATGGAGTTTCTTTGCCTATATAGATGGTGGTTTCTAGACTTTGAAATATCCTTATCAGTACCTTGACTTAGGAGAAACATCAGAACTCCTTGGGGAACAATCATATTTTAAGCATAACTCCTTGCTTGACAAATATAACATTAATGTATATAATAACTTTTTTTTTAAAAAAATTACATTTAGTGCCAAAACTCTACTGGGATATCTATCGTCCCCTTCCTGGATGGCATAGATCTTCTTGAATGTGGCGTCTGTAGCAATTCTAAATGCCACTGGATAGCCGGGCTGTGATGAAGAGTCATGGCTTAGTGAGGTCTGCGTAAGTCCTGCCACTTCCTTGCTGTATTTTTCTTGGGCAGATCGTGTAATTTCTCTGGCATCTGATTCCTTCATTTGTGCAGTGGGGCTAAGCTCTGGTTCACGGATTTACTGCAATCTGATACATCGGGAAACAATTGGTAAGCTGTTAAATGGCATACAAATCGAAGGCCTCTTCTCCAGATATCCTGGACCATTCATATTGTCAACACGTACTTGGCATATGATTAAGGGATTAAAATGGAAATTATTAAATTAGAATTCAGTATGTCCCAACTACCGTAGCTATGAAGAGCTCTGCAGAATGACTCTAGAGTTTATGTATGTTCACACTGTGTTAGCTGACCCGGTCCTTTCAGAACTCATCTGGAAGAAAATTACTCCAGGATTCTTCACCTGGTGGGCGCCTTGCTTCTCTCTCCCAGCACAGCCCCCTATGCATCTCAAATGTTTATTATATTGTCATAGAATATAAGTTAAATAATATTTTCCAACTTTGACCAAATTGAATGTATGGGCCCAAATTAACAGGAGGCTTCTAACAAATGATATTATATACAAATCGTGTTGTGTCTAGGTGTCATGTGGTGATTCCATTCTTCGCTGACAATGGCACTTAATGGCCCTTGCTTATTCATTGACATCCGAGGTACAGATTTTACTATGGAAGATCTGTGATTTCTTTTCGGTCACCCTTTATCAGGTCTACCAGATGCAAAGCTTTTAAAAATTCTTAAAGTTGGTAAGGAAGTTCCCCTCCACAGGGTCTCATGCTTATGAATTCAGTCAGCTGAAATCCTGACCCTGGTGACATTGGCCTTCTTTAATATTTCGTAGTTGTGTTTTCTTTTCTTGTGAAAATTGTGTGTCAAAACTGGGCTTTCAGCTGGTTCCCCCCTGGGGTGTGAGGAAACCTCATCTCACAAATGTTCTCTTTTCTTGCCTCTGGGAGGTTTCAGTCAGTGAGAAAACCTTGACCTTTATGGGGCAGACAGAGAATGAACCAGACAGGAATGGGAAGGGCAGTGACTTGAGTTCTGGCGCCTGCATCCATGGCCAGATGTGTCCAGCCCCAGCAGATGTGCAGTGACTTGACTTCTCACCGTGTGAAGTCACCTGACCCATGAGAGCCGCCGCTGGTCTGGAAGATGGCCGCGTCTTTTTTCTTCCCAAATAATTGTACTACTTGTCAAACCTGAGATTCTGTTTCTTCACATCACACTTCCCCAAATTGAGGGTGGTGTTTAAGAACAAGTGAAGTTAGAAAACTCTTTACATAAAAGGGGATATTGAAAAAAAAACCCTGGAAACCCACCCCGAATTTTCCCCTTATACCGTGCAAAGCCCCTACTCCGTTCACATCTTGCTCTGTCATTGGTTGTCCCCTCCAGGAAGCCCCCACTCACTGCCCTGGCTGCCAGCACCCCGCCACTCTTCCTCCTGCTATTCTGTTTTTTGCAGAATGATCACTACCCAGTGGGACATGCCACATCTCCGAGTGTGTATATTTATCTTCCCAAGAAGGGAAGCTCCCTGAGGGTGGGGATCTGCTGGCTTAGCGCACCACGGTGTCCCCAGCACCCAGGAGAGTGGTTGGACAGAGTTATGTCAGCTGCGTGATGGCCAGATGAGGGATTCACTTCATCGCCCACTCTTTGTGAAAGGATGTTGTCAATACATTGCTCAGAGGCAGAAGTGAGGAAAAAGAAGGGCCCTGCCCCCCTGGACAAGATGTGAACCCTTTAAGGCTATTTCTGGTCTGAGAAGTGAGGCTGACAATATTGTACAGGACTTGTACTAGTGAGAAAACATCCCAAGACTCATATTTAAAAAGGAAGACTCCAGATCTAGCCTCTTGTTAGTTTTTCAGTATTTTTGACTTTGGGACATCTTCTGCAAGGTAATTTTTTTTTAAAGATTATTTATTTATTTGACATAAAGAGGCACAGTGAGAGAGGGAACAGAAGCAGGGGGAGGGAGGGAGAGGGAGAAGCAGGCCCCCCCCTCCGAGCAGGGAGCCCAATGCGGGGCTCGATCCCAGGACCCTGGGATCATGACCTGAGCCGAAGGCAGATGCTTAACGACTGAGCCACCCAGGCGCCCTTCTACAAGGTAATATTAAGTGATACTATTATTGCTATCACTAACAATGGGCTGCCCCCCCCCCCGGCCCCAGTATCTGTGAGAAATCTCACGTCCGAGAGTTTAGTTAATTCCTTAGTATTTGCACAGGTTGCCGAGTGTGAGAGCTAGGATTTGATCCTGGGCCTCAGTGCATTGAGTGGAAGCTGTGCAGAACCTCCGTGAATGGTGGACGTGCCTGTGCGGGTGAAAAAAGTGAACATAATGGTAGAGCACCAGCTAGGGGGTATTAGAAACTCACATTTTTCACAATGTGATTTCTTCCACATTATGTTAATATTCTCTGTTTACATACTTCTGAGTAAGCTGCAGACTCAGTATATGAATCTAGGCTTTGGCTGCAAGTTCATTTTGGGTCTATTTCTTAGGTACCCTGAAGCTTCATTTCAGGTGTGTGGGCTCCCTTAGGAGTTGGCAGAAACCACCTACCAGCCTCTATTAATTCAGTTCTGGGGAAGAGGAGTTATATGTTTAGATCTATTTTTTGCATCCTTAAAAGAAAAACTGGCCGTTGGAGGGAAAGGGGTTAATTTGTGATCGTGGTTAAAGGAAAAACCAATTCATTTGTATAGAATTTTTGGCTGTATTATCCAGACATCAGCCACCAGAGGATGAAAGAATACAATGTATCTATTATCTTTTAAATAGTTTGTATTCCGAAATTTAGAGATGAGAATGGTTTTGTGATGATTATAGGTGCTAGGTTGCAAGCTCTGTACTTTATCATTTCTCTACATTTGATGTCATACTCACTGCTGAAGATGATTTCAAAAATTACAAGCTTATTTTTTTTTTTTTACTGTCCTATGTGTAATACCTTTTATCTTAAAAGGATGGTAACTCATTTCTGTTTATTTTTTCTTTTCATTTTGTTTGGTGAGGAAGCATGAATAAAACATTAATCCAAAGTTTATAAGTCGTATTTTGGAGGCAAGAGCTGCAGGCTCTGTTGCTGTTTCTTCATTGATTATTTCTATGGAAAAAGTGACTTGTTGATAGATTGCAATTCTATTGTGAATAATCGTTACTTTCATGGTCTTTGAGAAACAATGGAGAGGAGTAGAAAGGACTGCACTTAGCAGAGCTGTGATGGGTCACATGGTATCCCTTGCCTGGGTCTTCTTTTTTCCATACAAATAGAGTTCTGAGTTCCTAATTAGTAAGATGGAAAATTCGGCTCTTGAAAATACCACTACTACAGAATAATGATAATTGACTGCGATTTCTTTTTCTTCCCATCAATGGCTTCACTTTCTTTTCTATGAGAATGAAGATTTTCTTCCTTTTTCCTCAGAGTGATTTCCTTTGTTCTTATTCAGTTATTTTCCTTGTTAAACATTTTTCCACATGTGGAATAGCACCAACTGAATAGTACACCCAGAAAATGAAAATCCTTTTTTTTTTCCTTTGTCTAAGTCATGGGAGAGTGAAAGACTAGAATATTTATGAGCATTTGATACTATAATTATATATATTAAATTATCATTATTACTTGGCCAATCAATCATTTTTATCAATCATTTTTAATGAATCTGTCATAAAACAAAAATAAAGATTCAGCCTCCATGATTTCAACAAGAAGAGTCCATTGCTCTAAAAATGACAGTTTCAATACAATTTCTCCCATCACCATTAGCTGAAACTTATGGCATCCATTGACGCTTACAAATCTTTTACCATCCTGGTCCCCATTTGAGATTAATTACAAGCATATCCTTCTATTTACTTATTTTTTATTTATTTTATGTTTTTTTAAAGATTTTATTTATTTATTTGTCAGAGAGAGAGAGACAGCACACAAGCAGGGAGAGGGGCAGGGACAGAGGGAGAAGCAAATTCCCTGCTGAGTGAGGAGCCTGACAAAGGGCTCGATCCCAGGACCCTGAGATCATGACCTGAGCCGAAGGCAGACACTTAACCAACTGAGCCACCCAGGCGCCCCGCATATCCTCCTAGTTAATCATGTCCTGAAAAATGTTGATATTAACCACGTGATAGTCACAAAGTATTTTTCTTGAGCATATATAATATCATGACGTTATTTGATGGAGTTGAAAGAAAGTGGACTCTGAGGTCTGACAGAACCCACCTCTTCCTGGAGGGGCCGAGGGGCCCGCCAGGGTCCCAGAGTAGAAACCCCAGGTCAGTGGCTCAGCCATGATGCAAGCACATGCCTGATAGCCCCACACCATGTCTCTTGCTCACTAGGCAGGAAGAGGGAAAGGCTTTCATCAGTGTTTCCTGACACCGCATTCTGAGCACAAGTCTGCATTTTAGATTCTCCTTGTATCAATTTTGCAAAATCTCTGCAATACCTGGACCCTAATGCATCCCAGGCAGGTGGAAACAGGGCTGTATGAAGTCATAACTGTATGGGCAGCCTTGTGCCAGGAGTAGCTCTTTGTACTCAAGAATCAAATGATTGACTGTTGGCAGGGATTAAAACCAAAGCTCTCTGAGCACTGGGGCTTTGATCTTCGCCAAATCCACTGAGACAGCTGAAATTTCATGGGAAAGTGACAAGGATTTCCTAAACCAAATGCAAATAGATGTTTAACTTTCAACTCAACCTCTTGCCCAAAGGCTTTGCAAGCGCGTGAAAAAAAATCCCTGGTTTGTAAATCAGAAAATGTTGATTTTTACAGCATATTCCAACTTGAACAGACTAAAATGGAAACTGTGGCTTCCTTAAAAATTTGTTTTCGTTATTATATAGCTGATGGTTCTTTTAATACGATTTCAATGATAGATACCTATGAAGTATAGATAATGTCATGCCTGGCTTTATTAAAATTTGATAAGGAAGAACTTACCAAATGCCAATTTTAACCTTTTGTGATAAAGACCATGCATTCTCATTCTTCTGGTAATGCAGCCAGGTATGGGCAACACATTATCTTTTCCTTTAATTAACTGATACTAATGAATATTGTATAAAACTTAATAAACAGAGAAAACATTTCCCGACATGAATACATGTGATAATGAACCTATAATTGTGATTAAAAAAAAATCAGTGTGTGGACTAGCATTTATGTTGGTAAAAATAATGTAGTTATGTGAATTATAGCCCGGATTTTGTCATAAGAATCATAAGCTTTAGGCCGGGCCACAGCCCTAGCTTTCTGGTCAGAAAAAAATGGGTAATCAAAAGTTCTGTGATTTCAAGGTAATTTGCATTTAGAAGTCTGCAGTCTCTGATCCTCTGCATTTCCCTGCCGAGGATGGGGTCACCACAGGTGTTCCTATAACTAATTTGCTCGTCAACCTATCATTTTCCTTTGTGTGTGTGTTGTTAGTATTTGGTGTATTTTTTAAGTAAAGTGATTTATTAGATTTCTTTTTAATTTTTGGACAAGATTGTATTCTCTGTGAACCCTTTGAATCACCTACCTGTTCTTTTTAATTTGTACATCAAGGAATTAGTGCCTGGCTCCTTTTTTTGGGTGCCACGTAAGGTGGCTACTGCCCCGGATGTCATCTTTGCTGCCCTTTGGGGTCCAGCCTTCCCTTGCCATTCAATTATATGCTCTTATAATTAGAAGATGGAGCTATGAGGCACAGAAACTTGCTTTGGAAACAAATCGAAAATTGCATAGATGCTGAGGAAGCAGTGCTCCCCTCTGCAGTGGTTCATGGATTTTTGCCCACCGGTTTTGTCTACCCCCCTCCTGCCTTCTTGGCAGATATTTTGCTGTCCTGCCAGAAACATCTCGCTCCCGGACAGGGTGTCTGTGGTTGTCGGCATCACCCGGAAGCGGATCAGAAATGCAGAGTCTCAGGCCCCGCACCAGAGCTCCTGACTCAGGGTGTGCATGTTAGCAAATCCTCTGGTGATTCTCACACACCCTGGAGCCTGAGAAGCACGGGACTGAAATGTCCTTGTCCTTCGAGTCAACCTTGGGCCGGGCCTTTCTGAACGCTCCCTCCTACCGTGTGCAGTTTTCCGTTCTTAATCAGCTCTGCTCTGGGACACGGAACAATTCAACACGACCCTCTCATTTCATTGGTCATCACTGATGGGAAGTGCACGGGGTTATTCTCCCTTTAGCACTAAACAGGAGAAAATAAACCCTCTCCCAAATCATCTGTGTCTCTTGCTGTTGCATTGGTAACACTGGAAAAAAAAAAACCCTGTAGACATATTAATACTTAGGTCTTTTTAAAATATAAGTCTTTTAATATAGGTCTTTTTTTTTTTTTTAGCATTTTTAAAAACATTTAATAGACTTTCCTTATGGATCTAATGGGCTCTGATAAGCCCCATCTCTCTGACCCTTTTTGTGTTCTTCTATCTGTGAATCATCAGAATCACCAAGATAGGATTTGACAATCCCAGCTTCACAGTTCCCACCTCCAGAGCTTCCTTTGGACCACAGAGCCCCGGGCACTGGTATTTGTGACAAGTTTTGTGGGGGGGTTTCTGGTGGTTGGCCCTGTTTGGAGTCTACTGACCTGATTTTGCAAAGCCTCTGTTTCTTCTGTGAGTGATGAGTGTGGAATGAGCGCCAGTTACAGTGATAACCATGCGAGCCCTTCACAAACTGCCCATGCTTCCTCCCATCAGCACGGGTGCCCTTTGCTTTTTCCTGCCATTCTGCAACTCTTGCCGAGTTCCTAGCTCCCTGCTCTACCCAGGATCTCCCTACCCCACCACAGACACGTGTGAGATAGCAGTTGATTTCAGTCCTTGTCATGATAACACTCCAGCTTTGTGCCTTGAGCTAATTCCAGATCGTCTTTCAGCTGCCTGCAGGTGAATTTGCAAAATACATGTAATTCATTTATTCCCCGGCCCTGACCCAGTGATCTCTACCACCAGGTAACTCATACCCAGGGCTTGAAACTAGAGCCATCGGGGCCTCAGGTAGGCTATGCCAAAACCCCTACGTAACATCAAGGAAAGCAGCCAAGGAAAGAGGCCTATGGGAAGAATATCACATTTCCTGTGCTCCTTTTCTTGTAGATTTCTCCATAACACACATAGGCAATAGAGATCAAGTTATGGGTCTTCCTCTGAGGATACAGAATTATTTTCCTTTTTAGTTTTCTTGAGTCAGAATTCCATCCACACGGGCAATTTTGCCTCATTACTTAATGCATAGTAATCATGCCCTTCAAAACACAGAAGAACACTTTCATCACTGAATTTTACTCCTTTTGATCCTTTTTTTTTTAAACCAACCTCAGAGTGATGCCCGATGGTCAAACTCTGAGATGCTTGGAACTTTGAACATTCACTTTGAACATGAATCCACAAACTCAGTAAACTGACCTTGCTGATGAGCCCCAAACATTGCCTCACTATAGAGAGGACATAATTCCCAGGCCACCTGGGCCTCTAGACATCTTCAAGAATGGAATGGAAGTGGGACTGTGAAGTGATGAGAACATTGGGGATTTTTTTCTTAAGTTGGTGATTTTCCTTCTTAAATGGGTTGATTTTCTTCCATATAAAAGAAGGCTTTCCTTCATCACTGACTATGTTAATGGGCTACACAACAACACACTAAGAAAATCATGACCAAGTCAGCCAACACTTCTGGGATTTAACTCCCTCGTCTATAACACAAGGTGACCCACACAACCAGAATGTTCTATATTCTGCCTTCCAGGCCCTCTAGGAGAACTCATTCATTATGCGGGCACAAGAGCCCAGTTCTTCAATATACTTCTGAGACTATCTGATTATTATACTGGTTTCATTGAAAGTTTTGGAAAGACTAAGATTTCCTTTGGAGCCAGCTGGCCTGCCAAAAGGGAATTTGCATTGTTGTTGTTGTTTTTTCACCAGGATATTCTCTTGCTCTCTGCACTTTTCCATTTTCTCCTCCTCATTTCTCTGGTTGGTCTGAAGGCCCTCAGAGTTGGGGTGATGTCAGCTGAGGCAGATGTCGGGTGTGAGGGAAGAGAGGAGGGCAGGAGGGGAGCTCACATTCCCTTTGCCGTTCACACCCACAAGCACATTTGTGTCTGTGGCTTCGTTTGTGGCCTTGAGTTCTGAAAGCTTATATGCCACAAGTGTGACTCTCTGGGAATTGAGTGATCAAACATTAAGTCAATGGAAATCAAACCCAGCCTGGAATTGTTAATATAATCTGTCTTCAACCGGGAAACCCAGCAACTGCTTTGGATGGTACGAAGTGTGCTTGCCCCAAAAGGCCTTTTGCATCGCTGGCTGGGCCCATTACAAACCACTGCTTTCTGTTTATAGAATGGGTCTCTTGAAAAAAATACAGGACTGGTTTTATAAACATCCTTTTATGATTCCATCTTGTACTTTTCTGGGTTCTTAAGTGGTCTTTCTTCAATAGTTCATACATAATAAGTTGTCCTTGGTCTTTTTTTTTTTTAATTGCTTTCTACAGTTTTGCGGTACATTTAATTCAGTTCTCTCATCTAGTCATGACTTTGATAGTCTGTTCCAAATATTGCATTGCTTTCCTGTTGCTTCACAATCAGTGTGCAGTCTATCTGAAGATCATACCTTTGCCTACTCATGGCCAATTTCTGTCCTCGCTGGCATGCCATCTGTCCCAGGGTGCGCGTTCTGCTCACTTACGCTTCCTTCAGAATCTAGAGTACTTTGTTCTAAACACTGGCATTTTATTTCTAATTAGGCAATGTTCAGGACACCATTTCAACTTCCAGTAAGTATTTATGAGTAAGGCTACATGTTACCTAACCAGAGTTTCATTTTCCCTGGATCTTATCTTCATGGACCTGGGCTATGTACAGAATCCCAGTGACTGGAAATCCCTGAAATATTTATTCTGTGTGTCCATATCTATTCCTCCAATGGCTTTCTCTCTTCCTCTGCTTACTGGTATGTTTTAAAAACACTCTCTGAGAATTATCACCAAGACTATGTCTACCACATATATGTTTATGACATAGAACCTGGCCGTGTTTTCTTTTGGCTCCTTCTTGTTGGGGACGTTATCTTGCTTTCTGAATCTGGAGTGTGTGTTTTAAGAGTATGTGTTTCTTTGTGTGTTTTGTCCCATTTTGGCACTAAAGGAAAATAGAATACCTACAAACTGAAAGTCAAAGTGACAACATTTCATACAGGTGCATATTGATACGTGCCTTTCAAGTATGCATTCTCATTACTTAAACACAATTGTGCTTGCTCGTTCTACTTTTCTTGGTGGTATCTGACATCAAGATTGGATTTACATGAAACCAGCCCTTGAGATAGATGAACCAGAACTGACTTATGAATGAGTCACTTTGTGGGGTTTTGTTACATACAGTTCCCCAGGACTCTGGCCAATCCAAGGAGGTCTTAATTGGGTACCATTAAAAGCTGGACTTAGGACCAGAATCCTAAACCACAGAATGACATTATCTAAAGTAATTACCTGTGACTCAAACACAGTTCACTATGATTTGCTCCTCTCACCAGCATATGGAATCAGGGAATTAAAAATAAGACATGGAGGGAATAAATTACATTTTACAATTTCCTTAGCGAATACTATGAGACTTTGGAAGTGAAAATATATTTGACTGAATTACTTGTTTATATTTTTTAAAGACTTAGAATAAATGAATTCTAATATAAAGGTGTCATTAGTAAGCTTTAAAAGACAGTAAGACTAAATTCATATTAGCTATAAATTATCAGCTTTAATTCCTCTTCATCTGTTTCCAGGTGAGACCAGTGTTTTCAAATTCCAGTGTATTCTGGAAAGTGTGGGCACACTGGGCCCACCTAACAGTGGGAACATATCCTGTGTCAGGCTGAAAAAACTGGAAGGTCACAGTTTGTCAAGAGTGAAGGAGAACTTAAATCCTGACCTTACGTTTCCTTCCTGTTTCTCTCCCCATCCCAGCTCCCCTACCCTCAACCCCTGGGAGAAACTGAAAGGTGCTGCAGTGTAGGATTATGAGTTTTGGAATGAGAAAAACCTGAGTTTGGAAACTGGCTTCTTCACTGACTAGCTGAGTGAACATGGATGTGTTCTCTGATGTCCCCGAGCCCCTGTGTCTTCACCTGTAAAACAGGGGTGACAGCACTTACCTCACCACTGCTAAAGATTTAAAAAGGTGATAAGTGGACACTTCTGGCTCAGCGTTAAGAAGAAAACCCTATTTTCTGTCACTGCAGGTCACGTGCTGAACTTCAAAAGAGGACCAAATTGTATCTTCCCCTTTGAATTATTTGCTGATGATTGAAAAAGACCTGGTTGACCCATAGTCTCCTTCTTCATATCTGTTTGTTATTGTGCCTTATTGAAATATTTTTCTCTATTATTAGTCTTTTTAAAAACATAACCTTTGTTTAAATTTCTTGTTTTGTATTTTATATCTTCCTTCTAATTTCTTCGAGTTTCCTTTATTTTTCTAGCTTATAGAATTGAATATTAGCTAATCTGTTTCCAGTCTTTCCTTTTAAAAAAGAAATACATTTAAAGCTAAACATTTCTCCAATGAACACTATAGCTGCACCTCACAAGATTTTTAAAAATATGTTGTTTTTAGTTGACCATTTAAGCCCATTTATATTTCCTTGAATTTCTGATACATTTGGCATTTTCCATTTATCACACTTTGTCATTGATTCTCTGCCTACCTTCCAGAACTTCCCTGCTGCTGTTAGGTTGCTAGCGTTCTCCCTCTTTCTCCTACTGGTGTGAAAGTTGCAAATCCATGTCTAGTATTGTCAGTAACCTAGTGACCTTGAGGACATCAATACCTCATAGACAGAGCTTGCAGTCGATGATCATATCTATCTTTCTCCTGAACTTGACTTTGTTCATTCTGATCTCTTTTTCCTACTTTCCATGTTTTTTGTCTAGAGTTTTAATTCTGCCTTCTTTTTAACACGCTCATTTGTCTTTTTTAAAGTGAATTCTCATTTAAATTTGCCAGCGTGTTCATGGAGTTCTTTATTCATCATTGCTTCTGGTGGGATGATCTGAATAGTTGAGATCTGGGATGGCGTGTTGTCTAGCCAGTCAGGACAGAGCCCTGACCAGTCAGAGCAGGCATGTCTGAGTAGGCTGGGCACAGTGGCAGAAAACCCACCTGTTACTGCAGGCCTCTTTTCCTTCTTGGTGGGGTATAATATTCAATAGTTTCCTCAGTGACAATCTGAGAGTAGGAAGTTCCCGCATTCTTTTGTCTCAAAAGATTTTTGTTTTGCCTCATTTTGGGCTGATAATATAGCTGGGTACAGAATTCTATATTGACATCTACTTTCCCTCAGAATTTTTGTGATATCTTCTCATGATTTTCTTATGTATTTTATTGTTGATAAGCAGTCTGTTGTCAATGTATCTGTCCTTACTTTCTTGTAATATTTTCCTCTCTGGTAGGATTTAATATTTTTCCCTGGTTCTGTGATGATCTATAGTTTCATATAGTTAAGACATGGATTAAAAAAAATATATATATATATATATATTTGTTCCACAATAGCCCAGATATGGGCTATAGCTCTAGAAAGGGCCCAGATGTCCATTGGCAGATGAATGGATAAAGATGTGGTATATATACAATGGAATATTTCTCAGCCATCAAAAGAAAAGAAATCTTACCATTTGCAACGATGTGGATAGAACTAGAGGGTATTATGCTAAGTGGAATAAGTCAATCAGAGAAAGACAATTATCATATGATCTCACTCATATGTGGAATTTAAGAAACAAAACAGATGAACATAGGGGAAGGGAGGGAAAAATAAAATAAGATGAAATCAGAGAGGGAGACAAACCATAAGAGACTCTTAACTATAGGAAACAAACTGAGGGTTGCTAGAGGGGAGGTGAGTGGGGGGATGTGGTAATTGGGGGATGGACTTAAGGAGGGCATGTGATGTAATGAGCACTGGGTGTTGTGCGCAACTGATAAATCACTAAACTCTACCTCTGAAACTAATAATATACTATATATTAATTAATTGAATTTAAGTAAAGAACTCATAAAAATATTTGTTCTGCTTGGCTTGTAATATTTCTGGAATCTGAAGATTCCTGTGGTTCATAATTGTGGAATTTCCTTCAGGAGTATTGTCTCTCCTGTTGTCTTTTTCCAAGATGCCTATTAAAGATGTTTTAGAATTTGTTACCCTTTTTCAATTTAGCTCCTCTTTCACAGTGTTCAGTCTTTACCTCTCTGTGTTGTATGTTGGGCCATTTCATCATACCACCTTTTTTCTCTATTGTTCTCTCTTCTACGTTTTTGTGAAGTTTTGTTTAGTTTTGTCTGTTTGGATTTGGTTTCAGAGGACTCAGCTACTCTACTGTCATTCTGTGACACACCATGCTCATTGGTCTCAATGAGAGTCCTGTCTCTTCAGCTGTTTATTTCCTTTTATTCCCATCACCCACTTACTTCTAGGCTCCCCCCTTGTTTGAAATGTGCTTATATGTTTAAAGTGCATCTTTTTAAATGTATTTCTGTACACTGTGCAGTGTTATTGTAGGCAAATGTTGGTTTTAGTTTGTGTAATCAAAAGGTGTAATACATCTTCTAAAATATTTTTTAAAATAAACAAAAGATTTATTTATTTGAGAGAGAGCGAGAGTGAGGAGAGGGGCAGAGGGACAGAATCTTCAAGCAGACCTCCCGCTGACCATGGAGCCCAACATGGGGCTCGATCTCACAACCCATGAGATAATGACTTGAACCGAAATCATGAGTTGGTACTTAACTGACTTGAGCCACTAAGGTACCCCTAAAGGTGTAACACATCTTTTAATTTTTGTCAGTGCTACATTTGTAATTCTTCCATGTTGCTATGTGTAAATTGAGTTTCTCTTTTTTTTTTTAAAGATTGTATTTATTTATTTGACAGAAAGAGAGAGAGAGAGCACAAGCAGGGGGAGTGGCAGGCAGTGGGAGAGGGAGAAGCAGACTCCCTGCTGAGCAGAGAGCCTGACATGGGGCTCCATCCCAGGACTCTGGGATCATGACCTGAGCTGAAGGTAGATGCTTAACTGACTGAACCAGGCATCCCTAAATTCAGTTTCTTCGTCTTACAGCTGCATTGCATTCTGTGGTTTGGTAACCACCGTATTTCATTTATCTACTTCCCCAGGGATAGACACCCAGTATATCTTTAAGTCCACCACCATAAATTTTACTACAGTGAATATCTTTTTATTTCTCCCTTTCTGGACTTGTGTCAGAGTTTCTTGGGGAGATATACACAGAACGATTTAGCTGAATATCGTCAGATTGCTCTGCACCATGGCTATGTTATTAGTCTGTACTCTTTCTTGCAAGACATGGGGTTTCCCATGTTCCCTTATCCTTGCCAACTCTTGGATATATTTGGTTTTCTAACTTTTGATAGATGAAAAAGTTGTAAAATAATATCTCATTATTTTAATTCTTATTTTTTTCTGATTACTCATTAATTTTAGGATTTTTTAATATTCATTTGAGCCTTATGGATTTTCTCTTTGAAAAATTGCCCGTTCATATCCTTTGCCGTGTTACCAGTGGGTTTTCTGTCTTCTTCTTTTTGATTTTCAGGAGTTCTATGTATATTCTAATATTAGGTTTTGTTGACTTTAGACATTGAAAATTATCTTCTCCCATTCTGTCACTATTTTAACTTTGTCCATAGTCCCCTGTATTCAACAGAAACCCATACTTTCTCTTTTTAATTTTTGAGATGTAATCTATATACAATCAAATGCACTAATGACAATTTTTCAGTTTAATGTGTTTTGTCATTTGAATACACCTATATTAACACCATCCAAACAAAACAAGATGTAGTACATTTCAATTAAGTATCATCATGGAAAGTTTGCTTGTGCCCATTACCAGACATGTTCCAAATGCAACCCCTCTTTGATTTCTGTCAACAGAGTAGTTTTATCTATTCTTGGACTTTATAAATAGAATCAAGCTGTATGCATTCTTTGATACCAGGCTTTTTTTCTCAGCATAATAATTATGAGATTCACACATATTGTTGCTAGTTTCAGAAGTTCATTCCTTTATTAAAACAATTTTTTTTCATTCTCCCATTGCTAGACTTTTGGGCTATTTCTGGTATTTGACTAATATGAGAAAAGCTGGTTGAAAATTTTTGTAGAAGTTTTTTTGTGGACATATGTTAGTATTTTTGGGGGGTAAATAGTTGGAGTGGGAGTGCATGTTTTTCACTTTATAAGAAACTTCAAAAAGGTACCATTTAAACTCCTGCCAGAAATATCTGATAGTTCTCATTGCTTTACATTTTCCCCAGCTTTTAGTATGACACTATAATTTAACCATTTCAATGTATATAAAATAGTATTTTATTATGGTTTTACTTTGCCTTTACCTGATCATTTAATGATACTGTTTCATGTGCTCATTTGCCATCATATATCTTTTGGGAAGTGACTATTCAAATATTTTGTCTAATTTTAATTGGGTTATTTGTTTTTTTATAATTGAGTTGTAAGAGTTCTTCATATATTTGGGATACAAATCATTTGTGTGGTATAATATTTTCTTTCTTAGTTGTAGTATATGCATTTTATCAATGGTGCTTTTCAATTAGCAAATTAAGAAAACATTGATAAAGTCTAATTCATAATTTTTTATAGTTCGTGCCTAAAAAAGTCTTTTCTTTTTTTAAGGTTGTAAAGATATTCTCCAAGGCTTTCTTTTATAAATGTTTCTTTTATAAATGTTTATAGCATTTTATTGTGTTTATAAATGTGTAGTTCCAGCTTTTATATTTAAATCTTAAGATTCCTCTTCAATTAATTTTTACATAAAGAGCGAGGTAGGTCTCTGGGATCATTTTTTCCCATCTATTTATCTTATTGTTACAACAATATTTGTGAAAAGTACTTTATTCCCACCCCCACACCCATTAATTGACTTTGCACCTTGGTTTAAAAAATTAGTCATATTGTGATGTATCTTTATTCTGTTCCACTGATCTTTTTGTCCATATTTATGCCAATTCCACACTGTTTTAATTATATATGGTTAGTCTAAAAATCAAACCATATATTTTTTTGGAGGTGGTTTGGCCTATACTGTCTTGATTACTAAAGCTTTATTGCAATCTTAAAAATCAGGTACTCTAAGTAGGTTTTTTGAGATTATTTTGGCTTTTTGAATTTTATTTTCTTGCTGTATTGCACTAGCTAGGATTTCTAGTACAATGTTAAATGTTGATTAGAAATGAATAAAAGTAATAAGGATGGATTCCTTTGCATTTTTCCAATCCTAAGGGTTGAAAGTGTTCAATATTATTTTAGCATTAGATACAAGCTTCTTTGTATATTTTCTGTAGATGCCCTTTATCAGATTGTGGGAGTTCTTTTCTATTTTTGGTTTTCTGAGGGTTTTCTCATGAATGGGGTTAAATTTTTTCCTATGATTTTTCTGTATATACTAAGATTATAGGAAATTTTTCCTTATTCTGTTGTAATGAATTATTTTTATTGGCTTTTAAATCTTAAACCAATTTTGTATTTCTAGGATAAACTCTGCTTAGTCAAAATGTATTATTACTTTTATGTTTATAGCATTCAATTGTTAATAATTTAATGAATTTTTTGGATATATGTGCATGATGAATTTTGCTTATTATTTTTTATCTTATACTGTCTTCATTAGGTTTCAATGCCAGGATTATGCAGCCTCAAAAAATTATTTGGGAAATTTTCCATCTCCCTCTATTGTCTAAAATAAATTTGTGAAGGATTGGTATCACTCCTTCCTTAAAAGTAGATATGTGAGGGGCGCCTGGGTGGCTCAGTCGTTAAGCGTCTGCCTTCGGCTCAGGTCATGGTCCTAGCGTCCTGGGATCGAGCCCCACATCAGGCTCCCTGCTCCGCGGGAAGCCTGCTTCTCCCTCTCCCACTCCCCCTGCTTGTGTTCCCTCTCTCACTGTGTCTCTCTCTGTCAAATAAATAAAATCTTAAAAAAAAAAAAAAAAAGTAGATATGTGACCTGAAGATTTTCTTGAGTTTTGTTTTTATGGGAAGATTTTTGATTGCAAATTCCATTTCTTTAGCAGGAATTGAACTACTTAGATGTTTTTTGATTCTTGTATCAGTTATGATGTGTTTCTCAAGGTACTTGTCCACCCATGTAAGTGTAGAATTTATTGACATAAGTTGTTTATAGTATCTTTGTATTATCTTTTAATTACCTGTAGGAACTGGAGAGATGTTTATCTCTTTTATTCCTAATATGGATAATTTGCATTTTTTCTTTTTTTTTTTTAACAGTTTTGCTAGAGTCGTGTAGGTTTTATTAATCTTTTCAGAAAACCAACTTTCCACATTGTTGATTTTCTATACCCTTTTTTGTTTTTATTTTATTTTTATTTTATTAATTTCTGCCCTATTGTTTTTATTATTCTCTTACCTCTGCTTTAGTTTAATTTATTCTTTTTGTTGCTTGTTAAGCTAGAAGCCTAGGTTTTTTATTTTATAACATGCTTTTCCTATTTGAACAGGTGATTAAAGCTATATATGTCCCACTAAGCAGTGCTTTCATTGCATTCCATACATTTTGATATATTGTATTAATTATCATTCAATTTAAAATATTTTCTATTTTTCTCTCTGGTTTTTCTATAAGTCATCACCCATTTAGAAATATGTTGTTTAGTTTCCAAATGTTAGGGTATTTTTAAAGCTATCTTATTGTTGATGTTAATTTTAGTGCTTTGTTGCCAGAGAACATACTTTGTGTGAATTATTATAATTTGAGGGTTTTTTTAATAAAATGTTTAATAAAAACAAGAATATGATTTACCTTGGCAAATGTTTCATGTGCTCTTGGCAAGAATCTATATTATATAGTTCTTAAATGAATGTTAATTATGTTAAATTGGTTGAAAGTTTTACTCAAATCTATATTTTTTGAATTTTTGGTCTACTTGTTTCATCAGTCGTAAGGAGAGGCATGTTAATTTCTCCCACTATGAATGTAAGATTAAAAAGCAGTTCTTCTCCTAGTTCTATCTATTATTGCATCATATGTTTTGAAATTTTTTTGTTAGGTGCAGACAAATTTAGGGTTGTTATTTATTCTTGACAGAGTGACTCTTAACATTAAGAAATATTTCTTTTTATCTCTGATGTTACAGTTTTCTTAAATTATTCTATGTCTGATATAAACATAGCCATCTAGATTTGTGATGCAAAGTGATTTGGTAGTAGGTTGTTTTTCGACATTTTATTTTCAACCATTTATTGTGTGTGTGTGTGTGTGTGTGTGTGTGTGTGTGTGTGTTTGGGCGTGCGTGTTCTAAGTGTATTTCTTGTAAGAGGCATACATTTGGGTTTGGCTTTTTAAATCTAACCTTTAAGTGGTGTTTAGTCCATTTATATTTAATGTAATTATCAATTCAATTGTGTTTAAGTCTTTCACTTTGGTATATGTTTCTCTTTCTTATTTCCTGCCTTATTTTGAATGATCAAG
This sequence comes from Halichoerus grypus, assembly GCF_964656455.1. Classification (NCBI taxonomy): domain Eukaryota; kingdom Metazoa; phylum Chordata; class Mammalia; order Carnivora; family Phocidae; genus Halichoerus; species Halichoerus grypus. Next base: position 5,229,311 of record NC_135712.1, read on the forward strand.
AAATTATTTAACTCTATTAACCTTTTTGGGTTGTTGTTTTAGAGTGGTTGATCAAAATTTATTTTTTCTACTGAAGATATCAGAAAAAGTTTCAATTTATAATTAAATTAATGTAATTTCAAGTGAGTGGTTGGGGCAGTGATCAAATTTGACACAACTTCTGTCAAGTTTTTTTCATAAATGAACCATCAGATTTCAGGGCATTTCAAGATTTCCTTGTACAACAACTAATTTTAAATACTCAGTTTTTTGCTGATGTCCCTGTAGTGCCATGAGTTTTGTGTTATGTTTGTAGATATCATTATTTTGTGTCAAATCAGCTAGAAATTTATATATTTTTAAATATTCATTATTATGTTATTTTTTAAAGGTTTCTAGAAATTACAATACATATCTTTAACTGAAGATCATCTCATTTCAAATTATATTAAACTCTTTTTAAAAAGTAGGAACCTCATGGTTGTATAATTCCATTCCTCCCCCTCACCCCTGTGCGCTTTTATTCTTCTGTGTTCTATAAACTCCACATGTTACTATTTTTGTTTCAAACAATTGTAGCTTAAGTCTATGTTATATATATGATATATATAAATATACACATATATTGCATACATACAAGCATACACATATTAAAAATAATAAATGAGTCCTTTGTTTTTACCCATATATTGCATTTCCTATATTTTCATTTTTTTCATGCAGACTGGAGCTTCTTTCATATCCCTTCACCCTGAGGAAATTCTTTTAGTATTTTTTGTAGCATGGGTTTTCTTGCTGTAAAAATCTCTGAGTTTTTCTATGGCCAAAAATGTCTTTATTTAGCTCTCATGTTTGATGCATACTTGGGCTATATATAGAATTCTATATTGGCAGCTTTTTTTTTCATTTGGCACTTTGAAAATTCCATTCCATGGTGAGAAATTAAACCATCGTTCTTTTCATGCTTCCTCTGCAGATGACATGGGTTGTTTTTTGGGCTACTTTTAAGAGTTCCTTTTCATTTTCCAATTTGCCTCTGATGTACTAGGTGTAATTAAAAAAAATTTTTTTTAAAGAATTGTGTTCATGGTTTGCTGGGCCTTTTGGATATGTATGCTGATGTATTTCATCAATTAAAAAAATTATTGAACCAGTGTTTCTGAAAATATTTTTTCTTCTTATCTCTCTCCTCTCCATCTGGAATTCCAATTATTTATACTGCTTGATAGTATATAACAGGTCTGGATGCTTTGTTTTATTTTTTTTTTTCACTTTTTTTCTCCTTATGTTTCAGTCTGGGTGGTGTCTGTTGGCCCACCTTTGATTTCACTGATTCTTTCCTCTCCTGTACCCAGTCTGCTAGTAAACCCATCAACTGAATTCTTCCTTTCTGGTATTATATAATTTCACTCTAATAGTTCCATTTGATCTTTGTCTTTGCCATTTCCCTCTCCATGCTGGAATTCCTTATCTGTTCACAGTTGTCAACATTTTCCTGTAGATCCTTCATCATAATTACTTTAAAATCCCTGAGTGATAATTCAAACATCTGGGCCATTGCCACATTTGCTACTATGATCTGTTTCCTCTTAAATTCAGATTCCGTTTTTTCACTTTGTGTATTTTGTGATTTTTATTTTAGGTTAAACACTGTTTTGGGGTAAGGGATAGTTACCTCCTGAGAAGGACTTGACTCTCTTTCAGGCTGATGGTGTGAGACTGAGCCAGTACAACAGTAGCTGAGCTGGTCCTGGACTCTGCTGCAGAGTTGGAGTCTTTAGGTGACACAGTTCACCTGTTGTGAAGGTGGGGCTGAAACTGCCTTCAGAAGGGCCTGGGATCTGAACACCAGCCAGATTCTTTAGATCTCTTCATGCTTTGCAGGGCCAGCCACCAGCTTTCTAAACTATGGGGATTCTCTTTCTGCTTTATAGCCTGCCTGCCAGCTTTTTGAGTTTCTGGAGCTTTCTCTTTGCTCTCTAGACTCATCCTGGCTTTGTGCATATGGGGACATCTCTTTTTGTCTTATAGTATTGCCCTCAGTCTTTACAGAGCCATTTCAGCATCCTTGGTGTGTGTCCAGGGATCTTTGCAGGATTTGTCTCAATCCCCCTGCCCTTTTCCCAGCTTTTGGCATTTATTTTGTTTGCTAAATATATTCTGGCCTCCTTGCTTTCCTACTATAATCTTCCTTTTGATATTTGTCAGTTATTAATAAATATTCTATGTGTTATTTTTATATTTTGAATTTATGATACCTTGCTATGTTGATATCTTAAATCCAAATTGGAAAGGGGGACATAAAAAAACAAGGAAGCAAATAAGTATGTGGTGGGTGGATGAGGGAAAATTTTCATAAACTTTATCTAAAGAGGTCATTTATCATTTATACAGAACTTAAGCTTATGAAAAATATACAGCACTGATGCAAAGTGCGTGTACAAGTCAAGGTTTGCCAGAGAAAGAGAATCAGTAGGATAGATAGAGATAGATGGATTGATAAATGATAGATAGATGAATGTATTTCAAGGTATTGGCTCACACAAAAAAATTGGAGTTGGGATGAACAAGTCTGGCCAAGGGCTGACTGGAAACTCTGGGGCAAGAGCTTATGTGGTCCACAGTCAGAATTTCCCTTTCTGCAGGGAAACCCCAGTTCTGTTCTTAAGGCCTTTCAACTGATTAGATAATGTCAACTCAGATTATCCAAGGTCATCTCCTTTACTTAAAATCAGTTGATTGTTATGTTATGTTATGATTGTTATGTTAACCACATCTGCAGAATACCTTCACAGCAATATCTAGGCTTTGACTGAACAACTTGGTGCTACTGCCTAGTTATAAGTTGATGCATAAAATGGACCGTCATAGTGGTAAAGGGCATATTGCACGATATGGTACAGCACATGCTAAAGAATAATCTTTGAGGCAGAAAATAAAAATAAGCAAGCAAATAAAAGTGTTCTTAATTCATTCATCATCCCATGGGAGGCATGCTGGGGCTGGGTATCCTAGACAGTGGGTAGGTCTGTGTCCAGTTGAGGGGCCCCTCTGCACCTCCTGATTTTCCTTTATGAACCTGAGAGATATCCTAGTAAACAAGGAGACAAGCATCTCATCTGCATTTAGGCATCAGCTGTTACTGGAGTTGTCTGGGAGAGCCAGCTGCCCGGCACCTAGAGACTCAGAGGCCCATGGGAAGGTGCTATTCTCCTGTCAGGGGCAAAGAAGTCTCATTCAGATGCAGCAACTTATGCCAGCAGAAAGGGGGTTCCTGCTTCCAGTTGGCTTACCATCCAGGCTAGCTTGAGTGAACTCCCAGGGCCACCTTGGATCATTCTGCTCATTGCACCCCATCTATGGGGTGTACATCAAAATGTTAACAGAAGGCATTTTGTTTTTGCAAGATGTCATTAGGTGATAATGGGTCATTTTTTTCCTACCTTTCCATATTTAATAAAGTTCTTACAGTATGAATATTTTAATTTTATAATTAAGTCAAGACAACTATTAGCATTTTGGATAAACAAGGCAATGAGTTTACGCTCCATAAGGAAGAAAGTAGGATTCTTAATATTCTGCTTTTTCTGTAAGTCTCCACCTAAAATTACCATAAGCATCTCCTTGAATGTACGGTGCTTTGTGGTAGCAGTGGCTCATGGGGACAACAAAGGACATCCTAAGCCTTGAGGGAGCCCCCCTATGTGGGAAATGGGGGCAGTTTATGTGCTCAGGATATTAGAAATAATTAATCCAAAGTCATTGTCCTTTTTTTCAAGTAGAGCAGACATTCTAAAAGAAAAAAATATATATATATATATATATTTGACCCATATTTTCAAATATCTTGTACTTTAATAAAGTTAACCCTATTAACTTTGCTAATGTGATCTCTTTGTTCTTCTTGCTTTATGGGAAACTGTCAAATTGGTGTAAAGTTTAGCTAAGAAATTCTGGCACATAAAGAAGAATTTGGCAGGGGAAGAAGGGGGTGGTACACATGCATTCTGCATCCTTTGCTGAACATTTCAGTCAAAAATCTACTGAATCAATTACTCATATCTAAATGTGGATGAAAGTGATTCATTAGAATGTATTTTCCCTTTCTTAAAGTTAAATCTTTCCTTTTTATATAATGTTAAATAGCAATGTGAAGGAACTGTGAGCTGTTCCACAGATAAGGAAATCTGGCTGGTGTTTTTGTACATCTTGAAGACCCCAAGGCACTGATTGCAAACATATGGCTGTTGATGATAATTCAGAAGCCATTTACAAGGTAGGGACAGCAATTGAGCTTTGTGGAAATAAATTCCAATTTAAATCGGGTATGTTCCTTATCCCAGAATGTTCCTTATGTGGGATTTATCTCTGACACATGTCATAAGGCTTCTCCATGAACACATTAGCATCTTAACCTTTTTTGGTGGGAACTGTCATCAGCTACATGGCTGATATCCTGGATTGTGTAGAGGCAGTTGGAAGACATATGGTCACCCCCCCGGCCACCGAGAGTTTATTACTTAGCTTACCAACGGCTTCTCCTTCCTATAAGAGTAGAACCTCCTCTCCCTTGTTCTCTTCTCCAAGTTATATGTCTTCTCATCTAATTGCCTCAGATGGCTGCTAAACTATCAGGTGATATAAACCTCATTGGGCACATTGGTCCTTCAGTCCTAGATGCCTAGCAGCCCTGGGACATGAGATCAGGTGTCCCAGGAGGAGAAGCCCATACCTTGGCTGGCAGAAGAGAACACGTGTACAAAGGCTACACCCTTTGGCTCCCTCATCTTGTGTCTTCATGTCATAGTCTTAAAAACATATGACCTTAAGTATTAATTAAAAGGTGCCACTTTGGTGTAATGTGCTTTAGGGAAGCAGCATTCACCTTGTACTCTTCCCCTTCTTACCCCACCCCCACCTCCCTCACCTCCAGCTTCCAGGTACCCACCTTGGAGGCATGGGAATCAACTGAATCAATATGGTGCATCTTAATGCCAAGTAATTTCTCACCCTAACGCTGTGTTAAAGTAAGCTTGCATATATTATGCATAAAGTGTGGTCTCATAGGGGTGCCGGGATGGCTCAGTTGGTTAAGTGTCTGCCTTAGGCTCAGATCATGATCCCAGGGTCTTAGGATCGAGCCCCATGTCTTGGGCTCTCTGCTCACCAGGAAGTCTGCTTCTCCCTCTCCTTCTGCTCCTTCCCCAGCTCATGCTCTCCCTCTCTCAAATTAATAAATAAAATCTTTAAAAACAAAACAAATCAAAATGTGGTCTAATGCATTTTTTGATTTATTTTATTTTATTTTATTTTATTATGTTATGTGAATCACCATACATTACAACATTAGTTTTTGATGTAGTGTTCCATGATTCATTGTTTGCGTGTAACAACCAGTGCTCCATTCAGTACATGCCCTCTTTAATACCCATCACCAGGCTAACCCATCCTCCCAACGCCTCCCCTCTAGAACCCTCAGTTTGTTTCTCAGAGTCCATAGTCTCTTATGGTTCGTCTCCTCCTCTGATATCACCCCCTTATGTTTCCCTTCCTACTATCTTCTTCTTTTTTTTTTTTTTTTAACATATAATGTATTATTTGTTTCAGAGGTACAGGTCTGTGATTCAACAGTCTTGCACAATTCACAGCGCTCACCATAGCACATACTCTCCCCAGCGTCTATCACCCAGCCACCTCATCCCTCCCACTCCCCACCACTCCAGCAACCCTCAGTTTGTTTCCTGGGATTAAGAATTCCTTATATCAGTGAGGTCATATGATACATGTCTTTCTCTGATTGACTTATTTCACTCAGCATAATACTCTCCAGTTCCATCCACATTGTTGCAAATGGCAAGATTTCATTCCTTTTGATGGCTACATAATATTCCATTGTATATATATACACATCTTCTTTATCCATTGGTCTGTCGATGGACATCTTGGCTCTTTCCACAGTTTGGCTATTGTGGACATTGCTGCTATAAACATCGGGGTGCACGTACCCCTTTGGATCCCTACATTTGTATCTTTGGGGTAAATATCCAGTAGTGCATTTGCTGGGTGATATGGTAGCTCTATTGTCAGCTTTTTGAGGAACCTCCATACTGTTTTCCAGAGTGGCTGCACCAGCTTGCATTCCTACCAACAGTGTAGGAGGGTTCCCTTTTCTCCGCATCCCCGCCAACATCTGTCATTTCCTGACTTGTTAATTTTAGCCATTCTGACTGGTGTGAGGTGGTATCTCATTGAGGTTTTGATTTGGATTTTCCTGATGCCGAGCGATGTTGAGCACTTTTTCATGTGTCTGTTGGCCATTTGGATGTCTTCTTTGGAAAAATGTCTGTTCATGTCTTCTGCCCATTTCTTGATTGGATTATTTGTTCTTTGGGTGTTGAGTTTGATAAGTTCTTTATAGATTTTGGATACTAGCCCTTTATCTGATATGTCATTTGCAAATATCTTCTCCCATTCTGTTGGTTGTCTTTTGGTTTTGTTGACTGTTTTTTTGCTGTGCAAAAGCTTTCTATTTTGATGAAGTCCCAATAGTTCATTTTTGCCCTTGCTTCCCTTGCCTTTGGCGATGTTTCTAGGAAGAAGTTGCTGTGGCTGAGGTCGAAGAGGTTGCTGCCTGTGTTCACCTCTAGGATTTTGATGGACTCCTGTCTCACATTTAGATCTTTAACCACTTTGAGTCTATTTTTGTGTGTGGTGTAAGGAAATGGTCCAGTTTCATTGTTTTGCATGTGGCTGTCCAATTTTCCCAACATCATTTGTTGAAGAGACTGTCTTTTATCCTTTGGACATTCTTTCCTGCTTTGTCGAAGATTAGTTGACCCTAGAGTTGAGGGTCCATTTCTGGGCTCTCTATTCTGTTCCATTGATCTAGGTGTCTGTTTTTGTGCCAGTACCATACTGTCTTGATGATGACAGCTTTGTAATAGAGCTTCAAGTCTGGAATTGTGATGCCACCAGCTTTGCTTTTCTTTTTCAACATTCCTCTGGCTATTTGAGGTCTTTTCTGGTTCCATACAAATTTTAGGATTATTTGTTCCATTTCTTTGAAAAAAGTGGATGGTATTTTGGTAGGGACTGCATTGAATGTGTAGATTGCTCTAGGTAGCATTGACATCTTCACATTATTTGTTCTTCCAATCTATGAGCATGGAACGTTTTTCCATTTCTTTGTGTCTTCCTCAATTTCTTTCATGAGTATTTTATAGTTTTCTGAGTACAGACTCTTTGCCTCTTTGGTTAGATTTATGCCTAGGTATCTTATGGTTTTGGGTGCAATTGTAAATGGGATTGACTCCTTAGTTTCTCTTTCTTCTGTCTTGTTGTTGGTGTATAGGAATGCCACTGATTTCTGTGCATTGACTTTATATCCTGCCACTTTACTGAATTCCTGTATGAGTTCTAGCAGTTTTGGGGTGGAGTCTTTGGGTTTTCAACATAAAGTATCCTATCATCTACAAAGAATGCCTTTTATTTCTTTTTATTGTCTGATTGCTGTGGCTAGGACTTCTAGTACTATGTTGAATAGCAGTGGTGATAGTGGACATCCCTGCCGCATTCCTGACCTTAAGGGGAAAGCTCTCAGTTTTTCCCCCATTGAGAATGATATTCGCTGTGGGTTTTTCATAGATGGCTTTTATGATATTGAGGTATGTATCCTATATCCCTATACTCTGAAGAGTTTTGATCAAGAAAGTATGCTGTATTTTGTCAAATGCTTTTTCTGCATCTATTGAGAGGATCATATGGTTCTTGTTCTTTCTTTTATGAATGTATTGCTATCACATTGATTGATTTGCAGATGTTGAACCAACCTTGCAGCCCAGGGATAAATCCCACTTGGTCGTGGTGAATAATCTTTTTAATGTACTGTTGGATCCTATTGGCTAGTATTTTGGTGAGAATTTTTGCATCCATGTTCATCAAGGATATTGTTCTGTAATTCTCCATTTTGATGGGGTCTTTGTCTCGTTTGGGGATCAAGGTAATGGTGGCCTCATAAAACGAGTTTGGATGTTTTCCTCCCATTTCTCTTTTGTGGAACAGTTTCAGAGAATAGGTATTAATTCTCCTTTAAATGTTTGGTAGAATTCCTGGGAAGCCATCTGGCCCTGGGCTTTTGTTTGTTGGGAGATTTTTGATGACTGCTTCAATTTCCTTAGTGGTTATAGTCTGTTTAGGTTTTCTGTTTCTTCCTGGTTCAGTTTTGGTAGTTAATACATCTCTAGGAAAGCATCCATTTCTTCCAGGTTATCTAATTTGCTGGCATATAGTTGCTCATACTATGTTCTTATAATTGTTTGTATTTCTTTGGTGTTGGTTGTGATCTCTCCTCTTTCATTCATGATTTTATTTACTTGGGTCATTTCTCTTTTCTTTGTGATAAGTCTGGCCAGGGGTTTATCAATCTTGTTCATTCTTTCAAAGAACCAGCTCCTAGTTCATTGATCTGTTCTACCGTTCTTTTAGTTTCTATTTCATTGATTTCTGCTCTGATCTTTATTATTTCTCTTCTCCTGCTGGGTTTAGGCTTCATTTGCTGCTCTTTCTCCAGCTCCTTTAGGTGTAGGGTTAGGTTGTGTATTTGAGACCTTTCTTGTTTCTTGAGAAAGGCTTGTATTGCTATATACTTTCCTCTTAGGACTGCCTTTGCTGCATCCCAAAGATTTTGAACAGTTGTGTTTTCATTTTCACTTGTTTCCGTGAATTTTTTTTTTTTAGATTTTATTTATTTGAGAGAGAGAGAATGAGAGACAGAGAGCATGAGAGGGAGGAGGGTCAGAGGGAGAAGCAGACTCCCTGCTGAGCAGGGAGCCCGATGCGGGACTTGATCCCGGGACTCCAGGATCATGACCTGAGCCGAAGGCAGTCGCTTAACCAACTGAGCCACCCAGGAGCCCGTTTCCGTGAATTTTTTAAAATTCTTTAATTACCTGGTTGACCCATTCTTTCCTTAGTAGGATGCTCTTTAGCCTCCATATATTTGAGTTCTTTCCGACTTTCCTCTTGTGATTGAGTTCTAGTTTCAAAGCATTGTGGTCTGAAAATATGCAGGGAATGATCCCAGTCTTTTGGTACTGGTTGAGACCTGATTTGTGACCTAGGATGTGATCGATTCTGGAGAATGTTCCATGGGCACTAGAGAAGAATGTGTATTCTGTTGCTTTGGGATGGGGTGTTCTGAATATATCTGTGAAGTCCATTTGGTCTAGTGTGTCATTTAAAGTCTTTATTTCCTTGTTGATCTTTGCTTAGATGATCTGTCCATTTCAGTGAGGGGGGTGTCAAAGTCCCCTACTATTATTGTTTTGTTGTCGATGTGTTTCTTTGATTTTATTATTAATTGGCTTATATAATTGGCTGCTCCCATGTTAGGGGCATAGATATTTACAACTGTTAGATCTTCTTGTTGGATAGACCCTTTAAGTAGGATTTAGTGTCCTTCCTCATCTCTTATTATAGTCTTTGGTTTAAAATCTAATTTGTCTGATATAAGGATTGCCACCCCAGCTTTCTTTTGGTGTCCATTAGCATGGTAAATGGTTTTCCACCCCCTCACTTTCAATATGGGGGTGTCTTTGGGTCTAAAATGAGTCTCTTGCAGACAGCATATTGATGGGTCTTGTTTTTTTATCCAATCTGATAGCCTGTGTCTTTTGATTGGGGCATTTAGCCCATTTACATTCAGTGTAACTATTGAGAGATATGAATTCAGTGCCATTGTATTGCCTGTAGGGTTACTGTTATTGTATATTATCTGTGTTCCTTTCTGGTCTGTGTTACTTTTAGGCTCTCTCTTTGTTTAGAGGACACCTTTCAATATTTCTTGGTAGGGCTGGTTTGTGTTTGCAAATTCCTTTTTCTTTCTTTTTTTTTTGTCCTGGAAGCTTTTTATCTCTCCTTCTATGTTCAATGACAGCCTAGCTGGATATAGTATTCTTGGCTGCATATTTTTCTCATTTAGTGCTCTGAATATATCATGGCAGTCCTTTCTGGCCTGCCAGGTCTCTGTGGATAGGTCTGTTGCCAATCTAATGTTTCTACCATTGTAGGTTACATATCTCTTCTCCCGAGCTGCTTTCAGGATATTCCCCTTGTCTCTGAGACTCGTAAGTTTTACTATTAGATGTCGGGGTGTTGACCTATTTTTATTGATTTTGAGGGGGGTTCTCTGTGCCTTCTGGATGCCTGTTTCCTTCCCCAAATTAGGGAAGTTCTCTGCTATAATTTGCTCCAATATACCTTCTGCCCCTCTCTCTCTTTCTTCTTCTTCTGGGATCCCAGTTATTCTAGTATTGTTTCATCTTATGGTATCACTTATCTCTTGAATTCTGCCCTCATGATCCAGTAGTTATTTATCTCTCTTTTTCTCAGCTTCTTTATTCTCCATCATTTGGTTTCTATATCACTAATTCTCTCATCTGCCTCATTTACCCTAGCAATTAGAGCCTCCATTTTTTTTTTAAAGATTTTATTTATTGATTTGACAGAGACACAGAGAGAGAGGGAACACAAGCAAGGGGAGTGGGAAAGGGAGAAGCAGGCTCCCCGCTGAGCAGGGAGTCCAATGTGGGGCTCGATCCCTGGAGCCTGGGATCATGACCTGAGCGGAAGGCAGACGCCCAATGAGTGAGCCACCCAGGTACCCCAGAGCCTCCATTTTTGATTGCACGTCATTAATAGCCTTTTTGATTTCAACTTGGTTAGATTTTAGTTCTTTTATTTCTCCAGAAAGGGTTTCTCTAATATCTTCCATGATTTTTTCAAGCCCAGCTAGTATCTTTAAAATCGTTATTCCAAACTCTCGTTCCAACATCTAACTAATGTCTGTATTGATTAGGTCCCTGGCAGTCAGTACTGCCTCTTGTTCTTTTTTTTGAGGTGATTTTTTCCATCTTGTCATTTTGTCCAGAGGAGAATAGATGAATGAGAGAACAAAATGCTAACAGGGTAACAACGACTCCAGAAAAATATACACTAAACAAATCAGAAGAGACCTGAAACCAGGGGAAAAGAAAGTGAAAGAAAGAAAAATGAAAATGAAAAAAAGAAAGAGAGAAAAAGAAAAAGATAAAATGAAAAGAATATGATCAAATATGATCAGACTGGTGCATAGACCAGTGCCACACAATAGATTTTGGTCATATTTTGGTCTGTTAGAAGAAAGTGCCTCCCAAAATTTTAAAGAAGGAAATACTTATATATGTACAAAAATAAGTGTAAATATGATGAAGGGATGGAATATGAGTGTAAAGATGAAAATTATAGAAGATTTTATAAAAGGAATTGATAAGATAAGAAGTTGTTTGAAAAAAGAAGGAAGAGGAAGTAAAAAAAAAAAAAAGGAGGGAATGTGATCAGGCAGGAGACTAGAAAAAAGCCATACACTAGAGATTTAGGGTATATTTTGATCTGTTAGAAGAAACTCTATCCCAAAGTTTTAAAGAGAGAACAACTTATATATATACCAAAAATTAGGTTAACTACTATGAAGGGATAGAATATGACTCTAAAAATGAAAAATAAAAAGGATTTTTAAAAAAGGGATTGATAAGATGTTGGTTGAAAAAAGGAAAAAGAAAAATTCAAAAAAAAAAAGAAAAAAAAAGAAAATTAAAAAAATTAACTTTGAAAGACTAAAGAATCATGGGGAAAAAAGCCATGGATTCTATGTGCAATATTCCCCTAGCGCTGGAGTTCTGCCATTCTCATGGATTGGTAAACTTGGTCTTGGCTGGCGGTTCTTGCTGATCTTCTGGGGGAGGGGCCTGTTGCCATGGTTCCCAAATGTCTTTGCTGGAGGCGGAATTGCCCCACCCTTGCTGGGTCCGGGCTAAGTAATCTGCTTGGGTTTCCTCTCGGGAGGTTTTGTTCCCTGCAAGCTTTCCGTGCAGCTTTGGAGGCCAAGAGTGAAAATGGCAGCCTCCCAATCTCCGCCCTGGAGGAGCCGAGAACTCGGGGCCCCGCTCCTCAGTGCGCCCCCAGAGAAATGCAGTCAGTCACTCCCATCCCCCCGGTCTCCGGCCGCACTCCGTGCTCACCCAGCCTGTGACCGCGCGTTTCTATCTCTGGCACCCGACCCCGGGTGGAGTCTCCAAACCCAGCAGATCCCTGGGGTGCGCTCCCGTGCCGCTCCTCCCGGGGGAGGAAGGGGAGTCTCCCCGGATCTGCCGCTTGTTGTGTCCCTGCTGGAGGAGCAGTGGCCCGACTGTGCCGCGGATCACGGTTTATGGCAACCCCGAGCTGAGAGCCCGTGCCTTGGTGCTGTCTTTGCAACCGGCTTCCCCGCTCCAATACCTTGGAGCTCTGCCGCACTCAGGCACCCCCGGTCTTTCTGTGACCCCAAAGGTCCTGAGACCACACTGTCCCTGCAAGGGTTCCACCCCCTGCTTAGCCACTGGAGCGACGTCCCTTATAGGAGCAGACTTCTAAAAGTTCTGATTTTGTGCTCCGTGGCTCTATCACTTGCCAGAAGCGGCTGACGGAGGCCCCCTCCCCCCGCTGTCTATTTTCCTGAATATTGCCTCAGATTCACTTCTCCACATGTCCTACCTTCCAGAAAGTGGTCACTTTTCTGTTCAGAGAGTTGTTGCTATTCTTTTCTTTGATCTCCTGTTGAGTTCGTAGGTGTTCAGAATGGTTTGATCCCTATTCAGCTGAATTCCTAGCACCAGACAATATTTAGGTCTCCTACTCCTCCACCATCTTGTGCCTCCCTGTCTCATGCATTTTTAAGTCGAGACGCAAAACTTCAAGAAATTTGGTACCTGTGACAGGACACTGGAGCCTCTGTCTCTGGCAGTTCCCATCACTGTCTTGGAGCTGTGTGAGCCCATCATGGTGCTTCAGACTCCTTATGCTTCTCTCTTCTCTTCCTGCCAAAGCCAGCTCTCTACTCTTCTCTCCTTTTAGGGCTTCTACTGCCTCAGACCTCTATCTGGCTGCCTTTCAGCTTCTGCCCAATCCATATCTGCTGATAGTCTTTGTAGGTCACCCATTCATCCTCTCCAGGGCAGAGGGTCTGCTACTCAACATGCCACACAACACACACCCCTCCCCACTGACCTGTCTCAGGTCTGAACAGCTGTGGCCAAGGAGGTGAGTCCCATAGTGTGAGGCCTGACCTTCCTGAAGGAAATGCTGGGGGCTGGGGAGATCAGGGAGCCTTTCTGAATTTCTCAGATGGGGCTGGGGAGCTATAGGTTCCATTGCATAGTCTGACCATTATGACTTTGGATTCCATTCAGTTCCCCCCCTTTTCCCCTCCCAGCGCTATTTCTCTCTCTCTCTGTTATGTGCCATTTTTAGCATCATCTCTATTTCCACCTGCCAACATAGGCTGTGAATCTCACCTTTGAATAAGCCTTGAGAGCCAAATACCTTTGTCCCACAAGAAAACCAGGAGAGAGTTTCATGCTCTAGGAAGAATGGGAGGTTTAGGATGTGTCCTCGAGTGGGGTAATGCAGGAAGCTGAGCATAGCCCAGTGCTGAGTCTTCCCTTGGAGGCAGATAAACCAGGAATGGATCCATGTCTGCCTTGCACCATGGGCATGAGGTTGGGTAGTTTATTCAACCTCTCTGAGGTTATTTCTAAGAGATAATATCATATGCAAGGATGTATGTGGTGATTAAAAGAAATAACACTACCAGTGGCTCCTAATACTATCAAGTCCAACTTCCATTTTGATAACAAATATTTTGGAATAACCCTTTACTCCCTGGCATGAAATTTGTAAGTAATATTACCGACCCACACACCAAGCCTCACATGCACAGCCATGCTATGGGGGGGCAAACCTCTGGCCTCTTGTGTCTGAGCATCTACATAGCAAAGTGTGTATTTCATGAAATAATATTTATGTTATCTTGTCTTTAGGTTATATAATTCATTATATTGAGTTTTTAATAGTTTTATTCAGGTATGATTTTCCTATCATTTGACTTCCTTTTACATATTCAACTCAATAATGTTTATATTTCCAGAGTTGTGAAACCATAACCAGAATCTAATTTTGGAACATTTCCATCAATCCCAAAAGAAACCCCATAAGCATTAGTGATCTCTCCCCATCCCACGCCCAGCCGTAGGCAACCACTAATCTACTTTTTATCCTGTAGATTTCTTTTCTTTGGATATGTCATACAAATGGAATTGTATCATACCTGAGGTCTTTAATGTCTTGTTTTTCACTTTCCATAGTGTTTTTGAGGTGATATCAACACTCTGTTCCTTTTTATTGTCAAATAGTATTCCATTGTGTGGATATATTACATTTTGTCTATCCCTTCACAAGTTATAAATGGTGATGCTATGAACATTTGTATACAAGATTTTACAAGTGTTTAAACATTACTTGGCTAGGAAGGTAGTATCATTTATTGCTTTTCAAGAGTGCCACTGGTGTCTTTAAAAGATTGAAAGGTCTTTTGGAAAGTTATGAGCTGAAAAACATACAAACTTCCTTTAGTTGACACAGTGATCATGTTCTTGAAAAAAGTCACTACCAATTAGAACTGGGTACAAAATATTCATGTTTATAAGCCCCAGAGAGTTAGAGTCTAGGCTCTGATAATGATCATCAGGTTGCTCATCTATATAAATGCATAACAAGACATTGAAAGGCTTGTGAGACTTGGTGCCATTATTTGCCAGGTGGGATTGGCCTGCACGATTAGGACACCTAGAATCCTTGCTTTTCCCTCACATTGGCAGCCACACCAGGGCCCCAGTCATAATAGAAACACAAAGTCCCTATAGATCTCCAGAATGCCCCCCAGGATGGTACCGCCCCATTGAGATTATACTGATAGAACTCACAAGTGTGGACATCTGTTGATTGTTTATCATGAACCAGTCATCATGCTCATGCTCTAGATGTTCCTTCCATTTAGTCTTGACAACAGTCCCATGAACTAGGACAGTCTTAGAGAGAGCAAAGTGGCTCTGAGGAGCCCGGTCTGTAGGAAGCAGGGCTGCTGTGATGCAGGGGACGTACTTGGCACCAACCCATGTCCAAGAATGTGTCCACCACAGGACAAAGGAAAGCAGGAGTGGTGAAGGAAGAGGGTGATGGGAGGCACGCCAAATAAGGAAGTCACCCTGCCTCCTTCCTGCCCAATTGTCTGTGTGCAAGATGGGAACCGTTTCCCCAAATTTACTCTGAAGATGACTTATTCAACTTCTGAGAAGAACATTCATGATAGAAACTTACTGTAGTTTTCATTTCTCTTCCTCATGGGGAAATTTATGCTTCACAGTCTTTTTTTCTCTCTGCAGATGGTCTATTTGAAGAGTATCCTGATGCACCTTTTTTCTGGTGTGACTGTGTATTTCCCTCTGACACAAGGTTTCAAGGGGGAAATACCGTCAAAGACGTTTTGGGGTGATTTCTTTTTCCATCTTTGGAAAGCCTAACCAAATACATTTATTGTGGTAATCATTAAATGTCTGATATTTAAAAACAGATAGCAGGGCAGATTTGGGTAGATGGGAAGGCTGAGAATCAGGGCAGTCCAGCCATTCATTGTCTCATGTCATGTCTGGGCCTTGAAATCATAGCTTCAGCTCTTCATTCCAGCTCCTGGCTTCTCCAGTGGAATGCACTTTCACAGGAGGTTTTTTTGTTTTGCTTTTCCCATTTTTATAGGTCTGCTTTTAAACATGCAACTGAAAACCATGAGTTACCAAATCAGCTAGAGGTGTTCATCCACTAAGAAATTTTATAATACATCTATGTTATATTTTTCCCCCCAAATTTAGGTAATATCATCAATCTGGTAGAAGTTTGCTAATTCCTGGAATGGTCCTCTGTTGCTTTTCTTGCATGTATTACTAGGTCTCATGGTCTCAGGTCACTTTAAACAGGATGACTAGCCATCCTGGTTAACCAGAGACAAAGGAGGTAACCAGGATGCATTACTTTCAGTGCAAAAACCTGGACAATTCTGGGCAAACCTGGACAGCTGGTTACATTAGAAATGGTTTCAGTGAGCAAGAGTACCCAGGAAGCTTTGTCATTTTAAGACATCGTGCCCCTTCCTTCCCCATGACAACAGATTCTCTTCTATTTCCATGTAAGCTTTTCCTGGGGAGAAGTCAGTCTGCCCAACATCCACTGGCTACTGCGTCCATATGCCAGATTCTTGACATACTTTATTTTAGCATCTCTCTCCTATCTGTTGATGTTCAGCATGTGGGCTACAGAAGTCCCACCACTGGGACCTCCTTTTTCTAGAGCAGTGTGCAGTAAAAAATGAGGTTCCATGAGTACTGCAGTGAGAGATCCTTTCCCTTTTTCCCTTTTAAGGCCATCAAGGTGACCTCCAGCAGCGCTGGGTAGGAAAATACAGGGCTTCAGCTTCCCATGCTCAGACACAGCTGAGCACCTGGTTTAAGATCTGTATAATTTTGTTTAATTGTATTCAGTTGCTTGCTCAGTCTCTGATCACTTTCTAATGAGCTGTTATTTTCAGAGATAGTAGAAAAATCAGTTCAGGAAGAGAGGATGACGTGAAGAAGTGACTGGCAAAGAAGATGTGCTTTCTCTGAGGGAGGGCTGTGTCTGGGTATCTGGGGAGGGGCGTGCTGCATGATGTTGGAGGATATTAGAAAGTGCAAGCTTATGTTACGGGAGTTGAGCCTCCCTTACAAAGAGAGGCTAATATGTGGGGAAAGTCAGCAAAATGGACAGATGGCTAGGACTGTTCAGTCTTTGCAAAAGTCAGCAAAGTCATTTTTCTTTTTAAGACTTTAGTTTTTTAGAGCAGTTTTAGGTTCACAGCAAAATTAAGGGAAAGGTATAGAGATTTCTTATATTCCCCATCCCTACCGATATACAGCCTTCCCCATTATCAACCGCTGTCAACTCCACCAGAAGGTACATTTGTTACCAGTGATGACCCGGCACGGATATGTCATCATCACTCAAAGTCCATAGTTTACATCAAGTTCATTCTTGGTGTTGTGCATTCTGTGGGTTTGGACAAAGGGATAATGACTGGTGCCCACCATTATAGTATCACACCGAGTAGTTTCATTGCCTTAAAAGTCCTCTGTACTCCCTCTTCTCAGCCTTCTACACCTACTCCAAATGCTGGCAGCTACTGATCTTTTTACTGTTCCATAGTTTTGTCTTTTCCAGAATGCCATGTAAATTGGAATTATACAGTATGGAGACTTCTCATTGGCTTCTTTTGCTTAGTGATATGTGTGTAAGCTTCCTTCATGTCTTTTCCTACCTTGATGGTTATTTCTTGTTAGAGCTGAATCCTATCCCCTTGTCTGGTGTACTAGTTTATTTCTCCGTTCACCACTGAAGGACATCTCATTTGCTTCCAAGTTTTTGGCAATTATGATTGAAGTCACTTTTAAATAATGAAAAAAATATGTGAATTGAAATATTAAAAGTGAGCTATGCCTGGATGTTATAAAACTTGAAGTATACACAAAGGGCCTCCAAATCCAAGCTCCCTTCATGCTATTGCCGCTGGTTCTGTTTTCCCCTAAGCAGTATCAGTAATTCCCTGTACATGCCTTCCCATCTCCCAAAACAGAAGCAACTACTTTGTCTACTTGCTTCTGTCATTATTATGTTTCACGAAAGAATATCATCATTGATGGGGGATCTAGGATATGAGCTAATCTTGAAACCAAAAAACAAATGAGAGAAAGGGAGAGAGAAAAGAAAACCGTCTCACTGTGACAAAACTTCACAACCCCCCTATTTTATTAAGATGTAAACCATTTGAAGAAAAGCCAGAGGAAAATAGAGGAAATGAGGTGTCGTTCCACCAAACAAAAGCAGGAAGGTGACCATATACATTGTCTCAAATGGCAGCCCAGAAAGCAGTGATCGATCACTGTGGAAACAGAGTTAGCAGAAACAGACTTAAATGAAAACAAGGCTGTTTATATTCTTCCTAAGAGACCCTGCCTGTGAGGAATGGTGAAACAACATGTATTCAAAATATGCACCTGAAGACATTCTTGTCGGTTATATTTTCAAAGGATTTATGTTCCCCTGAAGAGGTTCGTTGCATGTGGGATATGTTGCCATCAGGGGGCACTGGGTGTGTGCACATTTAGTCTGAATGACAGGGTTTCCATTGTAGATTGGTTACCACCATTAGGTCAGGTCAGTGGACAGATGTGGGAATAGAGGTGACACCGCCCAGGCTCTGGCCCAGCTCCTCATCAATCCAAAGGCTAAGCCCTTAATGTTCACTGACTCATGACCCCTAGCGTGATCCCCATAAATAAAGAGGACTTAGTATAATATTAACAGTGGATTGACTGAAAACATCCATGCCTTCATCTGGTTCAGTGTGGGTAGACGTCAGTGTCAAAGTGGTTGTGGATATTTGCGGGAACATGGGGCCAAGAATCTGGAGCTGGCCAGGAATTTCTAGATAATGTCTCCCAAATCCCCACCCAGTGCAGGAGTCTCCCCAAGGGCTATTTGCCTACCTGACTGCTTGTCTTCTAGTCATACTCCGAGATCTTCTAGGCAAATCTTACTTCACAGGGAGCTCATTCCATTGAGTGACAGAAGGTCCTTCCTTGTACTGAGGCAACATGGGAGGATTCCCTGTGAATTCTGCCACTCGACTCTGACATCTTCTCATCTTACTGTTCTAAGAGCAGTGGTGGGTGCCAGTTGTTGAGTTTAAAACACAGAAAATTTTGAAAGCACGAAAGACCTTAATAAGTAGTCAACAAAGTACTTAAATACCGTTGTGCTGCTCCATTTCAATAGATATTGTAATGACTTTTGTATGACTTGTGTGTCCTGAATCATATTTTATCCTTGCAGATTTTTGTCTGTTATGTAAATGAGACCATCAGACCCCAGAACTACAACATGAACTTCATGAACTTCTAATGAGTTGTTTCTACACACATGGGGGAAACTCATTATTTCCTTTCTACTTCCTACTCATGCCCACAAAGAAAGAGGTATCAACTTACAATGCCATCTACACTTTATTGCAAAGTGGGAAAAAAAAGACAATTTCAGTGGTGAATTATTTATATGTATATATATATATATACATACACAGGCACATACTCATTCTGTTAGCAATGAACTAATTTGTCAAATGTGTCACAGGAGAGATAAGGAAAAATAATAACTAAAAACAATCTTTTAGTATGATTTCCCAAAACTGGTAGTTCAAGCAATTCCAATTTGTTTTGGCTGTGTCAGGTAGACAGTAATTTTCTCTTCTTGACCGTATGCTGATATCCAAGAGACAAGAAAGGGTAACAAATTGCTTGTTGTTGCCTTTATGTCAAAGAAAATGAGACCCATTCTAATATTTGATTTGCCTTAATTGATTGGCAGAAAGAGAAATAAAGAGGGAGGCTCCTTACAATACACAGTGTATGTTCCCACTGGGAAAAACCCCCCATAGAGACAGGGTCACACTGGGAATCCTCAAAATGGCTGCTGGGGAAGTCTGAAACTGGGTCCCTTTTATATTCAGGGCCCCGAAAGAGCTGAAGAGGACATCAGGAGACGTTGCTAAGCACTGAGCAGATGGTGCTCTGTAGGTGAAATCCCCAGGCTCACGTCTGCTCAGAGAACAGCCCACATTCAACTGTCATCCACCACTGCTCTTAGAACATCACTTGCAGGAATCACATTGCCAGGAATTCGTGGTCAGATAGTGCATTATTCTCACCGGAAAGGAGGAGCACTTGGGTGGTTGTCTGGAATACAGCTTCCCTTACTGTGAGGTGACCTGAACTGCCTGGGTGGGTGGGGAACTTGGTGCTTCTAAAGTGAAAAGTTGCTGGGTGCCTGGGTCTTGGCAAACCTCAGGCTGAGCTGTGGACATCTTTGAAACATTGGTTTTTCAAAGTGCATAATAGGAACCTAGAGAACTCTAGCAATGCAGATGCCTAGATTTCTCCCACCACACACCACACACATGCACACACGTGTACACACATGCATGTGCACACGCACGCACAGAATCAGAGAGTCTTAGGAACAGACTAGGAATATGGATTCAGGCTCCCCGATGAAACTTCCAAACTCTGCCCTTGATCTTGTCTGCTGGTTAGGACTTGGTTTCTTTTTTCTTATGTCATTTCATTGACCATTTAAACACTAAACTCACATATATATTTATGCACATTTATATAAATACACATATATCTTTTTAAAAGATGCACATGGGATTTGGGGAGCTTATAAGCAGTGGGATAGCTCTACCTGCTTTTTAAAAATATAATCAGGGGCACCTGGGTGGCTTAGTCGTTAAGCCTCTGCCTTCGACTCAGGTCATGATCTCAGGGTTCTAGGATCGAGCCCCGCATCGGGCTCCCTGCTCCGTGGGAAGCCTGCTTCTCCCTGTCCCACTCCCCCTGCTTCTCCCTGTCCCACTCCTCTCTTGCTGTGTCTCTCTCTGTCAAATAAATAAATAAAATCTTTAAAAAATATATAACCAAAAACATCTGCAATCCATTTATTCACATGGTTGCCATTACTGTCTGAGTAAGTCATTTCTTCCCACTCATAATCCCGTGCTGTCTAGTTCTCCCAATGCTGTATTTTTTTTCCTTTTTCTTGTTAATGGTTGTTTTTTATTATTATGTTATGTTAATCACCATACATTACATCATTAGTTTTTGATGTAGTATTCCATGATTCATTGTTTGCATATAACACCTAGTGCTCCATGCAGAACGTGCCCTCTTTAATACCCATCACCAGGCTAACCCATCCTCCCACCCCCCTCACCTCTAGAACCCTCAGTTTGTTTTTCAGAGTCCATCATGTCTCATGATTCATCTCCCCTTTTGATATCCCCCCACTTCATTCTTCCCCACCTGATATCTTCTTCTTCTTCTTTTTTTTTTTTTTAACATATAATGTATTATTTGTTTCAGAGGTACAGATCTGCGATTCAACAGTCTTGCACAATTCACAGCGCTCACCATAGCACATACCCTCCCCAATGTCTATCACCCAGCCACCCCATCCCTTCCACCCCCCCACCACTCCAGCAACACTTAGTTTGTTTCCTGAGATTAAGAATTCCTCATATCAGTGAGGTCATATGATACATGTCTTTCTCTGATTGACTTATTTCGCTCAGCATAACACTCTCCAGTTCTATCCACGTCATTGCAAATGGCAAAATTTCATTCCTTTTGATGGCTGCATAATATTCCATTGTATATATATATATATATATATATATATATATATATATATATATACCACATCTTCTTTATCCATTCATCTGTTGATGGACATCTTGGCTCTTTCCACAGTTTGGCTATTGTGGACATTGCTGCTATAAATGTCTGGGTGCACGTACCCCTTCGGATCCCTACATTTGTATCTTTGGGGTAAATACCCAGTAGTGCAACTGCTGGATTGTATGGTAGCTCTAGTTAATGGTTGGTTTTAAAATATATTTTTCTGTTAATAGATTTTCTTAATTCCTAAAAGAAATGGAACACAATGTAACATTTGTTGTCTCTCTCTCTCTCTCTTTTTTTTTCCTCCCACAGTAGAGAGACACTCAGCTTGGTCATCTCCATTAGGGTATGGTCTTACTCATTTAGGTATTTATGATAAACCTCGAATTCTAAACATGACTTTTGACTCTAGATCTCCTGATGTTCTGTTTAACTTGGGAAGGTATGGATTCACTCTTACAAATTCACAAGATTGTGGACCCTGTGAGACATGCAAAATAGGACAGGATGTTTCTCTTGGTTTCTTATTCTGCTTATAATCATTTGTCTACACTTGTACTGTCCTTAACTAGGTGGTTTTATTCTGCAAATATTCCCATCAGGCATTTGTGACTTTGCTTAATTGCATCTCTTTACATTTTAAGGCTTTCCATTTTAAACTTTTTCTTACAAGTTTACCTTAAAAAAGAAAGCCTATTTTCTGGAGTGACATAGGACAGGTTGTCAGGGGACAATATGGCTGTCCTTTAATCGGGCACTGTTTTATGTACATAATAAAAATGATTTCTGCCTGCTTATCAGATCTAGGTATGGGCTCATAAATTCACTTCATTCTGGCGTCCCTAGTGAAGGACATTTCTCCATGTGTTGCCAAGAACAATCAAGGTTTAAAATCATTTTCAGAGGTGATAAAATCACCAGGATGGTTTGTGGAAAGGGATGGAAACTTGATAAAAAGTAGCATGAAGTGCCTCACAATATAGAGCGAGAAAGACCAGCTCTATTAGAATGTAGCTATGCCATGTTCCAATATTCATTTTTATCTAGATTAAGTTACAAAGAGAACCATCAGTGTTTCTGTCTTGTGTTAAGGGAGGTCTGCCTGGTGGGACCTGGACCACTTGGTCATCAGCTGGCGGCCTGGCTTCTCTGTGCTTGCAAACACAGTCACCATCTCATGCTGCACCTTGCCCTACTGGGTGGGAGTGGGGACTTTCTCAATGTAATTAACTTACATCATTTTAGTGACAACTGAGAAAGTTACAAGCCGGTGATGACATCATTTCTTTATTGATAGAAATGTATGATGGAAAGTTTCTGGGGCTGAAGAAAGGGATGGACATTCATTTATCTAATGATCCTTGGATACTAGTCATTTAGGGAGACTCATGTCATCTGTACAAAGACAAAAGATTTTTTTTTAAACATTGTCCTTGGGTATATGCCCCAAAGCACATATGTTAAATGCAGCTATAAATCAAAATACTATCAGATCACAAAGCAAGCAGGTATTCCTAATATTTGCAGTCAAAGTGTATGGATCCATGGTGGATCTTTCTGATATGTTCTAGTGAAATGTCCATGTGTGTATAGTCTCATGTCCTGAATGTTATATCGTCATTAACATCAAACATATCTCTTTCCTTAAAGGTTGTGATTCTATATAGTGATCTTGATTTGGAGGTAGAAAAACTAAATGTTTTTGGAGCAAATATTATATATCACTTTTTGTTCTACCTTCTTTTTTTTTTTCTTAATGACAGAAATGTTTCTTCAGTATCTAACAGTATTATCCAATTGGTACCTTTTTCATCCAACTAATAAATTTTCTACTATCAGGACAAAAGTTAGTTTAAGATTTGTCAAAGTGTCCCACATTCACATTTAGAATAATCATTTTATATAAGAAAGTTAAATTAATATTTTATCTTCTGTAACTCGGTAAAATATTTCGGGGGTTGATGATCACATTTTCATTCTGATTCTTATTTTGTTATCAGTAAAAGTATTAGTGCAACCGAATCTTGATTTTAAGCAGATTTCAGGAGCCAATTAAATATGACCTTCAGTAACTCAGTCCTGTATAGGTGATGTGTGATAGGTCTCTGGTAGTGGAAAGGGTTACTTTTGATCTTTGGGTTTTATCATCAAAACATTTTTCTATTCATCTGCAAAATATCTGCTTGAGCAAAGTTCTGTGTGTTTTCAGCACTCAAGATCATGTGCACTTTTATCTTTGTGGGGTTCCCTGAGCAGATGGAGTGTTACCTGCATTCCAGCTTTGGCTTTCTCATGTAGAGGCCCTACTGAACTAGTGACTCAAGCTCATAGCCTGTCTGAAAAATGGAGACAGCAAGGCCTGAATATTTAATTTTAAAATCTACATGTCAATAATTTATAGTGTTTTAGAATGTAAGGTATTTATCATTTCATTCACTCATTAATGGATTCATTAATGGATTTGTTGATTCATTCATATGTCAACCATTTATTGAATGCCTTCTGTGCGCTAGGATCTGGGCTTGCTTCTAGGTACTAAAAAACAAATGAGATGTCTGTGAAGAGTTTCGAGTATTATGGAGGGAACTGGGAAGTAAATCATAATCCCAACACAATGTGTTGAGTGATAAATTTCATTACAATGTGTCAGAAGTTATAGAAAAGCTGTGATATCATGGGGGTAGGGAAATCATGCTTGGTATCCTACAGAAGTTTACTAAAATGCATTTCATACCTCACATATAGTTGGGTCTGCCATCTTCTAAGAACACCTAAAAATAGGAATAACTTGTGTAATTTTTAAAAACATGATTCAGTGGAATATAGCCTATGAGGAGAGTACATAGGTGAGTAGAATAACCATCTCTGTATAATTTTCTGAATGGGGATTACCACTCACATTCTTAATAGCATATTCAGCACACAATGGAATCCCAGTTACCACTGGTCAAATGACTCAAAATTGGTCCGATTTCTCCAGAGTTGCCCACATGGTGAGCTACTCAAGGGGCCTGAGTGGCTGGGATCACACAGCAACATCCCCCAGGGAACTGACCAGGAGCAAAATTTCCTGCAGCCAGCAACAGACATTTCCAAGGTGCATTAAACCACCTTGTTTTCACTTGTATAAGAGTGATACCTACCCTGAGTCTTTCCCCTAAATAAGACTTCACCAGAAAAGGGTCTAGTTTTGTTTGGCTTGCTGTTCTGGTCTAGAACTTCTTAAGTTAGTTCAATACAACAATTTGAAGTATCATAAAAAACCAAACCAACAATCAAATTAAGAAACACAACCACAAACTTAACCTCTATAGATGTGAAGATGCAAGCACCCTACTGTGGGCTTTGGGATTTTTTAGTTTTCTCTCGGCTTGACTCTCTCACCCAGACAAGTCAGGTCACCCCTTATGATTCAGTTTTATCATATGTTAAATGAGGAAATTGAACTAAGTCATCTTGTGGGAAACTTCCATTTCCAAGTCATGTTTTAGTAATTCTCTGTCTCTGCCTTATAATGGTAAAAATAAATAACTCATAAGAAAAAAAAAATTACAGGTGGAGCTGGATTTGAAAATTGCAAAAAAAATAAATGGGCAGAAGACATGAACAGACACTTCTCAAAAGAAGACATACAAATGGCTAACAGACACATGAAAAAATGTTCATCATCATTAGCCATCAGGGAAATTCAAATCAAAATCACATTGAGATACCACCTTACACCAGTTAGAATGGCAAAATTGAGAAAGCAAGAAACACAAATGTTGGAGAGGCTGTGGAGAAAGGGGAACCCTCTTACACTGTTGGTGGGAATGCAAGCTGGCGCAGCCACTCTGGAAAACAATGTGGAGATTCTTCAAAAAATTAAAAATAGAGCTATCCTATGACCCAGCAATTGCACTACTGGGTATTTAACCCAAAGACACAGATGTAGTGAAAAGAAGGGCCATATGCACCCCAATGTTCATAGCAGCAATGTCCGCAATAGCCAAACTGTGGAAAGAGCCAAGATGCCCTTCAACAGACGAATGGATAAAGAAGATGTGGTCCATATATACAGTGGAATATTACTCAGCCATCAGAAAGAATGAATAGCCAACATTTACATCAACATGGATGGGACTGGAGGAGATGATGCTAAGTGAATAAGTCAAGCAGTGAAAGTCAATTATCATATGGTTTCACTTATTTGTGGAACATAAGGAATAGCATGGAGGACATTGGGAGAAGGAAGGGAAAAATGAAGGGGGGGGGATTTGGAGGGAGAGATGAACCATGAGAGACTATGGACTCTGAGAAACAAAATGAGGGTTCTAGAGGGGAGGGGGTGGGGAGATGGGTTAGCCCGGTGATGGGTACTAAGGAGGGCACGTACTGCATGGAGCACTGGTGTTATATGCAAACAATGAATCATGGAACACTATATCAAAAATTAATGATGTACTGTATGGTGACTAACATAACATAATAAAATAAAATTTAAAAAAAAGGAATTGTTGGCATGTGTGTACAGTCTATGTTTGGATGCACAAATGTGTGTTGTCTTGAGAATTAAGAGTGAGAAGTGTTTTGATATGTTACCACAAGTCTTGCTTGAGAGAGAAGGGACTGGTCAGAGAAGAGGTGATTATGGGTTTGGTTTAATAATCTCAAAAATATATCTTATTTGTTTATAAAATGTTAAGAAAAGAAATATCTGCATGTCCCTGTGTTAAGTGTTATAACGCAGGAGCTCCCTGCTCATTCAGCACCGGGAGGCCCTTTCACACAGAATGATCTTGCAGGAGCCCTGGTGGACTGGCTTATCCTTCCACGTGAAATGCTGATTCAGATGAGATGCTGTTATTTGTGCGGGTCTCTGGAATTCACTGGAAATTCTCAGAAGGGAGGAGTTGTTTGCAGACAGTGCATATGCCCTTTCTGAGGTATAAAAAGATAAGTCCCCCAGTACTTCTAATAAAAATGCTACACAAATGTAGCCAACAAAAACCCTTGATGGAGTGTTGTTGTTGTTGTTGTTAAGCTATATGTATTTTCTTTTTTTTTAGTTTTTTTTTTTTTTTTTTAATATTCAGCTGGCCAGCATATAGTACATCATTAGTTTTTGATGT
This sequence comes from Halichoerus grypus, assembly GCF_964656455.1. Taxonomy (NCBI): domain Eukaryota; kingdom Metazoa; phylum Chordata; class Mammalia; order Carnivora; family Phocidae; genus Halichoerus; species Halichoerus grypus. Next base: position 5,255,631 of record NC_135712.1, read on the forward strand.
AGAGTTCGATGATTCAGGGTTTTAAAATCGGGAAAGAAATGTTGGGATGTGTGCTCTTTCTTCTCGAATTTTTAAGGTCCACCAATAGACACTGTTCCTAAGAAGGTTTGTCCTTTAATCCTAACTGACGGTTACACGATTTCTGTCTTACAATTAAGCACAGATGGTTTTGAGCAGTAATCAGATAAAGAACGATACAGTTTAGGGATGGTTCAATTTCCGGTTTAGATTTGCATCCTAATCCTAGACTAAAAAAATTAGAAAACTGTTTCCAGATGATCTGTAATGTTCTTTCGCAACATTCGCTTCAGAAGTCCTTAAGCATGGGAAATGATGCCCGTTACAATGTTGGGTGAAGAGAAAGAACACTAATAGGATCACAGTCTCGAAACTGTGTGGCTTAAATCATCACGAAATTAGTTCACGGAGGTAGATAAAAATGTGAAGATGCATCCGGTCCGCAAGTGCCATTTCCTCCAGATAAGAAAGCTGGAGAGTTTTCCCCGCAAATCTGGTCAGCCAGAATAGATTTAAATGCGGTTTCAGTTCTGGCTTCCATGGCTAGCTGAGCAGTTGACCTTGGGCCGCAGGGTGCAGGCGGGACTGCTGAGATTGACTATCAGGTTGTGGAGGAAGATAGAAATACTTCTAACACAGAGGACGGCAGGACAAGGTGGCGGGTTCTTGGTGTAGCCCGCGCTGGGAGCAATGGGGAGATACGTGTAGGTTCCTCGGTGACCTGTCGCTTCACAGAGATGGGAGTTCTGGTTGAATCGGAGTTGAGAAATGCAGTGCGCGGAAGCCCACCCAACCCGATTCTGATCACAGATCTGAGGATGGGATGGATCCGGGGGATGTGGGGGTGGGCGCTGTGATTTTTCTGTCTTGCTCACTTTGGAACTTTCACTTTCTGTTTTGGCTGTTTTTCTTTACACTTTTGGAGCCCTGATGCCAAGGACAGGGTGGTGACAGCACACCCCTAGAGCTGTGTCTGCTGGTCCTCGTCTGTTCAGCTTTGCTTCTCAAATCCTACAAGAAGAATCATCCTTTAGAACCTGACTGAGATCAGCTGGCGCAGTGCAGTTTTCACATGCAGAGAAGAAACAGATGTGGCCTGCTCAGCTCTTGCACACACAGATCATGCTTGTACATCATGGACTCTGCTGGGGTTATTGGGGATCTATGATATAGGGAGATGGAGCTTTCCTGACCCCACAATTTAATTTTGTATTCAAAATATTCAAAGAGGTTAAAGTTTTTTTGTTTTTTTTTTAAGATTTTATTATTTGAGAGAGAGAGAGAGAGCATGAGCAAGGTGGAGAGGCAGAGAGAGAGGGAGAAGCAGACTCCCTGCTGAGCAGGGAGCCTGATGTGGGGCTCGATCCCAGGACCCTAAGATCATGACCTGAGTTGAAGGCAGACGCTTAACCAACTGAGCCACCCAGGCGCCCCTAGAGGTTACAGTTTTGATCTGAGTGCATTTATTCTAAGAATTTAGCTTTAACATTTATCAGAACTTAGCTTGGGCCTACCTTGTATGCCTGACAAAATTCCCTGGGAAGTCTCAAAATTCTTTGAGTTAAAAGAGCAGGAGGGATTTCCTACATGCTGGTTGTGGTAGGCAGAATTTTTTTTCTACCCAAAATGGTTTATTTATTTTTTGTTGTTTGTTTTTGTTTTATTTTTTCAGCTAGCCGGCATATAGTACATCGTAAGTTTTTGTCGTAGCGTTCAACGATTCATTAGTTGCATGTAGGCAGAATTCTTGATGATCTCCAAAGACCCTTGCCCTTGTATAATTTCCTCCCATTGAGAATTGAGAAACCTGCGAGGGATGATGTTATATTCTATGGCAAAAGGGATTTTATTGATGTGATTAAGGTCCCAAATAAGCTGACCTCAAGATAGGGAGATTACCAGGGTGGGCCTGACCTAAACACATGATCCCTTTAAATCTGAGTCAGAGGTCAGAGCATGAGAAGAAATTGAAGGGAGGAGGACATGTGACAAGGGATGGGAGCAACCTAGAAGAGCTAGAATGGCCTCCAGGGGGCAGCCAGCAAGAAAATAGGGGTCTGTCCCAAAACCAGTGGGGACTGAATTCTGAAAACAAGAATGAACTTGGGAGTAGATTTTTTCCCCAGAGCCTCCTGATGAGAACCCTACCTGGTTGACACCTTGATTCCAGGCTTGTGATGTCCTGAGCAGACAGTGCAGCCTTGCCCCAGAGAGCATCTCATGTACAGAACTGTGAACTAATAAATCATCATTTTTTTAAGCTGCTGAGCACGAGGGGGTTTGTCTGCCACGATAGAAAACTAATACACAGGCACAACTGTCGTCAGTAGGACCATTTCATTTCTTGATTAAAGATTTCAGCTCTGACCCACCCTCTCTACTCTGTGTGCTGATCCCAAGGCTGGGATTTTGCAAATCCAGCTTCTCCTTCACCAGCTCTGCCTCCTGGGTCTGCCACTGGGGACCCCTGCATGTCTGGAGGCTGACAGAGAGGGGAGGGCGAGTTCCCAGCTATTGACTCCTGTTGGTCTCAGTAGCATCTGAACTTGACCCAGCAGTGGCAGTGGCCTCCTGGAGCCATGTTCAGTTTCTGTTTGCGGCGTTATCATTTCTGCACCTGCAAAATCAGCCTTACGGCACCCCCTCCGAGACGCAAATGCCAGCGAATAGCATCCTCTACTTCCAGGTCCGAATGTACAAGGTCCCTCTTCTGAGCTCCTGAGGTTCAAGCATCTGCCAGCCACCAAGATGTCACCTCATACATCCCTTGGAGGCTGGAGTCCAGCTCTATGGGCCATTTCCCCAAGCCGCCAGGTTCCAGCAACTCCACTTCTGTTCTCTCTGTTCGCTTCTGTTCTCTCAGCCCTGAAGCCACCAACTCCCTGAAGCTGCAGGGCCTCCCCTGTGCCCTTCTGCTCTCGAGTACCTGGTTAACAATTCATTTTGTTCAGTTCTTCCTATAGGTAACAGAAGGGGTTCTTGTCCTGACTTGGCCCTGACTGATACACTCTTTTCTTGAGCCTACGTGGGGTGGACAGGAAGCAGCGGCACAGAACCTCAGGGTGACCACACAGCTCCCTTTGGAAGAGAGGGGCTTTGACACTTCTGGATCTCACTCCCTCAGCTGCCACCCCGGTGCAGCATGTTTTCATCGGCTGATGACAAATGCAGCAGTCCCAGAGAAGGGGGAGTGAGCAGGTGTTTGGGGGTGAGCAGTCTACAAGCAAACCCGTATATGGTAGTAAGAGAACAACCTATGTATTGTGAGCCCAAGGAGCACATCCTTCTCCAAGTCAGCTGACTTCCATGTCTACAAGCAAACCCGTATATGGTAGTAAGAGAGCAACCTATGTATTGTGAGCCCAAGGAGCATATCCTTCTCCAAGTCAGCTGACTTCCATTTCACCTTGAGTGACTGGCCCTTCTGTCAAAGGATGAGTATCTTTGTTTGCTTGTTTTTTTTTTTTTTATTAAAGATTTTATTTATTTGAGAGAGAGAGAGAGAGCACATGAGCAGGAGGGGGAGGGGCAGAGGGAGAAGCAGGCTCCCTGCTGAGCAGGGATTCCCGATGCGGGACTCAATCCCAGGAAGCTGAGATCATGACCTAAGCCGAAGGCAGACGCTTTACTGATGAGCCACCCAGGCCCCCCATGGATGAATATCTTTGGAAACATCCTCTCTTTCAGAAGTGTAGACTCTGATGAACACTCTGTGGTAGTCCTGATTTAGGGGCAGCTTCAGCTCTTTCCCCTCTCATCTATGAAACCCTGAGTGAGAAATCTGAGGTCTGGGTGATTGTGGGGGTTGGCAGAGCATCAGGCTGCCGCAGAACCCTGACCACCCACCACAGCCCGTCTGCCATCCGTCACCTCGCATGACCCTTTCTCGTGAACCTCAGGCCCCAGACCTGCTGGCCTAGAAGGACCCTCCCAGCGCATTTGTGAGGTCTGGCTGCAGCGGCCATGCATCTTGGCAACTAGTACTCTGCAAAAATGCTCCCCAAAGAGAGTGATATATTTGTTGGGAAGGTCTCCTCCAATGGGAAGAAGAGGGCAGTCTAACAGGGAGTAGAAAGGGTCCGTTGTTACTTAGCAGGAATCTTTATGAAAAAGCAATTTTTACATGCAAAGGGATTTACAAGGCTGTGGAAAATTTTATTAAACTTTCAGTAAAATATTTTTAACCCAGTGGACGAGAGGTAGAAGTCACGGGCAGGGCAGCTCTGAGAAAGGGTATGGAGTTAAGTTGAGTGTCAAGCCTGGGCCTCCAATTTGGCCTGAAGTGGTGGTCCAAATGCTCAGTTAGCAGCTGGTTGGTAGTGGACATTTCCTGTGAACAGGGCCGGGACTCCAACGGGGTTGTGTTCACAAGTCAGCGAGATGAAGAACAAAGGACCAAGCCCAGTGCTCCATACTTCATAGATATCCCATAAAGCCAGGCTCTTTACTTCACTTGTCATCAATTGATCCACTTCAATATTTGGTTCGTTAACTTGCGTGTGTGTCAGACATGGCGAGTACCATCAAGTCTTGACTTAGCGGGCACCTTTGTCGGCGTGGGGGTCAGTCCCTGTCTGTAGTGCCTTGTGCAACACACCTCCAAGTGCTTTGTCTCCTTTCCCCCACGTCAGCCCACACTTGTCACCAGAGGTGTGGCTGGGGGTGCAAAACCTCAGTCTGACAGATATAATGGTCCCTTTGTTAAATAAGGAGGAACGTCCAGATGACTTATCCCCACATTTCACACCTTATCTATGATGGGGCGGGGCTGGAAGCTGGGTCTTTCCCTCCCAGGGGTGAGCCCTCTCACACTGCCACCCACCTCAGTCCTCTCAGAATAAGCACATGACTGGATTGACTCGGCACCACAAGTAAACATTGCGGAGAGCTTTATTATTATTTTTTTTATTTTTTTTTTGCAGGATTTATTTTTTTATTAATTTTAGTTTTTATTTATTTTTTTAAATTTTATTGTTATGTTAATCCCCATACATTACATCATTAGTTTTAGATGTAGTGTTCCATGATTCATTGTTTGTGTATAACACCCAGTGCTCCATGCAGAATGTGCCCTCTTTAATACCCATCACCAGGCTAACCCATCCTCCCACCCCCCTCCCCTCTAGAACCCTCAGTTTGTTTTTCAGAGTCCATCGTCTCTCACAGTTCGTCTCCCCCTCCGATTTCCCCCCCTTCATTCTTTCCCTCCTGCTATCTTCTTCTTCTTCTTTTTTTTTTTTTCTTAACATACATTGCATTATTTGTTTCAGAGGTACAGATCTGAGATTCAACAGTCTTGCACAATGCACAGCGCTCACCGTAGCACATACCCTCCCCACTGTCTTATCACCCAGTCACCCCATCCCTCCCACCCCCCACCACTCCAGCAACCCTCAGTTTGTTTCCTGAGATTAAGAATTCCTCATATCAATGAGGTCATATGATACATGTCTTTCTCTGATTGACTTATTTCGCTCAGCATAATACCCTCCAGTTCCATCCACGTCGTTGCAAATGGCAAGATCTCATTCCTTTTGATGGCTGCATAATATTCCATTGTATATATATACCACATCTTCTTTATCCATTCATCTGTCGATGGACATCTTGGCTCTTTCCACAGTTTGGCTATTGTGGACATTGCTGCTATAAACATCGGGGTGCATGTACCCCTTCGGATCCTTACATTTGTATCTTTGGGGTAAATACCCAGTAGTGCAATTGCTGGATCGTATGGTAGCTCTATTTTCAACTTTTTGAGGAACCTCCATACTGTCCTCCAGAGTGGCTGCACATGGAGAGCTTTATTTGATTTAGAGAGACAGTCCTATCAGGACCACCCTTATCCTTCTTCGTGGCTGAGAATGCGTCAGCCCAGCTTCACAACCGTGGGTGCATTTTGTAATCTCCAAGTAGGGGACCGAAGAACCTGCTGGAATTTTCTAGAATGCACACTTAATACCTTGACCTATTTGGAGCTCAGTCAATCCCTTAGGAATGTTCTGCCAAGTGTGGTTTTGTTAAAAATTGAGTTTATGCCTTGATTCATCTTTAATTTGTTGGTGTGTATTTTCTCAAAACAAGAAGATAAAAGTAGTTCTTTCTGTTTTGCCTTATTTCAACTCTTAGATGGCTTTTGGAAAATGCATTTGATCTTTAACTCTCTGGAAAACTTTCAGATAAAATTTCAATGTGTACTGCTCTTGACATGTTAATTTATCTTGTAAAAGACAATTACATATCCCAAAGTTGTGCCTATTAAATGGTACTTTGGAAGAAAGGACTAATTTGATGATCGCTGTATAGGAAGTGAAGGATCCCTGACCTTATCCTTTCAAATCCTCTTCATTCGACTCAGTAAATTGAGAAAGGATTTTAAGAGAAGGACCTCTTTTTGGCATCAGAATTAAATGACTGCCCTAATGAAATTGGAAATGGTTGCAGGAGATGGCTCCTGCTGCGGAGCTCCCTCCCTGGTAATACAGAAGAGGAAATAAAAATTTAATATGTATATTAATATATATTATAAATATTATATATTTTTACATAAGCTGTATTATATTCTACTAGTTTATTTTATATATATGTATATATATACACATACATATATATATACACATACACACACATTCTACTAGTTGTTTTTTTTTTTTTTTCAATTGGAAATTAATTACCCCAGGATTCTAAATTGCTCATGGCTCATTACCAGTCACCTACAATCTTGCAGCAGAGCAGGAAATCAGACGCAGGCGCTTTAAGCCAAGCTGGTTTGGCATTTACTTACTTAGTTAAAGATCATCACCAAGCAGAACCCCCTTGGGAAGAGTCGCTGGCTCATTGGGCCCCATGGGGAGGGCGGTAATTAAACTCTGAAGGCAGCACTGATGTTCAGCTAAAAGCTTGTCTTTAAATAGTAATACACTTGCGTTGTAAAGTGGTAGGCCCTCGGGTGGCTGTTGACACAGTGTGAGGAGTTGGCACTTTTTTATATAAAAGCCAAATTGAAGAAACTGTTATGAGCTAATCTGCATAAAGCAATATGATTCTGCCTGAGGGTGCAGGCAACGGGGAGTGATTAGCCAACCGGCTCTCTGCCTGTTCCTCCACGGCTCTGCTGGCGTGTCACTTGTCACTAAAAAATTGGAGACACCATATGCCAGGCTGCCTCTGCCGGGCGCCCCTTCTGACGACACGCCGAGGAATTCCTCCTCAGCTCCGGGCACTGCGGGAGCCCCTTGCAAAGTCTGCAGAGGGAATGCATGCTCTTGCCACCTCCTCCTTCCCTCCCTGCCTTTCCCGAGGACGTCCCATTGTTCCGGGGACTGTGGCAGGGACCTCGGGAGTTTGCTTAACTGATCTGATGCCCATTTGCTCCCGAAACTTGCCAGGCTCCCTGTGCCCCTGAGGGTGGCAGCATTGGGAACGGGGTCCCCTGTGACCCTTGGAAGCAGGATTCCAGTGGTTTCTTTGTAGCTGTGCAGGACGTTTCAGGAGAGCGTCCTTTCTCCTTCCCAGACTGTTTTTCTTTAAAACATATTTTGTGCTCTGGCTCTCAATTTTCTGTGCTCTATTAATTATGCAAACCTCTTTTGCTTCAATGTGTAAATAGTGCATTAAAATTTTAACCTTGAGGAGAATGGTTTTTATGCGGCCTGACAGCTGAATCCCAGGGCTTGGAAAGGAGATGAGTGCATTTGGCTTTTGAGGAATTCCCTTTGAGGTCCCTCCAGGTGATAGGTTTGGGTGCAGGGTGGCTTCTGGGCTTGATTTGAGTTTGGAGTTTGAGCTGCCTTTTCATGTTCCCTTCTGTCACCAGATCAAGACCTTCCTAGCAGCGGGTGCTTGAGAAGGGAAAGGGAGCTGCAGGGAGGGTGCGTGCAGCCCCGGGGCGTGCAAGAGATGTCAGGAGCCGCCTTCTTGCCCAGCTGACCCTTCACTCCAGGGACAGTGATGTCATGTCGTCCTGGGGGTGGGTGGGGGTCCTCCCAGAGCGGATGGTAAGATTCCTCCCTGACCAAGAGCTGGCTGCATTTGGGCAACATTTTGGTGGTTTTGCTTGGTCTTTTGGAAGATTGTGGAAGGGGCTGTGTTAGGCCTCAAGAAGAAATGTTCACCAGTGATCCCTCTCCCCCATAACTAGGTGTCAGCCTTCTTAAAATATCCTCCAGACCCCACCCCAGCCCCAGCCACCAGAGCAAAGCCACCCACTCACTAGTGTTCTTCCGAAAAGATACTTTGGGGGAGTATAAGATGTGACTTTCCTTAGAGAGATTCACACTTGTCTTTTCTCCAGATGGGTTTTGGGGTGAGGCTGACAGTGACGTGATCCCAATAAATATTACACGAGTCACAAATGCAACACCAGGAAATGTCGTCTATAGACTTTAAAAAAATTAAATTTATCTTGTAAGTGAATAGGCTGCATCTCAAAGGAATAAAATTAACGTACACACCAAAGGCCAATTTGAGGCCCGTGAATAGATTGGGGAAGGGGACCCCATTTATTTACTGTCCTCCCTGTGCCAGGAGCTGTGCTCATGAGGACCAGGCCCTGTGGTGTAGGTGTTATCCATCCCATTATCTGCATGTGTAAACTGAGGCCCAAAGAAGTCTCAGCGACCTGCCCAAGGTCAAGAGGCTGGGAGGTGGCTGTCATTCAAATCCAGATCTGTCCCACCCCAAGCCTGCAGTCCCTTGGCCATATTCCATTTTGCTTCTGGCCAGAGGTTGCCCAGTGTGCTCGTGGTGATGTTGCTAACTTGTCCAGGGCCCCGCACCAGATATCCCTCTTGACCCAGTGACATGCGGCCTCCTGGAAGCAACTCCCTGCTCCCCTCCGTGGTTTTCTATCCCAATTCTCTGCCCAGCAGACACCTGAAATCCACATTCCCCGGGATATGGACTCTTCCTGCCCACCGGCCCTCTTCAAATACCTGTGTCCTAGAAGAAGGAGGATCTCCAGTTTGAGTTTTATGCAAGGAGTGTTGGAAGGGAAGATGGAAATGAGCTCTCACTCCCATGCAGACCCCCGGCACTGCATCCCCTCATTTAAGTTCGAAGACCCTCTTATTGGGGCATATCATGATCTTCATTAACAGAGGAAGGGAGAAGGCTTAGCAAGGCTAGGAAAGCCTTCCAAGGTCATGTGCCTGCAGGGGAGGCCCAGACTGGACCCGACTCTCTGCCCCTAAAGCCCTTGGCTTGCTACCCAGGCCACAGGCTCACCCAGCCACATGAGGGGGCTGGGGAGTCTAAGACCACAGCAGTGGACCAATGGGGGCAACATTCAGAAATGCCACGATGGCTAGAGACACATGTCCTGCCCCCGAATTGCTTCCAGTGTCATTTGGGAAGTTACGGAAGCAGTCGGCTCTCTGACGCCTGCGTTCCTCTCCCCTGCATGCGGTAGGTGTAGATACCTGATGCCTGAGGCTTCTCCCACAACTCTGCAGCCCTGCCCGCCTTGATGGGCGGGCCATGCACCTGTGCGTCGTGTCCCACATGGTCACACCCCCAGCACGGCCCTCGCGGCTGAGGGGACCAAGGCTCCCTGGACTGGGGGGCAGGTGCACAGACCAGGGTTCTGGCTACTGCTCCTCAGCCTCTCTTTTTCTCATGGTGTTTTCTGTCTTTGTTATAAAGACTGGGGAGAACAGGTGGGACTTGCAAGCCAGGCTTTTTCGGTTTGCTAGAAGGAAGTTCCAGAAATCACAGGGCCTGATATCTCCAGCAGAGGATCTCAGGGAAGAAATAGTTTCCCTGATCTATGGAGATGAACAATCATTGGGTGGGTTCTTCAGTTTGGAATTCTGGCCCCCAGTCTGCTTTGCTTTGCATGCTTTTAGTTAAGTGATCGTGAGCACGTCTCACTTCCCTTATTTGGAACAGAAAAAATGACACCTGCCTCCCAAGTTCAATTTGACTATCAAAGGCAAATCGAGAGATAATTTTCATTTAGAAAGGTTCAACTGGTCAGCCCACCGCCACAACAGTGATGGCTTTCCCACGGCTGCCTTAACACATCAGCATGAGCTGGGGGCTGAAAACAACAGAAATGCGCTCTCTCACAGCTGTGAAGTCCAGAAATCCAACAGCAAGGTGCCAGGCTCCCTCTAGAAGCTCCAGGGGATCATCCTTCCTGCCTGGTCCAGGTTGTGGGGTCTGCACGATCATTGGCATTCCTTGGCTTGTAGACGTGTTACGCCGTGTCTGCTCTGTCATCACGTGGCCCTCTTCTCTGTGTCTCTGTGTCTTTTCTTCTTATAAAGACCTTTATTAAATTAATCAATTTAAAGAAAAATGAATAGCCTCTATCTAAAGGAATAAAAGCCCACAAACCAAAAGCTATTTGAAGCTTTCTGTTCTTCAGTGCATACCAAGTATATAAAATGTACAAGAACAAAGCTGCTCTGGAGGAATCTCAGTGAATTTTCCCTGCCATAGTCCCATGTCCAGGGACCCTCCTCATTTTCCCGAGACCCCTGGGAGCACAATTTGAAAGCCGTTGGTACAACTTCCGCCTTGTGAGAGAGAAGGCACCAGGCCAGCAGATGTGTTCCTGGTGACATCCTTACCCCTAAACATTTTCTCTTACTACAATAATAATAATTAATAATAATAACAATAATAATAAATTTCTTCCAATTCACAGCAAATAGGTCATTTCTACCCGTGTCTACAAATATCACTTTAACTTTTATCTTTTGAGATTAAATATTTTTTTTTTAAATTTTTTTTTTAAAGATTTTATTTATTTATTTATTCATTTGAGAGAGCGAGAATGTGAGAGAGAGAGAGAGAGAGCACATGAGAGGGGGAGGGTCAGAGGGAGAAGCAGACTCCCCTGCTGAGCAGGGAGCCCGATGCGGGACTCGATCCCGGGACTCCAGGATCATGACTTGAGCTGAAGGCAGTCGCTTAACCAACTGAGCCACCCAGGCGCCCCTAAATATTTATTTTTGAACTGTTCTCTTGAGGTTGAATCATCAAGCACCTCTTCCAAAATCAGTCAGTCAATTCGAGAATACTGGAGAGGTGGTCTCAATGAGAAATAAGGGAAGCAAAAATGCCATGTGTTTCCCTCATTAAATCTTTGAGCCATGGTGCCTTTTTCCTCTGCCTTCTTTTGTGTGCTTTGTCCTGCTCTTTCTTTGTTTCTAGCTACTGAGCTATGCAGGTGGTATTCTTCCTGAGCATCAGGGACACCAGGTTATTCCAAATGGACTTCTCTTGTTTTAAGAGGCATGCTTTAAGACCACAACCAAACATGGTTGCCATTCATTATGAGATGTCCAGGTCCAAAGCAAATATGACTTACCCCAAATGCCTATTCTATATTCTACTCCTTTCAGGGCAGCAAATGTTGCTGAATTTGAATGTATTTCTTCGAAGTCTTTCTGGACGTTAATATGCTGGACAGATGATTCTTTCTTAAGGAGAGTCCTACTGTTTTACTTGTTAAAGTTCATTTTGATAGATTTATATTTTTTATTTTTTAAAAGATTTTATTTATTTCAGACAGAGAGAGAGAGCACAAGTGGTGGGGGTGGTGGGCAGAGGCAGAGGGAGAGAGAGAATCTTAAGCAGGTTCCATGCCCAGTGCAGAGCCCGACGCCTGACGCCCAATGCGGGGCTTGACCCCAGGACCCTAGGATCATGACCTGAGCCGGAGGCAGCCGCTTAACTGACTGAGCCACCCAGGAGCTCCCATTTTGATAGATTTAATAACGTTACAACTTTCAAAAGTTAGCCTTAGGTCTTGTAACACATCTGTTTCCGGGCGGACATATATGTACACATATCTGTATCGGAAAACCCACAGGATTGCAGATATTAGCCCAAAGTGTCTTCCTCCTTAACGATGTCTTTATTTTCTTTATTATTTCTGGCTCCCTGTATTCTTTTCTCAATACTTTTCAAAATTCATATATGCAGAGTGCCTCAGACTTAAGACCCTATCAGAAAGGAAAATCCATCCCTATAAGTTATATAAACCTACTGCCTACTAATGATAAGCACACATTTCAAAATTTTTTAGTGAGTAGGTTTAAAAGTTCAGCTCTGGAATATATTGCTACTCATTTAATTAGCAAGAAAACAACTTTTAATTTATGAAGAAAATAGACCTCTTCAACAGCGGTTTGTGAAGAGCTTGTTAAGATTCCTCTCTGAAAATATTTGCATTTAAGCTTTTTAGTTTGTTCTTGTGTATTTAGAACGTTTATTATTGATGCTTATTTTATTTGCCTTATTCCATTTGTAAATTCACCTTCCACCTGAGATGCTGAAAGCATGGAGTAGATACTGAAATGGACTTCACTGCAGAAACTTCTGTGTTCATTAGACTGTAGTCACATGAGTTGCTTTTTCTCTTAGTGAAGGTTTATACGTGTTCTTCCTGTAATATGTAGAAGACACAGATAAACAAAAATAAAACAAAATGGTAGCCTGTAAAAATAATGGCATTCGTTAATATTTCGATGTATAGAAAGGCCTCTCCCATGCCAAGATGATATTGACACACAAATGCATTTTCTTCTAGAACATTCATTGTTTCATGTTTAACATATATTTATGATTTCTTTTAATAAAGTATGTTCTCTCAGTGGCTTAGTGGTTCGCTCAGTAGTGTTTGTTGGTGGAGTTAATGTGGCTGAAATCAGACTGGAGTGCATCCAAGGCAGCAGAAAAGAAGGAGGACCCTCTTAGGACGTTTTGGGATAAAGAGAAGGAGATATAATGGGGAGGGGTAGATCGAAGGGTAGACAGTTTCTTTTTGTAAAGACTTGTTTATTATCAGTCTTTTTCTGATGAACATTTTTCAGCTATTGTATCCTAGAAAATTGTACTTGTTGGCTCCTTTACCAAGCTTCATACAATTTGGAAGAATGAAGGCCATATTGAATGAGAGTGGAACACGCAAAGAAAATAAAACATGATTCTAGTACTCCAGAAGCTCAGTCCCGTGTGGGGATGATGGAGGGGATAGACTTGGTAATTAAGATCGACAGGAAGCAGATTGTACCATGTGTTAGAGTGGAATCTCTGAGTCCCAGGGGAACAGGGAGAGCGAGATTGGTTCTATCAGGAAAATCAATGGAGGCTTCTTAGAGGAATTGCTGTTTGATCTCTACTCTACCTTCTCGAGAATCTAAATGTGCCTTAATTAATGTTTAGTGAATGAATTAATGAATAGAGAGTGCTTTGTTTTTCTGTGTTTTGGTTATGCACGGAAAGGGGAGGTGAGCAGGCTTCAGAAGTAGAAGGAACAACCCATAAGCCTGACAGCTGATAATTAGTCAATATTTGTTAAGAATTCATGAATTCTAATAAGGATATTGAGGATGGATCATACATGAAAATAAAGCATCCCTAAATGAATAATGCAACTCAGTGTAAAAACGCTTGCAAAAAGTTATCCATTCTAAAATTATAGGTACAGTGAGCCTAAAGAAAGTGTCTTCTTTATCGTATTTTTCCCATTGCACTAAGAAAAAAATAAATCTTAATAAAGCCATTAGGTAAAATGAGACACACCGGGAATGCTCTGGATTATGTCCACATACAGAGAATATGCCTTATTTCCATTTTTCAAAAAAAACTCATAAATTGATTTTTATAAATTTACCTATGACAATATCCTTTCTCATCCCGTGAAAAGCATATGCACAGGAAAGAAAACAGAGTTCTCGCTCTAGCTTGGCCACTAATTATAGGTGATTTTAGGTATATTCCATCTTGCTGTGGTTCTATTTATTTCATTTACAAATGGTCATAGGATTGCAGACTTGTTATTAAGCAATAAAATCTTTTTCTCAAATAAAATCTCATTTGAAATCTCAGTATTTCTAACAGATAATCTCTAGCTGATGCTCTGGTTGAGCCCGTGTGAACATCTGGAGATCCAGAGTCCAGTCTGCTCAGCCCCCGCCCCCCACCTCACCCCCCACCCTACCCCCACCTGTTCTTTCCCTGGGGATCCCTGGGGGCTCCTGGTGTGTGGGTCTTCCCAAACAGCCACCGGACTATGATCATGAAGTTCTTTCCTAGCCCTAAATCCTGATCTATAATAAGTCCGTGCCTGGATTTCTTTTCATCTCATAAAGGGCAAGTGTTTCTCTTCAGTATATGAGTTCATGTCCTTAATGCCATCTTTTTCCTCCACCCCCTTCACCTGTGTAAGAAAGATGGAACCCAGAGAAACCTTTATTGTGTAGCATCACTTGAATAGTTGATTGAAATGCACGGTGCTGTCCTGTCTCTCCCTCTGCATGTCCTGCTTCCCAGTCTTATTGAGCAAGTCTGGCTGAGGGGCCATAGATCGGATTTGAAAACAGCATCCCTGATGATTTTAATACCAGGTGGTCTAGAGACTACTTGGAGAAGAAAAACCCAGAAAAATAAAATAAGATCATTGCTGTAGGATTCATAGGATGGTAAACAGAGAGTAAGCACAGTATCAGTGCAAATTTTCATTTCATACTTAGGGATTGGTCCAAATTCTACTTGGCACCACAATGGAGAAATCAGAATCTTTTATGAGGGTAGAATTTTTCCCCAGAATGCTGGATGCAGGGGTCTGGCTGTGTCTATGCCCTTCTCTTCCGCCATTCCTTGTGATTTGCTTTGGGCTCAGTAAGGATCCCATCATCTCTCTGGGCTAGAAATGGAGGGACACTAAATTCCTGGCTCCCTATCAAAACTGTGGCTTCTCTGTGAAGAAAGCAGAGGGTTCTCAGGGGTGAGTGACCCGAGGGTGGAGGGGTTATCCCTCATTATTTAATGGGCAGGCAGACCTTTCTCTAGCCAGTGGAGGAGCCCCTGCTCTGCCCCAGTGTTAGCTAAGTCCGGCATCTGTCCCTGGAGCCGTGCCCTTGCTCACCAGCTCACTTACTCACCTCGTAGTTGGCGTTGACCGAGCACTCTCTCTGAGGCCCGAAGATGCAAGACCCTGGACCCCACTCCAAGGACCTCTAAAGCCCGATGAAAGAAAGAGGCGTACTTTATATCATGTGAAAGTGCTTGGGCCGTGCTTCCGTTGGCTAGGGCAGCTGTGACAAAGTCCTGCAAACTAATGGCTTACACCACAGAAATGTCTCCTGTCACAGTTCTGGAGGCCGGAAGTCCAAGATCAAGGTGTGGGCAGGGCTGGTTTCTCATGAGGGTGGGGAGGGAGCATCTGCTCCATCCTCTCCCATGGCTTCCCCTTGGCATCTTTGGGGTTCCTTGGCTTGTAGCTGCACCACCCCATCTCGCCAGCATCCTCACTGGGAGCAGGGCCCACCCTAATCCAGATGACCTCATCTCTGATGACATCTTGGGCAGCCCTATTTCCCAACCATGGTCTAAAGTCCTGGGGATTAGAAATATCATATTGCTGAACATGGTTTGGTCAATAGGTGTTAAAAAAAAGTCGGGGGGAGGTGGGTGGCAAGAGAGAGAGAGAGGAGAGAAGAGGGAGGGAGATTGACTTATGAATGGGAATTACTGCCTTCTGTCCTTGCAAATGTTTCCGGCAATTGGCAGCATTTTTGAAGAACTGTGAGAAAACTAAAATTGTTCTTTCCCTTGTGGCAGATCTAATGTCGTAAGAAGAAATTAATTAAGGGAAGAACATGCTGCCCTGTGAAAGACTAAACCGTGGCCCCCAAATTCACATGTTGAGAGTAATTCCTCCTCCCTCCCCTCCTCTCCCAAGCACTTCCTCCAGGGAGGGAGTGATTTTGTGAAAATAAAAGCCAGGTCATACTCTCTGCTCACACCCTCTGACGGCTTTCTCTTTCATCAGAGGAGAAGCCAAAGTTCTACGAAGTTCTTCTTCAGCTGTGTCCCTCACCTCTGACTCCCCGTAACCTTAACACTGCCTGACCCAGGGTGCACCTTCTTCCTTTCCTCCCTGCCTTCCCATCCTGAAGGCAGACTGTTCTGTTTACTACTTGGTTGGCTGCTCTGGCCCCAGCGTGTGGGGCAGAACCTTCCCCGGAGTGAGAGTTTTCTTAAAAGTAGCTGCTGTGTCAGTGAGTGCACCGAGGACTTAGAAACTGGAGGGACTCAGACTGACAATGTATGGATCATGACAAGGACCGCGAGGCGGGTTGCACAGAAAGGATTTTACTAGGTCGTCCTAATTTGCAGAGCACATGTCTCACCTGTGTGATGGGGTGTGCTGGTTTCTCCAGGCTTCCATGTCTTCATCGGAAAAATGGAGACGAGAGTGGTACCAGCCCCTTGGGTGACTGGGAGGGTTGAGTCGCCAATATTGTGAAGTTCTAAGTCAGTCCTTGTGTTAGGTGAAAACAGCCAACTTAATAAATTTTCACATCTTTATTCCTTTTCTGTTTCTTTGAAGTTTTCTATCATGAACATGAATTGCCTTTATGATCAGAATTCTGAAAAGCTGCATTAAAAAAAAAAAGGGAATAGAGTGATCATATGATGTCTGGTTTAAATGTTGGTGCCTAAGAGCTTTGCTCTGGGCTCAGGTTTGCACCAGGGGACTTTGTCACCAAGGATAGAAGCTGTGAACAGGACAGAGGTCCTGAGTCTCTACCGCTGTCCTCCACCCCGGATAACAATACATTTTACAGCAACAGATTACAGTGCCTGCTCACAAGTCCCTCTTATCATTATATTTTCCAGTGTGTAAGATTTAAAAAGCATATATTATTCTTTTGATTCTCAAAACAATCTCATAGGGAAATTAAACCTTTTTTTTTTTTTAAATAGCATGGAATCTGAGGCTCAGATTTTTGCCCCAAATCATATCACTAGAAGGTGGCCGAAATAAGTACCAAGTGGTCCAACTTTGATTATTTTCTCCTGCTCAAAGCTACCTCCTTTCTGGCCATAATTCCTCCTTCCAAAAATCTCTTTAAAACCATATCCAAGTAATTCAAAAAAAAAAAAAGTCTCCCAAGACAGAATAGTATGAGGGAGGTAGGATGTTTGGAAGACGACTTTGATGTCTTTTATAAAATCTAATGACTTTTCTGAACTTTGACATCAGGAAGAGTTTTAAGAGTGAGTATAAGGTCCATCAGAATTTCAGTTAAAGGACGCCTGGGTGACTCAGTTGGTTAAGCATCTGCCTTCGACTCGAGTCATGCATGATCCCCGGGGTCCTGGGATGGAGCCCCCTGTCTGGCTTCCTGCTCAGTGGGGAGTGTGCTTCTCCCTCTGCCCTCCCCTGGCTTGTGCTCTCTCTCTGATGAATAAATAAAATCTTTAAAAAGAATAAATAAAATTTCAGTTAAATGCTCAGAAAACTCCAATTTTAATTCTCTTTCCATTGCCGCAACAAACAAACAGGCCATGTCCAGGCCCGCCAAAGTGGGATTCTTCTGTTCCAGACAAGCCCGCGAGGCATATGTGGGACCAATGAGAATTCATGCTCTGCCTTCATTGAGGTGTCCTGTCCAACACCCGTGTGATCCGCTAACTTATCCGTCTCACACCCCCGGCTCTAAGTGTGTGACATATTTATCTGCCAGTCATTCCCACTAGACTTTGAACTTCTCAGGAGCAGAAACTGGCTCTTATACATCCCTGTATTCAGTGCCCAGGATATAGTACATGTTCAATTAATGTTAAGAATTGAGATGAACACAGTTTTGAAAAATATATTCTCATATCTAAAGTTAATTGAATTTCCACAGTATTTATGGTGGTAATAATTTATTTTTTTACCTGATCAAATATCATAAATCTCCTGTCCTGATTAGCAAATGCAGAGGAAGCTAATGCTGGCAGAGATGGAATTAGCATTGGCCGGTGTTTGCTGGGAACGAATCATGAGCTATTACAGCTGATCCTCACCCTAACTCTGGTCCTGGTTTTGCCTGATGATGGATGAGGACAGGCATCTAGGGAAAGTATTTGCCCATGTTCCTACATGTTGTAATAAGCAGAGCAAACATTTCTTTTTAGTGCTTGTTCTGCAGGAAGCACTCTCTTAAACCTCTGACACGTATTATCTCACATCATTCTCCCCCAAACCTTTAGGATAGGGAGTATTGTTGCATTCACTTTACAAATAAGGCCAACTAGGCACAGAGGATGTAAGTACAGATGCAGATTAGACTAGAATAAATGGTGGACGATGATCAAAACCCAGTGTCTTGGTATCAGAAGTCATACTCTTAACCCTGACCATGTCTTGGGGAACCAGGTCCAACCCAGGCATATCTGTCACAGAAGTCCATCCTCTTCCCCCAAACTAGAACTTTCTATTTTTCTTGTCCTATATTAGATGACTCCACATAAGTTCAGAGACTTGATTATGGTGCCATGACGGCTTTAGAGGTAACGTTGGCAGAGATCATTATGGCCACCCATTATTTGATACTGTTCTATACATTATTTCCAAGTCAGAGGGTAATAAAAAATAGATAAAATAATACAGAAAATTATATGGGCTAATTACCCTATAGGAAACTATTAAATAAAATGATGAATAAATTAAAAAAATATGTACCACTCCTAAATAATTGTCCTGGATAATATTGTTTATTAAATATTCTTCAAATGAAAATAATGTTGGTCAAGAAATATGTTCATGAAAGCAAGCTCTTGGTGATGAATGCCATTGGCCTGTGGAGTTCAGGTTGGCATCTCGAAGCAGGGCCTATACACTTGATCCCCATCAATGCTTTCAAGGTGCCAGAGGCCCCCTCAGCTACATTTGAGATGCATGTATTTTCTCGTTGATCTTCCTCTTTTTCCTTTTTCTTATAAAGGAGAGACAATAAAACCTTGACTTTCTTCTGCACTGTCACAAATGACATTTACTTTTTTCCCTGTGGAAACTACTCAAAATAATTAATATCCAAGAATATAATTTTTTTTAAAGATTTTATTATTTATTTGACAGATAGAGAACATAAGCAGGGGGAAGAGCAAGGGCAGAGGGAGAAGCAGGCTCCCCGCTGAGCAGGGAGCCCGATGCAGGGCTCGATCCCAGGACGCTGGGATCATGACCTGAGCCACAGGCAAACGCTTAACCGACTGAGCCACCCAGGCACCCCAAGAGTATAATCTTTATACAACTACTTTGCTCCTAGAGAAATCTGAAGGTTAGAAATGTCAAAAAGAATCTGAATTGATTTTGCCACCTGGGGTGAAATTTTCTATTCTTGTTACAAAAGTCAATTTTCATAAAAAAATTTTTTCATATACCATAACTTGGGAATATCTTAATTTCAATGGATAAAAAAGCATATAGTTGCCTATTTCCATTTTTATTTTAATGTAGAGCATTCGTATTAAGAGTTTATCATCTATTTTATAAACTTCTGATCTTCTATAGGAATAAAGTCAAAGCAAAGTCATTCAATTAAATTTCAAAATAATAACTCATAATGCTTTGAATCATAGATGGATAGGTAGGCGGGTGTATGAGTAGATGGATGGGTGGACAGTGGGTGGATGGATGGATGGGTGCATGGATGGATGGGTGCATGGCTAGGTGGATGAATGGATGGGTGTATGGGTAGTGGATGGATGGGTGGGTGGGGAAATGAATAGATAGGTGGATTCATTTCTTTGAACAATGCTTATACATTGGTTAAATGTTGTGCTTCCAATCTTTAGTTAGGAAACTGGAGAAAGAGAACAATTTTTACGTAGGCTTGGGATATTTAAAATATGTGTATATGTTTATAGCACAATACAAAGAAATGATTTTCACATGCATTTACACATGCATAGATAAAATCACACTCACAGGCAGGAGATGAGAGTAGTTTTGATCCTTCATAAGCTTTGATAATGAAGTACCATTGTATTTACAATATCCTGAAACAATTTAGGGATCCTTAAAATCATTTTTTTACTCAGCTTCCCTCCCTTTGCTGACGAGCTACAAGTGAGATACTTTTCTGTCCTATTGGTAATGCCAGTCGAGTCAAATGATATTCTTTCTGTTAACACATCCATCCAGGCTGAGGTCCAACCATCACATTATTAACTGAGGCTCTCTCAGTGGTCCCCAGGGCACTGTGAGATCACACCTTGCCCTTAGACTTTGCCCTCTGTCCCTCTTTTGCTCACTCCACAAAATCTTCTAGATGTTTCCAAATACTCCCCGCACACTTCTACCTCAGTGTCATTCTGTTTGTAGGCGTTGCTGCTGAGGATGCTCTCTCTCCAGGTGACCTCTGTCTCTCTCTGTCTCCCTTTGGGTCTGTGCTCCTGGGTCACCTTATCAGAAGGGCCCTGACCATCTCATACCACAGCACACCCCATCACCCTCGATCTCCCTTCCCTGATTCTTCTTTGGTCCGGAGCCTCCTTGGCCCTGTCTGACCCCTTTATTTAAAATCATGACTAAATGGAACATTTCTTCTCACTTCTCTTTCTCCTTCTCTGTAGGATTCATGCCACCTCACACACTCCTTTATCTTGTTTGGTGCCTGTGTCCCTCTTGTCCAGGGCATGCATGTCATCTGCTCATTCAGTGATATATCCCCAGTCCCTAGAATAGAGCTGGTGGGATTTCTGCCTCATAACAGTTGAGGGGATTTGGGAATGGGGGGGGGTAAGATTAACCATTAGTTTTACTAGAAACCGAAACTGTCTTATCTGAGATTTATTAGTGTTTCAGCTTCATCGTTCATTCTCTGTGTTGCCCACCTCTGTGAATTCTGAAGGAATTTCTTTATGTAAAGTATTTACAACAACCTCTTTTATCTAACAACATTAATTTGGAGCCGCTCGATTTTTATGACCTTTATTCTTAAGCAGTAATGACAGTATAAAAGAATTTACTAATATATAAGGTAAAAACCCTCAAGTATTTGAAAATGTTTACCTTGAATGTATTACAGCTGTTTCAGTCGCCGGGCTTTGGAGTCTGGGGTGGTCAGACCCCAGCTCTGCCTCCTGGTGGTCCAATGTCCTAGACTCCACATTTGTCCTCCCCCAGCCCAGTGGCTCATCTTTGAGTGACACCTACGTCAGTGGTGCGCAGGGCTGAGTGGGGTGCCGAATTGCACTTCCTTGGTGTTGGTCCATCAGTTTCATTGAATTTCTGTCTGGAATGAAGGCAGGGAGGGGGCAGGACTAGCATTGTCTATCATGTGGCTCAGGTTCTGATGGCCAGTGCCCTGCTCCCTCCTCCGTGTGGGGCCACCTCTGGTGGAGAAGGCGCAGAGATCAGGATGGACAACTCTGCCTGCTTCCCTGCCCTCCCTAGACTTTTGGGTTGGAATTCCCTGGTAGAATCCACTTTGTCCTTTGTTTGCCCCATGTTTACTGAGCAGCCCCCTCTGTGAGCCAGGAACTGCCAGGCATGGGGTCCAGGGGTAGGAGACACTGACAATGAGCCCCCTCCCCAGTCTGCAGTGCATGGGGTGACACCCACAAGGCTCCAGTGGAACAGTGAGGTGTGCTGGTCCCTGGAGAAGAAACGGCTAGGACTCATGGGCATGTCAGCTGTAGGAAAAGGCAAGCACACTGACACACAGGGGAAGATTTGGAGGGAGACAGATGTGGTGGCAGGGGCAGTGCGTCAGGCAGAGGGGAGCTGGAGGAGAGAGAGAGAGCGCAATGTGCTTGTGGTGGGGAGGGACCTAGGGGAGGGGACAGATCAGGTGCAGAAGGCGAAGCTGCAGATGCCAGCAGACATTTACCCTGTGATGTCCTGTGAGGCATGTTAATGGTCCTGTAAGTGTTGAGGAGACACAGAGACTTCATTGCTGGGGAGACACAATCACATTTTCAATATAAATGTTCACTCTGCCTACAGTGTAGCAGGTGGTTGGGGGAAAGGGGCTGACCTGCTCCAGAAGTGGGGTGATGCTTGGGTCTTAATCCATTTGAGAGCTAGGGGGAGCTTGACCCAGAGGACAGGACTCTGGCATAGCTGAAAGATGATGTCGCAGAGAGCGGAATGGACTTGGTGACATCTGCTGACAGAGCGGGAGAAGATAAAGGGTGGGTGAGGTGACCTCCTTACTGGGTATGGGGTGGGTGGTGGAACCTTCCACCCACATGGAAGGAACCAGGGGAAGTGTGAGTTTTGGGTGAAGAAGGAGGAGTGTGGTTATTGGAGAGGTTGATTTTGAAGTGTCTCCAGGATTTCTTGATGGAGGGGAGACTGTATATGAGAAAACATTTTTCTCTAGGAAAATAAGTTATTTGCTGTTGTAGGAGGGAGGAGCAACATGGTGGAGGAGTAGGAGACCTAAATTTCGTCTGGTTCCAGGAATTCAGCTGGATAGGTATCAAAAAATTCAGAACACCTACAAAGTTATTTGCTGTTGTAAATCAGGCACTTGAGTCCTTTTATAGGGCGGGTGTGGGATAATTCAGAATTTTCCTAAGATGACATAAAATGGGGGCAGAGGGTTTACTTTCAATGCAAAAGCAATTAGAAGGATCACCTGAAATCAGAGTTCCCAATAAATCATAAATAAATCATAGATAACTGGTCAACTGAAGGGATGGGAATTCTTTCTCTTCTTGACCATATGAACCATATGAAAGCATTTTCTAGCCCACACTCTCATTTCCCACCAAGGGTCCCATGGAGAAGAGAGCAGTCAAGTCTGTAGGTGGCTCTAAAGAGCATAAGAGGAGGATCAAGCCCAGCATAAGCTATTCAAAAAAGATAAACATATCAGGAGAACTGATGGTGCTTTCTTTGAATTCCATGTTCTAGTGCATCTTGTTTGTTCCAGCCCCTTTCAAGGGCAGTGTGGAGCTGAGAGGTAGACCTGGGGCAATTGTGAAAGATTTAGTGTGCGTTATTTCATCCTTGTGGTAAGGCACCCTTTGAAATAGACAGCACCCTCAGAGTGAGGACAGTATATCTCTGATATAGAAATTGTCTCTTCAAAGTATTGCTGGGGGCAGTGGGAAGTAAAAAATGGCAAGCCTGTTTCCATAAACTTTATTGCCTCCTGTAACTGTGCTTTCTAGGTAAATAAAGGCTCTTAGTTTTTTTTTTTTTTTTCCTGCATAAAGAGGGGGTACCAGAGGGAGAGATGGCCAGGGGTTGTTCTAATCCTCTGATATTGTATAGTGAAAAAGCTTTTCTTCTATGAAGCAAGGTAAATTTTTAAGGCAGTTATGAACATTCTTCCAAACCCGCAGATAGGTCTGCAACATTCTTAAAGCTCTTTAAACCTAAATGGCTAAGAAGCTTAGGAATTTACCTCGAATGTTTCTCATCTCACCAGATTAGGGTCAGGTGGGAGCTGATGTGGGCGAGATGATTGTAAAATATCCCCTGACGGAAAGAAATGACCACCAGTCTCTGAGGATCAGGATGCAGACCTTTGATCGGCTAAATACTTAGTATTAAGGAGATCCATGTGGCTTTGAAAGGCTTTGAAAGGAACCAAGACTTTTAAGATAAGGCTACTCCTAATCAACACAAGCAAATATTAGAGCTCGGAGTGAAATCTCTGCAAACATAATTCCTATTCAAGAGAGAAAAAAACCTATTTTAACAGCCACCAAGGAACCCCACCATGTCTGTAATAGAAACACACAAAACTCATGACAGATGCATGTCATTACCTTTTAGTGCTGACGGGTGTTGGTGAATGCTTTCTGGTGACTCACTCAAGACCCTTCCCGAAGGTGAGTGCCACGGCACGCTTTGAGAAAGAGGAGGGGTCAAAAATGGAAAGCCTTGACATGCTAAGGACAAACTATATCTTTAATCATACCCATGAATATTCTGATGACTACTCACCCTTTATCTTCCGGGATTCTGAAGCCAGAGACATTGCTTTACAAGGTGATTTATTGAGACCCACTCGACAAAGGCAAAAAACACAATAAGCGTCCCTCAGCTTGGGGGGAGAGTCATAAGAGGGTATTTCTCAAGCCTGTGGCCTTAAGGAACTGAGCATTTTAATTAGAAAGTTGAGGCACGGACACACCCAATTTATCAGTAATGAGACAGTGATGCCAACAATGTCCAAACATGGAGATTATAAAATAGTTCTTTCTTTTAGTTCAAGGAAGAACACTCTGTATATATTGGGAGGGGATATTTTAAATCAGGGCTGTCCTAGAAAATCCAGAGCAAATGTTTTTGCATATTCTATTTGTTAAAAAAAAACATTTATTTTTTTACACTTCCTAAATATGCATAATAAAATATCAGAGGCCAGGAATTATTCCGTGATGTTTTTAGAGGGGCTGCTTTAGTCCTTAAATTAATGTGGTGAATCATGCCTTGTGTCTCTGTCTTATTTGAGACACACGCAGGAATGAGAATTCCACACGGAAAGGAATTCTGGAATTCGCCACTCACTCTGGCCCAGGACTTGTGGCAGTGCCCATGTCTACATCGTGGAGATCTTTGTGAAATGAAATCAGTGGGAATTTATCAAGTCATCCTGAGCGCTGAAGGATTGCTTTTTGGCTTAGAGTTTCAAAATGGGGCCCTGATATTTTGGGACCCAAAGATGGCGGCCAGCATGGGTCCCTTCACACTGTGGAAATCTCAGGGCTGTCTGGATGAGAGGCTTGCTCTCATGTTCTCATAGCTCCGAGGAAAGCGTTCTTCAGAAAGGAAGGAGGACCCCATGCAGGGCTCCTGTCTCAGACTTCCATGCAAGATTCCTTGGAGAGGCAAGAGTGGCTTCAGGTTTCCTTTGAACCAGTGGCTATGACAGCCAGAATGGGCACTGTCGGATGGGAACACTGGATTTGTTCCAGGGCATTTCAGTTATCCATGGCTGTGTAATCAGCCACCTCAAAACTCCGTGTCGTCAGATAAGAGCCACTTATTTAGCTCATGCTCCTGTAGGTTGGCAGCTGGGCCAGGCTCAACTGGGCTTGGGCATGAGTCTGTGACCAGCTGCTTGTCAGGAAGGTGGCTCTGCTTTTGGGGTTGGCCAGCTGTGTAGCTGGGTGATGGTGGAAAGTGTGCCAGTTGCCTCTTGCCATCAGCAGCCTAGCCTGGGCTTGCCCACGGGGCGTCTCAGCACGTTCAGGGAGAGAGAAAGTGCTTAAGGTCTCTTAAAGCCCCAGCTGGGTGCTGGCACATGGTGACTTCTTCCTCATTATATAGGTCAATGCCAGATACAATGCCGCCGTGTGTGGTTCTCTCCAAGCTGTCTCAATGTCTGGTCAGCAAAGTTCCTGGCTCTCTAGCAGTGCTTACTTAGACTGCTTTTATTGTCTTCAGTACCCCAAAACCCACCCACCTGCCATGCTGACCCTCACCTCAACTCTCTCCTGGAAGATGCCTTGTCTCTACATAGCTAGAAAGGAGAGGGCAATGGAACAATTCTGCTTCATATTCTCATCACAAGACCAGGGTCCATAAAGCCAGGACCCCCTGAAAACCCCCCTGTCCCTAGCCTGAACAAGCCAAAAAAGGGGTGGAGATACTTTGAGCTTCCCTGGAAGGCTTGTGTGGGACATATAGTGTGAACAATATCCCTCCCTCTCCTCTGCACTCAGGACTCTCCTGGAAAAACCTGGTCCCTGCCAAGTGCTCAGGGGCATCTAGGTGAGAGCCCCTTAGCCCTAGGGACATCACAGCTCTGCATCTGGGGCCATTTCCCATTGGAGCAGCTGATGGGGCCTCCCTGAAGCCCCAAGACAAGAAAATGAGTGCAAGCGGTTTATTTCAGAGGCAGTCCCAGGAAATACCCTAAGGAATTAGGGGAGAGAGACAGGTAAGAAGACAATAAAGTGATTGCTGTCCAGTGGGTTACTGGACACTTGAAATGGGGGCTCAGCTCCTCGTGGGACCCTGAGAGACCAGGCAGATCACCCTGAAGGAAGGATCCTACCTAAGGGATGAGGAACCTGCCATATCTGTGGCTGAAGGTGTTCCTGGGGACTTTGACCCCCAGTACTGTCCTGTTTGCTGGCTAGAGGTACGTACAGAGTGCAGCTGTGTGCAGTGGGACCCTTCTGGGCCGGACCTGGAGCATGGATGCCTCAAAGCATTAAGCGAACTTCATGAGGCCACACAGCCAAGAACTAAATCTGACTTTAGAGTCCTTGTTCTTGGGGTGCCTGGGTGGCTCAGTCATTAAGCGTCTGCCTTCGGCTCAGGTCATGATCCCAGGGTCCTGGGATTGAGCCCCGCATCGGGCTCCCTGCTCAGCGGGAAGCCTGCTTCTCCCTCTCCCACTCCTCCTGCTTGTGTTCCATCTCTTGCCGTGTCTCTCTCTGTCAAATAAATAAATAAAATCTAAAAAAAAAATAAAGTCCTTGTTCTTTTTTACTGGACTAGGCACCATTCCAACCACAGAATGCAATGCCCCCAAAGGGGAGAAAGAGACCAGAGCAACAAAGTGTGCTGGGCAAAGAGGCCGTGAGCTTGGCAGGGCTGAGGGCCCTAAGGATGGAGGATCTGGACATTGTGGAAATGGAGAGCAAGTCAGCAAACCAGAAAAGGATGGGGGAGAAGAATTGGTGATGCACCTGTCGTTGTGGGGATCCAAGGTAGTGCCTGGGTGTCAGAAGGCTTGGTGATGAAAACCAAACTCACTCTGAAAAGTGACTGCTTTAATATCTTAGCAAACCACTGATACGTTCAGAGAAGGGATCAGCAATGTGTAATTGTTCTTCTTACCCAAATCGTGTTTGTTTCATGGCAGTCCGGGGCCTGAAGCACAAAGCCCCACGTTCTGTGATGATCTCTGCTGATGTATTCTAACTACACCCCTGCCCACAGCTAGACAGAAAACAGGGAGTCTGCTCCTCCAAAAACTGGCATCACTCTTAAGTTTAGTTTTGCATTCCCAAGTATATTTATTTAATGCTCTATAGTATGTATATACTTGCATGAGATAAATACACTTCAAATATAAAGATCCACTTTGGGAACAGTATCTATAAACACAAGTGGTATGAAATAAGTATACTTATTTGTGAAATTATGATAAACTTTTCTGAGATCTTTCTAGCATATTGCTGGTATCAGCATCATGTGAATGAACATGATGGACTTGAATTTTACAGGTATCTATGATTTTTTTCCCCGAGCTAACCAAGTAAGTCACCTTTCACCAGAAAACTTAAGCAAAAAAATGATTTACTTTTGCTAGTCCAAATAATGTGTGTAGCTGACATATTGTATACCAAGAGATTGCACTGATTGTTAATACATGGCAACACAAAAAAATGCTGGAAAAGCTTAACTCTATGTAAAATGTTTATATATATTTTATTTGTATTTATATATGTATATATGTAAACAATTTACATAGAGTTAAGACTTTATGTATTAAGGGAAGTTAAGATTTATATGTATATGTAAGATATATATCTGTAATACAATTTTTACAATTGTAGAAAATTTTTAAAATCCAATATTTTAAACTCCTTTTATCTTTTTTTTTATTATGTTCAATTAGCCAACATATAGTACATCAATCACAGAAAAAAAAAAAGGAGGGGAAGACTTCACTCTACAAATACTTATTATGTTACTTCTGTGCATTTAGTATCTCTGTACTAGCAAAATTGGTGGAAAAGTTTAGAAATAAAGACATAGAAAAGGAAAGGAGAAAGGGAATTCTCATGCATGGTGTTCTCCCATAACCACACTAATGATACAAGTTTTTGAATATCTCTTTTTACTTTCCAAATTTTAGATTTTTTTTTTTTTTATAAATCGTGTTGGAAAATACCAAAATTTTAAAGAGCTTATCTTGGAACATCTGTTCATGAAAATTCTAACTTTAAGTTGCTCATGATCTAAATTTTCTTAGGGACCAAAACTGCTGCTACTAACTTTTTTTAAAAAAAGTAGATGTGGCATTTTTGTTATAAACCAAATTCTTTTCATCAGATTGAGCTCCCACATTTATTCAAGTTCTTGAGACACTCTTCGTATCATTGACTCTGTTCCCTATGCTGTACTCTTCATCGCCATGACTTATTTATTTTACAACTGGAAGTTTGTCCTCTTCATCCCCGTCACCTATTTTGCCCATCTCCTCTACCCCCAATCCCCCCACCCCGGCAACCACCAGTTTGTTCTTTGTATTTATGAGTCTGTTTCTGTTTTTTTGTTGGTTGGTTGGCTGACTTGGTTTTGATTTCACACATAAGTGAAATGATGTGATATTTGTTGTTCTCTGTCTAACTTATAATACCCTCTAGGTCCATCCATGTTGTCACAAGTGGCAAGATTTCATTCTTTTTTTATAGCTGAGTATATTCCATTGTACATATATATCCACATCTTCTTTATCCATCCATCTATTGATGGACACTTGGGCTGCTTCCGTATCTTGGCTATCGTAAATAATGCGGCAATAAACATAGGGGTGAATGTAGCTTTTCTAATTAATACACAGCTCCCTGTAGATACAGAGATTTAATACCTTCCTAAAATGAAATTTGTTTTGCTCATAACCAACTACAGACATCGGCTGGTCAATTTTGTTTCCTTTTCAAGGGAAGATGTTTGTTGTACACCAGCAAGGGCCATACGCTCCAGTTCAAAAAGACTCACCAAGTAGAACTCTCCAGTTTCAAAACCGAGGAATTGAAGCCCAAAGAGATAACGTGACTTAGATTTAGTTATCAATATTTATTGTTTCAAAAGGGGAAAAATCAAATTAATGAAGGCATTGAAAACTACATTGCATTCTTATTAAATACATTTTGTAGGATTTGTGCTTGATGATCGTGAACATCAAATCTGACTTCCCTGTTGAGCAAAATGAACCATAATCAAGTGGAACAAATTGCATTGCTATTATCCCTTCTTGTTGATTTGAGCTAGCGCATGATAACTGAGCTGAAATGGGCTTTGTTTGCTTAGCTCTCCTCCTCAGGAGAACTGCATGTATTTTGCACTTTGAGTTTATACCAGTTTTCTATCTACTAACTGCCTAGTACGTACTGCCCTTGATTTAATCAAGAGTTGTGTCTCCCTCTTCAGTTTAATTATAACACATGCCAATGGAAAGCACATACCTTATGCCCAGTTTTGTTCTAGAGTGCTTGTCAACCTCAGCACTGCTGACATTCTGGGCCAGATAATTCTTTGCTCAGGGGGAAGGGGGGCTATCCTGTGCTTTTTAAGATAGTTAGCAGCATCCCTGGCTTCTACCCACTAGATGTCAGTATCATCCATCCTCCCACTCCCAGTTGTGACCAAAAATACCTCCAAATATTAACCCAGTGTCCCCTGGAGTGCAGAATCGCCCCCCAGTTGAGAACCGGTGTTCTAGGTAAAGTAGGGACTGTAGGATTAATGTAAGACCACAGAGAGAGAAGGTGTTTCTAGAGTTTCTTACGATCTTATTAGAGTCTGTTAGGAGCTTAGCAAATAAGGACCCTTTCAGTTCAGCTCTCACGTACTAACTCAAATTTAATCATTTGGGATTTACATACACACCATGCATTTCTTCATCCAGTCTCCGTTCAGCATTGGTGTTTCTGTTAGTGGGTTTGTTTTGCCCCCTCAAGAACTAATAAAAGTATAAACACACTTAGGACATTTAAATTGTTGATGGCAGTCTTTGATTTTGAAACACTTTCATGGGAAACGTATTTGCTTGAATATGGTAGCATTGCATTTAACCTCACCCCCCATTTGACTTGCTATGATTATAGAGAATCACTTCATCCAAAAAGAGGGTATTTAGAGTAAGGCAGCGCTACTGACATGCAAACCTGACACATGTGCTGATGTGTGGGCATCTCGGGGTACCCCTGCAATTCAACTTGAAGTTTATAGGGCTCTGGCTCACAGAATTTCTTCTAATGGAAATGTATCCCTGTATTGAGAACTAAACTACTTCATGCCTAATGTAGGGCCAGTGATCAGTGTCACTCAGACAACACATTGGCTCGGAGTCATTAAATGTCTTCTAATAGATGAGACGTCTGAAATAATGTGTGTTCACTGATATTAGGGGTCAGGGGCTACAGATGTTGGGGTCCAAAGGATGCAAGAAGGTAAGGCACATGTTTTATGATCTAAATTACCCAGATGATGTAAGCTTCAAAGGGGCTTGTTTGTTGTTGTTGTTTGGGTTTTGTTGTTGTTGTTGTTGTTCAAGCATTAGGCAAAAATGTATCCTATGAGGGTTCTCCAGAGAAATAGAACCAATAGGATCTATGTGTGTGTGTGTGTGTGTGTGTGTGTGTGTGCATGCACACACCTGCACCACCAGATCCTGGGTATACCCTCCCTCTGCCCGAAGTACCAGTATTTCTGTGAAGCAGAGTTTAGCAACCTAGAGGCTGGGATACCAGCAGGGCCAAACAGGTGATTGAGGGTGAGACCAGTGGGCAGGATCCGGGAAAGCGGGAGCAGGCTGTCACTCCTGGTTCCCAGCAGCGGGGGAATGGGGGGCCATCTGACACGGACGACATACCTCCAGCTTTCTACTGTTGTCTCAAGAGCTAAGGCTTGGACCAGCACTGAGCCATGGGCCCCTGCGTCACCAAAATGCTACAACCCCCAGGCAGAGGGAGGGCAGGGGGAGTTACCTTCTCCTGGTTTGCTGTTCTGACATCCATGGCCCTATTTTCATGTGCTTACGTCATGACATTTCTGTTTAGGTCCGGGCAGAACGGGCTAATGTCTGTTAACACTGAAAGCAGAACATTAAAGAGCATTGTGGAAATGCTCAAAAGGGATGGTTTAGTGGTTATCTGGGTCACCTTCCTCATGTGACAATGGAGGAAACGGGCCCCTGAAGGTGTTACATAACAGGTCAGCGAAGGTGGTTTCAGGTTCTGGGGGGGAAAAGCTTGAATTCACTACTGTCTAACAGAAAAGAGACAGAGAGAGAGGAAGGAGAGAGAGAGGAAGAGAGAGAGAGAAAGGGAGAGAGAGGTAGAGAGAGAGAGAGATAAGGAAAGAGAGTGAGGGAGAGAAAAGAGAAGAGAGGGAGAAGGGGAAGAGAGGGAGAGGGAAAGAGAGAGAGGGAGGAGACAGAGACTGAGAGATTTGGATTCTAAAGGCAATAATGTGTGTGAATCTTAGCAGAAAAAGCCCATCGGATTTCTCAGACACTGTAGGGCGCTGCGAGTCCCTCTCCTTCTCTGGCTTTCTTCCTGGAGCTGCTGTTTCTTTCCTTTTTGACCCCTGCCTGGTCGCAGAGAGAGATGGATTTTGACAGAACCAGGAAGAGTTGTTCTATTTCCATGGCAACGTCAATTCACATTCTGCAGGTATATCGCGGCCACTTAGGCCACGGACTAAATGAAGGCTCCTGAAGGTTCTGGCCAAAAATAACTTGGCATGCCACCGTTCCTCCCAGCCCCGCGGAGATGAGCATTAACTGACGGGATGTCAGCTGTCAGCTCCGCTCCCATCTCCCTGCTAAAGAGGGAGGAGCGGGGCTCGCCAGTGTTTGGGTGAGGGGAGCCAGCGGGGGCTGCTCCATTGTTTCCCAGCTCTCCGAAATAGCTGAATGGACCATGAAATACATTCTAGCTTGTTCACCCCAGGGGCACCAGATACTTTGTATTTCAGCAGAAGTATTATAATTACATAGCTTAGAGTTAGAATTAATTAGTATTTGGGGAAGTAGTGATAAAACTAAGCAGTTATTAAAAAATTAATTTTACAATTTTTTTTTTTAAGATTTTATTTATTTATTTGAGAGAGAGAATGAGAGAGAGCGAGTACATGAGAGGGGGGAGGGTCAGAGGGAGAAGCAGACTCCCTGCCGAGCAGGGAGCCCGATGCGGGACTCGATCCAGGGACTCCAGGATCATGACCTGAGCCGAAGGCAGTCGCTTAACCAACTGAGCCACCCAGGCGCCCTAAAAAATTAATTTTAATAGAAGTCAGTTTGGAGAATCTTGCTTTTCTTTGGAATATATATATATATATATATATATATATATATATATATATATATAATTTATCTATGACAATGTGGAGAAGTAAAAGGACAACACGATTCAACAATCCCACAATCAACCTAAACCAATAACTCCCCTTATCGCTGGGTGTTACCAATGGTAACATTGGGATAGTGACCAGTGGTAACTATCACTAGATATTAAAAACCCAAAGCAATGGCACAAAAATGCCCAACATATTTAAAAGTAAATCAAGAGGGTAATGTTTGAGGGTTATCTGTGGGAAAAAATGTTTAGTATTATCCTTTACAAAAACATGTAATTTCCCAAATAGGGATGGGTTATATCAGCATTGCTGACATAAGTGTCATGGAGAATTGCTTCACATACCTGTTCTAGACACACAAGATACTCAGCAGGCATTAACATGGTTTACAAGAGTGACTTCTGCAGTCAGCAAACACTCTCTATGCATGTTCAAGGTATAAGGCTGTCCCCAGGGGTTCCTGGGCACCTGGGGAAAATAAGGAAGACAGATCGTTGCCCTCAAGAATTTTTACCCTGCTTAGTTCCTTGGCATGAGGAGTCAGAAAAGACTTGGTTTATAATGAAGGAGAAGTATTTTTACCTTTGATTGGAGTTCAATGACACTACCACTTAAAACCAAAGACATTCACAGTAAAATCTGAATTTTCTGAACTTGTTCATTGTTCCATGGTTATGTAAAAGCCCATCCTTACCCTCGGAAGAGAATGGTGAAGTATTTGAGGTAAAAGGGCATCAGGTATGCAGCCTACTTTTATTTTATTTTATTTTTTTACTTTTTAAAAAAGGTTTTATTTGAGAGAGAGAGAGAGAACTTGCAATAGTCGGGGGCTGCAGAGGGACAAGCAGACATCCGGCTGAGGAGGGATCCCGACTAAGGTCTTGATCCCAGGACTCTGAGCCAAAGACAGACACTTAACCGACTGAGCCGCCCAGGCGCCCCTGCAACATACTTTTAAATTGTTAAGCAGCAACAGTGGCTATTGTCACTCTTAGAAGAAGTGACAGTGGTGACGGCAGGTGGCACATTGTCCCTGAGGAGCCAGGCTAAGTGAAAGGGATGCTGCAGGTCACCCTACAATTTTTTGGTAACTGTCCCTTACTTTATGTTTTCAAAATTGTAAGTTAAAAACTAATGGAGTATATAGCTTTTGATGAAGTGACCATTTTCAGAGTTTCAGAAACAAAGTGAAGAAACCATTGCTTTGAAAATGGTGCTGCTTCAGAAAATGGGATGCATTCAGAAAAAGCTTTTTCCTATTTCAGAGGAACAGCAGAGTAGTTACTGCTGTGTTCTGAAAACCATAGAAGTGATGAACTTGTAAGTATTGAAGTTCTAGATTTTAATAAAGGCTGGGAACTCACTCTTTAAGGACAAAATTGAAATACCTTCTGCACACTGCCTCTTCTTGGAAACAAAATTTCACCGTCTCTTCCCGCTGCCGTCCCAGACCTCACCCTTGCCACTGTTTTGGGATCAAATGATCAGATGACTCACTCAACATTTTTGTATCTAAGTTGGGTTATTCCCTTCAGAAGGCCCTTCGGAGAAGAATACCTGGGATTTCATAAGCTCTGTCGATAAACCTGTATTAGTCATGGTTTAACAACCACTATTATTTAACATGTTATGTATTTTCTAAAATTTTTTAATTAATTTATTTTTAAAGTAGTCTCCATGCCCAGCGTGGAGCCCAATGCGGGGCTTGAACCCACAACCCTGAGATCAAGACCTGAGCCGAGACCAAGAGTCAGATGCTCACCTGACTGAGCCACCCAAGGACCCCAACACACATTATATATTTGGGTCACATTTACTAGTATGAGAGAGAAAACAAGGTATGAAAACAAATTCTTCTGCAGGGTCCATTTGCGCATGCTATTACCATGTCCCATAAAGAAAAAAACTTTAATATTTAAATGCAGGTTGGGATTTTTCATCTTATTACTGGATATTGTCACAGAGCATTAGATTATACATTGGCACAACCTACATTGTCTGACTGTTGTTTACTGAAAATTCTTACCGGTTTTATGCAACATCAAGAGGGAAAACAAAGATCCAGGGGTTTCATGGTTTATTTTGAGTAAGGAGACAATCTCTTATGTTCGGACATATTAAGTTGGAGCCTGGGGCATTTTCTTTATAATCCAGAGTTTTAACCATGAGCCACATTTTAAGAGGAATAAGTATGTTTCACTAAAATTAATAAGAGGAACTTTTTCATTTTCCCTGGGACAATGAAGCATCACATGGCTCCCTGGCTCAGTGACAACATACAGTGAGAGAAAAGGTGGTTCAGGAATTGTAAACAGAGCCCAGAGGACTGAGGCAAGAGCTCCCCCATAACTCTTTGGGAACAAGGAGTATGGTTGACCATATTTGTTGGATTTTCTTGGTACGTGCCCTGTTTCTCTTAAATTATTTCAGAAGGTTGCTTTCATTTTTTGAAAGGCAAATTTTTGAAAACAAATATATGCCTACTCATTCCCACCCAGCTGATGCCTGCCCCCATTTGCAAAAACGTCCTTGGATTTTCCATGTGGATTCTGTATACCATCTATCACCGCATTGTTTACCTAGCGGTCCTGAGACCAGAATGCTGCAAATTTATGAAGTGCCTTTCTGTTTCCTCGTCCAATCTATGATCTGGTTTCCAGAAAATCGTTTGACTATTTTCAACTGAACTTATGTTTTCTTCATTGTTACATACATTTTCCAGTTTTTAAATTCTCCTTCTAAATATGTTATTTTTCTTGTATGTGTTCAACACCCATATGCGTGTTTTTGCTTAGATTTTTGTTTGTTCCCAAGATGGAGTTTATTCTCTTAACCACTGTGGTTCTTGCACTCTGATGTAAATAGCATGCACATATGTTTTGGGGTGCTAATTTCCATCCTGCTTTGGCAAGATGGCCTGAAGCACCCACCTTGTTCTTTCCAGGGGCAAATGACACCTTCTTAGAGATGATGCCTGACCTGAGTGAGAAATCATCACTGTCTCCTGCTATGATGTGTGTTCTCTGTGGTTGAGAATTACCTCTGCACAGGGTGAGATTTTGTGGTATTCATGGCAAAGAGAAGAAAGATAGGAAGAGAAGGCAGGTTGAGTGAAGTAGAGTAGGTAACAAAAGATAGGATGCGGGTGTCTGGGTGGCTCAGTCAGTGAAGCGTCTGCCTTCGGCTCAGGTCATGATCCCAGGGTCCTGGGATCAAGTCCCACATCGGGCTCCCTGCTCAGTGGGGAGTCTGCCTCTCCCTTTCCCTCCACCCCTCTCCCCTGCTCGTACTCTCTCTCTCTCGCTCTCACTCTCAAATAAATAAATAAAATCTAAAAAAAAAAAAAAAAAGAGGATGACAGAAGACAGACAAACTACTAGTGAGAGAAAAAAAAAAGAGGTGATAAGAAAAAGGTAGAGGACAGGAACACAAGGGCTCCACTGATGACCCGCTGAGGCTGTCTGTCAGAGAGAAGTTTTGGAGGAATTAGTCAAAACTGGATGGATTCGCTGTCCCCTCTCTGCAGTTCTGAGGGCGGCCACCAGGGACAGTGTGGTGCTCTTAATAGCCCATTAACAGAGCGGTGCTGTCCAGGTGTGAACAGAAGAGGATAAAGACTACTACTCCCAAGGCTGAGAGCTATAAAGTGATATAAATTCAGTATAAAAAGGTAAAATATCCAGTAAGATTTAAAGATTACATGCAAGGGTGCAAACTGATGCCTATTTCCATAACTGATAACCAGATAGTCAGAAGCTGATGCCTCCCAAACACTTTCCAGTTACAGGAACCCTTCTGAGATCTACTTGTTCCTGGCAATCGATGGCATGGAATAATGTGGTGTGAAGGAAGCCTCACACGCTCTCCTCTGCCCCTTCTTTTACAAGCTTTGATGACTATTGAATTTTACTGTCTCTGACAGTTTAGACTCCAGAACATCACAAGATGTCCATATTTCCAACAGCTGGAAGTAATAGATGTAAGATTGGGAAGGACAGTGAGTATGCCCATCCACTTGCCATTGTATTCCCCAATGAACAACAGGTGGAGCACAGCGAGTAGGTGTTAAACTAACACTTGTGAACGGATAGATAAGAAGGAAAATAGACTCAATCATTTTTGTGAGTGGGAAAGAACAGGGCTCATTCAGGGTAGAATGGACAAATGCCTTTATTCTCTCACAGTCACTGAATGGAGTTCAGCTGGAAGGAGATCATTGTTAGGTTGATTCAAACACATTTACCTTCTTATTGCAAAACCATGTAGCCTGTGTCCCTCTCCGTTCTCATTCCGGATAACTTCTGTGTGCAAGTCTTTTCTGCGGAAACAAGACCTCAATCTGATACCTGCTAGGTGGCAAAATGGCGGCTGATTTGTAGCCAGAGGTGTGAGGGGCTGGTTTTGGTGGAAGCACAGGACCCTAACTTTATTCAGTGAGTTATAAAATTCATAGACTCATGGGATGTTTGAGCTGAAAGGGACATCAGTGATTTGATTTTGGTACAATCCTTTTCACTGCCTTTGTAGTTGAAGAAGGCTTTTCTCTGAAGAAGTGCTAAAGTTGCCCAACCAAGGTCATGTTCATTTCAATAATTTTTGTTAAGTAACATACATTGAATTTATAGTATTTCTTTTTCAAAGGGAACTCTCATCTTATCTGATAAAGAAATTCATGTAGGGTGCCTGGGTGGCTCAGTCGTTGGGCATCTGCCTTCGGCTCAGGTCATGATCCCAGGGTCCTGGGATGGAGCCCCGCATCAGGCTCCCTGCTCAGCGGGAGGCCTGCTTCTCCCTCTCCCACTCCCCCTGCTTGTGTTCCTGCTCTCGCTATCTCTCTCTCTCGAATAGATGAATAAAATCTTTTAAAAAAAATTCATGTAATAACTTATATTAAGTTTAATTCTTTTTAATTTTAGTTGTATTTATATGAGAATATATTTTTAACATCAGTCCTTAACAGTTGTGTTTTCTTGGGGGCTGTTAGGAAATTTCTTTCTATTTCTTTATCTGTAAAATGGGTACAGGAATATTTGCTCCATTCCATTCTCCTTTCTCAAGAGTTAACTGAGAACCTATGAAAACACTTTATAAACTATAAAGCAAAATACCACATACAGAATTACAGAAATTGATAGAATTTTATTATCCACCCAAATAAACACAATCTATATTATTAACACATGTGTGCACGATGCAAAATTATTCTGATAATTTTTTTTTAAATGAGGATTTTATGGAGTTTTTGGATTGTAGAACAAACGACGTGATTTTCTGAAACAGAAATTTCTTGCTTCTATTCTGATATGTAAATAAGCATGATACTAATTCTTGAACAGCTTATTATTTAAAAATTAAGCTATTATTTAGTTCATAAAAGGGAGATTAATTAGAAGGTGATATCTAGTCATGTTTGACTACACAGCTAGAATATTAGTGATAAAAGTACTAGGTCCAGTGAAATTAATAAATATTTCCCCAAATTTGATTGCCTGTGATTGAAGTAGAGCCCATATAGAGTTTATTTCTATATTAGATTTAGCTATATCCATTAGTGATTTCATAGTGATTTTTTTTTTTTGTAATGTTCAGGAGTTAATTTTGGAGTCCTTCAGAAAACGATAAAATTCCAAGCATTTCTTATAAAATTCACTTTCTTGTTTAGTTTAGTTTTGTTTTTGTTTGTTTGTTTGCTTCAAAATGAACGTATGCAATTTTTTTAACTTCATGAAGTGTGAAGTCATTGTGCTGGAGTTTTTATTCCTGCTTTTTACTATGATCCTCTGTGATTGTTTAACGGAATTTTCACTGGCTGGCTGTTGTACATGAAGCTCTGCGTATTGACCAGGTCCACGTCTGTATCTGGTCTTCCTTGTCAATCTGGCCCCACTGCGTGTTGACATTGCCCTTGGGGTGAGCATGTGCAGGCCCCTTGGGAAATGAGGGACAGGCCCTTGGCTCTGAGTGAAATGAACAAAGGGGAAAAATCTTTCCCTGCTCAACGCCCGCCAGTGAAGAACAAAATCAGATCTCCGTAGGCCACTGAATGCTGACAGGGATCTGCCAGCTATTTTTCCCCCTTAAGTGTACAAGAGAACCAGTCTTGGGAGAAGACCCTCTGCTAATCAGTAGGTGACTGGGAAATGGTGGCAAGGTTCGACATCATCTCGGGCATCTGGGTTCACTGTCCATACTCCTCTTAAGTTCTACTTAATGGTTTATCTGCTTGGCTTTTGTGGTTACAGATGCTCTTGGAAACAGAGGGTCAAACAAAAGCCTTTCCGTTTCCTGTGTAACACAAGACTCTCACTGGACAACACTGACTTACTGCCCTTGTGGACCGATTATCATCAGTTACTATTGTGTAACTGATTACTATTGTAATAGTATTGTATTGTACAATACTATTGTAATAGTATTGTGTTACTGATCCTGTGTAACACAAGACTCTCACTGGACAACACTGACTTCCCAAAATAGGCAGAATTCCAGGAGAACGGAAAGCAACAATTTTTCATGAGGACAAGTTGCAGTTCGAAGAGGAAGTCATGATAACTCTGTGACTCAGACATTAGGCAGCTTACCTGTGTTCAGGCCCTGGTTCCGTTTTTACAAGATTCTTACTCTTCAGTAACCAAACCTTCATTTCAGAAATGCATCATTCTGCCATTATTCCTTCTATCGAACTGTTGTTTTTCTGCATGTTTAAATGCCACACTATTTAGTTAACATATTTTAAATTTGATTTAAATTAATCCATGCTTAGGATCCTTTTACTATTACTAGTTTGCATGTAACAATTATAAATAAGTTATTCTAATTCTCAAAAACAGTTTCTTTGGATCTTTTACTTTCTCCATTGGGGTTATGAATAGCATGGTAATTCCCACTTAAAGTGTGGATGAAGTATGAATCTTAACATACTCCATTTTATCAATTTCATCATTGATTTATTTATTTTCCAAAAGTTACAAAAGCAAATGCCCGTTTGCTTTCACATTGAATGATTCAGAGTGGTGAATATACCCCAAGTTAAGAGTCTCCTTCCATTCCTGGTATTGTGATCCCAACACACACTTCTCTACACCCAGATTCAGTAGGATTTCTCAATTTAGGATTGTTCCACTGTATGAAAAAAAAATAAGCAAAACATTCATCTCTGCCCATTTTCCACAACTACATTTAGCAAATACCTGTAGATTTCTGGCCATGAAGGCCCAGAGATTGGTGCTTTTGTATAGCAGTTCTATGAGGAGGCACGGAACAGTCTGTCTAAGGGGCACATCTGACCACCTCCTATAAATGCAAGGTATTTTAATGGGAAGGTACATTAGAAATGCATGAGTTTGCTACATAAAAACAGCAGCGTATATGTAAATATGTGAATGTGATGTTTGCCATCCATAAGTCAAATAGAGTTGCATGTCTTCATGATAAGACTATTGTCTGAAATTAGACCCTGGTATTTAATAATGATTGATGTCATTTTAACAAGGAAAGTCTATTTTCAAATCAAAGTCTATCTTCTCTAATAATATGCTTTGTATTTGTGGTTAATGTTTTAGTAACAGTGGGGCAAAATACGGTTTCTTTTTTCCTCCTTTGACTACTACCAGATCAATATCTTTTACATTATAATGGGGTTAATATTTTGTTGATAGAGGAAGGTCAAAAATATATTTTTCCTCCTAGAAAACCACCCCTTCCTTTGGCTATATATATGGATGTGACATTTTGGCAAGCAGACACGGTGTCAGAAGTGTAGAAAGACTACTAACTCTCCCAAATTTGCTGCTTTCTGTCAGTAGTTGATTCTCAAATATAGTTTATTGCTTTGTATTTGAATGAAGCAGACTTTGAACCACTTGGATTTTCCAATTAAGCAAGATGAGCAAATAGGTAGTCGAACAACCTTGGCTTTTTTCATCTTTCCCCTGTGAGGCTGGTGGGTCAGTAGTTCCCATTGACATTTTCTGTGTTTATTAGGGAAGTCATGGGCAGTTGTGGGTTCTGGGAAATGGTGTCAAACCTTCAAATGGAGGATCTGATTTGCTGGAATCCCCATTCTTTATTGCTTATCTGAAAACCAGATGCCATAAGCATTGTCACTGTCCCAACGCATGCAAGCTTGGCGGTTGAGATCAGTGGCGAGGAAGCCTTGACAATGCTCATTTGTCTTTGAGATTAACAGGGTAGCTTATAAAATTGGTTACATATTTTTGAAATGCAAGCATGCAGTGCATTAGCAACAAAGCTTGTAGTAAGCCTTTAAAAGCCTCAAAAGAAACACAAGTTGGTTCAAGAGTATTATATTCAACTTTTACTCTACAGTGGATAATTTTGTCTCTCATTTTTCTCATTTTTTTAACGGCTCTTTGCATCATTTTAAGCATCATCCTGAATGAAAAAGAGCCAAATATAGCTACTTTGCTTATTTCAAAGGTATATACTTTGATTAATAGAGTTATTGCCAAAGTGCTAAAAGTCAAGGAGGCTGTTACCACCACATGCGGAGGGACTAGGTCCGTGAAGCGTGGTGGGATTTCCACGCAAGGAGTGCTGCATATCACAATCATTAAACAACTCCCTGTGTGACTTTATGTGATGAGCCAAAATCCCCAAAGAGCAATTTAACCGGCGTAGCTCAAGCTAGAAGGTTCTGATGGCCACCTTCTACCTTGCAACACACTGGTCTCTCAGTAACATAAGCATTCCTGTAAACAGGTAGCAAAATTAAGGGACTCCAGTGTTCATCAAGTGGAGAAAACTCACAACAGCATTCGCCACTTCAGGTGTTCTCTGATATCTATAAGGCGGAGTTGAAGGAAGCAACAAACAGTTGTAAAGCAATGAGAAAGTTCTGAGAAATAGAATTCTTGGAATTTGCCAGACTTTTTCTCAGAATGGCATGAGTGACTATTACAAGCACCTCTAGACTTCCCTATTCTAATCAAAGGGCAAAGAAACCTGTCAAAAATAACTGGAAGGAAGTTTCAGCCTGTGAGAATACTTGCCCACGCAGAAAGAGCTCTATCCTCTCTATCTTTGAGAAGTAAAATGGCGCAACACTGCAGTTTTACAGTGGGGCTGAATTTCTTTTTTGGGGGGAGGGGCTGAATTTCTGACAGATTCTGGATTTTCCTGCCCATACAGGTTGGGTATCGCTGTACTTCATGCATGATGGGCTAAATCCATTTCTACTGATCCTCATACTCTTTCTTTTCCAGGTGTCTCAAACCCTTCCCAGTATATCAACCACCTGTGAAAAGGGAAGTAGGTTGTGGGGTGCAGTTACAACCCCAAAGCCAAATCATGAACAGGGCATCACCTCTTGTCTTGCAGAGGAGAACATGAGGGCTAGTGTAGCATACATCTTTCACTACATCTTTATTTTTTTTTTAATGAGGATCTTGTTATTTTATCTTTGTATTTCTAAAAAATAATTTAAATAATTTTTGTCTGATAAAATAATACCTGTGTCCTTTGCATATTTAAAAACTGTAAAGAAATTCCTTTCCTCTTCTCTCCTCCCTCCCCCCTTCCTCTTCTGTTCTGTCCTCTCCTCTTTTTTTTTCCTTTCCTCATTGTGCCAGGCCTGGGGCCTGTGAGCTTCTAGACCTGGCCAGAGGGGACAGTGAGCATGAGATGTCTGTGTCCTGGGCCTGGTTCTTCCAACCCTCCTCATAGCTGCTAATGAGAATCTTGAACTTTATGAAATATCCAACAGCATCTTTCCTTTATCAGCCTGGAAGAGAAGTTCTACTAGTCAGTGACGCAGTGGTGATGCTAAACAGTAATAGTAACCGATGATAATCAGTCCACAAGGGCAGTAAGTCAGTGCTGAACTCAGAGCCGAATCTCAGTGTGTCTATCAGGTTCTAAGTCACACTGTGAAGATGCTATCCAGCATTAAAGCAACAAGGCAGAGCCAGATCTTTGTTTTGTTTTTAATTTTATTATGTTATGTTAATCACCATATATTACATCATTAGTTTTTGATGTAGTGTTCCATGATTCATTGTTTGTGTTTACCCAGTGCTCCATGCAGTACGTGCCCTCCTTAATACCCATCACAGGGCTAACCCATCCTCCCAACCCCCTCCCCTCTAGAACCCTCAGTTTGTTTCTCAGAGTCCATAGTCTCTCATGGTTTGTCTCCCCCTCCGATTTTCCCCCCTTCATTCTTCCCTTCCTGCTATCTTCTTCTTCTTCTTTTTTTTTAACATATAATGTATTATTTGTTTCAGAGGTACAGATCTGTGATTCAACAGTCTTACACAATTCATAGCGCTCACCATAGCACATACCCTCCCCAGTGTCTATCACCCAGCCACCCCATCCCTCCCACCCCCCACCACTCCAGCAACCCTCAGTTTGTTTCCTGAGATTAAGAATTCCTCATATCAGTGAGGTCATATGATACATGTCTTTCTCTGATTCACTTATTTAGCTCAGCATAATACACTCTAGTTCCATCCATGTTGTAAGGCAGAGCCAGATCTTAATTTCGGTGGCTTGAACAATCCAGAGGAAATAGAATCCTGATTAAATACTTCAATTAAAGAGACCAGTCAGTCATCAATGACAAAGAGCCGGGTGCCAGATCCCAAAAATAGTTGGGGAGTTCTTATGGCTACCTGAGGGAGGTAATATGCCGCAAGAGCAATGGCTGTGGATGGATAGAGGAGTGGGCATGCAACAGACCATTGAGAACCTTAGCACCTGCTCACTTACTCACTCATGTTAATAAGGTCTTCTTTGATAATGCGAGAAAGCTAGTGAAGGAAGTGACTGGAATGTGTTTTTCAAAAGTTTTTTTTCAACTCTGGTCAGATAAATTAGGAAGAGAGAGAAAAACATTGTACGCTGATACTGATACTAATTTTTTCTTAGTCTTAGTTGGTAAGTGAATATGTCATGATGTAAAAAGACGTGAAGGAGAATTCTCAGCTCAGGGGATGGCGGAGCGCTTTGAATTCAGATCGGCAACTCATCAGTGGTGCGACCACGAGCAAATCACTCTCTGCCACCCTAGTTTTCTCATCTACAAAAATACCTACTAAAGCCTCTGATTGTTGAAAGTTGCTGGGAGGTAGGAGTTAAAGAGACTACGTGCAAGTGCTTTTGTGGTCGATGCTTCATTAGAGGAAGCGGTGGTCATAGTTGTCGGCTTTGCTGTCTGTAGATTCCGGTGTTCTTAACCTGGTGAGCGCCATGGAGCTCTTCACAGGTCTGGTGAAGCCTGCAGAACCCTCCTCAGGATAGTGTTTCTAAGTGCATAGAACACACTACATAGTGTTATAAAGGAAGAC
This sequence comes from Halichoerus grypus, assembly GCF_964656455.1. Lineage (NCBI taxonomy): Eukaryota > Metazoa > Chordata > Mammalia > Carnivora > Phocidae > Halichoerus > Halichoerus grypus. Next base: position 5,298,759 of record NC_135712.1, read on the forward strand.
ATTTATCAAGTTTGTATTAATATATATATGGCAGGCAGAATAATGACTCCCAAAGACGCCTGGGTCCTACTCCCCACAACCTGTGAGTATGTTATGTCACATGGCAAGAGGGGATGAAGGTTGCAGATGGAATTAAGGTTGCTAATCAGCTGTCCTTTCAATAAAAGGAGAAAAGTTTCATGAAAGATTCATAAGTAATAATTGTTAGATGACCTTCATTACTTCAGGGCTGGAAGATGGTTAAGGTGGGCCATGGAGGTGGAGTACCTGGGTGGCACAGTCAGTTGAGTGTCTGCCTTCAGCTCAGGTCATGACCTTGGGGTCCTGGGATCAAGCCCTAGGTCGGGGAGGGGGGCCGTCCAGCAGGGGGTCTGCTTCTCCCTCTCCCTCTGCCTGCTGCTCCCCCCTCTCATGTTCTGACTCTCTCAAATAAATAAATAAAATCTTAAAAAAAAAGTGGCCCATGGAGGGTAGCCAAATGTTGTTTACACACATGAAGACGAACAGAAGCTGAAATGTCAGTGAAGCCAGAACATGGAGCACGTCTCTGAATGCTTCCCCCAGACCAAAGCTTGTGTATTCAGTTATGGTGAATTATCTGACCCATCAACAGAAATGCCGAAATACACAAGACAGGAGAATAAATCTGAATCTAGACCACTAAAATGAAAGATGAATTAACTTAAAAGTGACAAATTTTTCCATCTCTTGATTATTACTTAATAACTATTTGGGGATCTCAAAGAGGCCTCCTTTGATAATGCAGTGCCAGCAAGTAGATTTCTGCTCTCTCAGAGGCAGCTGACTCAAACTTCCATTGCTTTTCTTCCTGTATGTCTTGACCGAAGACCAGCGAAAGTTCAACAATTACAGACTCTTTAGTACTGCACACATAAGATACCAAGTTGAAAATCTTAGACTGGATGGTTGCAGTGAGTTCTGGAAATGAGGATAATTTTTAATTTTGAGTTTAAGGAAGCCTAAGTGGTGGGCACTAGAAAGGCTCATCTTGGTCTTTGAGCTTGGCTATCATTTCTCAGAACCACCTGGTTCATTAAGTCTGGGCCATAACAGACTTGATGTGTGTTATGGGTTGCATCCTATCCCCACACCAAATTCAGATATTGAAATCCTAACCCCCAGTACCTCAGAATTTGACCTTATTTGGAAACTGGGTCACTGTAGATGTAATTAGTTAAATTAAGATGAGGTATATCGGGCTAGGGTGGGCCCCTAAGCTAAAATCACTCATGTCCTCATAAAAGGGGAAATCTGGACAGACAGACAGACGCACACACACACCTACACACACACTCACACCCATACAGAAAGTCATGTCAAGATGAGTTACGCTGTCAAAAGCCAGGGAACAACCACAACTTAGGAGAGGGGCCTGGAACAGATCCTTCCCTAGAGCCTTCAGAGGGAGCATGGCCCTGCTGACATCTTGATCTCTGACTTTTAGCCTCCAGAACTGTTGTTAGACTACTCCATTTACAGTACTTAGTTGTGACATCCCTAGAAAACCACCCTTTCAGCATGCTCCAGCCAAATTTAACCCCCAGGTGCTCAAGCAGTTCAGACACTCGGCACATTATCCCATAAAAAGACAGGAAAGCCATGGCATCTCATGCAATAGCAAATTCTAACATCTTTATTAATCATTTAGCTTGTCTGGGGCTCAAGTTTTATTCATCTGCTAATTGAGGAGGCTTAGTTTTTCTGAAATCCTTCCATTTGCCTGCCCCTGAGGGCAATAGAACATAAAGCCCCAGACAGTTTGGGATTTGCCCAGAGCAGCCCACTACCAGCTTAAACCATCTGTGAAACCTGTATTAAATCTTGAAGATTCATGTGGATTTAATTCTTTTCCACATTATGTGTGTTTGGTTTAATATTAAATAGTATTTGAAATTGCTTATCATTGAAGCATTAGTGTTATGAACTGTGCTTGTGCCGGAGATTCATATTCCTTTATACAGCATCACATGTCCCAGTTCCTGGGACCTCTGTTTGAAAACAGTGAGGCTATGCTATCTGTGGTCCCTTCCTGCCCTAAAACCCTGGATTCCTGGGGCCGTTCATATATGGCTCACATCATTAAAGACCAGATTGTGTCTCTGTGTGTGAGGCCCCTGGATAAGTCCCCCTTTGTCTTTGTGGATGCCAAAATGTGCACTTTCAGAATGAGTTAATATAAAATGAAAGTGCCACTCATTGAAATTATTTTGTTGGCTCATATGAAAAATATGTGTCTTCTGGGTGGCTCCCCAGTTAGGCACTTTGATCATGGCAAATTGCTTAAGGGATCTGTTCATTTTGTGTATAGGAAATTAGGACAGTTGGGAAAAATACCTCAAATTAGATTCTGTAATCATATGCTACTGCCTTTTCCACTGAAGTAATTTGTGACCAAATCACTTAAAACCAGAGCCATCACACACAGCCTCACACTCACAGTGAGGGAGGAGCTCCCCCTGGAGTTCGGCATTGCCCTTGGCTCTGCTTCAACCCCTCTCAACTTGGCAAGTTTCCTCATCTGTGAAATTGGGGTAACAATTCATCTTGGGTCTACTGTGAAGACTGAATACAATAATATAGATCCAATCTTTTTTTATAAATTTGAAAGGGCTGCATGGCTGTCAGGAATTATTATTTTGTGCATTTCCAAATAGACCCAAAAGACATTGATGGGGTTGCCAGTGGGGTTGATATCCCTAGTGCTCAGGACGCTTTAGTCTATGATGAACTTAACCAAAGAGGATGAGACACTGAGAACAAGAGTCTCAAGGCTTCAATTAGTGTAAACATTTTCAGGGAAAATAAGAGTGACTCCAAGATAAGACTTAAGAAGTCTAGAGGCCTGTTGGTAAAGGGGTCAACAGATGTCAAATATGCTTCTCAATATAGAGTGGTATAACAAATCATCTTCTGAAGAAGACAGTGAGTTTGTTTTGTTGAAGTACCAGCAAGACCATCAACAAAACTCAAAAGGGGTAATACAGTGTACTACAGGTGAAATCAAATGAGCAAAAAAATTGGATGGACTGATTACTTGTCTACATGGTTAGATACCAGACTTTGATGATGGTAGCATCCACCTCCAACTCAATTTGATTTTAGTGATTATTAAAAACAAAAAAGAAAAAGAAAGAAAGGACAGGTGTGGTTCTCTTGGTTATATGGAGGTGAACTCTTCAAGTGATGGACACTTGCAAAGTCAGAAGGTGAACACAGCTTACATATCTTTAGAATAAATATGTGGTGTGATATCACTCAGGATGGAGATCTTACACCAATTTTGTGGGGTCTCCATGTGTGAGGAGACACTAGATATGCAGCAGTAGACAAAAAAAAAAAAAAAGACAAAAGTGCATGGTCTCATGAAGCTTATATTCTATAGAGAGGAAGATAGACAAATGACAAATGATCACCTTACAGGGAGGTGATGGTCTATGCCCAGAAGAAAAATAGAACAGGTAAAGGGCCAGGGAATGATGGAGGTGGTACCATTTTGAAGGGGCTGGTCAGGGAGGGCCATAAAAAATGAAAGAGCAAGGAAATGGACCCCGTTGAAATGGGGGAGCAGGGAGTAAAAACAGCAGGTCAGGAGCCCTGTCATGGTTTTGTACCTAGAAAATTCAGGCCCCCTGAGGAGGTCAGTGTGACTGAAGGAGAGCAGGTAAGAAAATGAAGACAGAAGAGTTGAGGTCTGAGCATTACGGGGCCAAGTCATGAGAAGTCCTGTGAGGACTTTGGGCTTGACTCTGAGTGGGATAGTATTCACCTGGGGAGCTATCGAGAGGTAAATGGGAGGGAGAAGCAGACACCATCTGTGCACCCTTCCACTGTACCAGCTTCTCCCTCTTCACCCAGCCCTGGCCCTGGGGGCTCCCCTTCTTCCTCAGCATCTCCCACCCTGGACAAGTGAGGAGCAGTGTTGGCACCACAAAAGCAGAGTTTCTAGGATGGTCATACTGTAATCCATCCTGAAGATGACCTTTTCTTCACTAAACCCTAGAAGACTTTGGAGCTGTGGAACCACTGTCTTGCTTGCTCTTGTATTAGTTTCTATAGATTCATATGTTTCTTATCTCTGGAAGCATACTGAAGATCCCTGAATGAGGACTCGTTTTTAAAATCCATATTTCCCATTTGCAAGCAGAAGACATGTAACAAAACTTCACTACCTTGCAAGAGAACACTAAGTTTAATGCCTTTTTAAAAAACGTATTCTCATGAGAAAAGAAGCAATTCACGGATGACCTCAATGAGAATAAAATTGGTACATCCTCAATGGAGACAGTCTTTATATAATCACAATGAGTAAAAATAGAGAGCATAATTTTTTAAAAGGGAGAACCCGAGAATTAAATTGGAAAGGGAAGCAAAAATATGAAACTCACAAGATTAATACTAAATATAACACACTTGATGGAAATTCATCATTTGCCCTCCTCCTCTGGGACAGAAGTCATAACTACACAAAGACATAGGGCTGTCAGATTAAATATGGGATGCTCAGTTAAATTTGAATTTCTGACAAATAGTAAATAATGTTAGTCTAAGCAAATCCCAAATACTTAACACTCAAAATTACATGTTATTTGAAATTCAGGTTTAACAATATCCTGCATTTTTGTTAGCTAAATCTGGCAGTCCTACAAAGAAGAGGCTATGGACTCATTATCTCTAGACTATGAAGAATCATTGCTGCAGTAGTAGCAAGAGGTTGTGTTGAGTCTCCTTGCAACCACCTTGCAACCATTCTTTTTGACCTTGCTCTTCTTAGGAAGAGCATCCTTGGCTGCACACCTTACATATGCCTCTCCAGGTCCATTCTATCACCTGTCTCCATCCTGCTTTGGGTCCCAGGTGGCTGGATGAATCAGTGAGCTCCCTGGTCACTGGCTTCCCATTGGGGTCAGCTAATGGGAGGCACCAGTGGGAGATGGAAAGGCAGAAGAGTGCTGATAGTGTATTTATTTTATTTCTGCCAGCTCCCTCCCCGCCAGGTTGTTGAGGTTCCTGCTGGGCTGTCTTTCACTCTTCAGTCCTAAGGCAGGTAACAGATTTGAGCTGCTCTTAGCCCCTGGGCAATGCACTAACTTTGTAAATTGCCCCTTTTTAAGATTCTCCTCAAATTACTGAGCCTAGGGTGTCATCTCTTCCCTGCTGGAAACTTAATACAGTAAAGGCTATGCATGGAAATGAAAGGGCAAGGAAATGGACCCCCATATCCGAGGTCAAGTGTTTGACCTGTGATCATGAAAATGTGAATTAGAATGAAAAAAAAAGAGATTTGGGAAGAAAATGGCAGAGTTGGCATTCTGGCTGTGCCATTCAGATGGTGCGTTCCTGGTGGGCACTTAATCTCCATTATAAAATGGATATCTGCTCCTAAAAAGTTCCTAGAAGAATGAATAGAAATAGGAATCTTAACCAGCTGGAAAAAAAAAAAAAGTAAGCTCTGTGGAAAAAAGCAATTTATCACTAGAATGCCCATGTCCCCCATAGAACAAGACCATAAATCCTGTGTTTATAGAACCTGTGTTTTTAAGGGAGTTTCTTCAGAAAATGCAGAAATCAAAATGTTGAGTAAGTGAAAAGGAAAAACTAACAAACAAGTCACATCTTGTCTTGGACCATTCTTTCCTGCAGCCCCTCCTTCCTGCTTGCAACCACTATTCCCTCACTGTGCTAGAGTTCTCTTCCCCAAAAATGGCACTCAGCACTTCCCTCCTGGCTCAGAACTTGGACAACTCCTTTCAATGCATATAGTAGGTTTTTAAGAAATATTTGCTAATTTTAATTGCATTTCTGCTCCTTTGACCCAATTGTCTCAGAGGTGGTTGGGAGAAAAGCAACAGAGAAATGGCTAAATCCCCTAATTATTTCTCTAAACTTTCTCAGTGAATTAGGAGGCATCTTGCAGCATGGCTGATCCCACACAGTAGAAAAGACACACACCAGGCCAGTGGGTGGATTCTTAATTAAGAGCAAGGATCTTTTATTTAGAGGCTGGCCCAAATTAGAAGGTTTTAGCTACTATCGTCACATATGTAGGAGAGTTCTAAGAGTTTGTCTGGTTTCACTTGGTTTTACATTGATTATTCAAGCAAGGTGGTCGAAGGGCAGGAGAGCAATCAATAAAGAGATTGACTGGTCTTGTCAAAATTCTTCAGCCCTGATAAATTTGGGGGCTAGAATTGCTTATATTGTTGGGTCGGGATTCCTCGGCAGCTTTCTCCTGATCTGCCATATTGTGTTTGCCTCTCTCCTGCCATATGATTACATAAACACATTTAAGAGTTTCTTCTCAATTTTCATAGTTTGCAAGTATCTATACGTGAATTTCACTGTAGTCTGTTTTCTAGCTTAGGTAAATTTAGTTGATCTCATTTAACTAAGTTGCTCTGTTTTATTCTCAGCTAATTTTTTTCTGGAATTATTACCCAGCCTAATGATGTTCTGTGCAGAGCCCCAGCTCCTTCCTTGGTGCAGGATGGGTGGTATATCATCTTGTTACAATGAGAAACTCTCTTGTGTTCTAATCTCCCCTCTTATGATGGCTTTGGGCATTCTGTGGGTTCTAAAATTCTATTTGAGAATTACTATAGTGTTTGTTTATTGTCCTTTTAATATTTGTTATCTTTTCTCAATACTGCTGGTGGATACCTATATAAAATATTTTATATTACAATATAGGTATGCATAATCTTAAAATACAATTTCTTAGGGATCTGTTTATAAATTCTCAACAATGGTAGACAGCTATTTCTTGATCATCTCAATCAATTTCTGGTCTTACACAAATTGTGTCCAAAATAGCCTTGTGTAAAGGGGAAGGGAAGTCAAGACCCTCTACCTCTGAATCCTCTACCATGGGCCATTCATTCTGTTCAGTTCTTTATATGCCTTAGTTTGCTTCATCTTCATAGCGGTCTTACATAGCAGATGGCGTTATCCCTATTTTTTTATGTGAGAACTGATGTACTCTATGGTGGCTAACTGAATATAATAAAAAAAAAACCAAACTGAGGCCCACTGAGGTAGGGTCAGGTTTCCAAGTTCACTGAGCCACAATGGTAGGATCAGAACACCATCTAAAAGTGGTCATAGCAATCCTTGTGATAACCATAGCTGACATTTCCTAAACACCCACTGTGAACGCAGGCTCTGTGCTGAGCATTTAGGAAACCCAATAATAACCAAGTATTGTGATTAATTCCATTTTACAAACTGAGGCCAAGCAAGGTTGAGTCCCACTGGATCAAACCCAGGACCCACACCAAAGCCCACACACGTTCTTGACCCTATGTTATGTGTCCTACCCTGGGCTCAGCTTTTATGAGTACACTCGATGATACACCACAGACTCTCTCCTTGGAAATCTAACTATTCATGTTTCACAATTGAGGTAGTTTGAAAATCAATGGCACTTCGACAGAGCGTGGTGGCATTTCCGAATAGTAGCTGGAAATCTGTGTTAGAAATAAGCTTCTGTTTGGTGACACAGAGCTATGCAAAGGCAAATGTATATACCTGATTTTTATGGAAAGCAAATATCCTAATTATCTTTAGATCTGAGTTCCTTGGAGCACAAGTGTGCAATGTTGAATTTCTGTTGAGCAAAAGAGAAGAGTGACATACATAATAAGTGCTAACTGTAGCAAATTTTGAAAGCATGGTTTGAATTGTTTATGTTTATTCAGTCACGGAGAATAAATTAGTTAAGAGCTCGCTGCAGAAAGACCAGTTGGAACTATACCATTCAAATGTGCTCCTGTGTAAAGAGAATGATTGCCTTCTCATTGAAACATTACTATTATCTTCTGGACACTGAATGCCCCACGGTTTCAATCTAAAGCCAGCTGACTTGGGGACCCTGTACTGTGCCTGTTTGAGCTTCCATACCCTATGTGGGTGGCAAGGGGGACCCTCACTGGTATGCGATGGCAGGGTTTGAAGGAAAGATACTCCCTGCCATTGAAAGACACGCAAGCAAAGGTGAGGGGTCTAGAGCAGGTGGGAGCCCTCTATTCTGGGCATGGGAAGTGAGGTTTATGCTCAGTTATTTCCCCTTCTTATTTTTATATAATTGTCCTTCACTGACCTGCATGCCTATTCAAGGCATACAAATACAAAGCGAACCAAGTTTTTAATTTAAATGGAACATCATTATGTGTAATATAGACCTAATAATTTATGCACTGTAAAGTGGAATTTACCAATGACTCAAGCTTTGGAATAACATTTTTTCCCTTAAAGTAATTAAAAAAAACCTTGATTTATTCAAAAGACATTATCGAGTGTATATTAAACATGACTCACTGTTCTAGGTGTCCGGGATACTTTAGTGAACAAAACAGACAGAAATCTTCCCTCCTGTGACTTCTGCTGGGGAAAGGGTACCTCCATGAATCATCATCAGCATGCAGATGATGCTGTGTGCTGGGAGGAGATAAGCATCCTGGGGGAATTAACTGCAAGAGCTGAGGAAGAGAGCGGGGAATGACCCCCAGACCCCAGCAGGTGGCTGTGTTAAACAGGGGCTGGTGGCCACAGTGGGCCTCACTGAGAAAGTGGTGTTTGAGGCAACACAAACAGGAGAGGTAGCTGGCGGAAAGTAGAGAGCAACGAGAAAATCGAGGTAAAGTTTGAGAACCAGGGTGTGACTAGCATGTTGCAGAAACAGCACAGAAGCCAGTGTGGGGCTGGGATGAATGAATGGGGCAGAAGTGGGAGGGTGGCAGGTATTTCAGAGAGGAAAGGGAGGGCCGGGCCTCATAGGGCATCGCAGCCCTGTATGATCTTTGCAGCACGGGGAGCCACCGCAGGAATTTGAGCAGAGGGTTAACTTCTGTTTTAGAAACTACTGTGGCTATGGAGTCAAGAAAAGATAGTGGTGGGGCCGGGCATGGTCAAGACTAGAAGCAGGGGGACCATGAGCAGGGGTCCTGGCAGTAAAGGATGGCATGGCAGGGTCATCAAGGAAGTAGGCAGAAGGGATCACACGCTGGTTTTACTTTGAATGAATGGCATTTGTGATGACCTGGGTATGAGATGTGAGGAAAAAGAGCTCAATTAACGATGACACCCCAGTGCTCTGGATCATTTACTGTCAAGTAGAAAAATAGATTTTTCACTAGAAAATATTTATTCTTCTAAAGAGAATTACATTTGAAATATACATAATCCCAGGGCGGTGGCCAAGAGTCTAGGGCCAAGAGGAGAGCAAAGAAAGGAGATTGAGGGCAGATCCAAGTCCTATACTAGTTTACGTGTCCAGTTCCTCTGGGACATCCACATGGGGTGTATTACTCCAGTCTGGAGATGAAGAATTGCAGGCAGAGCTCAGATCTTTCCTCAGCAATGAGGTAGGGGCAAAGTGAGGGAGGGGCAGAGGGAGGAGGGGCCCCAAGTACACCCCTGCCCTTCCCTTCCTCCCTCTTTACTCACCGTTCTTGGTACGTCCTGACCAGGAGCCGGGCGGTACACCATTGGCCTCAAAGTGGGAAAGTCATGGTCTTAAGATCCATGTAATGGAACCACACTATGGGAGTTTGGTTAAGTAAAAAATAAAAATGTCTAGACTCCAATTATAGATCTAGATTTTTTTTAAAGCAAGCTACATTTATCATGCACCACACTGCTCTTAGCAAATCAGACAGATCTACAGAATCTCACATTCCTGGTCGAAACAATATATCTTCTATCTTTTTTGACATCTCCAAAATTTAGGAGATGGAAGATTTTTTTTCTTTATACATATTTTATGGCATTATTTTTTTAAGGCATACATCTAGAGAAGATTGGCCCATGGTTTTTGACTATCCAATTACATATGAGTGTAGCATAGTGTGGTAGAATCTCATACAAAATTCTCTGCACATAGCTGGCAAATCTCTGCGAATTTTCTTTCAAATCTCCATGAACTCTCCCGAACACGTCTTTGTTGCCTTTTGGTGGGGAGATATCTAGAATTTAAATTGTGTTTGCTGAGGATGATTCTGGAAATGAAACCAAGGGAAAACAAACCATTTTGTTAATCTTTGGATGTGTGTGGGAGTTGGAGCAGAGAACAATAAAATTAAGGTTTTCCTTTTCTCTGCTGAAGCTACAGTCAGGATAATTCTCCCTGCCTCCCAGGTTAGAGGTTTTCCTTCAGTGATCCTTGAAGGGAACTCTCATCAGCATGGTGTCCATTGCGGGATAATTTACCTTTCCTCTCTTCTTTGGGCTGAAGCCTTTCTCCTCTTCTTGATGTGCACGTGTTTTTCAGTGTCCATGAAGCCAGAACAGGATTAAAATGCTTATACCTCCCCTTCTAATGCAGCAGAGTCAAACCTGAGAGCCAAGGGGTTCTTGTCTTTTGTTTTTTTTTCCCAAACTGTCAGGCAATCATGGTGACAGAGAACCTTGGACATGACTGAGTGTCCAAATAATAGTTAACAGTGGCCAAAGCCCCTTTCCCCTTGTCCCCAGGAGGGGGAGGAGCCATGGTCTCCATGGAGACCTCTCAGCCCCTTTGGCTCTGCCTCAGCAGCAGTAGCATCCCTCCCTGTGGAAGCGGGAGCACAGGGAGGGAGGACTTTACCCTGGGTGCTGGTTCTCTCAACAAAGTTGTGTGTGTATCTACCACAGGCCGCCGTTACTGCTCCAGGTGTGGGGAGGGAGAGCCAGCACTCTCGTGGGGTGCAGGATAGCTTCATTGAGGACTGGTGCCTAACAAGAAGAAGGTTTGGATGAATCTGGAGCCTTAATTCGAATCTGGTCCCTGGACCAGCAGCATCAGCATCACCTGGGAGCTAGTTCAGGAGGCAGAAACTTCCAGACATCATGAATCATAGTCTGTGTTTAATGAGATGAGCAGGGGATTCAAGTGTGCATGTGTGGGAGTTTGAGAAGTGCAGGTCCAGGGCTCACAGGCGCTAGAACTTCGGACTTGGGCCACATTGGCTGCGGTAGCCCCTCTGTTCCCCACAGCCCTGCTCCCCCACGTTTCTCTCACTTTGAATAGCAAAGGCATGCGTTCATCCCAGTCCCCAGAGCCTGGGACTCTCTGGAAACCACTGTCTCATCCCTCACAGCTGCTCCACAGGGTCCCTCTAGAAGATCTCCAGAAGCTGCCCAGCCTCATGGCCCCCGCCTTGGTCTCTGTCTCTGATCACTAACCTTTGCACAGCCTTTTTGCCTCCACTCTGGCTCCCTACCAGTGGGTCCCCTACTCTGCATTCATGCTGATTTTGCTAAAATTCAAATCTGTTCCCAAATCTGCTGAAAAAGCTTGAGTGTCTCCCCATAGCTCTGAAGGAAAGTCCACATTGCCTGGTGGCTTCCAATTCCCAAGGGATGTTATTCCCCTCCAGCCTTGCCTCATGCAACACCCCAAACGCCCAAACCTACCTGAGTTAGACAGTAGGGCACTTTCCCTGGTCAGTCTTACGGCTACCTGGCATGCTTACCTGGCACCTGTAGGCAGAGAGAGAGCTAGCATGCATGTGCACACATGAGAGAGAGAGAGAGAAGAAAGACAGGAGGTAGAGAAGAAAGGGGAGACAGAGAGAGAGGTCTCCCTCACCCTGACATTATTTCGATTTTTTTTTCACTTATTTTTTTATTGAGGTGGAACTGACATAACATTACAATTAACCATTTTTAATCAAACAATGCAGTGGCATTTGGAACATCCACCGTGTTGTGCAGCCTTCCCTCCCTACCCCCGCCTTGGCAACCACCGGTCTGCATTCTGTCTTTATAGGTTTATCTGTACTGGGTGTTTCCTGTACACAGAGTCAAACAACGTCTGCTCTCCTGTGTCTGGCCTCTTCCGCTTAGCATCCAGTGTCCAGACTCATCCAGGTTGTAGCAGATGTCGGTGCCGCATTCCTTTAAGGGCTGAATAATACTCCCTTCTATACGTATTTCATCAGTTTTGAAGACCACAGAAAACTTGACCTTACTTCAGTGCACGTGGAGGGTAGTTTCTGGCACGCGCCTTCCTGCAACTTCCCACGTCAACTGTTCTTTAGGTGATAGTAGAAAGGCAAGAACCAAGAATTAGAGGCCCCCGAAAGGCTAACTTGAAGGGATCCAGTCTTTGTGCTAAAGATCCTGCCTCTCTGGCACGGGAGAGTTCCCTATGACTTCATCCTCTCCAGCAGCATGCGGTTGTAACCTCCTCACCACCTGGTGCTGCCTCCTCCTGGGAAGAAAGTGAGGACAAGCCAGGTTGCTAAAGCAAGCGCTGATGCCACCAAGCCAGGGTCAGGTGCTTCAGAAGGAGCAGAAACCCGATAAGGAGCAAAGCAGGAGCTCAGAGGAGCCCATGGGGGTGCAGCTGCTCCACAGATGTCCGCCCTGATGTTAGCTTATTTCAAGCACTGTTTGATGACTGCTACTGAGCACAAGAGCACAAGGGCTGCAGGCTCGTGCTACTCAGCAGATGTGAGAACCTGGAAAGGGGGGCGCCTGGGTGGCTCAGTCGGTTAAGTGTCTGCCTGTGGCTCAGGTCATGATCTCAGGGTCCTGGGATCGAGCCCTGCGTCGGGCTACCTGCTCAGCGGAGAGGCTTCTCCCTCGCCCTCCATCCCTGCCTCCGTTCATGCTCTCTCCCTCCCTCTCTCTCTCTCAAATAAATAAAATCTTTAAAAAAAAGAAGCTGGAAAGGAAATATTGTCTGGTCTCCTGGTATACCAGTTTACTCCATGTACATTCAAGTGTTCATTTTAATGCTAAAACACTGCTGTATTATGAGCCAGAGCACAAGATCTGTGTGTGCATTTCAAGGTGAAAACATAAACTTTAAAATGTCATCTCGCACAGTCATGGGACACTTTTTATGCTATAACCCCAGACTCCAAAATAAAGCCAGGTAACCATAGTAGCCTTGTGTCAGTAGTGTTTGGGGAAATTTGTGTGTCACGCTTGGTGTCATATGAGATGGGGAAAGGTCAGCAGCTATAAAGGTGATGTGACCAGCAGGAAAGCAGAGCAAAAAGCTACTCACAAACTCTATCAAAGGATTTTTTTCTAGAGGGTAAATCATGACACTCACACAAACATGAACATGAGTCAGAGATTTTATTTAATGTATTTATCAATGAGCAAACTGGTTCAGTTGAGGATTTGAGTCACAGGATTTGCATTATCTACAGGACAAACTCTCCTGCAGCTCCATGAACAGACAGAAAATGTTCACATTGCTATCTGTCTTCTATTCGTGTCTTCCTCTTGGAGTCGTAAAAGCCTACTCACAGGCGAGCAAAGGTACAGACAGCCAAGATGGGTGAACGAGATAAGACACCCAAAGCCCATTTAATCATTTCTTGCCCATTTTAATTCTTCACAATTTTTCCTGACAACATACTTGAAATGATGAAATACTGGACCTGACCATTCATAGTCCTTAGATTTGGTCTGTCAACAGGTAGGATGCCTGATGAATGTCAGAAAAACTTGTGGGGTTGGGACATTCTTGAAAGAAAGATCCATGCCCAATCCTCCATCCACTAGGACCCCTCCTACTCCATAGAATTAATAATCCATAAATATTGGGCAGTTGCAGAAATACTGAGATTAAAATAGCCTGATTCCTGGAAAAATAAAAAGTGCTTGCTTTGTGTCTTGATAGGGAATGCATGCTTAAATACCTAACGTTTACACTTCCCATTCAAATTTTAAAAGACCCACACCCATGGAGCTCCTTTTCACAGAAAGCTTCCCAGTGCTCAAGACATGTCTCCAGTAGGGTGACCAAAGCGTGTTTCAGCTCTGTTATTAAAATGATAAGGAAAACAGGCAAGCTTTCATACCCAACCCAAAGATGAGACTTTCAATGGAAAAACAGTAATCCACATTTATTCATGGATATTCATAGTTGCTAAATGATTTATATAAAAATGTGTCTGACAAACAGCTTAAGCAGTATTGCTGTGTATGTTTAATTATAGTATGCCTCTATGATGTAGGAAAATAACGTATTATTAAGGATGAAGTTTTCATACTTGTTTAATTGGGTGAAGTCATCATGGCTTGTCAATCCACACCATAAATTTTTTTTTTTATATACACACAATAAAATTTTTATGAAAAGTAGCTGATAAAGATATAATTCCCACTGTAATTTCTAGCCAAAGTGTTTAGGTCAATGACATTAAAACCAAACCCACTTAACACTTAAATCACTTTTGCCCATTTAGCTTCATTTTCTCTTAAAACAAAAAACTGTGATCATATTTTAAATGGCTAAGACCATGCTTATGTGTAACAGGTTTCTAATAAATGTTTATTCTTCCCTCCTTACTTTGCAAATGGAATCAAAATTGAATTAAAATAAAACCTCAGAACAGTGAAACACTTTAGGAGATTTTCAGAGAGATAATTGCTACTTTTTACATTACTTAAAATCTTTTAGAATTTGTCCTTGTGTGTGTCAACACACGTGTGTTTGCTTTTCCACAAAACTACATTTCATCATGTTTCTAATCTAGAAACAAAGAAGAATCATGTGGTTGTTTTAATTAGTTGACTAATTCATTGTCAAATTTTATGAGCTGTCTTTCGCTGACAGAGTCGATCAATATGGAACAAGCCAGTCAGATGTATTTTTGAAAATAATCCCAACCACAGGACAGCAGCACTCCCTTAATTATATTTTCACAATTAGGCAGGCTGCGTGTCAGTAGTGTCCCTGATAGCATCCCGCGTATCATCACCTCATTTTCAAGCACACGTCTGTTGGAGGCAAGACACCCCGCGTCCGCCATTCTTCTCTGCCTCAAACCTCTTCAAGTGCTGCAGTGGTCCCGAGACCTAGAAATTGTCTTGCTGAAATGCTTTGGGAAAAAACACAGGGGCCTCACACAGGATATAAACAAAGGGAATCAGAAATTCTAGAAGCAGAGCATTGATTGCCCTCCTGTCAGACCCAACCTTGGGGACTGTGAGCTACATTTTGCTCTAATTCTTTTTGACATGGCTTCAAAGAATGGGAAAATGTCGTGATTTCTCTGGTCTTGCTCTCAAAACCAATAAAGTTTTCCTTTAGTCGAATTTCAAAAACGTGAAATTGTTTCAAACGATGCTTGAGCTGTAGTGAGGAAAAATTCTGAGCAATTCTCTACTTAAAAAAAAAAAAAAAAAAAAACAGAAAAAAAAAGTTGAACCTGGAGAAGACAGGGAGGAAAGGCCTGTATGAAACATCTATATGTGACAAAAGCAATTGTTAGTTTTATTATTTTGGGGTTAAATGTGTTCAGAGTAAATGGGCCCAATTTAATGGTGTTTTCCTATAGCTCTAAGTGTGTAAAATTAAGTATCTATTAGAAAAGTTGCTTCACAGAGTAGATATGTATGCAGTAATTATGTGTGGAATACTGGTTAGAATGGCCACATGAAGAAATTAAGAGAGAATAGGAAGAAATTCACTTATGTGAATGAAGAGGCCAGGACTGATCTTCACTTCTATGGGAGTGTGGTCACTAAAGGGTGGTGGTGACCATCTCCACCTAGGACTAAATGAGCAGTAGGCTCACAGGCAGGAGAGAGGGCTCTCTTGTCCTTCCCACGGGAGTTGCGTGGCTGTAATAATAATTAGAGTGACTTCAGCGACTTCTGAGATTTCTTGTTTCCTGCTCAACTGGGGAGCAGGAATGGACCCGCTGGGTTGAGGGGACAGCTTTGTATCAGTGACCAGGGCAAGTGGCTCCTGGCTCTGGCTCTGTCATTCATTTGCTTGCAGCTTCATGGCTGCTCGGTCCCCACACTCAGCTGCCTCCCTCCAAAGGAACCTAATCCCCGTCCTGTCAGCCTCTTGGGGTAATCAGTTATGGTGGCCCCAAACCCCAATTCTAATGAAGTGAGGTGAGTTAGGACAGTCCTTCTTATTGTCATAATTTACTGTTAGCACTATTGAATGTGGTTCTGGTTTTATTGTACATTTTTAAAAATGGAAGAAAATCATACTCTTGTAGTTTTGTTGGATTACTTTGGTCGTTTTCACCAATACTGAATAATGGTTGGATATTTGAGTATATTTCAGTGCTCCTGAGCAAGGCTTTTGTTAAAAGTGAATTTAATAGCTTTAAAATAGTTCTTTCTTTTTCCCCTTGATGAATAGACATTGTCAACTCTTTTCCAAATCCGTATATGTGGTAGGTTGACTAAAACATTTTCCAATGGCATTAGAGGAAAAATATACAAATATTAATATCTAGAATGTCCTCTGTCTTTGAACCAATATAATCTTAAAGGCCCAGTTATCCAAAGTCTTTGTGGGGATTATGGTGGTCTTCCTAGTGTACACACTTCTGTATGCATCGCTGTGAATTTCTCCACTCAAACTGTAGGGCACATTGTTCTGTAATAATAACGCAGTCTAGCACCGGACCCTACCTTAACGGCTTTCAGCGACAACAGTGCCGAATTCCTGCCATCAAAATTGTATGGATTGCATAACTAGACATGTTTTCATACGGGATGTATGCGAGAGATAAGGAATTTCTCTAATGGTTTAAAATGCATCTCCTTTTTTTTAGGATAAAGTTTTTATTTTTATTTATTTTTTTATTTTATTATGTTATGTTAGTCACCATACAGTACATCATTAGTTTTTGATATCATGGAACACTACGTTAAAATTCATCTTCTTAAAACAATTTTGTTGCAGTGTAGTTGACATACAATGTTATATTAGTTTCAGGTGTACAACATAGTGATTTGATAAGTCTATACATTATGATACACTCACCATGATAAGTATAGTCACCATCTATCACCATACAATGTTATTACAATATTATTGACTATATCCCTATGAAGTATTTTTCATCCTCATGACTTGTTTATTTTATAACTGGAAGTTTGTATCTCTTAATCCCCTTTACACATGTAATCCCGCACACCCCCCCCCCACCCCTCTGGCAACCACCAGTTTGTTGTCTGTATTTATGAGTCTGTTTCAGTTTTTTGTTTGTTTATTTTTATTTTGTTTTTTATACTCCGCATATAAGTGAAATCATATGCTATCTGTCTTTGTCTGTCTGACTTATTCAGCATAATGCCCTCTGGGTCCATCCACGTTGTTGCAAATGGCAAGAGCTCATTTTTCTTTTTTATGGTCGAGTAATATTCCATTATATATACTACATCTTCTTTATCCATTCCTCTATCAGTGGATATTCATTGGGCTGCTTCCATATCTTAGCTAATTTAAATAATGCTGCAATAAACACAGGGGTGCATATGTCTTTTCAAATCAGTGCTTTTGATTTCTTCTGGTAATTACTCAGTAATGGAATTATATAGTATTTCTACTTTATTTTTTTTGAGGAACCTCCGTACTGTTTTCCACAGTGGTTCTGCCAATTTGCATTCCCACCAACAACGTACAAGGGTTCCCTTTTCTCCATATTCTTGCCAACACGTGTTATTTCTTGTCATTTTGATAGTAGCCATTCTGACAGATGTGCGGTCATATCTCATTGTGGTTTGGATTTGCATTTCCCGAAAATTCATCTGGACCGTGTCTCAGGTGTGTAGAAAACAAAATCTATGATATTTCTAAAAGCAGCCCCAATTTGTTATGTGTAGAATTAGACTTAATGTACATGAGTCTCCGAACAAACTGTATCAGTCTTTGACATGCTACTTATTCTCAAAGAATTTAGATGTTTAAAGGGAAGGACACAGGGAGGAGAAGATCTATACCCCCAAAAGGCTTTGCAAAATGCTTTGTCTCATGCTTTAATAATTCCTCAACTTGTGTGGATGATGCCACATCTCCGTAAAGAGACCATCTCTTTTCTAAACAGGACCCTAGGTCTGGGTACAAGAAGATGTGTAGGGGCCATGAGGCATCTAAACAGGGACTCACAAAGAAATGGCTCCTGAGTTTCCATTTGACCCCACGTCCCACCTTCCTCCTTCTTCCTACTGTGTGTAGGCAGTTTCTGCCTCAGCTCACTGAGCTTAGGGCTTGGGGGAGAATTCCATTGTAAAATTTTGCTAAGTTAAATAAACAGGATGGTAAAGGAAGCCTGATTTTATTTATTTTTGTTAGAGCTCATATGTGTTGCTATCATTTACCTGATGCAAAAGACCAATAGATCTGCATGTGTATGGAAATGAAATCTAAAATATTTGCAACCCATTTCTCTTCACTGCTGGAATACAAAGTTTTACAGTCAAAAGAAAATTATTTTTGGCAGCCCATGTAGAGAATCCCACATGGGATATTTCTAGAAAGACCAATGAAATAACCACGTCAGGAAATCCGGAAGAGCAGTATGTTACCCTTGCCTCCCTCTGTGCGATGATCACAACTGTGTGCTTCCCAGAGCTACACCAGCAGCCTTGGCTTCAGAGGGGAGTAAGAGCTGGATCTGGAGTCCAACAGACCTTCACGGGGAGCTTCTCGACCCTCGACCCTATGTTACTCATAGTACATATCTGGTTTCATCATGGATAACTGGGGACAATAGTAGAACCCACACACTTATTGAGAGGAATAACACATTATTGCGGTAAAGCACACGGCACAGGGACTGGTGCCTAGAAGGGGTTCCATTACCATTTGTTACGTTGTTGTATTTTGTGGAAGTAGCGGTAAGATAGTAATAATCACTGTTGTTAGATATATAAGTTTTTGTTCAAAATCTCAGTTTAACACCTGAAACTACAAATCTTCCTTATTGCCACAAATTGACTTTTTAGGATGTTGTAAATGTTTTGAAGATTATATGTAACAAAAATGGCCATAATTTTAGTAAAAATAACATTTTTATAATTTACTCATTTAGTTGGCAGATAAAAAGTAAAACAAGTACAACCACTATGAAAAACTATCAATATCTTATAAAGCTGGTCATATGCTGCCATATGACAAAGCCATTCCACACCCAAGTATGCCCCTAATGGAAATATTCACTTTTGTTCACAATGCGCAGGGACTAGAATGTTCTCAGCATTCTTCATAAAACCCCCAACAGGAAGCCACCTGAATTCCCCAAAAAGCTGAATGGAGAGGAATCAAGGCATGTTCACACAATACAAAATACTTAACAAAGAAATAAGGATGAATGGCCACCAGCTACACGCAATGTGGATGAATCTCACAAAGGCAATATTGAGTGAAGGAAGAGGGACGCAAAAGGATATGTACTGTGTGGTTCTATTTATATAAAATTCAAAAACAGGCAAAACTAACCTATGTTGTTAGAAGTCAGGGAATGGGTTACCTTGGAGGGTGATCCCGACAAAGGCATGCGGGTGGGGGAGGGGGTCTTCAGGAGTGCTAGTCATTTATTGTTTCTTGACCTAAGTATTTCTTACATGGGTGGGGTCAGTTGGTGAAAATTCAGTTGAACTGTTCACTTAAAATAAATGTATTCTTTTTTTTCTTTAAGTATATTACACTTTACTAGCAAGTTTAAAAAAATAATACAGAAAAAATATCAATGCAGAAAATGTACCATTTGTATCTTTTACAATATTGAATACAGGGCTGCCTGGTGGCTCAGTTGGTTAATGTCCGATGCTTGATCTCGGTTTAGGTCTTGATCTCAGGGTTGTGAGTTCAAGCCCCACATTAGGCTCCATGTGAAAAAAAATTAAAAAAAATACTGAATACAGTTTTAACAGTTTAAATGGAAATATGTTTGGATTTTAAATTAATTATACAATTTTGATAAAATTCTAAAATAGTAACACATTTGTACTCAAAAGCATACCTCTTACTTCCAGTAGACACTCTACCTAACTGAGCACACTAAGTATGGTGGGTTATCACTTCCTTCCAAAATAGAGAAAAGTGAAACATTAAGTTTTGAATGCTCCTTCTAATGGGTAGATTTGTTGGAGAGGGTGTAAGTACATATGGCCATTCATAGGCATTAATGGAAATTAAAACATTCCTTTGGAATTCCAGTGTTGAACATCAGAGGAAGTGCAAAGTTCTGCTGCAGAGATTACTAGTGGATAAATACTGTTTTAGCCATTATCATGTTTTGTTTTGTTTTCTAACTTTCTTCTCCCCCTTCCCCTTCTCCTCCTCCTGCTCCTCACCCCCTCCCTCTCCTCCCCCCTTCTCCTCCTCCTTGTATGGGATCCTTTTTTTTCCCTATTCTTTTTTTTGGTTCTTGTCATTTATTAGTTCAGGTTGGAGCTTTCCATGGCAGATAGTGAAGCGTTTTTATTTTTCTAGACCATTAAGTGAAAAGGGATTATTTTCATATTCCTTTTATTTGTATGTGTCAATGAGGTTTGAACATATATATATATATATATATATATTTATTTATGTTCAGTTGGCCAACATATAGTACATCATTAGTTTTTGATGTAGTGTTCCCCAATGATTCATTAGTTGCATATAACACCCAGTGCTCATCACAACATGTGAACAGATAAATATTTTGAAAATTTACTTATAAATTGAAATACATTTTGTATTTGAGATCCTAAATGCAAGTAGGCTGGCTTTAGTCCTCATTAAAATACTTTTTTAATATTATTATGTTATGTAAATCACCATACATTACATCATTAGTTTTTGATGTAGTGTTCCATGATTCATTGTTTGCGTATAACACCCAGTGCTCCATGCAGAACATGCCCTCCTTAATACCCATTACCAGGCTAACCCATCCTCCCACCCCCCTCCCCTCTAGAACCCTCAGTTTGTTTTTCAGAGTCCATAGTCTCTCATGGTTAGTCTCCCCCTCCGATTTCCCCCCCTTCATTCTTCCCCTCCTGCTATCTTCTTCTTTTTTTTTTTTTTTTTTAACATATAATGTATTATTTGTTTCAGAGGTACAGGTCTGTGATTCAACAGTCTTGCACAATTCACAGCGCTCACCATAGCACATACCCTCCCCAGTGTCTATCACCCAGCCACCCCATCCCTCCCACCCCCTACCACTCCAGCAACCCTCAGTTTGTTTCCTAGGATTAAGAATTCCTCGTATCAGTGAGGTCATATGATACATGTCTTTCTCTGATTGACTTATTTCGCTCAGCATAATACCCTCCAGTTCCATCCACATTGTTGCAAATGGCAAGATTTCATTCCTTTTGATGGCTGCATAATATTCCATTGTATATATGCACCACATCTTCTTTATCCATTCATATGTCGATGGACATCTTGGCTCTTTCCACAGTTTGGCTATTGTGGACATTGCTGCTATAGACATTGGAGTGCACATACCCCTTTGGATCCCTACATTTGTATCTTTGGTGTAAATACCCAGTAGTGCAATTGCTGGGTCGTATGGTAGCTCTATTTTCAACTTTTTGAGGAACCTCCATACTGTTTTCCAGAGTGGCTGCACCAGCTTGCATTCCCACCAACAGTGTAGGAGGGTTCCCCTTTCTCTGCATCCCCGCCAACATCTGTCGTTTCCTGACTTGTTAGTTTTAGCCATTCTGACGGGTATGAGGTGATAGCTCATTGAGGTTTTGATATGGATTTCCCTGATGCCGAGCGATGTTGAGCACTTTTTCATGTGTCTGTTGGCCATTTGGATGTCTTCTTTGGAAAAATGTCTGTTCATGTCTTCTGCCCATTTCTTGATTGGATCATTTGTTCTTTGGATGTTGAGTTTGATAAGTTCTTTATAGATTTTGGATACTAGCCCTTTATCTGATATGTCATTTGCAGATATCTTCTCCCATTCTGTCGGTTGTCTTTTGGTTTTGTTGACTGTTTCTTTCGCTGTGCAAAAGCTTTTTATCTTGATGAGGTCCCAATAGTTCATTTTTGCCCTTGCTGCCCTTGCCTTTGGCGATGTTTCTAGGAAGAAGTTGCTGCAGCTGAGGTCGAAGAGGTTGCTGCCTGTGTTCTCCTTTAGGATTTTGATGGACTCCTGTCTCACATTTAGGTCTTTCAACATTTTGAGTCTATTTTTGTGTGTGGTGTAAGGAAATGGTCCAGTTTCATTCTTCTGCATGTGACTGTCCAATTTTCCCAACACCATTTGTTGAGGAGACTGTCTTTTATCCATTGAACATTCTTTCCTGCTTTGTCGAAGATTAGTTGACCATAGAGTTGAGGGTCCATTTCTGGGCTCTCTATTCTGTTCCATTGATCTATGTGTCTGTTTTTGTGCCAGTACCATACTGTCTTGATGATGACAGCTTTGTAATAGAGCTGGAAGTCCGGAAGTGTGATGCCGCCAGCTTTGCTTTTCTTTTTCAACATTCCTCTGGCTATTTGAGGTCTTTTCTGGTTCCGTACAAATTTTAGGATTATTTGTTCCATTTCTTTGAAAAAAGTGGATGGTATTTTGATGGGGATTGCATTGAATGTGTAGATTGCTCTAGGTAGCATTGACATCCTCACAATATTTGTTCTTCCAATCCACGAGCATGGAACGTTTTTCCATTTCTTTGTGTCTTCCTCAATTTCTTTCATGAGTATTTTATAGTTTTCTGAGTACAGATCCTTTGCCTCTTTGGTTAGATTTATTCCTAGGTATCTGATGGTTTTGGGTGCAATTGTAAATGGGATCGACTCCTTAATTTCTCTTTCTTCTGTCTTGTTGTTGGTGCATAGGAATGCCACTGATTTCTGTGCATTGATTTTATATCCTGCCACTTTACTGAATTCCTGTATGAGTTCTCGCAGTTTTGTGGTGGAGTCTTTTGGGTTTTCCACATAAAGTATCATATCATCTGCGAAGAGTGAGAGTTTGACTTCTTCTTTGCCGATTTGGATGCCTTTTATTTCTTTTTGTTGTCTGATTGCTGTGGCTAGGACTTCTAGTACTATGTTGAATAGCAGTGGTGATAGTGGACATCCCTGCTGATTAAAATACTTTTTAACACTCTTGTGGAGAGCACAGAACAATGTATTAAGTTTGTCAAATGACTAGGTTGTACACTTGAAGCTAATGTAACATTGTGTGTTAACTATACTCATAGAAAATTAAAAACACACATGAACTTTTTAAGAAGCTCTAGAACTTTTGTTTTATTCTTTGGAATTTTCCACATATCTCCATTTTATGCAATGAAAATATATTGTTTTTTGGTTTGAACTTAAAGATAAGTAAATTTAGAAATAAATAAATACAGGTTTTATGAGGTCTAGGCTTGTCAAAACGGTGGCCGCTGATGAAGGTTAGGGGATAAAATTTCTCACGGCCCCCTCTGAACTTCCCATCAAATTTGCTTCCCAGTTCATGGTTAATTGCATTGATCATCTAGATTTGACCTTGGTAAACACTCAAAAGCTCTTTGGTTAGCTAGTCCCCACACACTGTAGCTGACAAAGTTGTGAGTTAACTCTATTTAACCCCAGATTTTATTAAACGTTTGCAATCATCATTACTATCTTCATCAGTATTAATCATTATACATTGATTACTCTGTGCCAGGCACTTAGCTGTGCATTTTGCATGCATTTTCTAAGTATTTAAGCGGGGCACCTGGGTGGCTCAGTTGGTGAAGCATCTGCCTTCAGCCCAGGTGATGATCCCACAGTCCTGGGATCGAGCCCCAAATTGGCCTCCCTGATCAGTGGGTATCTGCTTCTCCCTCTCCCTCTGCCTGACACTCCTCCTGCTTGTATTCTCTCTCTCTGTCAAATAAATAAATAAAATCTTTAAAAATAAATAAATAAATATTTAAGCCTTGTTACAACCCAGTGAGTGATATAAGTCTCATCTAACAGAGGAGGAAACTGAGTCTCAGGAAACTTGAAGTTAAAAAATGGTCCAACTTCACATGAATGAATAGCTGAGCTGACGTTAAAACTCTAGTTGACTGTGCTTTCCCCATACTATATTGCTTTTCTAAAATTTATCAATGTATCTTGATAAAGTGCCTTCTAATGGGGACACATCAATAGAAATAAAAAGAAGTCCCAGTGACAGTTCCTTCTCCCCATGAGGTTCCTAGTCCAGTTGAGCAGTGAAACAGTATTTATACAAAGATAAAACCTGATCTGGAATAAAGCAGCTTATGGTATTGGATAAGTAATAAACAATGAATAATGGGACTACACTATAAAATCAAGATTGGGATGAAAAACCCAGGAAACTTGCAATTCCCCATATTGAATGGGCAGACCATATTGTATATAAAGGTGAGCACATTCGTTAATGAACACGTCGATAATGCATCTGAGGGTAACCTGATCCAAATAATAAGTGGAGCAGCAAAAAGGCGAGAGAATGAGCCTCCGACTCAAGCCTGTGATCTCAAGCCCTATTCTAAGAGGAGCTTTCCCTGCCACATCTAATTAAGAGTTTTCAAGGGAAGGCATCTTGCTGGGCCGGTTAACCCTCAAAGATGTGATGCACCACCCTAGTGTTCTTCTGAAGGACGCTGGTCTGAATGTTAAGACCTAAATCAAAGCCGAGTTGGAAGGTTTAAACACAGAGTAAACTCAGGAGTGTCCCAGAAGGGCTGACTGCAGTGCTAATACCCTAAAAAATGGAAGCGTGTCATTAATTGTGCATGGCTGCGTGAGGGAGGGCTGCAGAGCGCCTCACTGCTGCAGGATTTTCTAAAACTTTCAGGTGCTCTTCAGAACCCAGGGTGGGTGAGGTAACTGCAAGCCTTGTTCTTGTTGGGGTGATGGGCATTTTTTTCTCTGTGGCGATGCAAGTCTTCAGATGCCCATGGGAGTCTGCAGAGCGAAGCTGGAGGCTGCTGGGCCAGGGTGCTGATGATCCACCTGCGCTGGGTGTTTGCTGGGCCAGGCTCCCTGGGGGGAGGGGGTCTCCTTGCAGGGACCCTCAGCGGACATGTCAAGAGCAACTTTTCCCTCTGTCTCTATGGACTTGGACCCCCCTTCACAGGCACACATGCACGCGTGCTCACACACACACACACACACACACACACATACACGCACACCATTCTGGCTGCACAAGCCTTAAGGTCATCATTATTTATTATGTCTGGGGGAATGCTACCATCCCCCGTGACAACTGTGATTAATGATAATGTGCAAACCTGAGGTAATTTGCTGACATATTAGATCTTTGTGAGGCACCAGAATGGGAGCGGCATTTTTCAAACGCTGCTCTGCTGGAGCCCCAGGGGCTGTGCTGGATCACGGTCGAAGGGGAGGGGGCAGTGGCTCCCATGGCTGGTGCTCCATTTTTAGCAATTTTATGTGTTTATTTGTTTATAACTGTTTGTTCATATTTTAGGTGGAGAAAAGTAAGCATGGTCTACCAAAAAGAAAGTTAGAAAACAATGGGGTGGGATATGATCTGCCACAAAGAAACACACCAGGGGAATTCCTGGACTGATCTCTAGAATCTTGTAGACCTTGGTGTGTGTGTCTGTTTTGACGATCATCGATATTTGTGTGCCTCGGCCGCCTGTAACAAAGGACCACAGGCTGGGGGCTTAAACAACAGAAATTCCTTTGCTCACAGCTCTGGTGGCAGAAGTCCATAGTCAAGGTGTATGCAGGGCTGGTTTCTCCTGAGACCTCTCTGCTTCGCTTGTAGACACCATTTCTCCCTGCGTCCTCACGTGGTCGTCTCTGCGTGTCTGTGTCCTAACTCCTCTTCTTGGAAGGACACTAGGCATTGGATTAGGGCCCACACCAGAGACCTTGTTTTCATCACCTCCTTAAGGACCCCATCTCCAAATACAGTCACATTCGGAGGTACTGGGAATTAGGGCTTCAGCATATGATTTTGGGGGGGTACAATTCAGCCCACCATCTGAAAAAGTTAGTCTATGGGTTTTCTGATCACAGAGAGTCTCTATGTGATCTGCATATTGGTGACCCCTGCCTCATTTCAGAGCCTTTGTTTTGGTCGTGGTTTACTAACGCCGCGTGTCGGAAAGCCTAGTTGCCTTAGTCAGCCTGTTTTGTTGTCAGATGACTTCGTTCTCATCCTCCCTTTTATTCAGTTACTGCGTATTTCAGTGCAAGATCCTCAATAAGCTTCACAGAGAATCCCAATATTTGTCTCATTATATTCAGATTGCACATTTGATTAACTTTAATCATCGGTAGATCCAGAAGAACACGCGTCTCTGACGTGAGTGCAGGTCATTCTGTGTTTCTGTGTCAGACTGGCTGAAGAGTTCCTGTCCATGAGCTGAGGTTAGCTGGTGGTTTTTGCCAGCAGGGAAACTCAGGGACCATGGCTGCTTTTTAAGCAAAGTCTCTGCCAGTTTGGTGAACTTCCCCTTTGTTCCCCAAAATGACACTGATACTTCCGCTCAAATAAATTAGTGCCCCATATGGACGGTCTTGTTTGCTGGGAAATAGGCTCATAGCCTACTGTGAGGGCTGACCGGTATGACCTTTGCAACAAAAATATCAAGTTCACTGCTGTGTTTGTGCTAATAAGCATTGGGAAGCTGTGCACTCCCCCTTCTCATTTGTCCTTTCCCGGGGGTGGGTGTTAGCCTGAGCCCAGCTTCTGCATCGTGCACACAGCTGGGGAGAGTCAGTGTTCTAGACGGGGACAGGATAGGAAGCACAGCATGTAATTGTTTTGAGAAATGAGTCCTAGAGGCTCTTGGTTGTTTTTTTTTTATTCAAAAACACGTTAACACACAAAAATTAACCATCCCTCAAATAAACCACCCCTTCCAAAACAAACAGACAAATGAGTCAAACCTAATCAACTATTCTTGTGTTTGATTTGGAACTGTCTTCAAGTTCCCACAGACCTGGTATTTCAAAATCCAAGATAAAATTATTTCAAAATGAAGTTCTACCATTCTTTTTTTTTGTTTGAGACACAATATGTCCAATAAAACAAGATGTGTGTGTCTCTCCAGTTAACTAAAACACATTTTTGAAAATCAGACCTGATATGCTGATAGCTTAAAAGATGATGATTTCCCAAAAGTTTCCTTCAGTTAAAAAACTGATTTACTTCAGGATTGCTTTAAATAGCTCTTCGTGAATGCAAAATATGATTCAATGTGAAACAAATTCACACCCTTCTCCTAAGGCACATATGTTTTGAAATGCGATGTAATCTTGCGTTCCAAATCTCAGAACGGAAGAGTAACGCGTCCCCATATTTATGCACAGACACACTCATTTCCTTGACAACATCTAAGTGATATCACAGAACTAAAAGCTGCCACAGAAAGTAAGGGTCAGAAAAGCGAGTTCTAGTCCAACTTTCTCCTGGGACCACATTTCCAACACATGGGGTAACTTGGACGGTCTTTGCTCCTCTCGGCTTTCCCTCTTGATGAAATGTTAGAGTGGGTCGCTTCTCCCTCTAAGCCCAGGATCTGATGGGAGAGTAGCTTCTCAGGGCTGTGGAGCCAGGTTACATGGAAGCAAAGCTGTATGTCCTGGGTCAGGTGGTGTGTGCGATCTCAGTTTCTCCATCAAAAAAGCAAGAAGTTGGTGAGGTTGCGGAGAAAGGGGAATACTCCTACACTGTTGGTGGGAATGCAAGCTGGTGCAGCCACTCTGGAAAACAGTATGGAGGTTCCTCAAAAAGTTGAAAATAGAGCTACTCTATGACCTAGCAATTGCACTACTGGGTATTTACCCCAAAGATACAAATGTAGTGATCCGAAGGGGCACGTGCACCCCAATGTTTATAGCAGCAATGTCCACAACAGCCAAACTATGGAAAGAGCCTAGATGTCCATCAACAGATGAATGGATAAAGAAGATGTGGTATATATATATATATATATATATATATATATATATACACACACACACACACACACACACACACACACACACACACAAACACACTGGAATATTATGCATCCATTAAGAAATGAAATCTTGCCATTTGCAACCACATGGATGGAACTAGAGGGTATTA
This sequence comes from Halichoerus grypus, assembly GCF_964656455.1. Classification (NCBI taxonomy): domain Eukaryota; kingdom Metazoa; phylum Chordata; class Mammalia; order Carnivora; family Phocidae; genus Halichoerus; species Halichoerus grypus. The sequence goes on from NC_135712.1 coordinate 5,326,547, forward strand.
TGCTAAGTGAAATAAGTCAGTCAGAGAAAGACAAGTATCATATGAGGAATTTGAGAAACAAGACAGAGGATCATAGGGGAAGGGAAAAATGAAACAAGATGAAACCAGAGAGGGAGATAAACCATAAGAGACTCTTAATCTCAGGAAACAAACTGAGGGTTGCTGGAGTGGAGGGGGGTGGGAGGGATGGGGTGGCTGGGTGACGGACGTTGGGGAGGGTGTGTGCTATGGTGAGCGCTGTGAATTGTGCAAGACTGTTGAATCATAGACATGTACCCCTGAAACAAATAGTACATTATATGTTAATAAAAAAAAATTTTAAAACAATTAAAAATAGCACCCAGCTCATCAGTTTGTTGTGGAGGATTAAATTATTGAATCCCCGTGAAGTACTTGGATCAGGATTGGTGGTGGTTGGTCATCCACAGTTGCCGTGATGGTTGTTTCACCAGCACTGGGATAAAAATCACGGTAGCTGAGATCTGCCACTAACTAGCTGGTGGCAAGAGGATAGATTGTCCTCAGTTGTGTCACAGGGAGTGGCTCGTGGCCTTGACCCCATTAAGTCAACTGGTCCCTGCTTGTGGTATAGAGTGGTTTTGCAGCATTGACAGGAGCTCAGTTCTCTGGCATGTGAACAAACCGCTCTTTGTGCACGTGAGGTCAGAACTTCAGCAAGGAGCTCAAATTGCTGGGATAATTTGCCACTAATTGGTCAGAGTTCAAGTGGATTCAGCTAAACCTCTGAAAAGAAAGTTGCCATTTATAGATCTTTATCAATTACATTTTAGCCCCTCTGATGCATTAAAAGGAAAGAATACCAGAAATGAAACGGCTAGATAAAATTGAATATGACAACTGGAGTCTAGGGAAGGAAAACCGTGAAATGTCCATAATGAAAGTAAAGTTGCTAAACAAAACCAAAATAATTCATAATGATTTTTCTTACGTATGTGGCATTCTGAGGCTGCTGGTTTAAGATTATGAGCTCTTTGTTGGCCTTGAATGAATCCTGTCAATTAAAAGACAACCAAAACTCCTCAGGCGTCATGACTTGGAGTAACCAGGGTGCTGGGTTCAAACTGTGGGACCCCTAAGAAGGGCCAATGGGACCGTGACGGGCAGTGTCAATTTGGAGTTGACCCCGTTGGACACCAGGTAGCAGAAAGCTCTTGGATCCTGAGAGCCACCTTCGTTCAGGGAGCCAACTTTGCCTGTGGAGGGAAGCACCGAGCGGTGCCCGTTGCTTTGGTAGGACATTATTGTAAGCCTATTGCTGTCATAAATTGTAGAGTTCAGGGCTCTTGGATACCCAGCATCCATGTTGTTTTTCCCAATAAGGCAGAAACATGAAATTCATGGGCTAGTAGAGCCCTTGAGTTTTGTCATATTTACTAAACTCTCATTGGTTGGAAATCTCTCTGCGCCGCATCAAGTGACAAAGCTTTTCCTTTTGCAGCCAAATCTCCCTGCTCTTTCCATATTGGTTTCATTATCTTTATTCATTATAATATTTATATTAATTCCATCACTTTTAGGTAAAAACAAACAAACAAAAACCAAACAAACCAAAGATAGATGCACTACAAAATATTTAGAAACAGGAAGGATTATTAAAAAGTGAGGGACCCCTATCATCTTGTGCCTCAGAAATGAATATTTTCTTTCTTTTTTTTTCTTAAGATTTTATTTATTTATTTGACAGAGAGAGACAGAGAGAGAGGGAACACAAGCAGGGGGAGTGGGAGAGGGAGAAGCAGGCTTCCCGCTGAGCAGGGAGCCCAATGCGGGGTTTGATCCCGGGACCCTGGGATCATGACCTGAGCTGAAGGCAGACACTTAATGACTGAGCCACCCAGGCGCCCCAGAAATGAACATTTTCAAATATGTTGGAGTAGAGTTATCCAGGTTTCTTCCTACGATAATATGTGAGATTACATTATTTTACAACTTTTACTTTTCCTACAGAACCTATTAATAACACTTTTCCATAGAGTACATATGCCTCACTGTTTTCTTTTTTCCTTCTTTTTTTAAGATTTTGTTTACTTTTTTAAAAAAGATTTTATTTATTTATTTAAAGCATGAGCAGCTCTCTGAGGGGCAGAGGGAGAGAATCCCAAGCAGACTCCCCACTGAGTGTGGAGCCCGATAGGGGTTCAAACCCACGACCTGGAGATCACAACCTGAGCCGCAATCAAGAGTCGGCCGCTGAACTGACTGAGCCTCCCAGGTGCCCCTCACTGGTATATTCTGAATCAGAGTCACCTCATTATAAAGAGCTCCTATACAGCATCCCCCCCCCCCATTTTTGCCATACAGTCAACCACTTTCACTGCTCCTAGTATTTTTTTTTTAATTTTTTTATTGTTATGTTAATCCCTATACATTACTTCATTAGTTTTAGATATAGTGTTCCATGATTCATTGTTTGTGCATAACACCCAGTGCTCCATGCAGAACGTGCCCTCCTCAATACCCATCACCAGGCTAACCCATCCTCCCACCCCCCTCCCCTCTAGAACCCTCAGTTTGTTTTTCAGAGTCCATTGTCTCTCATGGTTCTTCTCCCCCTCCGATTTCCCCCCCTTCATTCTTCCCCTCCTGCTACCAAAAGAAAGCTGGGGTGGCAATCACTGCTCCTAGTATTTTAAAAGTTTCAACCAATCCATTATAACCATGGAAATATTATTAACGATTGAGGCAGGTAGTGCTCCATGCCTTGCACAGTGAGGACTTCCACACTCCAGAGCACACCTGGTCAGGTCTGGCAGGTAGGTGGTCAGTCCCAGCTTGTTTTCCCAGCGGGAAAACCACCCAGTCCCACCCCCACTGGCTTCCAGTCTGAGCCGCTCTCCCTGGGCAGCCCTGGCCAGCGTCTGCCTACATTCTCCCCACCTCCCTAGAAGTTGTTTCCCCATTTCCTAAGTCCTGCATCTTCATCTGCATTCCCTTTCTCTCTCCTTTCAGTGAGGCACAGCCTCCAACCAGGCATTTCCAAAAAAAGGGTGCATGAGAAGTGCATTTTGAAGATAGAGATGATGTTTTAAGTCTTTATTCTTTTGTTGTCCAGATTTTATTGTCATTGTTGTTTGATATCCCACACATTTCTTCCAACTTTTTCTTCTTGTTGTTATATGCACTTAAAAAATTCTCCACTTAGCTTTTAATGACCCCAAAATTCTGTTTCTGCTTATTAGCCAGAGAACAAACCTGTAGGCTCCTGAGTTGGTGAGAGAGGAGTAGTCACAGAATGCAGGGCAAGGAAGGAGGACCTGGGGATTTTCAGGCACCGTCTCCTGGTTCAGCCCCCACTCACTCCACATCTCAGGAGGATCTGGTGCCTCCAGTTTCTGAGGCGTTCCAGTGTTCGGTGTGTGCGAGGAAACATCTCCTCAGATAGCCTTCCCCCACATCCTTCCATGTACACACCACTGCTCTTCCATCTTCTGGCCCCGGAGCGTGGAGCTAGTGTGTGTGGACATTTCCCTGTAGCTCTGCAGTGCTCGATGTCTCTGGAATGGGATGCCCTCCCTCCCTCTTCATCTCCTCCTCCCCTGTTGCCCTCCCTCCCTCCCTCCCCCTCACCAAGGAATTGCATTTTTAAAAATTTTTTTAAAAGATTTTATTTATTTATTGACAGAGAGAGAGATAGCGAGAGCAGGAACACAAGCAGGGGGAGTGAGAGAGGGAGAAGCAGGCTTCCCGCTGAGCAGGGAGCCCGATGTGGGGCTCGATCCCAGGACCCTGGGATCATGACCTGAGCCGAAGGCAGACGCTTAACGACTGAGCCACCCAGGTGCCCCTAAAACTACTTTCTTATATGAATTTCACTTATAGCAAGTATGTACAAGAGGGTTCACTCTGCTCTTCGCTTCCCAGAAGGAAGGATTTGTCATCTTTGGTTTGCTACGGAGGTAAATTCATTTCATCAAATTGTCATCACTTGTACTTCCGAATAGGCCTCCCGATAGGTACCTGTTTCTGAATAAGAGCATTCACTCTTTCACATAAAATAGTCATGTGACAATTTCTACAGATGTAGACAGCATATCCTATAATATTAAATAAATTTATGGATAAAGAGCAATTAACTATTTATTCCTTTATGGATTAAATCTGTTTGTGTATACATATACGTGTGTAAGGACACAGTGTGTTGAGGTTAGGAAACAAAGACAAATCATTTAAAAAATTTTTGAAGTCTCTGTGTCAGTCACAGCTTATGTTTAAATTTGGTGACTATTTCTACAAATTATCTTTATTTTCTTAATTCTTTAAATTATAGGTGAAGTACCAATGACCAAAATATGGGAGCCCTCTGGTGGTGGTTGGTGGTGAAAATACCTTTAGATACAGATTAATGTATTTATCCTTAGGCTTAAATTCTAGATGTATGAGATCTAGTTATTTTAAAGTTCCTGAAAATGTAGGAAAAAAGTAAATAAAAAGGTGAACAAAGCTAACTAAAACTTTCAAAACTTTTGAATATGACTACATTAGGAAAAAAAATATGATTTTTAAAGGTGAGGATCAGCTAAGTTTAACCAAGTTCTTATGGGTGCTCCTGGAAGCCAATAGAAATCAAACCTATGTGTTGGGTCACAGAGGAGCCCCAATATCTTTGGGGCCTTTCTGTCCACTCTCAGCAGTTCAAAGGCCTTTGAGATGGCCCCGAAGAAGTTGCCACTGCTTGGCTTTGAAGGAAGCAAGTGTATGTAAACGGGAGTAAAGAGGAGTTGTGTTAGTTATCTGCTAGGGTCACAAGGGACATATTGGTCAGAATGACTCCACTCCTCACCTGGCCAGTGAGGGCAGAAGTAGAAGCTGGGTGGGGGGCAGCAGTTTCAGGTGCATATAAGGAAGAACTTCCTATTAAAAACAATAATAACAAAGCAATAATAAAATGATAAATAATAAATAAATATGATAAAAACAAAAAATGTAAATGGGCTTCCTTGGGGAAGTAGTGAGTTCCCCATCACTGTGAGTATTCAAGCAGAGGATGGAGACCTGCTTGTCAGAGCTGCCATGAGGGGATTTAGACTTCCAGGGATTATCCTGGACTCCATGATCCTTTCTGACCCTCCAACCTTGAGACCACATCGGTTAATAATCAATGGTCATGTGGGAGCAGCTGAAGGCTTTCTGTTTAAATCAGAGTTTAAGGAAATGAAAGGTGGTATCCTTGCATGAGATGGGTCTCAGCAGGGGTGAATGTCATTTGTCTCCAGTTCCAGGAGGGTAGATGTATCTAGGCTCCATGTTGCCTTATTTCTGAAAGGGTAACCGCACAGATCACTCCTGATCTCTGAGAACTCTCTAGCTGTTCAGGAGCCATGAATTTAGAATCACAGATGGGGTCGTGCATATGTCTGTGGGATGCTAGCATTTTTTTTCTGAGCAACAGTTCCATTTACACTGCACTCTTTGTGACCACATCTGCATATTTCACAGTCTTTTTGAGATCCTTGTCAGCATGATTCTGTCACCCAAAACAGCAAGGATACGCTCCTCTTTTATTTTTATGCTTTCAAAAACAGACCTTAGAATTTGACAAGATTGCAGAAAATATTTTTCACCAAATGTGTTTATAATCCAACAAGTTGGTACAGCAAGGGGTCATTGTTCCTTCCTTAAACTACCTCAAGAGTTAGCTGTAATACCCTTTAAAGAGAGAACATAATTTCATTCTCTAGAAGGGGGACGAGTAAACTCAACTCATTATTTTAATTGGACACTGTTTCTGATGTTAATCTATATCAATCTGAACAGCTTATTTTGCTGATACCTACCTTCCACCTTGAATCATCCCAATTCGATTGGTCTGAGGTACAACCAGGGCGTTGAGAATTCATCCAAAGCCCAAAGTGATTCCAATGTCCTATAAAGTTTGGGAACCAGGGCTCAGTCTAAACCAACAGCTGCCTTAAACCAGTGGTTCTCCAACATTCATCACATCCAAATTACTACGAGGACTTGTTAAACCAGATTATTGGCTTACCCTTTTAGAGTATCTGATTGCAGACATCTGATGAGGGGTCCAAGAATTTGCTCTTGTAACCCGTTCTCGGGTGACCCTGCTGCTGTTGGTCTGGGGACCGCACCACGAGAACAAACCACCGTGCCCAACTGATAGGAGCCCATGTGTCCGGTTGCAGGTGGCCTGGCTGGAAGCTCACATCTGTCCTGCATGAAATCTCACAGAAACTCAGAGGAAGGGACTTCCAAGAGGAGAGAAGGGTTTAAATCCCATCTGCGCCCACCACCTTCTAACCTTCCTGTGGTCATTCTTCTGTTCTTCTCCACTGTATTAACTTCCTCTTGTTTTAACAAATTAGCATAAATCTCAGGAGCTTAAGACAACACAAAGTTATCATCTTACAGTTGTGGACATGGGCTAAATGAGTCTCAGTGGGCCAGAATCAAGGAGTTGTCAGGGCTGTGTTTCCTTCTGGAGGCTCCAGAGGAGAATTGGTTTCCTTGCCTTCTGCAGCTTCGGTAGACCACCTGCATTCCTTGGCTCACCGCCCCCTCCGTCTTCAGACCCAGCAGTGCTGGTAAAGTCTTCCTAATATCACATCAGTCTGATATCGACTTTTCCTCTCACTTCCACTCGTGATTACACCGGTAAACTGGGATAATTCAGAATAACCTTCCTCCTTTAAGATCAGCTGGCTCATTCACAGGTTCTGGAGGTTGGGGTGTGAACACCTTTGGGGACCATTATTCTGTTGCCTCCCCTGAGCTTTGGACGTCCAACTCCAGAAGCAGATGCTTTAGCGTGAAACCAGCTAAAACCAGGGGTGTGTGACCTGGGGCAGGATATTGAACTTCTCTAAATTTACAGAAGTCAAAGAATTAAAGGGCTTACCTCACAATATTGAGACACTATTAAATATGTGGATATTTAATTACGTAGGGGGCAGATGGATAAATAGCGATAGATATGCGAGGCCGGCAAAAGGATGTTAGAAAACCTTAGCTATTCTTACTTTTTTAATAATCATCATCATTTTTATTAATAGTTGTATATCTTTCCTACAGTCACCCAGTTCCCCACTTCATAGGCAAATACTATTACCAGTTCTTGGGGGATCCTTTCAGAGATGTATGCATTTACAAGCACATGCAGATATCTAATTTATTTGCATAAGTGGTAGACTAGAAGGAATTTTTCTGAATAATAATTCAATTAATGTCACCTTCCTCACTCTTTAAACAGCTGTATAGTTTCTATTTTACGAATGTACTTCAGTTTACTCAGCCAGTCCTTTATGGATGAACATTGAGTGTTGTTTAGTTCTTTGCAATTAGGAACTGGGCTGTAGCTAATATTCTTATAAATGAAACAGTTTGTACATGGTCCATTTATCTGTTATATAAATTCCAGGAAGTGATCCTTCTGAATCAAAGGTAATAATGTGCATTTTAAAATTTGATATTGCGGGGCACCTGGGTGGCTCAGTTGGTTAAGCGTCTGCTTTTGGCTCAGGTCATGATCCCAGGGTCCTGGGATGGAGCCCTGCATTGGGCTCCCTGCTCGGTGGGAAGACTGCTTCTCCCTCTCCCACTCTCCCTGCTTGTATTCCCTCTCTCGCTGTCTCTCTCTCTCTGTCTGTCAAATAAATAAATAAAATCTTCAAAAATAAATAAATAAAATTTGATATTGCCAAATGTGGCTCTTGAGATCTCTTATCCATTTTTGTTCCCATCAGCACAGTGTGTGTGTCCACATGTTTCCCGGCTGGCTTATGTGATGAAGGATCTTTATTTCCCTGTGACAGGTGAGAATAGTACCATACATTGCATTAACATCACTCATTATGAGTGGATCAAGCATCTTTTCATATATTCCTTTGCAATCATATATTTTTTTTAAATTAACCATCAATTTATGTCCCTCATCCACGTTTCTTTTGAGTGTTGGATTGTTTTCCCTAATGATTAATTGATAGGATTTCATCACAGTTCAGGAAGTATCTTTTTTCCATGATATGGATTACAAAATTTTTTCTCACTTTGTTTGCTATTCATTTTGCCTTACAGAAATATTTGATTTTTATGTGGTTGAATTTATATGTTGTTTATAACATTACAGTTTTGTATAATACTTAGAAAGATATTTCCTATCTTAGGTTATATAAGACAAAAATTTCTTATTTTTCCTCTAATAATTACATTATTTTGTGTTGTTTAAATCTCCGAAACTTGTTTTGATTCAGTGAGTTAATGTAGGGATATGGATTCAGTTTTTTTTTCTGGAAAAAAATGGGGCCTCAAGACCATTTATTGAATGATTGTTTTCTTTCTAATGATAGATGACATCATTTTTATCACATGCCACAAAATTTATATATATATTTTTTTCCTGGTCTCCCCTTTTTGTACCATTCTTCTATCTCCTCATGCACTCTGCTACAGCCTTGAAATGCATTTGAATATCTGGTAGATCCATTTCTGCCTTATTTACTCATTTTTTGAAGATTTTTTTTCCTGGCTGTTTTTGCATGATTGCTTTAAAATTAGATTATCTGGAAAAAAATATATTTGGTATTTCGTGAATGTGGTCTGAAATGTATAGATTAATTCAAGAATTGCCCTTCTCAGGATACCGTGTTCTCATCTTAAATAGGGTCTGCCATTCCACTTAGCCAAATGTCCTTTTGAATATCTGAGAAGCAATTCAGCGTGTTGTTTGTGGGTTCATACACATTTGTTACCTTTGTTCTTCCTGTCCCCGTTGTGAATAGGATCGTGGCTTCAGAGGGGTGGTTGTTATGTACTGAGGCAGCCTACTGTCACCTTTTTTTTTTTTTACTCAGTCACTTCACGGAGTTATCTTTACCGTTTGTAATGGTTTTTCAATTGATCCTCATGGTTTTTTCAGTTGTGCAATTGTATCGTGTGCGAACAATGCTAAGCCCCTTCTTCATTTTAGTAGACATTGTTCTGATGTCCTCCCCTCATCACATTGTACACATTCAGTCTTGTCACTCTCTGTAGCTCAGTCCCCATTGCCATTGTCAATTTGGTGTGTTTTGTCCTTCTTTTCCCGATTAGCCAAACCATCTTTTCTATTTTATTAATTATTTTAAAACTTTAGATCTATGTAATAGTTCTAACATCAGTCTGCTTTGAATACATTGATTTCTGCATTTATTTTTAGCTAATTTCTTTTTTTTTCTTTACTTGTATATATTTTATTCATTTTTTTTTCTGATTTTTTTTCCACTGGATACTAAATTCATTTATTTTCATTCTCTCTTCTTATTTAGATAAGTGTGCAAGGCTTTAAAATTTCTTCCAAATGTTGTTTTTGGTATTTTATATAGGTTCCAATATGAACTATACTCATTACCATTATTTTTGAACTCCTTTTTTGTTTCAAGTTTTTATTTCAATTCTAGTTAGTTAACAAATAGGGTAATGTTGGTTTCAGGGGTAGAATTCAGTGATTCATCACTTACATATGACAGCTAGTACTCATCACAAGTGCCATTGTATTTTAGATGTTCTCCAATGTCTGCTTTGGTTTCTGTGGTTACTTAGGGGAAAATCCATGTGGGAAATCCTGGTTAGTTGCAGTTCTATACTGAGTTCAGAGACTGCTCTCTTCTGTACCATTTCTACTTGCAGAAATTTAATGAATTTCTCTAATGTGTCTAATGTGTCTTCAATACTGGTAACGATTTTCTGTGGACGATGGAGAGGAGGACAGAGTATCTGTCTTCAGGTTATAGAATTCAGCAAATTACATATAGATCTAACTTATTCACTGTGTTGTGTGAATCTTCATTATCTTTTTATGTATATTTGATCAGTCATGGGCTGAGAGAGGTAAATTAAAATCTACTATTTCTGCCTATTTTTTTCTTTTTCTTGTAGATTTTGCTTTATGAATTTTGATGTGTTATTTGCATTATGTATCTATATTCATACCTCTATATGTTTGTTGCAGATTATATCCTTTGCCATCATAAAAGACCATCCTTTATAACACTAATGCTCGCTACCCTAATTTTATCTTTGTCTGTTACTTGAGAACATGACCAGTGCTTTCCCTTTGTTTGCATTTGTCCGATATGTCTTTCCATATTTTTAATATTCAGTACTTTTAATCACTTTAAAATTCACCAAAATGGTACATAATTAAATTTGTGATCCAATATGGGAATAAGGTTAACAAATCTACATTGTGCTCTATCATATTTCATGTTATGCTTTTTCTTTATCTGGTTTCTTTTGTTTTTCCCCCTTTTGTTCCTTTGTTTGTTTTTGGTGTGTGTTTAGTTCTTTATAGTTATGGAATCTTGATGTCCTGTTTTTAGTTCTTACAATGGCTAACTCTACAATTATACATTTGTGTGATATACTTGATCTTCTTTGTCTAAAGACAGCATCAGCTCTCCACAATGACTTGTGAAGAAATTATGAAATATCTTAAGAATTCCAGCCTTCAATTTTATTGATTGTATTTATCTTGGTTCTTCTGGTGTTTACATTTATATTTTGATTAATTGATATATCACCATTAAAGTATCTATATTTGGTCCCTGATTATAAGCATTGCTCTACTTCCTATCTCCTCTCTCCTATGAATTTTTGTTACAGTAATTTTAAATTGCCATGATGTAAAACATTGATTTCTGTTCTATAATTCCTAGTTTTACTCCTAATCCTATGGTTAAATGAATTAATGCAGAGTCAGTGATTTTCCCATGATTTCTTGATTCATTTTCCCCTCATTTTACTATGAGCATTTTTAAACATAGAAAAATTAAAATAGTTGTAAAGTGAACACTTATTAGCCATGATCTAGATTCTACAATTAATATTTGCTATATATGCTTTATCATCTGACTACCCATTTAACAATTCCTCTACCATCCATCCATCTTATTTCTTGATGCATTTCAGAATAATTTGCAGGTATCAGTAGACTCTTGAACAGTTCAGCCAACACATCACTAACTGGAGTTCAATATTAATAGTCTTCATTCAGTTTTTCCATTAGCTATTTTTTTTCTAATTGTCAGAATGATTTCACAGCAACTGTAATTTCTGACTATGTTTTCATTTGAAAATGTGCTCTGAAGTCTTTATAATTGAATGCTATTTTTGCTTGGGTATATCATTTTATTTCCATGAATATTTTACATTGTCACACTGTCTTCAAATGTGGGATGTCATTGTGAAAAAGATAAGTGTAATTATGATTTACTTTCTTATTTTAAGTGACTTTCTGTTTTTCTTTTTTTTTCACCTAATTACAAAGAAAAATGTTTATCCTCAAAAGTCCTGTAAAATAAATCTTAATAGAGATAAGGTTCTTGTTGACTTTTCCATATCAAATATTCTTAGGACAATATAAACATTTTAATTTATATATTCAAATCTTCTTATCCTGATATTTCTGCATTACTTCCTAAATAACATTTTTAATACTTTTTAGTTCATATATATGCTTCTCTTACTCAGACACACCAGTTATGTGCATTTTGGATCTTCTCTTCTTCCTTGTCGGTCTTGAGTCCTTTTTAATTACCTATCCATCTATCTACTTATTTACTTAGGCTAAATTCCTAATTTAGTCCTACATGTTATGGACAATGTCTAATTTCCTTGCACTGATCATGATGTGACAGTCAGTTTGTGATTTAAAAAAAAAAAAATCTCTTCCTTTTCTTTCCTTTGCTTTTAAGTAGCTTATATTTCATCTCCTTGTCTTCACCGAGGCTTTTACTTCTGCTCAAAGCTAAGTGTTTCCTTTAATTATTTTCCTTCATTTTGTATATGTTATTTAAATGATTCTTTGGCTCAGTAACTACATTTTCTGATGAAGTGTTGATGTTTCATTTGTTTTTCCAGTGCTTTTCCTAACCTTGTCTTGTATTATATTTATATAAGCAGTTCCATACTGGGAATTTTTGGATTTATTTCATACCTTTTTGATGGAAGACATTCCTAGATCAGGTACTTGTAAAAAGGTTTATTCAGGAGTGAAACCATAACCAGATTAGGAAGAATTATTCCCACTTTATAATGAAGCAACTTCTGACATCGGCATATATTCATGGGTGAGTTACTTTGTCTTCAATTTTCTCCAGCCAACACATGTCAGCAGGTCCTGGGCTGCTCCTAATGCTGAGTATCCTTTAGAGATGGGGATAGAAATTAACCAGCCCTACCTCTCTTGCTGTCCCACCGTGCCAGACAAGCTCCAGAGAAGCTCCCATTAGCAGCCCGCCATCATCTTACTGAAGTTCATGATTAATTAAGCCATTAGTTATTCCTGTAGTCTAATTCCTGCACTTTGAGAAGGATGCTTTGTTAGCTCTGCCTGAGTTGCTACAGATAACACTTTTGTGGTCACTTCCTACATTTTCATCTCTCTCCCCCTGCTTCTGGAAGGTCATTTGAGTTAATGGAAATCTCTTCGGGTTTGTTGAAGACAATCATATATGGAAAGCACCTTTTCTTCCATTTGGAGACTCTTCTCCTTGTGAGAAGTATGTGCATGCCATCCTTCTGCCTCTTTCTGGTGGAGCTCCTCTGTTCTCTGTAGTGTCTTTAAAGTTGTTGTACTGCTTTTTCTCTTTTATTCCTAAATTTTTAAAGGCAGGGCATTTGGATAATTGAAAATTGGGTGTTTTCCTACAGAGTAGTACTGAAAGAAAACTTCCACATATATAGTTTGCTTTCTTCTTTTCAACAATCCTTCAAAGTGGGCATAGTCATCCTCATTTTATAGGCAAAACAGAAGAAACTCCAGGAACACACATGCCATGGCCAATGTCACACAGCTAATACGCGGCAGAATGAGCTCCCAACAGCCCTCTTCACTTCAGCGCACCACCCCTTGTAGCCGGGAACTGAAGGCAAACACAAGAAACAGCCCTCAGAACTTGGTGAGAGCTTTGACATTTGAAATAGATTAGAGAAAATAGAAAATTGCCCTTATTTATCATGAGCAGGCTTTGCCATGGTGACAGACTGTCTAATTGGCTCATCTATATCTTTCCATTTCAGTATATGATTCCACTCATTAGTATGCAACGCTCTTCATCCCCACTGGGCAGGGACCCGAGGGCACTTATGGACCTTGTTCCCACATTGGGGCCCCATTGGCAAGTGGGAGGGCTTTTGTGTGACATAAAAAGTCCCAGCCAAGGGCAGGATGAGTGCCTTTGCTAACCCAGGGACCAAGGCTTTTCCTTCTTTTTCAGTCTTATTAGTGAGGGATCAGCTGTCCCCTGATCTTTCCAGTTAAGATAATTTTACAGGAGGGCAAAGTCTGTTTGCTCTTTATACACCTCAGTGCTTCAAACATTTTAACTGCTGTGTAAATGTTTCTTGATTGAACGTTATCCATTCTTAAGGAAAGAGTTGTGGCACTTTCAATGTTCTACTTTTATTTATTTTTCATCATTATCAATATTACTATTTATTGACGTTGTACTAAACAGTGCTCTGATGGATGGTACATTTCTCGTCCAAATGTACTCGATCAGGAGATGGGTGATGGTACCCAGAATGGCTGGAAGAAGGTTGGGGGCAAATGTAGTTTTCTGAAGTGTTTGTGAAAATGCAAATGAACACATACATTTTGTTGTTGCAGACATTTTGTGCAGTGAGAATGTAAAGTCATTCACCAATCATACTACAGAATCCTCCAGAATTACAGCGATCAGCCTGTCATCATGACCTTTTTTTGTGTCACATGCCATGGAGTTTTATGTCACACAAAGACAATATGACAGAAAACTGTGCATTACTTTTTCAGCAAGTCTGCCCATCCTCCTTATCCTCTCAAGAAGGAATACATTCTGAAGGAGAAAAAGGCATATATTCATCACATATCAACCCCGTGAGCTCAGAAAACAGATGGCAAGTACACATTAATTAAGCTTTATTTTATGCAGTTATATGCACGTGTGTGTATATATGTACACACACACTCACGTGCTCACACACAGAGTGCATCAAGTTCAGAAACAGAGGCAGCCATCTTCCTGCCTCATAGTAGAAAAAGAAAGATTGGAATATCAGAACTCTTTTTAAATGTCATTCTGAATTTAATAGGAATTATCAAATTAAATCTAACTGAACAACTGAGACATAAATTACTAATTTCAGCCCCAGCTAGAATTTTGCAGATTTGTCCCATTTTCCTGTATAGAATATAACATTTGGCACAAATCCTAGATCAGACCTTCTCTGCAGCTGTATAATTAACTATGAGCCTTGATAGAGAATTATTTGCATCATGCCTCAGGAAAACAGTCCTAACAGATCCAGTTTCTTCTTTTCTGCTGGTAGAGAGCTCTCACACACAATGATACCCCATAACCTGGTAGCATCCCACTGCTTACCTGAGAGCCAGTGTCATATTCTGTGCTTTATGTCGACAAAATATAAAGTCTCGCTCTTACCGATAGATCATATATTTCATACTTTATATCATAGTAATAGGTTGTTAGAATAACTATTGAAGTCACTTTTTAATATAAAAATGTGTTTACACAGTAAAACGGGCACTACAAGTGATATTGCTCTTTATTCAATTTCATTAATTTCGTATCTTAACATCACTAAAATATCTTAAATATATTCATGTCTATGTGCACACATCTCCGAAACCATCTTGCATAAGATAATAATTGTTCTCAAATCCATTTTGAATATTGAATTTACATCACAAGTTAGATTGATGCATTTACAGGGCATTTTCCAGGATAACCTTTTCTTGGTATATTTATTTAGTGCTCTATATCTATCTCTCATGCATTTTTTCTCTGAATTTAATCATCTTGACTTTGTGTAGATAGATAAAATAAATTTTATATATTTTTATTTTATTAAGTTTTTAAATTTTAATTCCAGTATAGTTAACATACAGTGTTATATTAGTTTCAGGTGTACAATATAGCGATCCAACACTTCCATACAACACCCGGTGCTCCCCATGGCAGGTGCACTCCTTCATCCCCATCACCTATTTCCCCCATCCCCCCACCCCTCTCCTCTCTGGTGACCATCAGTGTGTTCTCAATAGTTAAGAGTCTGTTTCTTGGTTTGCCTCTCTCTCCCTCTCTTTTTATCCTTTCCTCATTTTTTTTGTTTCTTAAATTCTACATGTAAGTGAGATCATATGGTATTTGTCTTTCTCTGACTTATTTCACTTAGCATAGTACTCTCTAACTTCCTCCATGTTGTTGCAAATGGGAAGATTTCATTCCTTTCTTTGGCTGAATAATATTCCATTATATATATGTATATAATATTACACTATATATATTGTATCATATTATTATATTATTATACACATTATAATGGAATATAATTCCATTATATAATGGAATATATATCTAATGGATAAAGAAGATGTGGCATATAGTAATGTATGTAATGTTATATATATATATATATATATATATATATATATGTATGCCACTGTATATATGCCACATCTTCTTTATACATTCATCTATCAGTGGACACTAGGGCTGCTTTCATAGTTTGGCTATTGTAAATAATGCTGCAATAAACATTGGAGTGTATGCATCCCTCTGAACTAGTGTTTTTGTACTTTGGGGGTAAATACCCAGTAGTGTGATTACTGGATCATAGGGTAGTTATATTTTTAACTTTTTGTGGGCTCTCCATACTGTTATCCAGAGTGGCTGTACCAGTTTGCATTCCCACCAACAGTGCGTGAGGGTTCCCCCTTCTCTGCAACTTTGTCAACACCTGTTGTTTCTTGTGTTGTTGATTTTAGCAATTCTGCCAAGTGTGAGGTGATATCTCATTTTTATTATTATTACATTTCCTGGATGTTGAGTGATGTTGAGCATCTTTTCATGTGTCTTTTGACCATCTGAATAGCTTGAGCAAACAATTTAAAACTTGTATGGAACCATAAAATACTCAAAATAGCCAAAGCCATCTTGAAAAAGAAAAACAAAACTGGAGGCATCCCAATTCCAGACTTCAAGCTCTATTACAAAGCTGTAGTAATGAAAACAGTATGGTACTGACACAAAAATAGGCACATAGATCAATGAACAGGATAGAAAACCTGGAAATAAACCCACAATTATATGGTCAATTAATCTTCAACAAAGGAGGAAAGAATATATACAATGGGAAAAAGACAGTCTCTTCAATAAATGGCATTGGGAAAACTGGTCAGCTCCATGCAAACAAATGAAACTGGACTACACTTTCTTACACCATACACAAAAATAAACTCAAAATGGATTAAGGACCTAAATGTGAGACCTGAAACCAAAAAAATCCTAGAGGAGAACACAGGTAGTAATTGCTCTGACATTGGCCATAGCAACATTTTTCTAGATATGTCTCCCGAGGCAAGGGAAATAAAAGCAAAAATGAACTATTGGGACTTCATCAAAATAAAAAGCTTCTGCACAGAGAAGGAAACAACAAAACTAAAAGGCAACCTACAGAATGGAAGAAGATATTTGCAAATGACATATCTGATAAAGGGTTAGTATCTAAAATCTATAAAGAACTGATACAACTCAACACCCACAAAACAAATAATCCAATTAAAAAATGGGCAAGAGACATGAATAAATTTTAGTTTTGAAGTTTGCCTAGTTGAGGGCCTCTCCGTATGCCAACATCTTGGGAAGCAGTATGATTGGTATCTTTCAGCAGCAACACTAACTATTGAGGGACCTCGCTGTCATAACCAGTATCCACAGTGAAGTAGTAATCCCTTGTTAAATATTGCATTTGTAATAACCTTCCAAATAGTTTCTGGTACACACACATAGTGTAGCTATCCCCAAACTCTAACTGTAGTGAATTATTTGTACACTTGAATGAAGTCTCGCATGTGGTCTGCTGGAAACACTTGTGGCTAAATTGCTATCATTTATTGTCCTTTACCACATTGATGTTTGATGTAATTGAGAAAGCAATTTTAATTTAACTTATTCTGATGACCGTCTATACCTGGTAGAGACTTAATATGATTTGAGGCACACATGCACACTCGCACATGACTCTTATGAATACACCACATGGATGTGGACCAAGAAACACTCAGTGTCTCATGCATTTGGTGTGGAAATTCCTTTGCTGCCCCCAGTCTGTTACTTTCAATATACCATGAAAGCAGCTCTACTAATCTGTTATGAAGATTTCTGTCTCTTTCAACAAGAAGACGTGTCCAAGCTGGTAGAAACCATCTTGGGGAGCTGGACTATAATACTCTCTTTTCATTAATATAACATCTGCTTCCTTTTACAAACCCTGGAGCCTGGCGTTCTCTTTCACCATGGCCAGGAGTCTGAACAGTTTAATCTTAACTATTCAATGGGAGGCCCAAATTCCAACTGGGCAGGTTTTAGATGAGGCTGAATGCCTGAAGATGGCTTGCTAGACATCTCAGAAATCTGCCACCTTCCTGCCTCCCCCACCCTACTCTGGTGTGCTGTGTGAAAACCAAAGGATTATTTATAGACCTGGCCTTGAAGAACAAGACATACAGACTTTCATGTATTCTGGAATGGCCCAACTCAGCCAACTGGCCAGAACACCCACCAACAGGAAAGAATCTTGAGGAGGAGGCAGGTGAACCACAAGATATTCACAGATTTACAAAATACAATTGAAATTCTAAGATGCAAAAGGAAAACAAAAGATGATAGATAGATAGATAGATGGATGGATAGATAGATAGATGATAGATAGATATAGAAATATAGCTGTAGTGCAATTGTTGCCAGAAATTTCCATATAAACTCTACATGAATCAAGCAGCCTGCTAAACACTTTCTGTCAGACCTGAATGATGTGGGCAATAAAAGAACAGTAGCAATAAAACGTACCTTCTGTCAAGTCTCAGTATGCTTCATAAAAACTATGCATGACCTCAACTTGTGAGCCCTGATAGCTTTGATAAACCTAATACATATGAAAGACAAAAGCTCAAAAATTTACAAATAAACTTCATTTCTTATTTTTTTTTCTTTTTAAAATAAACTTCATTTCTGAATTAAAACCTGGATAAAAATATGGACAATTAACTAAATATTTGGAAGTCGTTGTCCATGAAAACCACATGGAATATTAAACCCAGAGCTGTATCCTTGAAAATACTCCTTTTCAGGGTCATCAAGATTGCCTTTATGGGTAAATAACATTTATTGTGTTACCAAAAAGAAGGTACTGAGTATCAGCATATAGCTGTGAGTGAATAAATGAGATTCTGTCTAGAATCTGAATCAGACAATGTTGTATCAAAGACATTTGGGGTCTATGTTCAAGTGCTATCTGGGTTCAGGAAAGTCAAAAGATTCAGACTCTACACAGTCTTTAGGAAAACAAATCTGGTTTGTTCTGCTGGTTTTCTCAGTGTTCAAAGTAAGGAGAAATCCTCACACATATTATTGTTATGTGGTTTGGTTTGGTTTGGTTTAAAAAGGTACTGAGTTCCATGTGTACCAAAAAAAAAAAAAAAAAAAAAAGTCTAAAAAAGAGTGTCAGAGTAACTTGTTAACCGGTATAGCATTCTAAAACTTTCTAATACTTATTGACATCTATGTTGATGTCCATTTAGAAATGTCATTAACCATTTCATTGACTTGTTATTCTTATATCCCAATCAGAACTTGCTTAAAAGAAACAAACAAAAAAATCAAGCAATATATTAATTTTATTTCTGCCTTTACAGGATATGCTTATAATTGCTGTAGATACTATAGATGTATAATAAAAATAGGTTTAAATCAAATGTATAATAGTGAGAAGTCTCACTAGGAAAGGGAGGCCCAAACTTTATTTATTTATTTTTTCTAAGAGAGAAAGAGAGTGTGAGCTGGGGGCGGGGGGAAGGGGCGAGGGAGAAGGAGAGAGAATCCCAAGCCAACTTAGCACTGAGTGCAGAGCCAGTTGTGGGGCCTGATCCCCTGACCCTGAGATCATGACCTGGGTCTGACGCTTAACTGATTGAGCCATCAGGGTGCTCCAGAAGCCTAACGTTTATTAAGAAATTTAGAACAGTTTCTTTTATCAGGGAACTTTGAGTAAGAAAGACAATATTAAATGTTAGCTACACTGGTTATTTTAACTCAAAGTCTTTCATGTCTTTGTGTCTCCAAAGAAAAATACCAACAGAAGAATATGGACATAAGCTTATGTGAGTTGGTAAAAATGCCTATTTATTTTTACTCTTACTTTTATTTATTTTTTAAACTTTTATTTAAATTCCAGTTAGTTAATATACAGCGTAATACAGTGTCAGGTGTACAATATATAGTGATTCAACACTTCCATACATCACCCGGTGCTCATCAGGACAAGTGCCCTCCTGACTCCCTATCACCTATTTCCCCCATCCCACCACCATGTCCCCTCTGGTGACCACCAGTTTATTCTCTATAGTTAAGAATCTGTTTCTTGGTTTCTCTCTCTCTCTCTTTTCCCCTTTGCTCGTTTGTTTTGTTTCTTAAATTCCACATATGAGTGAGATCATATGGTATTTATCTTTCTCTGACTGACTTTGCTTAGCATAATACTCTCTAGCTCCATCCATGTCATTGCAAATGCAAGATTTCATTCTTTTTATGGTTGAGTAATATTCCATTGTATATATATGCCACATCTTCTTTATCCATTCATCAGTCAGTGGACACTTGGCCTATTTCCAAAATATGGCTATTGTTGATGATGCTGCTATAAACATCAGAGTGCCTGTTTCCCTTTGAGTTAGTGTTTTTGTATTCTTTGGGTAAGTACCTAGTAGTATAATTGCTGGGTTGTAGAGTAGCCGTATTTTTAACTTTTTGAGGAACCTCCATACTGTTTTCCAGAGTGGCTGCTCCAGTTTGCTTTCTCACCAACAGTGCATGAGGGTTCCCCTTTCTCTGCATCCTCGCCAACACTTGTTGTTTCTTGTGTTGTTGATTTTAGCCATTCTGACCAGGGTGAGGTGGTATTTCATTGTGGTTTTGATTTACCTTTTCCTAATGATGAGTGATGTTGAACATCTTTTCATGTGTCTGTTGGCCATCTGGATATCTTCTTTGGAAAAATGTCTATTCATATCTTCTGCCCATTTTTAACTGGATTATTCATTTTTTGGGCATTGAGTTTTATAAGTTCTTCCTATATTTTGACTATTAATCCTTTATCAGATATGTCATTTGGAAATATCTTCTCCAGTAATCATTCCTTTAAAAAATCTGCTCAATTACTATTCGGAATATAACATTAAAGAATACATCATGGATGACTTATGAAATCAATTATTTTTGCCACACATGAAAATCTATGGCAGGTGAAACTTTATTTTGATTCCTAAAAAGTGATTGTGATGACTTGATGTTTTATTTCCCATCTCTGACTTCTGAAACTGTGAGAATACAGATTGGTATAATGAGCTTATATTTGGAATTGTAGGATACACAATTTTTATAGGTGGGTCATTATTTCAGAAAGGTAATTATATATATAAAGATATTGTGGTAGGCAGAAAAATGGCCTCCCATAGGTGCCTACATCCTACTGCCCGAAACCTGTGAATATGGAACATTACCTGGCACAAGGGAATTGGGGTTACAGATGCAATTAAATGACCTTGAGATGGAGAGATTATCCTGGATTATCTGGACCGGCCCAGTCTAATCACACAAGCCCTTAGAAGCAGAAGGCCTCTCCCAGGTATGGTCAGAGGGAGGTGTGACCACAGAAGGGTCAGAGAGAGGCAATGGGACTGAACTTGGAGATGCAGAAAGAAGCCACAGCCAGAAAGTTCAAGTGACCCCTAGAAGCTGGAAAAGGCAAAAAATACAGTCTCCCTTCAGAGCCCCCAGAATGAACACAGCCCCGTCCACCTCGATTTTAACCCAGTGAGACGCATGTCCAACTTCTAAGTTCCAGAAGCATAAGAAAATGAACTTCTGATGTTTTAAGCCACTAAGTGTGTGGTAATGGGTTACATCAGCAACAGGAAATCTATACAGATGTGAATAAGATTTAGCATTCTCTCCCTCAACACTGAGACAAAACTCTAAGAGCTATACTTTAAAGTTGTTGTGGGGATGGGGTGGGAAATATAGCCCCTCAGAACATGAGAAACAGGTTTTATGTTTGCATACTAAGTAGACTGCAACACAGCTGTTTCCATGATGAGAGAATGGAGGAACTCAGCCTTCATATTGTCTTTTGTCTGTGAGACCCAAGGAACATTTAGTTTTATTAGGCCAATATTCCAGCAACCATAGGGATGGAAGTCTCCGTGACCAAAAATTCTCTCTGGTAAAGCAGATGGGTTTTTAAGAGTAGAGCAATCACATAAAGATTCAGTGTTGAGTGTTTTTTTTTTTCCTCCCTTAAAAATTTCAGGTAGATTGAGTTTGGCTGATATGCACATCACACTCTTGCTTGTTAAGCAGCTATACTTCGTGGAATATCTTATGTGAGAAAAGACTTTTTCACAAATAAGTTGTTTAATTTAGGAGGAAAAAATGTTACTTAACACCAACAAAAATGTGGTTATCCTTTCGAGGATGCTTATTGCCCCTGGAAGTACAAATACATAGCATTTGGGGTGTACCATGAGCACAGTGATGTGTTGTATGAAGAGTATGACCTTGACTAGAAAGCAAAGAGAAGGACAGTTGGCCATGGCATTTGGCTGTGGAGGTTCCAGGAGTTCTGGAATGTCTCAAATATATAATTTTTCCCAATGTGAGTAGTGTTCTCCTAATCATGGGTTACTTCTTATTCACTTCTGCTCTACATAGAAGTTGTTAATGATTTTTAAACCATCAAATACATGGAGCAGTATCTGTCCCCAGTAATGAAAGAACAAGTATTTCACTGGTCTGTGGAAAAAAAAAACAACACTATATATTTTCAGTTGTTCTTGGTCTTTACTTGTCCTAGACCTTTTAGAAACAAAATGGGAACTAGGGCTTTTAGAAGGAAACTGTGGGTCTTAGGTTCTGTGTTGGTAATACAGAGGCCCTCCATGCCTCCCATGAAGTGGTCCCTACTAGGGTGTGAGAGCCCGGGTCATGGAAGGGGTAGGACTTCATTCACCTACCTGCCCAACCTTAACCCGATGAGTGATCCTCCATTCTGAGAAAGAATTGTCATAAGGGGTTCAATAAAGTGACTGCTAAGGCTGCCTGGAAAGAGATCCCATCAGCCTTCTGTAGAAGCCCTGGCAGTACAACACAGGAGCACAAGGATGAAAGGAAGGCATCCCTGGTGGGCGGGCTCCCCCATTGGCAGAGCACGAGACTCCAGGTCTTCTGAGCCATTCTGTCCTTGCCGTGTGCTGACGTGCAGTGTGGTCCCTGCTAACTGAGGGCTGCTATTGTCATCAGAATTTCCCAACAGCACTTTCAAAGTCATAAGGATTTATATTTTCATTCTCAAATACAATTTCCAATATGAGACTTCCAGGTGTCTGAGGTAACACGCAGCTGCTCTACCTCATTAGTTGGAACTGAACATTATACATTTTGAGGTAGTCAGTAGAATTATTTCCTTTGGGGAAAAGCCATATCCATGAGTTGCTAAGGGTGATTCTTAAACGAGATTCACTCTGTGACTTGGTCCGAGTCCATTCTGGCCATTGGAAACCATGCACCATAGTGCATTTACTTTTTTGGGCCAATTTTACTGTTTCTCAACAGTCACACTAACTGGGAATGGCTCCTTCTTAATGCAACTGAGCAAGGACTACATTGCACAGGGGCCCAGGATGCTTAATGGAAGATAACCAGGAAGATGCTGGGTTGTGTATGAGAACCAGTGAGGCACTGCGTGTGGGAAAGATTTCTGCTGAGAACCTCCAAGACCAGCCAACATTCCTTGGCCCGGTGCCCTTAGAACTGAACCTCCCATCAGATCCCATGTGTTGGCCTTAGCAGAGTCCAGTGTTTCTCAGACTGACAGCGAAGTAGAGCAGAAAGGCAGGCATGTCATTTCAGTGCGAGCGGACTGTCGACTTGGCATGACTCTCTGAAGTAGACTTGAGATCCCTAATTTGTATAAACCAGTGACTTTGACCACCCTTTCTGGGACTAAGTAGGCCACACAATGCACAGAAGTCCCACCATCTTTTGTCACCATCTCTAGATGGCCTACTGAAAAGGCAGAGCAGGGAGGGATGGCCCTCAACAAGGTCCGAGGAAGGACAGGTGCTCCAGGAGTGGGTGGTGGGAGTGATCTGGCCCAAGGGAGATAGCACAGCCGTTGCTGGTGTTCCATTTTCTCCACTTGATCTGACTCCTTGGCATGTTGCAGAGGTGACTCAGTTTTCTCTTATTATTCATTTGTCTTTGACCAAGAGCAGATGGTATGGGCACCTCCTCTGTTGAAGGATAAAGCAGGACTCCTAACTGGATCCATCAGTCCCTTGATCTGGCCCCAGCTGTGTCTGCAGCCTCTCTCCTTCCCCCCACCCCTGGCTCTCAGTTCCAGCCACACTCCCTACTCTCAGATCTCCAAATCACCAACCTCTTCCTTGACTCGGTCTTCACAAGTGTGCCTCCACCTCTTCCCCTCCACGCCCCTCTTTGTCTAACCAACTGCTCCACTCAGCCTGAAGGTCTCTAAGAGAAAGGCCTGTTATGACAGCTGGAGCCCAGCATTTTCCTCTTGTCAGTATCATGACCTTTAATGATGCAGTAGTGTACATGAATACATGTTTACATTCTGATTTTCCAGTTAGATGCTATGCTCCGTGAGGGCAGATCCCACGTCTATCCCCCTTTTCCCTAACAGCCCAACAGGTGCCTGAATGGCTATGCTGACCTTATCTGCCAGGGACCCTACCCCGTGCCTGGTCTCCCCCCAGCCTCTAGTAGTGTCCTTCAGTGCCATCTGAAGCCAGCCAGGCTTGGCCTGCCCAACCCTTGACTTTCCTACCCACCTGACCCAGGAGCACCGAACAGAAACTGAGGATGGCATGCTAAGATGAGCTTTTGGCCAGAGTCAGCTTCTGGTGACTTCTCAGAAATAAGCACTTTCTAGACCCTAGAAGCATATATGTTTAGACTTCGAATTGCACTTAGTCTAGCCACCTTCTTTAGACAAGCAGAGAAATGGGGGTCTTGCCTCCCTGGCTGGTAGTGTGCTCACATTGTCCACCCCTCCCCCACCACACTGTCTACCTCTTTCACTTGCTCATTGCATCCACTCCCTTCCTCTCTGACACTCCGGACAGGGTCAACTGACCTGTCCCAGCTCTCTTATATCTGCCTTCTGTGTCCAGATACAGCGGTATGTAGGCCATCCCCTGAAGTTACCACCCCCCCCCCACCAGAGTGCATGTTTCCCTGCTTTGGGAAACAGAGACAGGTGGCTGAAACTGAGAGAGAGGCCAGGTCCTCATGATGGTCCTTCATCCATCACTGGGCCACCCAGCAAGTACTCATCCAGCAGAGCCTTTGTCAGTGCCCGCCTCAGCAGGGCATCATGGGAGCATCGGCTGTGCCTGTCCTCAGAGAGCTGGCATCTACCTGGGGAGACACACAAGTCAACAGGAGGCTCCTGCGGGCACCAGCCAACTCGGGCTTCTATGTCTGATACATGGTCTTTTCCTTTCCTGCAGTAAATTAGTGTGCTCTTAGCATCATCTAGGACACAGGCTTATTGAGACACAAAAGGCAAAGGCTAGCAGAGAGTCAGACAGAGAGGTGCAAAACTGAAGCAACAAATGCTTGCTGTTATTTGCCAAGGTGCTTGAAACATTTAAGGTATGGGTGAAACACATGCATCGGCCCCTGTGGCACTGAGCCCTTCGTGGAGGTGTCCAAAGTGGTGGTGGCTGAACAGGTCCACTTCCGCGGGAGCTTCCAGCCTTGCTCCTTGGCTATTTCCCCCGAGGAGCCTTTTATTTTTTAAGATTTTATTTATTTATTTGACAGAATGAAAGAGCACAAGCAGGGAGAGCAGCAGGCAGAGGGAGAGGGAGAAGCAGACTCCTGCTGAGCAGGGAGCCCGATGCCGGGCTCGATCCCAGGACCCTGAGATCATGACCTGAGCCACACAGGCCCCCCACCAGGACCCTTTAAGTAAGACAGGATGTTTCAGTTCTGTCCTGCCCAAAAAAGAATAGTACACTATAAATTTTCTTGAGAAAAGTTCACATAGAGCAAAGACATGAAGATTAAAAAAATTTTTTTTTACTTAAATTCAATTTAGTTAACATATACTGTATTATTAGTTTTGGGGGTAGAATTTAGTGATTCATCAGTTGCATATAAAAATAGAACTACCCTATGACCCAGCAATTGCACTACTAGGTATTTATCCAAAGGATATAAACATAGTGATTCAAAGGGGCACCTGCACCCCAATGTTTATAGCAACAATGTCCACAGTAGCCAAACCATGGGAAAAGCCCAGATGTCCATCGAAAGATGAATGGATAAAGAAGATGTGGTGTATACACACACACACACACACACACACACACACACACACACACAGGAATATTATGCAGCCATCAAAAAGAATGAAACCTTGCCATTTGCAAAGTCATGAAGATTTTTTGAATCATATTTAAAAGATTGTCATAATTAGTGCAACTTAAGGAATCCAAGGGGCTGAGCCTCAAAATATTCACATAAATGATACTAATGACCTTGATAAACTGTATTTTTTAATGTCAATATCCATTATTTAAACTATTGAATAATCTTTCAGGAGCATTGCAAAAAAGCTGTATTCAGCTTGGAAGTATTCTTGGTGCCACTTCTCTGTGCCAGTTGGGTAATAAGGTCCCAGATAGGAACACAAAACTATTCTGTTTAACCTTTGTCTCCAGGGCTAAAGATGTTTTACTGAGACATTAATATACAGGCAAGTTGATTCTCCATTAATAATGTATTCATCTTAACAGATATAGATATATATCTTATTACATGTATTTAATAGATATTTTTTGTATTTTTCTCTGGTACAGAAATGAATTTCTTAGACTAATTGGACATCTTTGCATTTAAAGTAATAGAGTCTGGCAAGAGCTTATGGCTGAATATCTCACATCATCTTTATCCATTCATCTATTTATGGACACTTGGGTTGCTTCAATTTCTTAGCTATCATAAATAACCCTGCAAGAAACATAGGGGTGCATATATCTTTTCCAATTCGTGTTTTTGGTTTCTTTGAGTAAATACCCAGTAGTGTGATTACTGAATCATATGGTAATTCTAATTTTTAAGGCACCTCCATACTGGCTTTCCACAGTGGCTACATCCATTTACATTCCCACCAAGAGCATATGAGGATTCCTTTTTCTCCACATCCTCACCGCAATCTGTTATTTTTTGTCTTTTTGATTCTAGCCATTCTGACAGATATAAGGTGATACTGCTTTGCACTTACAAAATAAATAAGTCACAGAGATAAAAAGTACAACATAGGCAATATATTCAATA
Organism: Halichoerus grypus; assembly: GCF_964656455.1. Classification (NCBI taxonomy): domain Eukaryota; kingdom Metazoa; phylum Chordata; class Mammalia; order Carnivora; family Phocidae; genus Halichoerus; species Halichoerus grypus. The sequence goes on from NC_135712.1 coordinate 5,352,985, forward strand.
AGATGTTAATTACGTTGACTGGGGACAGGTTTTGACTACACTTACCGTGGTGATCACTGAGTAATGTATAGAATTGCTACATCATTATATTGTATGCCTGAAACTAATATAATACTGTATGTTAATGATACCTCAATTTAAAAAAAAAAAGAAAGTAATAAAGTCTGATAATATCCTTTCGGCATGAACTGCACAACCTGAATCATTAGAGAAAACAAGACTATGCTTCTCTTTCCAAGAAAATTGAGCATGTTTTATGTATTCTTAGTTGCAAAGTATCGTAGTTACTATGTGGTGAAGGTTATGTGAAGGAGATGGAGATTCTTCAAAGTAAGGGTTAAGTTAACTAACATCTAGAAAGCAGCCCATCACAGTTCTAAATCCTACCTGGATTTCTGGAGGATGCTCAGGGACAGCAGATTTTATATATGACCTTGTGTTCCAGACATACATAGTTGAGTTTTGTTCTCCCTTATCTATTAGAAATGAGTTGAGAAGTAGGGGAAGCACCCTTAAGAAAGGACTTTTGTGCTGAACTGTAGATTCAACCCAAATATAAATTCAGCTGTCTAGTAATGCTGTATACATGACTGATTCCAGGCTTCCCAGCTAACATACCCTAAAGGATTTAACAAGGCCTTCCTGCCAATGCAGTTAATTGCTTATCAAAAAGGAGTTCCGTTTTGCCTTTTAAATAATGTGAAAGGCCAGTGGCAAATCAGATAACTTGGAGAAGGATTTCTGAAAGATGGAAGGAAATTTGCATTTAGAAAGGCAAAGATGTGAAATTAGGCAAAATCATTTAACCTTACGGTATTTCAGAGAAGTGAGCCCAAGTGGAGTGGGTCATGGCCCTTGGCAAACCCTGGGTGCTGGGACAGAAGGAAGGAAGCTCGTGCTGAGTGTTTCAGGATGGATCATGAGCTTCTGGCTGCCAACTTCCAGTGGGGAAGAGAGTGCCCACTGGTGGCTGGCCTCTCAAGGAGGGTGGCTGGCCTCCCAAGGAGGCTGCCTGGTCCGGATGCTTCCAAAGACTGCTCCAACATAGACAGGTGGGGGAGACTGTACAAGAAAGACATTGATTTTGAACAAATGTGAGGTGTTTGACATCATAGTCACTGTCATAAATACAGCACTACTTAAGAGCTCTCATGTGCAATCTCATAGCCCTGGTAATTCTCCAAGAATACTGAGACATGTATGCCCTATCGGGAGGAAACTGTTGTTAAATAAATTTCTCAAGATCGTATTGCTGTTACAGGAGAGAGAAAGACTAGACTTGCTCCATCTGGCTGCTTTCCACATTTGGGAACCCCTAAATCTGAAGGCTGCTGATGAAAAAATAAACCTAGTAAAATCAATGTTTAGGGAGGAAGGACAGCAGTGTGTGCTATTGTCTGTCTTTTGCTTGGGGACTGCTTCAAGTTCAAAGTGGGATTTGAGACCCTCAGTAAACCACGAAAAGGAAAGGATGCATGCACAGAACGATGTTGGAGAAATGGGCTAGACACTAATGTGGAATCCTTCACTGATGAGATCACTGGGTGAATCTGTTGGGGGTCAGCACACCTGGGTCGGTCAACTCAAGGGATGGGAGCTGGCCTGAGAGATGCAACAGACGATGTGGCTTTGTTCCTGCACAGGTCAGGGGAGCTTCCACAAGGCATTTTATGAGCAGGGGCACCACGTGCAGAGTAAAACTTTGGCTTCACTGAGTACCTTTTTAAAGAGAAGTAATACTTATTTTGGGGAGCCCACTGAGGAGATTCTTGAAGGTCTTGAACTATAAGCTTCAGCCCTAGAGAGAGTAATGAGGTGATCAAAGAGAAGCTGTTCAGGAGATAGAAAAATGTTCAATGGACTGAGCTTTCAAAGCAAGGGAGAGAGAAGTGGTTCTGGTGTGAATAGTATCACTACTACTACACTTACAAAAGAAAAATCTATTTGTGTTGGATTTTTACCAACTTCTAGACATTTTGACTCAGGCCTCAGATATGTTAAGAACTCTCTCTCTCTCTCTCCCTCTCCCTTAAAATAATGGGGAAGGTGTGGGATGATATACCCTCAAGACCCCATGGAACTCTGAGATTCTGTAATTCTAAAAATTAACTCTGAGATCTGGAAAGTTATTGAGGATAACAACAAACAAATGAAAACAGAACGTGATGGAAAGAGACTGTTCAATTAAGTTGTAGCCTTGGAACAGACCCATCTTTGTGTTATCCCAGAGTGAGCTGAGTCACCTCACAGCTCAGAGGCCAGCACACAGCAGAGGCTTATGAGGTTACCTAGTGGAAATCATGGCAAACTCTGAAGACAAATATAGATCAATCTATGATGGGGAAGCATGGTGGGGGGCGGGGAGAGAAGAGAGCGGGACAGACAGAGAGAGGCACCATGAAGCAGGGAGGTAGACAGTACAACCCAGGGCTCATAACAAAAATCCATGCCAGTCTGGAATCGGCCATTGCTCAGTCAGGAAAAGCACCGAGAATCAGGAGACCTGGATCCTACTCTCTTCTCTACTTTGGAGCAAGTTACAAGTTTTGAGCCTCAGTGTCCTCATCTGCCAAAAGAGTGGAGCAGGTCCAGATGATCACTTCAGTTCCCATTCAGTCTTTGAACATATTATGCTATAACTCTGTTTGTTTTTAACAGATTATGTATTAGTCAGCTACTTCTGCAATAATGCAATGTAACAAATAGTCCCCCTGAATCTAAAACCATTTATCTCTCTTTCCCTTGCATTCCTAGTTGGCTGGGTATTGGCTGACCTCAGCTAGGTCGGGCTGGGCTGGGCCTGTCTCCAGGAACCAGACGGGGCCAGGTTGGCTCCACTTGATTCTGTTCCTCTCTGAACCAAAAGGGATGTGGGATTTGTTTTGCTCAGGGCAGGTCACAGTAGCATTAGAAGTATGGCAAACCATGCAAGCACATTGCGAACCTCTGTTTCAGACACTTTGCTGGCATGATCTTGGCTGTAAGTCACATGTCCAAGCCTAACTCTAAAGGCACTGAAAAATGCATGCTTCCTCCCATGTGAGGCTGGCAATGGAAAGGAACAATAATGGATCAGCCCCAATCTAGTATCCTGAGTATCACAGTTTAGCTATCAATCCACCCATGAGCATGTTTTCACATATTTTAAAGTTGAGAAAGAAAGAGTAGCTTCTGTGGATATTACAAAGACAAGAGGGGAAAAAGGAAAGGAAAAACCATTTTTCTCCAGTACTGTACATGATCTCTTGTCTGAAGGAAATCGTCAATCTACACAAAGTCAAGGTATTTAAGTGCTTTCCCTTCACCCACTTCTAAATTCTCAATGAAAATATTAGGTTAATAGCCAGAGAGCTTGACACAAATGCCTGTTTGTTAACTTTGTAAAGTGACTAGGAATAGAAGCATGATGTGGAGCTACTGTAAATTTGGTAGCATTATTACAACATTAAAGTATTTCATGCTGTTGTCACCCGTAATGTACAACAGTAGGACTGATATGAGGCCAGTGACAATAGTACCCACCCTTCCTCCGCTAGTATTTGTGATGAGGTTATTGCATTTCCTTGCTCTTGATTCTGCCAGTGGAATTGTGTTGACCCAAAGGAAAAGTCACAGATTGCCAGTGTAATTCTACTTTTTAGAGATAATATTGAACTCTATTTGGACATGCAGGTGATGATATAAAGCTGGATTTTACTGTGGCAACAAAGTAGCTTCGTGACCAGGGTTGAACCATGGGGAGCTGGCTTCCCCAGCAGGGATCCAGATGCAAACACAGACCCTGTGAGTGGAGCCCTGTAATCCACCAGTGGCTTCAACCCTCTAATTTACATGGAGGCCATATGAACATTCTTGTTAATTAGAAGATGTTACAGTATTGCCAGACATGAGATATTGTCAAAATAAAAGGATTCTCTACAGCTTTACTGATCTAGTACGGTATAAATCCATTGACCAAGAAAGGAACATCATGTGGATTTATGCCCATAGCAATACAAGTGTTAATTAAAACCTTGTTTAAAATTTTTATTTTGGAATGAGTTAGCGTTTTATAGAGGCATAAGAAGTTGGTTAAATAAAGTACATAAATTAGCCAGTACTCACAAGAGCCACACAGTCTTCCTGCCACTGGGACAGATTCCTGTCTTGGACAGCACTGCTAGACCCACACATGTGTGAGCAGACACAAAGTAGGAAATGAGAAGTCTGCAGTGCTGATTTATGTATCTCCGTGTTTCCCCATCTCCTGGTTTGCAAGAATAGGACTTATGCACCCTCCTTGTTGTTTAATGAGCTTTTGTTTCATGCTCATACCCACAAATACTGGGGGAGAAAAAAGGGGTTCATAGATGTATCCCATATGGTTTCTTTCATTAAAACATGCATATTCCATTTGAGGAGTCTAGACATGGATCAAAACTTCAGTAACTCAGGGATTTTAAATAGCATTTTGTTCTTTAAAACGTATTTAATACATAAATAGTACATATCCATTACTGAAAACGAAAGAGGTACAGATTAGTAAATTTTAAAAATAAAATTGCTCTGTGCCAGCAAACTAGGCTGGACAATGTGAGCATCTTGGTTTGTACATCTAGACTTGTTTTTTTTTCACATATGCATATAACTGCCTGTAAACGTTCTACACACGGGTATTTTACAAATATCTTTTAAAAGGGATCACACAGTATCTAAAGCCCTTTTATAATGCACTTTTTTACTCAACAATATATTATGAACCACCTTCCTCTGTTAACAAATATATTTATCAATTCACTCTTTCAGCAAGTATTTTTTGGTCCCTTTCAATATGCCCTCCCTATGGGAGCTGAGATGATTCATTTGTGTTCATGATCCCGATCTTCTGGATCTACAGTCCGGAGGAGAAGATAGTTGCTGATGAATAAACAAATTAGTGCATATTTATAAGTTGCGCTAAATGTTATGGAGCAAAATAACACGGGCGCAACTAGAGAGAACACAGGCAGGGTGGGGTTGGGGGGGAAGGGAAGCTCCAGACAGGTTGCCAGGGAACGCGGGGGTAACTCTGTTGGGGGGGACCCACGTGTGCAAAGGTGTTTCTGCTTCAGGAGACCTCCCTTTCATCTGTTGCAGAATTATCAGAATATACGGATTTTATTAGAACCTGCTGTGCTATTGCCACCTTCCAGAAAAAAGGCCATTAAACATATATGCAATAGGAGGTCAATATCCAACCACAGTGTGCAGGGGTTAAAATTATGAAGTTTAACTCCACCAGCCCTGCACTTCACTCCTACATTATTTGTCTCATGAGAGAGTAAAGGTCTGCATAGCATCAAAAGGTGCCAGAAGATGCACTGATTTTTGAAAGCAGAAATACGTCATTTCCATCAGTCTTCCCTTCTTATGTTGTTGACACCAGATGAAGCTTTCCCTTAGACTGACAGGAAAGTGTTCACCTCAGGGACACTGTGCGGATCCTGCTCATGAGTTCCTGTTACAGCAATACCTCCGATGACTAAAAGCTGGTAGGACTTTTGACATTGAAGTTGACCAAGACCAAGTAAAATTGCAGGATTCTATTTGGTGTCATGATCTGTGAGGGTTCTAAAAATATGTAATGTTGGTTTGCTCTGTGTTGGATTATTGAATTCTCGTATTTATTTAACTTACTGTCCATTCGTTCATTCATTCAACTCAGTAAATGTCTGAGAGCCCACTGTGTGTCAGGCTCTGTTCTAAACTGTCAAGATACCAACACAAACGTAAGACATGACCTTTGCCCTCAAGACATTTATGTTCTAGACTAGTTTTACCTTGGACAAAATCATAAGCACAAAATCTTATTGCATTCAATCATTTCAGAGTTGAAAAGGACCTCAGATATTAGTTTGTCTACCTCATTTTTTAAAAGATTTTATTTATTTATTTATTTATTTGAGGGGGGGAGAGAGAGAGAGAGAGTGAGCACAAGCGGAGGGGAAGGGCAGAGGGAGAGAGAAAGGGGGAAACAGTCTCCCCACTGAGCAGGGAGCCTGACTTGGGGCTCGATCCCAGAACCCTGGGATCATGACCGGAGCTGAAGGCAGACGCCTAACCAACTAAGCCACCCAGGCACCCCTATAATACTATTTTTTGATGAAGAAATACATTGCCTATAAACACTTTATTTATTTTATTTTATTTTATTTAAATTCAATTAGCCAATATATAGTACATCATTAGTTTGTGATGTAGTGTTCAGTGATTCACCGGTTGCGTGTTAACACCCAGTGCTCATCACATCACTTTAAATTGGCACAAAGGTGAGTTTAAAATTTCTACAAGTTGGTGGAGGGCTGGACTCACAGATCAGTGGAACAGAACCTGGAAACAGACCCACACAGACATGCCCAACTGATTTCTGACAAAGGTGCGAAAGCAGTTCCATGGAGGAAAGATTGTCTTTTTTTCAACAAATGTTCCTAGAGCAATTAGACATTTGTAGGAAAAAAAAAAAGCAATTGACCTTGACCTAAACCTCCTATCTTATACAAAAATTAACTCAAAATGGGTCACAGGTTTAACTATAAAGTGCAAATGCATGTTCCCAACTAAATCAAACAAAAAATGTAGAATTTGAAAGCCTGAGAGGACTTTACAAATTATCTAGCAGCAAGCTTGTACTCTGACCCCTGCAATTATGAACAAGGAACTGTGGGCTCATGGGCCTTGTCAGCCAGGGTTTGAGCTCAGCAGCATAAAGTGGGGCCACCAGTATGCTATGTAACCTTGTTCCTCAGCCACTAAATCTAAGAACTGGAAAATACAGATCCTGGAGTAATCTTGCCCCATCTCCTGCCTAATGGAAAGTTTTTGTCTGTGCCCTTCACATTCTATTATTGCTGATCCATCCCATTATTGGAAGACTTTCTAGAGCATTATGGGTGGGAAATGGGAGTCTTTAGAGACAGGTAATCCTAGGGTCAGACTCTTTTTTTTATGCCCTACTAGCCCCAATGTAAAAATGAATATAATTGTGGCTTCTTTTCAACATTATGAGAAAATAAACCAATGATTGATAGCCAGAATGAGTCTTGCGGATCGTTCTTGTAATAGTTGTTCTCCCCGGAGGATTTTGATACGGCATCTAATCAGGTGTTCCTTGTGATACCTGGTGTGGTGTATTGCTGATGATCAATATAACTTTATTGAGAATAGTAACTAATTACACAAATCCAAAAATCCTTTCACTTCTCTATGCACAGGGCATAATGGAATTGCTTTTTGTAATTATAATTGGGGTGCTGCCGTGTTAGTTTGTTTAATTATTTCTAGTAGATGGCCTGATTAGCAAAATTGCTCACACTGTTTTCCTTGCATAATGTGCCATTATGAGGAACAATTACTGAAGAGCCTGTGTCCCAAGCCCGCAGCCAAGCAACCATCCCAAACTGAGCACGGCCTTGCCGGCCTCCAGAAGGATTTTGGAGTTCGGCCACTGGATTTCAAGATTCTAAATTCCAATCATCTGTTTTTCAAGCTAGGTATTTTGGTTCACTCCTAGACAACTGGGAAGTTGATCTACTGTTTTGCATTTGCTGATGGTTTCCCATCTTTGCATCCCAGTCTTAGATGGGTTGACATTCTCTCCCTGCCTTCGAGTGGTTTGTTCACACAAGCTCTGGCCACACTAGCTGAAAGGGTGGAGACTTCTTCCTGCACGTGTCCATCAGTGTGACTATAAATATATTATCTCCTGGTGGACGTCGTGTGGCATTGGTGTTCAAGAATAGGTAAATTATGTGTGGGCAAACACCCTTAAGAAAGAAAACAGTGATGAAGCAGTTGGTAAGGAAAGTTGTGGAATTGGGTGGGCTGAGTAACATAGTAGCTAGAACAGAACCCAAGGGAAGGCTAGAACGAATGGCCCAGTTAGGAAGTAGACAGTCCAGATATGTCCTGATGTCACTGTCCCCTCTAGGGTGGAACCTTGTGGATTTGACTTGGGTGATACTGTCCAGTCTTTATTAACCATTTGCCTAGACTGAGGGATGGTAAGAAAGATGAATCCTGGTTCTTCCACCAGCCAGCATCATGAACAAACCAGCTTTTATTTTCCTTCATTGATAATTAGATTTTAGGAAACTAGTTTTTCCGAGAAAACTAATATTGCGTGCGGGGATTGGAGACATGGGCAGTCCCAGCAGGAGCAGCATGGAGCTGGCAGGTGCCAGGCTTTCTCTGTCAGTCCCACATGGCACCTTGAGGGGCCACTGCCTTGGATGCCATCAGTGCTCATCTTGTTTTTGATGGATGCATTAACAAAGGAGAAATGTGATTTTTGCTGAACCTGTAAGGCGCTGGTGACTTGGGGCAAGTAGAAGAAAGTAGAAGATGTGAGCGGTTATGGGAGAAATTGTGCTTTTCACAACCAGGAACAAAGAATAAGCCAAAGGGGCAGTGTGTGGTCCTGGTTATGAGAATAAGCTTCGCACTCACATGGCCCGGGTGCAAAGCCCAGCCCAGCAGCCCTGGAACCTGGTCCAGCAACTTAACCCTCTGGGTTTCGGTTTCTTCATCTGAATGACAGAGATGACCACACCTAGACCACGGGGTTGATTTGAGGTTCATTGAGTCGATGTGTGGCCGATGAAAGTTATTTTTCTTTACTGTACCTACTCAGGGCTCATTTTCTGGCTTCATGATGAAAAAGGGCATTCTGCTTCAGGGTAAGATAATTAGCTGTGCCCTATCTGGTAGACTGAGTAATGGGCCTCCAAATAAGTCCACATCCTAAATTCCAGGAACCTGTGAAATGTTACCTTGTATGGCAAAGGAGACATTACAGATATAATTAAGTTAAGGATCTTGAGATGTGAGGAGATGATCCTGGATTATGGGGGTGGGGGCAGAAGGATCAGTGAGAGAGAGAGAGTGGTGTGAGGACAGAAAGAGAGATGGATGATGGCCAAGGAGCCAAGGAATGCTGTGGCCTCCAAAGGGGAAAGAGGCCAGGATCAGCTTCTCCCCTGGAGCCCCCAAGAGGAATCAGCCCTGCCGACACCTTGACTTTAGACTTCAGTTCATTAGAACTACAAGAGAGAAAGAATTGGCATCGTTTGAAGCCACTATATGGTGATTTGTTATAGCAGCAAGAGGGAACTAATACACCCTATTGCATCCCATTTCAATTAGTAGGGATAGAAGTTTTCCTGAAAGTTTTTGCATAATATCAGCCTTTTAAAATAAACAGTGATGAAGGCGTGGCAGGGTAGCCACTTTTGTTCTATCTCCCTCTGCACAGGTTCTGTCTGACATAGAGAGGCTCGGGTTGTTTTGCATTTTGAGCTGGTAATTCTGCCTTGGGAGGCCTTCCTGTTGTAGTTCTACCATCTCAGGACTGCCCCTACTTACCACCGTCCCACCCTATTATCCCCCATGGATGTACAACTAGCCAATGAGTAGTAATAACGGGAGCATGTACTTGCCATGAGCTCAGCCTAAGCACGTCACATGCTTCAGCTCATTTAACCCAACAGCAGCCCGTTGAGGAGGGAGCTGTTCTGACCCTATGTACAGATCCTGAAACTGAGGTTCAAAGACTCCAAGTGGGCACTAATGCTCCCAGGATGAAAATGAGCTGGAGCGCTGGAAACCATCAAGCAGCCTCGACATCCACTTCCCAACAGTGTCAGCTGGCTGGAGGTGTCCCCAGAAGCTCTGAGCTAGGCTGTGAGCGAGGATGGGGTTAGTTCCCCACCAAACACATGTGCATGGAGTTGTTTAATTATGGCGGCACTGATTTTGGTAACAGGTGGGGGTGCAGTAGCCATCCCCCCAAGCATGGGAAGGCATTCTTTAAACTCTTGGCATGATGGAGACATTAATTTTTGTTCATTTGTGTTTTGCACGAGTACTTAATGACTTTGGTTTGAGTTTATCTCACTATTCTTCACTAGGTATTGACGCATTTAATTTTTACAGGGTGAAATTCCATTAGGGGCAGAGCTCATGCCTCATTGTCTTCTGTATTTCAGCATCCAGAACAGTGCTCAGCATAGAAAGGCCCAGAAAGTGTTTATCAAATAACTAAAATAGGTAACATACCCTGTAGCCATACTTCATAGTAGCCAGCTGAGCCCTTACTGTGTGCGGGCCAGGAAACCAGGTGTGGTTCTTGTATTAACTCATGGATCCTCCAGTCAACATCAGGAGGGCCCAGGTACTGGGGTAGGGGGGAGGTTAGTAACTCTCCAATTTGCAGGTGCTATCCTTGAGATGGGAGCCCAGGATGCCTGCATCCACAGTTTGCACTTTTAAACTGGATACAATACCACCTTTCTAAAGTCTATAAATGTAACACTTTACATAATTATCTGCAAAAATTTGCAAAGCTGCAGTTTTGTTTGCAATGAAATAAATAGTTTTCCTCTGATGCCATATAATAGTATCTAAAGTTTGGGTAGAACTGTAAGCTCCATGGGAGCGAAGATTTCGTCTTGTTAACTGGTTTATCTAGTAAGCCTAGAACCTGGTATATAGTATGTGCTCAATAAATGTGTGTGAACTGTAAAAGATCATCATGTTGCAAGGGGTTCCAGAAATACCTGTGAAAGTGCTTAAGTTTTTGAACACACCGAGGCAATTTCTGGTTTATATTTTATCTTTCTTTTTCTTTTTTTTTTTTTGTAGTTTCTAATTTTATTATGTTATGTTAGTCACCATACAATACTTCATTAGTTTTTGATGTAGTGTTCCATGATCCATTGTTTGCATATAACACCCAGTGCTCCATGCAGTACGTGCCCTCCTTAATACCCATCACTGGGCTAACCAATCCCCCCTCCCCCCTCCCCTCTAAAACCCTGTTTGTTTCTCAGGTCCATGGTTCATCTCTCCCTCCAATTCCCCCTGCCCATTTTTCCCTTCCTTCTCCTAATGTCCTCCATGCTATTCCTTATGTTCCACAAATAAGTGAAACCATATGATAATTGACTTTCTCTGCTTGACTTATTTATCTTTCTAATGAAGGGATTCACATGATACAAGTTGTGTCTCTCTGCACATGTGCATGTGTGTGTGGAGGGGGATGTGTGTGTGTGTGTGTGTGTGTGTGTGTGTGTGTGTGTATTGGGCCATTGTACGAAAAGGAAAGTGTATGATATTCCCACCACTAAAATAGGGGTATTTGCTCTAGAGGGAATTTACGTTTGCATATCATGTTTGGAGATAGTTTCGTCTTCCTATTCAGTCCTGAGTTAAATCACTCCCTATAAAGACCCACCCACACCCTAATAATTGGTCAAAAAGTAATATCTGTGCATTTGTACTCATTGTTGGCCCAGCTGAGGACACCCTTGTAGAGAGAACAGAGAATTAGTGAATCTCTTGGTAGACACCAATTTGGGGGTAAGATGGGTTGAGCATGCCAAGCCCACCTCTAGAGAGTGAAAATCAAGTGGAATTTCAGGAATTTAGGAGGAAATTGTGCCTTCATAATGCATCAGATTGAACCAGAACTGTGAAGGCAAATGAGCAAGATGAGGGAGGTGCTTCCCTCTGCATGCGTGAGACAGTGTGGTTTGAGGTGTCATTGGTAGAAGGCTAGACCCATTGAGCACCAAGACTGAGCAGATTCGTCCATATTATTTGGAGAACTCCCATGGGAGAAATGGGGCTTCCTGTCTGGAGTGCCCATATTCAACTGGATGCAGGAGCTTGGTTGACAGACTAGCCTAGTGGGCCTTTGTCTTATTTGGTCTGTTACATCAGGACAAGAATCTGTGATGTTCTTTCAGTGATGGAGCAGGTATGGTGTGGTTGATCTTCCCCTCCCTTCTTTCCTGTGTCTCCTGCACTGCAGAGATGTGGAACAGAACACTACAAGGAGGCAGGGGTCTTGGTCCCTGCAGGAAGGGTTGGGGGTCCTGGCGCTCACTGCATGGGACCAGTGCATTTAGCAAATGTCTCATACCTGAGGCCTTGACCTCCTGCTTCGAGGATCAGGGCATCCATCCTGGTACTGCCCCGGGTTTGCAGGGATTTGGGAATTCTGCCTCATGTTAACCAAGCTGACGGGAGCTCTGAGTCGTCCAGCATGCCAGTGTGTGGGTGGCTGGATTCAAGGCTGGCAGGCAGCTGGGGCAGAGAAGCCCACTCCTGCTCCTCAGGGAGGCTCATGGAGTGAAAGCTGCTTGGCCAGAAGGTGGCTACTCAGTGAGCCTGGAATCACAACATGAGAGCTGTTTGTTCTCTCAAACAGCCGGTGACCCCAGGTTCCAGGGCTCACACCCAGCGACGGCTTGGTGATTTTTTTCCTGCCAAATGTAACTGTGAACTTGCACATTGGATTTCTTCCAAAGGGTTAGCCAGGCACTGACGAAGGAAGAGAAACGTGAGCTGAGAAGGCAGTTGGGGTTTGACTGAGGGAACAACTGGGTCTTCTCCCATTTGTGCTGCTTCGGGCCCCCACCCTGACGCCATTTCGGTTGTTACGTTGACTGTGGTGATGAGCTGGTGGTCCCAGGAGGTAGATAGGGAAGCTCTGGGTATCTTCTGGAGGCCAGCCCGTTGAGTTCATTCCTCTGGGGGTATATCTGGTTCTTCACTTGCTCTCTCATGTCATTGTACTATCTGCAACAGTCATCTTTAACGGTATCCACATTTAAAAACTAGATTGTGAAACATGGTCCTTGACAACATCAATGATGCTATTTACATTGTTATTCTTTAAATATTTACAATATATTAGAAGATGCCAAGGGATGCCTGGGTGGCTCAGTCAGTTAAGCATCTGCCTTTGGCTCAGGTCATGATCCCAGGGTCCTGGGATCCCTGCTCAGCACGGAGCCTGCTTCTCCCTCTCTGTCTTGTGCTCTCTCTCTCTCTGTCAAATAAATAAATAAAATCTTAAAAAAAAAGAAGATGCCAAGTCCCTAAATATTTTGGCAAGTAGTAACAAGCAGTAATACTCTCATGTGTTTTTACCCATATGCAGTTTCCACCTGGGAAGTCCACACTGGACCCACTTGGCCACACACTGAGGGGCCACTGCAGGGGTGAATAGAGAAAAGGAGGAGTCAAAGGTTTCCTAGAAAACTGCCTATCCGTCTTATGAGGTGGGAACCTACATGACTGTTGTAGGCAAATGTGTCTGTGTGGCATGCAGAAACCGTGATTGCTGCCCTGGCTCTCGGGGACCAGCCCCCAGCCACTAGTCCCAGTCTCTGCACCAGCTTTGCTAGATGCAGATGTAATCTTGGGCTGCCCTTTCCTTTCCAGTGCTGCCAGCAGCGTGAAACTGGCCCTGCCCCAGTCCTGCACTCGGGCCCACGATTGCCCATACATGTAAAAATCAGCCATAAGGTTCAGAGAAGCTTTTTGTGACCAGCAGGCAAGGTGATCTTTCTGAAGACCTCAAATTATTTGAAAAATGTAACATCTTTATCCTTTCTTTTGCTGGAAACTATGTATATATGTGTGCATGCATATATATATGTATATTTTTTATATATGTGTATACATATATATACATGTATGCATATATAATATAGCTGATATATATAACATATATATGCTTAGCATATATACATATAACCTATGAACATACTGTATAGACATATATTGTTCATATGCATGCATGTGTGTATGTGTATATATACACATATGTATGTAATTGTATATGTAATATATGTATGTATATTTATATAGATATATATGTATGTATATATATGTGTATATATATGCACACATATATGCACACATATATATATATATGCACACACACACAAATTTGATTAGGAACTACAAAATTTGAAGTAAATATATATCTTAGAATTTAGTAAAACAGGAAAAAGATGCTGTACTCCAATTTTAAGTTTATGTTTGGACAAGAAACTTCAGGAAAGAGAACTTTAATCTCAGTTACAGCATTAACTTTATTACCCTCACCTTCATTTAAGTGACCTACTGTCACTTACTACATGACAGGATGGCATCCCTGTTGAAGACTTAACTGGCATTATATTCTGGAAATAGGTATTTTATCTTGAAATCATGGTAAATTGTATTGGTGTCCTGTGGCTGCCAAAACAAGTTGCCACAAACTGCATGGTTTAAAACAGCAGAAATTTATCCTCTCACAGTCTGGCATCCAGGAGTCTAAAATCCAGGTGTCTGCAGGACCACACCCCTCATGGATCTCAGGGGGTGGGGGGTGGCAGTGTGGGTCCTTCCCACCTCTTCCGGCCTCTTCCAGCGCCTGGTATTGCCAACAGCCCTCGACAATCCTTGGCTTGAAGATTGGGCCCCCCAGTCACATGGCAGCCTTCTCCTCCCTGTGTCTTCACATTGTTTTCCTCTGCATGTCTGTCTGGGTCCAAATTTCCCCTTTTCATAAAAACGTCAGTCCTATGGATTAGAGGCACCCCAATGACCTCTACTTGATAACCTCAGTAGAGACTCTTGTCTCCAAGTAAGGTCACATTCTAAGGTGTTAGGGTTAGCACGTCAACATATTTTTTGGGGGAGAGGAACACAATTAAACCTATAACAAAAATTCTAAATGGAAATATAAAGGAAATATATTTTGAAAGATATGTCACGTTGCTGAGGTATCTGCCCACGAACAAGGCTCCAGGTCTGTTTATCTATGTCTACAAATTAAAAAAACATACTAATTACATTTTTAACTTTACATTTAAAAAAATAATTATTTTTCATGTTAGGTTATTAAAGTGGAAAAACTTGTATTTGCTGTTTCTAAAATGATAAAGAACAATGGGAAAGAAATGAAATACGAAATTTTGTTTACAACATTCCTTTCGAGTTTTATCGCAACATCCCACCTCCACCCACCCCCAGAACCTTCCACTCTTAGATTTTTGCCCTGTAAGACTGATAGCAGGGACATTTATAAAGTGTCATTATTCATTTTATTTTACTACCAAGTGTGGCCCAAATGGAGGCTGTCAAATTGTGTGTACGTGTTTTCAGGTATGATTCTGGCTGGAAACTGAGCTCCAGCTGATTCTGAAGCTGGAGGGGAGGGGTCTTCTGTAATGCAGGAGCCCTGGTGCTTTTGTATTAGCCCTGGTCTTGCAGCAAATTCCTGCCATTTCAAGCACAGCTGTAAATATGCCCCCTCAGGATGCTCTACTCCAGAAATGTTATTTGAGACATGGGCTGTAGCTAGCACTTCATTAAAATTGCTTAATTTTAGTGGAATATGTACCACTGCTTAGGGATATTTATTCTTGTAAGTTTCTGAAATCGAGAAATCTACATTCTGTTTACATATGTGTTTTCTTTCTTTCTCTTATGCCTTATGGATGATAAATCAATTAAAAATTAGTCATTTTTCTTGTTAATGAAAACCTGTGTACAGTATTTCTGTTCAAAATACTCATCAGCAGAGTCAACATTAAGAGCAGATGCCCATTTGATGTAAAATGCCTCAAGATTCTTGTATATGCTGCTGCCTGGCAAAGTCAGAAAAGGGTAAATAAATTACCCAGGCAATACCCTATGCCCTCTGGACTTGCATGCCTTGTTAGTGTCTAAGGTTACAGAAAAAAATGGAACACCAGGGTTGCCACGGAGACACCCAAGTCCTGTCAACAGCTCTTGCTCTAATAGTGACAAATGGTACTTATTACATCAGGACTAATTTCATCGGATTCTGCTCAGATTAAGATACTTAACCTTTACTGATAAAATTGTGTCATTATAATTACTTAGTAAAAGACCTTATTAGACAGCAGTAGTCTATGTCGATAGATGCACATTTTATTGAGGTTTATTACATATTATTTTGATGGCATATTTGGAAGTTTGTTTTTTCTGCACCACCTTTAACTATTGGAAGAACCTTCAGCAATGAGATTTTGGTTTTGTAGCTGCCTCGTTTGGAAAACATAAAAAGTGTGGTTTCTGCAAGTTCTGCTGAATGTTTTTGTTATTTTCTGTTTTCATTCCCTTCACGTGTCCCTTTTTTTTCTTTTTCTATATATGGCTTGTTTTCATAACCACTTTTTCTCTAGAAATTTGAAAGACATGCATTCAGTACTTACTCTACTAATGATTACTCTCAAATTTTATATAGAGGCATTCAAACATATTTTTCTAGTTATAAATGCCAAAAATTTTTTAAAGTGTCTGTATGTTTCTTGGATGTTATGTGAGAAATTAAGTATGCTTTTAAGTTTGTTATTCTCTTCCTGCCAGTGCCTTTTTCTATAGCAACAGTCTGGAACTTTCCATCATGATGATGGTGACAACAACAGAATTAATTGTTGACATTTTATTATTTTATGAGAATATCAGTAACACATATTTGGACCTAGTTTATATTTATCTGAGTTATTGTAGGTAGTGCCATATGATATTGAGTTCTTTCTTCCATCTTTTGATAGGCTGGAATATGATAGTGATTTTTCTGGGAGAGGTATGTGGGTGGTGTAGCTAATGTGATCCTGAATGCAGGCAGTGGAAGACAATATGGCTGGGTATAGAAGTTTGCTCACAGAGCTGTACATTTTGCTCCATTTAAAGATAATGTGTTTTATCTACCTGCATAGTTAGAAGACTTTCTTTTCCCTTATTTTTAAAAAATGTCTTCAATGTATGTTTAAAAATTCTTCTATTTTCAATACAATTGCCTGGTACTTCATGAGCTCTTTCTATCTGAAAGCATACAATTTTGTCAGGTCCTGAAAAGCTTTTTAAACCATTTTTCTTAGTTTTTAAATTATATTAGTGCTTTAATTTTTCACTCTTTATTGTCAGTGGAATTTGATTTTTTTCTTTTATCCCACCAATTCTGTTTTATGCAATATTTCATCTTCTGTTTATAGTGTTTGATTCAGGAAACATATCTTTTTCATCCCCACCAAATCAATTTATTTTATCCAAGTTTGTCCCTTTATTTTAGCGGATTGGTCTAGTTTCATATAAATGATGCCTTTTTTATTTATATTGGGATTAGTAAGACATTTTCTAAAACCATGTACTGTGTGTAAGTTCTGCTAAAACATTCATACTTTGCCCTCTAGTGCTGGCAGTGCTTAGCAAGACAGGGCTTGTCTTCACTGAAAATAAATCCCATTTTCTTGTGGCCATAATCCCACTTGATCTTCCCTGGAGTGGTACAAAATTCTATGCCCAGCCTTGGAACTGTAAGAATTGGATTCACAGATATCATTTATTTGAGCCTCTTCATCTTTAATCTGAGCTTTAATCAAAACTGACTGATGAATTAAACATGAGTTTTTTTATGTAGGGTGTTTTGCTCAGGTAGCATGCAAAAGCTGAATTTCATGGAATCCATTGCTCTGGCCAACTTTACTTTCCTGTCTTCCCAACTGGACAATTTGCCAGAATATGAGGTAGATAATGTAAAATCTGCCCAATGCACTTGATTGTCTGGCCTCATTTAACCTCTGCATGTTCACGGAGGTAATAGCAAAGATACTATTACATCAGGGGCTACTCCCAAGGGAGTTCTCTCATCTTTTATTGAGAAACCTTCATGTGGAAGAAAAGCACACACAGTCAAGCAAAACATGTAGGTCTCAGTGTGTGTAAGCCATTGAGTCACTGAATGACTCTAGGCAAGAGATTTTTCTCATTTGGAGCCTCATTTTCCTCATTTGTATGTAGGGATCATAATGGACAACAGGAATTTTCTTAAGAATAAATGACATAATATATATGACAAAGTTTCTTATCATTCATTATTGTGATCATCCACATCCATTACATAGGGTGACTTCTTGTCTGACAGGGATTTTTCTTCAAAAATCTTTGTATTCTTGTGACTAACATTTATTAAGCACAGTGATTATTATTTACTGAGTTACACTGAATTAAATATGCCTCATATACCTAGAACCATACCAGAAATATCTGGGTGGTGATTGTAGCCAAATCTCACTCTACAACAGTAAGATAAAATTTGAGTTATTTACTTTCTGATGTGAACATAATATATGGTTCTATATATCTCTTTATTTTTCTTGTCTTTATCAAATATCAAATCTAATATTAGATACAATAATTAACTTGTGGTCATGTTTCTGAAATGAATTCTAGTGTGTTTTCTACTGTACTCAGAAATTCAGTATTTCTTTGGAAAATCTTTATGATTATTTAGAAATCACTTATTTCCTCCGTCTTATGTCTTAAATATGACTTTTGAGCAAAAGGAACAAAACCTGTGTGAAATATATATCATCAATAAAAACAAAAGGATGCATGAAACACATATAGATATCCACTCAATTCTTACAACTCTATAATGCTATTAAAAGAGTAATTTTAGGAAATTTTCTATTCAATTAGGAATGGTTACATAGGAAGTGAAAATATGGACACCAGCATTATATATATAATCAGATGCCTCAACCACATCAGACCAATGTCACCTTTTCAGATGACAGAATATTGAATCGAAAAATCCTGAAGGAACATTAAGCATTTCAACATCCTTTGATTTGCACATATAGTAGTAGTTAGTTACATAAGAAGTTCTTGAATTTTAAAATTATACAGCATTTTTCACAAAATGTTCATTAAATAATGATACTTTGAATGTTATGTACCTTGCCCTCTTTGCCTTTCTAAAAAATCCTACATTTATCCTGCAAGTATCTTGCTCTAAATCCGACCACTAGAGAGTACTGTAATACCTAGACACTGTCAGTCATGAAATATTATTATTTTTCAATATAGTGTCTTCATTATTTTCTTTTATTTTACGAATTCAAACAATTCAATTGACCTCAATATCAATCTCCATAATTTTCTTTGCAAATAGTTGAATATGATTTTCCCCCCCAAAATCCTGAAAGAGTTGGCCAAATTGTTATTTTTCATTTTGAGCTTACTTTGTCTTGAAATAGAAAGTGTATGTTTCAGTCCTGCCTCCATACTATTTGCCTGCTTATTTTGGCAAAACAACGTTTATGCAAGAAACGATCAGAGGGGTGTCTGGTTTGTTTACAAGATGTACATTCAACAGACATCTGTTGAACACCAAGAACCTACCAGAAGCAGGGCACTGCTTAGTGTGTGTGTGTGTGTCTACAAACAATTACAGTACTTCCCCTCCTTAGTTGATAAAGCATGTGGAGACAAATGAAGACATGACCTTGGGCTGAGAGCATCTGGTCAAGAGATTGGTACAGCACAGGGTGGGCGGGGCCTGGGGACGGGGAAGAAGTCCGCACAGAGTGGGGAAGTCAGGAAGACACCACAGGAGAAATAAGGAAGTAAGAGGGAACCAGTTTAGAACAACACGTAGGAATCAAAAAAGTTACATCAAAGATGCACAATACAGAAAAAGAATGATCCTAATGTCCAGGCAAGGCAGGACTTTTCAGTTCATAAATGAAATAGAGTGTGCAGGTCATCTCATTGAAAGGAAATGTTTGCATGCCCCGTTTGATGGGGTCTGGATTGTGAACAGCCTCCTGTGCCAGTTTTAGGAGTTCAAATACAATCCTTGCACCACAAGGTTGTAACCTTCTTTCCACCTAAAAAAAAAAAATCCAATCTATAACACACACATCATTAATAAAACTGAATGGTACTCTATTACTTAAATATATATACAATTTCTATTTCTCAGTTATACCTCAATAAAGCTGGCGGGAAGTGGATAGGATGACAGGGATGCATCACAGGGTTGTGCCCTCCTGGGGCTGGGGTAGGGTGGAGGTGTGTATCGGAATGATGGTGGGGGTGAGGAGAGCATAGAGAGAGGAAGTGGCCTATGGAGTGTGAGAAGGCCTCCCAGGTGGGTCTCACCTGCCCACCAGGGAACATCTGTGAAGGGTGCCTCTTAGTGATTACAAGGATGTGGGCTGTTGTGCTGATCAGAGCTCACTTCTTTTTCTGGGCCCTGGACAACTTCCCTGTCCCCTCAGGACCCTAGACCTCTATTCTGGTATTCCACACAGCCTCCTACTCAGCACAGCCCACCACACTGTGCTCCTTGCAAACATCTGGTCTCTCTCCCCAGCATCTTGCAAGTAGTCATCCAGTCCTGGGAAGTTCCTTGGTTTCTTCATCATTTCTCCAGTTCCTCTTCAAATAGGTCTAGAAGTTTAGTATAGCAACTTCATGTGCAGTGTAAACAGTCTAGCCGTGGGGCTACCACCTCTTGGACAGCTCTACTGAGGAAACCATAGGCAACAATATCCTTTGACATTCAGCCATTTGCACTGCTATTTTGTACTAGAATGTGAGTTCTCTTATTTCTTATAATAACTATTATAAAATCATGACTCTCTTTTACTTTTAATTATAAAAAGCCTTTGATTGGAAAAAAAATCATCTCTTTTTTATAACCGTCTTTAGTATTAGTATTAATAAACAAATTTTATTGAGTGCCTAACATGGGCAAAACATGTCCAAATCAAGTTCTAGGTATTTTCTCTTTCTCCTGAGTAATTTCTGCCTTTGCTTCCACTAATCATCGTATCTTGTATCTGTAGACTCAATCCTGGAAAAGTTTCAGGTCTATATCACAAATCCTGCTATATGTAACTGTGCATATATATTTTATTGAGGGCAAGAAAATTTTCTCTCAGTTCTTCAAGAATACTTATATGCTGAGTATTAAACATTTCTTCCTTCCTTTCTCCTACACCTTGATAAATCCCTTTAGCTTTGAGGCCTTGCCATTTATCTGGTGCCTTACCGGAATACTTTGTAGCCTCAGGCAGGCTTGTGTTGGCAGGTGAGTAATTTGTTGGAGATTTTCCCTGCACTGTGATTATAATGACCTGTGATTTTCAACACATTCCTGGATTGCTCACTGGATCTGTGTATTTCACACTGCAGGTTTAATTGAGATATTTGCCTTCTTACTGTTGATCCTGAGAACTCCTTGTTATTGTAGATACAAGTCCTTTATCAGGGATATGCTTTGTAAATATTTTCTCTGAAGCTGCAGATGGACTTTTCATTTTTTTTAATAGTGATTTTGCAAGAGTGGATTTGGAAATTGTGATGAAATTTGTTTCAATATTTGTTCTTTTATCATTTATTTTGTGTCCTTGATAAAACATGTTTTAGCCCAAGTTCACTTCAGTTGTCTTCCATGTCGTCTTCTAGAAGTGCCACCGTTTCAGCTCTTCCATTTAGGTCAGTGATCCACTTCAAGTTAATTCTGTGTATGGTTTGAAGTAATTATTTAGGCTCATTTTTGGCATATGGATATCTAACTTATCTTGCATATCGATAGCCAGATCTTTTAGCACTATTTTCTGAAAACATCTTTTCTTTCCCCATTGAATTACCTAAGTACATCAGTCAAAAATCAACCAACCATGTATGTCAGATGTCCTGGCTTCTATTCAGTTCCATTGGCCTATTTTATTTTTATGGCAATAATATACTGTCTTGATTGCACAATCTACAAATAGTCTGCAACCAGCTAGTCTAAGTCCTTCAACTACATTATTACTAAAAGTTGTTTGAGCTATTCTCTATCTTTTGAATGTCTTTACAGATTTTGGAATTCACTTGTCTTCCAGAATTATGATTGAGATTGTGTTAAATCTAAGGATAGAGTTAGGAAGAATTGACACCTTAATAATATTGAGTCTTCTTATCCATGACCATGATTTGTCCCTCCATTTATTTAAGTCTATTTTCATATCTCTCATCAATAATTTATAGATTTTAGTGTATAGTTCTTGTGTACTTAAATTTTTTTCTTAAGTATGTCAGATTGTTCATCCTGTTATAAATGGTCTTGTTTTTAAATTTTAGCTTCTGGTTGTTTGTTGCTAGTATATAGAAATAACATTTTTACTTTCTGGTATATTGATTGGTATATTGGTATATTGATTCTCACTTTGTAGTTCTGGTATTTCCTCTGATAAATTACTTAAGGTTTTTTTTTTTTTTTATGTAGACCATCATGTCACCTATGAATATAGTTTTACTGCTCTCTTGCCAATATGCATGCATTTTATTTCTTTGTTTTGTCTTATTGCACTGGCTAGGACGTCTATTACAATGTTGAATGGAAGTGCCGACACCAGACATCCTTGTTTCTCCTGATCTCAGGGTAAAGACATTTAGTCTTTCTGTCTTTGCATGTTTTGAGATGATCATATGGGTTTTCTTCTACATAATGTGTGTCATCTGGGGTCTTCTAAGAAGCTGCCAAAACAGAAGCAAGTTGAAAACACGTATTAGGGGAAATGCTTGTTAAAGAAATAGGGTATCAGGAAGAGGAGGGGGTGAAGAGGCTTTCAGACCACAGTGCAAGTCTGGCACCTGTGAATGGATAGATGGAGTAGAAAGAGCCACAGATAGCTGTGCATACCTGAGAAATTCTCAGTCAGGCTGCTGAGGAACCCCAGAATAAACACTGCTTGTCAGAGTGTCCTACCTCTAACAGAAATGACCCATTTAGTGTCCCCGCCCCCATTCCTTTGCTGGGAGAAGCCTGAGTACAGTGTGGCTTCAGCATAACTGCTAGAGTGTATCTGAAGTCATGTCAGGTGGTGACAGTCAACAAACTAGATCACCCACAGCAGACTCTCTTGAAAAGAGATCTGATTGGCATGCCTCATCTCTAATTCTGTCAGACTCTGCAAATCTAGCAAATTACACGGGTTGATTTTTACCTGTTAAACCAATTTTCCCTAACCAAGATAAATTTCACTTGGGTATGGTGTATTATTCTTCGTATATATATCATCGGATTCAACTTGCTAATATTTTGTTGGGGATTTTTTTTCCTGGAAGGTCTTTGGTTTTGGAATAAAATTAATATTGGACTCATAAAATGAGTTCAGAGGTGTTCCCTCCTCTCCTGTTTTCTGGAAGACATAGAATAGCATTGTGTTATTTCTTTCTTAAAGGCTTGGTAGAATTCGCTAGTTAAACCATCTTTGCCTAGGCATTTTGGGGGAGGGTTTTTTTTAAGATTTTTATTTATTTATTGGAGAGAGAGAGACAGAGATGGTGAGAGAGAGCAGGAGCAGGGAGGAGAGGGAGAAGCAGGCTCCCCGCTGAGCAGAGAGCCTGATGTGGGACTTGATCCCAGGACCTTGGGATCATGACCTGAGCCAAAGGCAGGCACTTAACTGACTGAGCCACTCAGGTGCCCCTTGGGGGAGGGTTTTTAACTGTAAATTGTAATACTTTAATAGTTATAGGATTCTTCATTTAATCTATTTCATATTAGGTAAATATTGGTAGTTTGTAGCTTTTTGAGAAACTGACCCATTTCATTTAAGTTGGTGAATTTATGTGCATGATGATGTCCATATTACTCTTTTACTATCCTTTTAATAACTAGGAGGTCTGAGTGATATACTCCTTTTTATTACTGATAATTTGTGTCTCCTCTATTAATCACCTTGTCCGTCTTACAATAAATTTACTAATTTTATTTGATATCAATTGTATATCAATGGTTTGGGTTAGGTGAGCTTTCTGATAAGTAATATTTACATGTTTATTTTTAAACTATCTTGTGCCTTCCAATCTTCCTGTGACTTAAGAGTTAAAGTGCATTTCTTTTATACAGCACATAGCTGGGTCTTGTTTTTTTGTGTGTGTGCAATCTCACAATATCTGCCTTTTAATTGAATATTTATGCTGTCTATATTTAACGTGATTATTGACAATGTTGGGTTTAAATCTATCATTTTGCTATTTGTTTTCTGTTTGTCCCATTTATTCTTTGTGCTTTCCTCTTTTATTGCAATATTTTGCATTAGGCGTATATTTATTTTATTAACTGCATAAAATTTTATTTTATCCTTCCTCTTAGCTTATTTTGTTTTGCTGTTTGTTTTATTTGTTTTTATTATTTTGTTTACTTTCGGTGTTTTCTCTATGATTTAAATATACTATTGAACATATCACTCTATATCTTCAACTAATATTAAACCTTGTCGTATATGTTACAAGAATATCATGACGGGGGGGGGGTGCCTGGGTGGCTCAGTCGTTAAGCGTCTGCCTTTGTCTCAGGTCATGGTCCCAGGGTCCTGGGATCGAGCCCCACATTGGGCTCCCTGCTCAGTGGGGAGTCTGCTTCTCCCTCTCCCACTCCCCCTGCTTGTGTTCTCTCTCTTGCTGTGTCTCTCTCTGTCAAATAAATAAATAAAATCTTAAAAAAAAAAAAAGAATATTATGACAGGGATGCCTGGGTTGCTCAGTCGGTTAAGTGTCTGCCTTAGGCTCAGGTCATGATCTCAGGGTCCTGGGATCCAGCCCCCACATTGGGCTCCCTGCTCAGCAGGGAGCCTGCTTTTCCCTCTCCCTCTGCAGCTCCCCCTGCTTGTGCTCGCTTGCTCTCTCTGTCAAATAAATAAACAAATATTCTTTAAAAAAGAATATTATGGCAGTCTATGTTCATTTTTTCCCTGCTGGGCTTCTTCATTTTTGTTGTTCTCCATTTTATTTCTATATATGGTATAAACTTCACAATATATTCTTGTTTCTATTTTAAATGGCCAAGTATCCTTTATTTTTTTAAATTCTTTTTTTAGTTTTTATTTTTTTAGTGTTCCGTGATTCATTCTTTGCATATAACACGCAGTGCTCCATGCAGAACATGCCCTCTTTAATACCCATCACCAGGCTAACCCATCCTCCCACCCCCTCCCCTCTAGAACCCTGTTTGTTTTTCAGAGTCCATCATCTCTCATGGTTCATCTCCTCCTCCGATTTCCCCCCCTTCATTCTTCCCCTCCTGCTATCTTCTTCTTTTTTTTTTTTTTAAACATATAATGTATTATTTGTTTCAGAGGTATAGGTCTGTGATTCAACAGTCTTGCACAATTCACAGCGCTCACCATAGCACATACCCTCCCCAATGTCTATCACCCAGCCACCCCATCCCTCCCACCCCCACCACTCCAGCAACCCTCAGTTTGTTTCCTGAGATTAAGAATTCCTCATATCAGTGAGGTCGTATGATACATGTCTTTCTCTGATTAACTTATTTCACTCAGCGTAACACCCTCCAGTTCTATCCACGTCATTGCAAATGGCAAGATTTCATTCCTTTTGATGGCTGCATAATATTCCATTGTATATATATACACCACATCTTCTTTATCCATTCATCTGTTGATGGACATCTTGGCTCTTTCCACAGTTTGGCTATTGTGGACATTGCTGCTATAAACATTGGGGTGCACGTACCCCTTCAGATCCCTACATTTGTATCTTTGGGGTAAATACCCAGTAGTGCAATTGCTGGGTCGTATGGTAGCTCTATTTTCAACTTTTTGAGGAACCTCCATACTGTTTTCCAGAGTGGCTGCACCAGCTTGCATTCCCACCTACAGTGTAGGAGGGTTCCCCTTTCTCCACATCCCTGCCAACATCTGTCGTTTCCTGACTTGTTAATTTTAGCCATTCTGACTGGTGTGAGGTGATATCTCATTGAGGTTTTGATTTGGATTTCCCTGATGCCGAGCGATGTTGAGCACTTTTTCATGTGTCTGTTTGGCCAAGTATCCTTTAAAGAAGTTTTAAAGCTAAAGGAAAAAAAAGATTTTATATTTAACTTCATATTTTTCATCTCTGGTACGCTTCATTCATTCATGTAGCTTCATTTGTTTCCCTTTTTCTTCTGCCAGAAAGATAGTCTTTATTGTGTAGGTCTCTGGCAATGAATTCTCTCAACTTATGTTAGTCTTAATAAATCTTTATTTCATCTTTTCTGAAATTTTTTTTTTTATGGGTAGAGAATTCTACATCAATAGTGTTTCTTTCAGAACTTTACAGATGTGACTCCATTGTCTCTGGCTTGTGTGGAGAGTCTGTTGTCATCCTTACAGTCACCTGTGTGTACTGCTAACTCTGACTCTTCTATTTTTTATTACTGAATTTCAGCAATTTGATAGTGTCATGTCTTAATCTTCTTTTATTCATGGGTCCTTAAGATTCATTGAACTTTTTGGATTTATGGTTTTATAATTTTGTGAAATTTGGAACTATTTCTTTCCTTTTCCTATTTTCTTCAAATATATATATATTTTGTGTCTCATTTCTGCTTTCCCTCTCCTTCTGAGTCTTCAGTTGCATGTATTCCATACTGCTTGATATTGTCCCACAGGTCATTGATGCTTTGTTCGTTTTTTTTAGTATATTTTTCTGTCTGTATTTCACTTTGGATAGTTTCTACTGCTATGTTTTCAAGTTCATTGATGGTTTCTTTGGCATTGTCCAATGTGCTCTTAATCCCATCCAGTGATCATTTTTTATTTCAAATATTGTATTTCTTATTTTCTAAAGTTTCACTTGGGTCTCAATTATATATTCCATTTCTCTCCTTCCTTTTTCTCTGCCTTCTTGAATAAATGGTATACCTTTATAATTATCTTAGTTTCCTCATCTATTCTATTCTTGGGTTGTTAATATTCCTGCTTTTGGCACATTCAGTAATTTATATTGGATGCCAGACATTTTAAATTTTATGTTTGGATACTTTAGTTTTCTTTCAATATTGTTGGACTTCTTTCTGGGATGCAGTTGAGTTACTTGGAATCACTATACTCTCATTAAACTTTGATTTTTTAAGTCACCTCTGCATGATTTCAGTCTAGAGCTGATAATAGTGATGCTATGAACTGGAAATGCCCAGGAGCATTCACTTGCACCCATACTTGTGGTGAGTTTCCACAGACATTTCCCTAGCCAGAGCCAGGGCTGTGGCTGGACTGACTCTTGTGGTTCTTACGATTCCAAGATGCACCTCAGTAACAACCATCAGAGGACTTTGAAGAACAAAGTTTATTACTCACAGATCCTGGAGGGTACACAGCATGCCTGGGGCCACACAGCAAGATCCTGGAGAGAGAGAGAGAGATAGCAGAAACTTGGGGTTCAGCCTTATTGGGGTTGAGGATAGGGTGCCTAGGGTTTTGGGGGTTCATTTTTTAAATTTAAAACATGAGTAGGGATTAAAGCATGAGAAGAGAAAAGCAGGTCTGGTCCACTCGAGAGGCTGGCTATCTAGGTCAGTCACAGCTTTCTAAAAGGAGAACTTTGTGGGTGGGGCAGCCTGGCTCTTTCTCTAGTTGTGTAGCAGGCATGTGCTTATTCAATAGGGACGTCTTTGAAGCAGACACTTTGGCCATCAAAAGCTCAATGTCAGGCACTTACATTGCAATCAGAAAAACTAATTGTCAGGTACTTTCACTCCAGGGTCCTCCTCTGGTGTTTTTGCCTGTAAATCCTAGCTGTCTTGGCCTCCTCAAGCTGGGAACTATATGCTTGCAACCCAGGGGAGAGCCCATCAGGTCATGCATTGTGGCCGGGGAGCTCTCTTTTGGCAGGAGTCAAGGTTAATCATAGAGACTACCTCATTGGATTTCCTTCTCTTGGGGCTCCCTGGGCCGTGCTACCTGCTTTCTAACACCATAAACCATCACTTATAGATCTTGCCCATTTCACAGGTTAAGATGAGAGGGTTAATATGGACTTTGTTACTCTGTCACAGCGGAATGTGGAAGTGATTATTATACAATTTAACACTTAAAAAGTCCAAATAAGTTTCTTATGAACCTTTTTAATGTTAAAGTTCTCAATATCCAAGAACTGAAAGTATTGTCAGTATTTACTCTAAAACTTTTGTGTGAATGGACATCTGGAAGTAGTATTTAAATCCATATTAAAGTATTTAAATTCCACTTACAGTTACCATGTTTTTTTTTCCTCCATAAGCATTAATATTGGGCCATCACACTGTTATTCAAAGAAATATTAAGTGGTTTCTCAGTGAAAAAAAATAGCCACAAATTACCTAAACACCTAGACAGGTTAGAAGGTAATATTCAAATCCCATTCATAAGTCAGAGAATGGGCTATTTTAAATTGCTACCTGATAGAGAACAAATACCTCATTAAACAAAATGGCACCATCCTCAGCACACTAGGAATGTCATTGAAGATGTTGAGTGACATCACAGGGCACTGGGCGTACTATGCTGTACGCACGAGTGAGCACATCTACTGGCCCTCACTCTGGGTGTGTTACAGAGCAGATCCTGTACAAAGCTCCCTGTGCAAGTAAATAGACTCAGGAAGGGAAAACACAGAGGAAACTGACGAGCAAAAACAAAGCCTACTAAATATCCATTTTCATAAATTGTTTAGCTGAATCTTAGGATAAAAGAAATGTCCAACCAGAGCTAATACCAGCTTAAGACTGTGGAACGTCTGCTGTTATGTCAGAACTGGAAAATATTCAGTGTTCAGATTGCCAGTGTCCCTCATTAAATGTGTCTTCAAAACTGGATGTGAGGCCCAGCGATGACCTTCTATCCTTCTTCACTCTGAGCCCCAGAGCTTTTTTTGTTAAATATTGCATAACAGGCATTTTCCTTCGTATGATTTGTAAATACTTTGCAATCTCTGGAACCTGGCCATTCCCATTTTATCACTTCTTTTACTTATGAATCCATTCCATCTTGCTAAGTGACCTTAAATTCCACCATCCACCTGCCTAGTATGGAACATTCTTTCTTGGTCCCAGGGACACCGCTGATGAGAATTGCCAGTCCTAGCCTAGAGTCTAGGCTTAGTGTTCTTTATTTTTTCTCTCATTTAATATATTCCTTATTAACATTTCCTTACTCTTTTTTGTACTTTTTATTACTCTCATGTTGGGCAGTGAAATGGCCCAGGGCTCAAAATGTTCCATGTCTCTTAGTAGCAGTATGTGCCTACTGCCAGGCATGATGCGCAATATCTTTTGTCTCTATTGTTAATAACTTGGTGGGCAGAAACCAAACAAGTAGTCAAACAGCCTTGGAAAGCACTGGGTCCCTTGAATAGTATCCTTGAAAGACAGTATTGTACTGTCAAGTGGCTCATTTGGATCTGGTTCATGTACAGAAGGGTCATGCGAGTTATTAATAGATGCTTACTAATCATTCTGAAACTTAGTGCCTTAGATAAACATTATTATATGGCTCATGATTCCTTGGGACAGGAAACTGAGCAGGGCACAGGGAGGGCTGCTTGTCTTTGTTCTTGTGGTATCTGCTGGGCTCAGGCTGAGGTGTCAAAAGCAGCCTTCCCATCTGTTTAAATAAGCCTTAGCTTACATGGCTCAAACTGTTCTGGCTCACTTGCTTTCCCTTCATGTGACCTTTCTCTTTATATGGAGTGGCTTGTCCTACAGGGTCTCCCTTCCATGTGGCCTCTTTCCGTCAGGGTAGCTTAGATTCCTTCATATGGCTGCAGGATTCTACCTGGACCAAAAAGAAAGCCGTAAGACCTCTAAATGGGTGGCTTGGAAACTCCCATGATGTCACCCATGTGGTGCTCTGTGTCAAAGCGAGTTACAAGACCATCCCAGATTCAGGGGGTGGGGGGCATAGACTTCCCCCTTGAATCGGGGATTCAAGGCAAAGTCACATCACAAAGGGAATATTGACACAGAAGCCTGATTTATCAGGGACCGTTTTGAACATGTATCACTAAAGCTTGTCCCAAGACTGCACCAGTGATTATAATTCTAGGTCACAATAAATAGCACAGCATCTAAATTTAAACATAACTATTATACACGTGTGGTCTCAGAAGGATAAGACGATCAGATAGCTTCTCTGGTCCCACTCAGATGGGCGAAGGGTCCCTGTTACATTTTCCCGGAGTCCCTTGTCCTTGGTGCCCCCAGAATATCAGTATTACTCGGTCGGAGAATTGCCTTTTTACTTGACTGCCTCCTCTGCTAGACTCAGTTCCTGGGGGCCATGGGCTGTGTCCTATGCTCCTTTAACTCTCCCAAAGTTGGCACGACAGCCTTTATATAGGAACTACCTGTTCACTGGATGAACATAAGTGCCTGTACTTAAATAATATGTATTTTGCATGGAACTAAATTAAAATCCTTATGGTCCCCAGGTTAGATTATTTTTCATATATCCTAGATCTTATGTCTAGGAATCTAAGACATGAATGAAAAATAATGTTTTAAATTCGGCTAAAATTTTGTTCTGTTTTCTCCATAGTGCATAGAGTGTGGCTTGTCTCCTATGACTCAGAAGGTTCTTACAAGGCTCCTCTTGATCTAAGGGACAGTCAGGGCTGAAATAGAATTTCATTCAATGAATTTATTCTGCCATGTAAAATAAGCATGATGGTGTGTGCTAGGTATTCCTGTAGACCTCATAAATATCAGCCATTCTAGGAAAGAGGACCCATTCATTGAATCAAAATGGAAATGATTACAAAGCAAACAATGTCAGGAGTCCTAGCTGAAGAGCCTTTCCTAGACAGTGACAACAATGCTAACCTCCAGTTAAGAAGAGACCACACCCTCCTCTGCTCATCTTATTCCCATCTGCTGGCACAGAGCCTGGTGGATGAGGGACTCTATTTGTTGAATGGAGGTTAAGCAACGTTAGAACTTTCTAAAGAGAATATCTAAAAGTTGAATTCTTCCCCATGTTTATTTGTTTAAATGAAGTGCAATTCATAGAGCAGATTTCTAGACACACAGCAGGCACTTGGAAAACGTGTGACATCCAAAGGGTCCTCTGCTGTATTGGAGAAGCACCTGGTTTCCAAGGAAACGCGCTTAGCCTTGTGCTCAACCTTTGGCCTCCAGTCCTGAGAGGCCATGTGAGTGTACAATAATCTCTAGTCGAGAGACTCTGTCTGAGGCGTTCATTTGTGAAATTTTGCCCAATGTCACAAACTTCCTCTAAAACCTTGATTTAACAGATTTGCAACCTTTCCTTTGTTCACAGAATCTGAAAGATTAAGGTGAATACGGTGTCTAAATCCTTACCCTTTTGCTATTAGTGTACATTTCCCAAAACATTCTGCAAATGTAAAGTGTTTTGCATCAGCATTTTGTTTATGTCACAGATGGATCCCTTTGAAATTAACCCTCAGTGAGGCAGTTGTTAAGTGATGGGTAAGGAAGTAGTATTCGCAGAAGACAAGAAAGGTGTAAGATAGAAGTCTCATATAAGAGGGAGTCAACAGGAGAAACAAATCCATCTCAGAGCTTTTTCATTTATGTTTGTGAGGTATTGTACACCAAGTGTTTGCGGCCCCCCATATTCATATGCTAGAACGTAACCCCCAGTGTGATAGTCTTTGGAGGTGGGGCCCTTAGGAGATGATTGGGTCATGAGGGGGAGCCCTCAGGAATGGGATCAGTGCTCTTATAAAAGAAACTCCAGAGAGTTCCCTTGTCCCCCTGCCGCATGAGGACAATAGTGAGAAGATGGCAGTCTGTGCACCAGGAAGTAGGCCCTCACCAGACACTGAGTCTGTAGATGCCTTGGTCTTGGACTTCCAGCCTCCAGAACTGTGAGAAATAAGTTGATGTTGCTTTATAAGCCAGCCAGTGTATGATATTTTGGTTACAGCATCCTGAATAGACTGAGACAGTGGGGAATTAAATTAGATCATCTATGCACATTACTTGGCACAGTGTTTATCCGGTAGTCCAATAAATTGTAGCCATCATGATGAAGATGATGATGATGGTTAATGTTATAAAACAGAAATGCCTGAACTTCATATTATTTTTCTAAAATATTTTATTCGTCAAATTTCTTGAGCCTTTAAAGCTGTAACTATATTTCCCTTGAAAAATATTTAAGAAAACATCCAATTCTCAAGCTTTGGTAAAGAGCCTAAGGTTCTTATCAGCTTTCACATCTAGGGTCCCCTGTCAACATTGTAGGCTGGAGTGGATTCTGCCTGATTTGTGATTGGCATTGTCATGACAACATCTGGGATCCTGGTAAGAGTAGAAGTAGGGGTGTATGTGTGTGTATGCTCTGTGTGGTATGTGTGTATGTGTGTGTGTACATTGATGGTAAGAATGATGTTGGTGTCACAGCATGAAATGGATGTCACTGTGGGAGGCAGGTCATACCTGGAAGGCCTCCCTGTTGTCTTGCAGGCAAACCTCTTCTATCGACATCTGCCAGTGAATTAATGTCAGACTGGCAAGCCATCCATGTAAGAACAGGACTGTATAGGGCATAGTTTGGTAAACTACAGATCTGATCTTTAAGATGTCTAATTCCAGTGAAAATTCCAGTGAGCATTGTCTTTAATTTGTTCTTTGGAAAATAGGTTTATTAACCACTTACATTTTAAAAGTTATTATCGTTTTGTGTTAATGCATGAATGTGCATTCTCTATTAGAGCATGCTAGTGTACTGATACATTTTCCTTTTTGGTATTTTAAAGGATCATGGCTAATAAATAATGGTGATTTTTATATACCATTTTATATATACAGACATATAATTATGTCTGTTCTGATGATTCTGCATCACTGAGCACTTTGTCAAGTACATATCTACACAACATGTGTCAGGTGTGTGCTTGATGGAAATGATACGATGCTGGGCGTGTGCCTCTTTTCAGCGTCTGGTGGGAGGAGATGGACAAATAATTAAATGGGCCATGATAGGGAAGGACTATGATGGTGAGATAGAAGCATAATATATTCTCCAAATTTTCTCAAATTTGTTAATTCATCTTTTCCTTAACTTATTGCTCTCAGGTGATGCAAAGAGATGATTTATTACTTGGTACTAGATTGCTCTAAGTTTTAGCATTTCATTAAAATCAAGCCTTACATTTTTGTATTTCAAAAGGTAAAAAGGAAGGTTAATATAGTAAGGACCTGTTTTCTTAAAATAACATTCAAATATATATATTTGAGTCAACTGAACTTAGAACTTTCCCCTTAAGAAATAGTTATTAGGGAGGAGCAAAATGGCAGAGGAGTAGGAGACCTAAATTTCATCTGGTCCCAAGAATTCAGCTAGATAGTTAACAAACCATTCAGAACATCTACAAACTCAACAGGAGATCGAAGAAAAGAATAGCAGCAATTCTATGAACAGAAAAGCAACCACTTTCTGGAAGGTAGGATGTGCAGAGAAGTGAATCCGAGGCAATATTCGGGAAAATAGACCACGGGGGAAGGGAGCCTCCTCAGCCGGCTACTGGCAACTGATAGAGCAACGGAGCACAAAATCAGAACTTTTAGAAGTCTGCTCTGATGAGGGACGTCGCTCCAGTGGCTAAGCAGGGGGTGGAACTCTCGCTAGGACAGTGTGGTCTCAGGACCCTCAGGGTCACAGGAAGACTGGGGGTGCCTGAGTGCGGCAAAGCTCCCAGGTATCAGATCAGGGAAGCTGGCTAGAGAGACAGAGCCAAGGAGTGGGCTCTCAGCTTGGGGTTGCCATAAACTGTGATCCATGGCGCAGTTGGGCCACTGCTCTTCCAGCAGGGACACAACAAGCGGCAGATCCAGGGAGACTCCCCTTCCTCCCCTGGGGAGAAGCGGCGTGGGAGCGCACCGCAGGGATCTGCTGGGTTTGGAGACTCCACATGGGGTCATGTGCCAGAGAGAGAAATGCTCTGTCACAGGCCGGGTGAGCACAGAGTGCGGCCGGAGACCAGGGAGACTGGAGTGATTGACTGCTTTTCTCTGGGGGCTCACTGACGAGTGGGGCCCCGAGTTCTTAGCTCCTCTGGGGTGGAGATTGGGAGACAGCCAATTTGTCCTCCCAAGCTGTACGGAAAGCTTTCAGGGAACAAAAGCTACCGAGAGCAAACCTGAGCAGATAACTTAGTCTGGCCCCTGGCCTCAGGCAAAGACATTTGAGAATCACTGCAACAGGCCCTTCCCCAAGAAGATCAGCAAGAACATCCAGCCAAGACCAAATTTACTGATCAATGAGGACTACAAAACTCCAGTCCTAGGGGAATACAGCACATAGAATTCATAGCGTTTTTCCCATGATCTTTTAGTCTTTCAAAGCTAATTTTTAAAATTTTCTTTATTTTTCTCTTTTTCTATTTTTTTAGTTGAATTTTTCTTCTTTCCTTTTTCAACCAACATGTTATGAATTCCTTTTTTAAAATAATTTTTAATTTTCATTTTTACAGTCATATTCTATCCCTTTATTGTATTTAACCTTCTTTTTGTATATATACATAAGTTTTTCTTTCTTTAAAATTTTGAGATACAGTTTCTTCTAACAGACCTAACTAAATATACCCTAAATCTAGTGTATGACCTTGTCCTAGTCTCCCACCTGATCACATTCTCTCTTCTTTTTTTCATTCTTTTTTCAACCAAATTCTTATTTTAACAATTCCGTTTTTAAAATCTTTTTTAATTTTCATCTTTACAGTCATATTCTATCCCTTCATCATACTTACCCTTATTTTTGTATATATATAAGTTTTTCTTTCTTTAAAATTTTGGGAGGCAGTTTCTTCTAACAGACCAAAATACACTCAAAATCTAGTGTGTGGCTCTGTTCTATTCACCAGCTTGATCATATTCTTTTTTTTTTTTTTCCCCTTTCTTTTTCCCCCGGTTTCAGGTCTCTTCTGATTTGTTTAGTGTATATTTTTCTGGGGTCTTTGTTACCCTTTTAGCATTTTGTTCTCTCATTCATCTATTCTCCTCTGGACAAAACAACAAGACAGAAAAACTCACCTCAAAAAAAAGAACAAGAGGCAGTACCGACTGCCAGGGACCTAATCAATACAGACATTAGTAAGATGTTGGAACTAGAGTTCAGAATGACAATTACAAAGATACTGGCTGGGCTTGGAAAAAGCATAGAAGATACTAGAGAATCCCTTTCTGGAGAAATAAAAGACTAAAATCTAACCAAGTCAAAATAAAAAAGGCTATTAATGAGGTGCAATCAAAAATGGAGGCTCTAACTGCTAGGATAAATGAGGCAGAAGAGAGAATCAGTCATATAGAAGACCAAATGATGGAGAATAAAGAAGCTGAGAGAAAGAGAGAGAAACAACTACTGGATCACGAGGGCAGAATTCGAGAGATAAGCGATACCATAAGACGAAACAATATTAGAATAATTGGGATCCCAGAAGAAGAAGAAAGAGAGAGAGGGGCAGAAGGTATATTGTAGCAAATGATAGCAGAGAACTTCCCTAATCTGGGGAAGGAAACAGGCATCAAAATCCAGGAGGCACAGAGAACCCCCCTCAAAATCAATAAAAATAGGTCAACACCCCGACATCTAATAGTAAAACTCACGAGTCTCAGAGACAAAGAGAAAATCCTGAAAGCAGCTCAGGTCAAGAGGTCTGTAACCTACAATGGTAGAAACATTATATTGGCAACAGACCTATCCACAGAGACCTGGCAGGCCAGAAAGGACTGGCACGATATATTCAGAGCACTAAACGAGAAAAATATGCAGCCAAGAATACTATATCCAGCTAGGCTGTCATTGAAAATAGAAAGAGAGATAAAAAGCTTCCAGGACAAACAAAAACTAAAAGAATTTATGAACACCAAGCCAGCCTTACAAGAAATATTGAAATGGGTACTTTAAGCAAAGAGAGAACCTAAAAGCAATGTAGACCAGAAAGGAACACAGACAATATACAGTAACAGTCACCTTACAGGCAATACAATGGCACTAAATTCCTATCTTTCAATAGCTACCCTGAATGTAAATGGGCTAAATGCCCCAATCAAAAGACACAGGCTATCAGATTGGATAAAAAAACAAGACCCATGGATATGCTGTCTGCAAGAGACCCATTTTAGATCCAAAGACACCTCCAGATTGAACATGAGGGTGGAAAACCATTTACCATGCTAATGGACACCAAAAGAAAGCTGGGGTGGCAATCCTTATATCAGACAAATTAGATTTTAAACCAAAGACTGTAATAAGAGATGAAGAAGGACACTATATCCTACTTAAAGGGTCTATCCAACAAGAAGATCTAACAGTTGTAAATATCTATGCCCCTAACATGGGAGCAGCCAATTATATAAGGCAATTAATAACAAAAGCAAAGAAACACATCGACAACAAAACAATAATAGTGGGGGACTTTAACACCCCCCTCGCTGAAATGGACAGATCATCTAAGCAAAAGATCAACAAGGAAATAAAGACTTTAAATGACACACTAGACCAAATGGACTTCACAGATATATTCAGAACATTCCATCCCAAAGCAACAGAATACACATTCTTCTCTAGTGCCCATGGAACATTCTCCAGAATAGATCACATCCTAGGTCACAAATCAGGTCTCAGCTGGTACCAAAAGATTGGGATCATTCCCTGCATATTTTCGGACCACAGTGCTTTGAAACTAGAACTCAGTCACAAGTGGAAAGTTGGAAAGAACTCAAATACATGGAGGCTAAAGAACATCCTACTAAATAATGAATGGGTGAACCAGGTAATTAAAGAACAATTTAACAAAATCATGGGAACAAATGAAAATGAAAACACAACTGTTCAAAATCTTTGGGATGCAGCAAAGGCAGTCCTAAGAGGAAAGAATATAGCAATACAAGCCTTTCTCAAGAAACAAGAAAGGTCTCAAATACACAACCTAACCCTACACCTAAAGGAGCTGGAGAGAGTACAGCAAATAAAGCCTAAATCCAGCAGGAGAAGAGAAATAATAAAGATCAGAGCAGAAATCAATGAAATAGAAACCAAAAGAACAGTAGAACAGGTCAACGAAATGAGGAGCTCATTCTTTGAAAGAATTAATAAGATTGATAAACCCCTGGCCAGACTTATCACAAAGAAAAGAGAAATGACCCAAATAAATAAAATCATGAATGAAAGAGGAGAGATCACAACCAACACCAAAGAAATACAAACAATTATAAGAACATATTATGAGCTACTATATGCCAGAAAATTAGACAATCTGGAAGAAATGGATGCATTCCTAGAGACTTATAAATTACCGAAACTGAACCAGGAAGAAACAGAAAACATATTTTCAGACCCATAACAGATCCATAACCAGTAAGGAAATTGAAGCAGCAATCAAAAATCTCTCAACAAACAAGAGCCCAGGGCCAGATGGCTTCCAAGGGAAATTCTACCAAACATTTAAAGAAGAATTAATACCTATTCTTCTGAAACTGTTCCAAAAAAATAGAAATGGAAGGAAAACTTCCAAACTCATTTTATGAGGCTAGCATTACCTTGATCCCAGAACAAGACAAAGACCCCATCAAAAAGGAGAATTACAGACCAATATCCCTGATGAACATGGTTGCAAAAATTCTCACCAAAATACTAGCCAGTAGGATCCAATAGTACATTTAAGGATTATTCACCACGACCAAGTGGGATTTATGCCTGGGCTGCAAGGTTGGTTCAACATCCGCAAATCAATCAATGTGATACAATACATTAATAAAAGAAAGAACAAGAACCATATGATCCTCTCAATAGATGCAGAAAAAGCATTTGACAAAGTACAGCATCCTTTCTTGATCAAAACTCTTCACAGTGTAGGGATAGAGGGTACATACCTCAATATCATAAAAGCCATCTATGAAAAACCCACAGCAAATATCATTCTCAATGGGGAAAAACTGAGAGCTTTCCCCTAAGTTCAGGAACACGGCAGGGATGTCCACTATCACCACTGGTATTCAACATAGTACTAGAAGTCCTAGCCACAGCAATCAGACAACAAAAAGAAATAAAAGGCATCTGAATCAGCAAAGAAGAAGTCAAACTCCCACTCTTTGCAGATGATATGATACTTTATGTGGAAAACCCAAAAGACTCCACCCCAAAACTGCGAGAACTCATACAGGAATTCAGTAAAGTGGCAGGATATAAAATCAATGCACAGAAGTCAGTGGCATTCCTATACACCAACAACAAGACAGAAGAAAGAGAAATTAAGGAGTCGATCCCATTTACAATTGCATCCAAAACCATCAGATACCTAGGAATAAATCTAACCAAAGAGGCAAAGGATCTGTACTCAGAAAACTACAGAATACTCATGAAAGAAATTGAGGAAGACACAAAGAAATGGAAAAACGTTCCATGTTCATGGATCAGAAGAACAAATATTGTGAAGATGTCAATGCTACCTAGAGCAATCTACACATTCAATGCAATTCCTATCAAAATACCATCCACTTTATTCAAAGAAATGGAACAAATAATCCTAAAATTTGTGTGGAATGAGAAAAGACCCTGAATAGCCAGAGGAATGTTGAAAAAGAAAAGCAAAGCTGGAGGCATCACAATTCCGGACTTCCAGCTCTATTACAAAGCTGTCATCATCAAGACAGTATGGTACTGGCACAAAAACAGACATGGAGATCAATGGAACAGAATAGAGAGCCCAGAAATGGACCCTCAACTCTATGGTCAACTAATCTTTGACAGAGTAGGAAAGAATGTCCAATGGAAAAAAGACAGTCTCTTCAACAAATGGTGTTGGGAAAATTGGACAGCCTCATGCAGAAGAATGAAACTGGATCATTTCCTTACACCACACAGAAAAATAGACTCAAAATGGTTCAAAGACCTAAACGTGAGACAGGAATCCATCAAAATACTTGAGAACACAGCAGCAACCTCTTCGACATCACCTGCAGGAACTTCTTCCTAGAAACATCGCCAAAAGCAAGGGAAGCAAGGGCAAAATGAACTATTGGGACTTCATCAAGATAAAAAGCTTTTGCACAGCAAAAGAAACAGTCAACAAAACCAAAAGACAACCAACAGAATAGGAGAATATATTTGCAAATGACATATCAGATAAAGGGCTAGTATCTAAAATCTATAAAGAACTTATCAAACTCAACACCCAAAGAATAAATGATCCAATCAAGAAATGGGCAGAAGACATGAACAGACATTTCTGCAAGGAAGACATCCAAATGGCCAACAGATACATGAAAAAGTGCTCAACATCGCTCGGCATTAGGGAAATCCAAATCAAAACCTCAGTGAGATATCACCTCACACCAGTCAGAATGGCTAAAAATAACAAGTCAGGAAATGACAGATGTTGGCGAGGATGTGGAGAAAGGGGAACCCTCCTACACTGTTGGTGGGAATGCAAGCTGGTGCAGCCACTCTGGAAAACAGTATGGAGGTTCCTCAAAAAGTTGAAAATAGAGCTACCCTATGACCCAGCAATTGTACTACTGGGTATTTACCCCAAAGATACAAATGTAGTGATCCGAAGGGGCACCTGCACCCCAGTGTTTATAGCAGCAATGTCCACAATAGGCAAACTATGGAAAGAGCCTAGATGTCCATCAACAGATGAATGGATAAAGAAGATATATATATATATATATGGAATATTGAGCAGGTATAAAAAAAATGAAATCTTGCCATTTGCAACAACATGGATGGAACTAGAGGGTATTATGCTAAGCAAAATAAGTCAATCAGAGAAAGATAAGTATCACATGATCTCACTGATATGAAGAATTTGAGAAATAAGACAGAGGATCATAGGGGAAGGGAGGGAAAAATGAAACAAGATGAAACCAGAGAGGGAGACAAACCATAAGAGACTCTTAATCTCAGGAAACAAACTGAGGGTTGCTGGAGTGGAGGGGGTTGGGAGGGATGGGGTGGCTGGGTGATGGATATTGGGGAGGGTATGTACAATGGTGAGCACTGTGAATTGGGTAAGACTGATGAATCACAGACCTGTACCCCTGAAACAAATAATACATTGTATGTTAATAAAAAAAATTTTAAAAAAAGAAATAGTCATTAAACACGAATGGACAAACCTGATGCTAATGTTGAGGTAGGTCCATTGTTTATCTTGTTTGCCTGCAGGGAGTCATAGTTACGTAACCTCAGATAAAGAAAACCAATATGCTTTGGAAATACACAGATGTTGTTTCATCCTCTTGGGAAAAATCATTTTTCTCTATTTAGAAATTATTTCATATTTAAACTCTCCAGACATTTTCTTTTTCTCCAAGCAGATACTTTTTATAATAATCTGAGATAGCTAAAACTACTTGTTAGGAACCAAATGCCATCTGTCCTAGAAAGAATAAAACTCACATGACCACTGTGATGTTATAATGGTTTCCTTTCACTCATATTGGGAGTTTATTTATTTATTTATTTTTTAGATTTTATTTATTTGACAGAGAGAGACACAGCGAGAGAGGGAACACAAGCAGGGGGAGTGGGAGAGGGAGAAGCAGGCTCTCCGCCAAGCAGGGAGCCCGATGCGGGGCTTGATCCCAGGACCCTGGGATCATGACCCGAGCCGAAGGCAGACGCTTAACGACTGAGCCACCCAGGTGCCCTCACACTGGGAGTTTAAAAAAGGTGAACCATTTGATTCTTTTCCAGCACTGTTCCACTCTGTGTAAAATGCTCCAGCAAGGCTGGATGGCCCTCTGTAGACAGAACTAGGAGAGCTAGCAAGACTGGCTCTTGGTTCAGAGTTGGAGATGGGGCAGGGCTGGGAGGCAGAGCTTTGGGAGTGCTGGGCTTTGCTCTCTGCACGTGACCTTGATGGAACCATTCTGTCTATTCTTCTCATGTCTTCTAACATGATGTGATCCCATAACAAATTTTGAATCCTAATGCCCAAGAGCAACCATTCTCAATATGGAGCCCTAGACCACTGTGGGTCTCCAAGGCTCTTGTAGGGATCCTCAATGTCAGAAGTGTTTTCACAGTAATGCTAACATGTTCTTTGGCTGCTTCACTACTTCGATATTTGTAATGATGGGTAAATTGCTGGTGCCTTAGCACAAGTCAAGACCTGGGACCCAGTCACACTCCTATTGTGCAAGTATTGTACTGTATTCTTCACTGCCACACACTCACAAGAAAAACAATTTAAGAATGTTCCTTATGCAGCCATAAAATTATTAATTTTATTAAATCTCAGTCCTTGAGTACCTGAGTTCTTAATACTCTATGAAGAAATGGGAAGTTCACATAAAATACTTGGGGAACATACACAAATAGGATGAGTATGTCAAGGAAGAACACTGTGCGTTGAGTTGCAAGCCGAATTATCAGGTTTTGTTTTGTTTTGTTTTGTTTTTTTAATGGAACACCACTTTTACTTAAAAGGACAATGAGTGGAGAAACTATGATTATTGGGACTATAGATATTTAGCAGATGTTTTCTTAAAAATGAACTGAGGCGAGCCTGTCCCTTCAAGGAAAATAACCAACAGAGTTTGGTTCAGTGGTAAAATTTGACCTTTCAAATAAAAATAAAAATTTTGGAAAACGTTTATCCACCACTGTGTGCTTGACAGTCTCCTGATATCAGAAAAACCTTTCTGCTAAGATTGGTGATGATATTCACAAATACGATTTTTTGGATATTATTATATATTGAAATGTGTCAACATCTAAAAGATCTGCATAATTTGGTGAATGATATTTTATAAATGACTAATGCATGATGATACATAAGTCATGCATCAATAATAGATCCACTCAAATCTGAGGCAGAATTTTGGGCAATGAATTTTAATATAACAGAACATGAAAAGACCATTGCAACTAACCTTTCAGAAATGACCAAAGAATATCCACAGTGATCTGTGAAAGCTATGAAAACACTCCTTTCTTTTCCAGCTACACATGTGTGAAGCTGGTTCATCTTGACAGAATTCCACCAAACCAACTTACCATAGGAGAATGAATGCAGAAGCAGATATGAGAATTGCAGTCTTCTATTAAGGCAGAGACTTACAAAAGCCTTACAAAGACTTACAAAATGGAACAGTGTCACTCTTGTCTCCATTTTTTTTTTTTTTTTAGAAAATACAGTTATTTTTATTAAAAGAATGTTTATTTATATTAACATGTAATGGGTTACTATTTCATTTTTTAAAGAAAAACAAATATTTTTACAAGTTTAAAATTTTCTGCCATACCAAATATCGACAAGTCACATAATCAAAGACTCTTTGAGGTCCTCAATAATTTGTAAGAGTCTATAAAGGGGTCCTTAGACCTGCTGCATGAGGTATCAGAGGAAGGTACCTCTGGAATGGGGGCAACTCTGGCCCACAATGCCTGCTTCAATCACAGCAGATTAACTAGTGACTAGTTTTTTATCTGCGATTCTATGTAAAACCCCACTGGAATAATTCATTACACATCTATGTAAGATTTAGAAATATGTTCTCTTGAGCAGAGATATTTAGAGACAGAAAAAGAATCATTACTTAATTTCACTTGCCATGTCTAACAAAAAAAATGGGTATAATTATTTGACATACCTCTAAGGGCAGCATGAAGTTTATGTGAGTTAGTGTTGGTAATGCACTTAGAACATACTTGTCACTACTAAGTTTTTATAAGTATTTGTTGAATTAAAATGAATGAATAGATAAACAGCTTCTAATATCAAGTGATGGCATATTTGCAGGTCACATCACCAGGCAGGTAAACAGGTTGACATGACTCTTGAACCCTGGGATTCGGGAAATTTGTCCAAGCCAGACAGGTTCAGGAAGGACATCTTTATTTTTTTTTAATTTTTTAAAAGATTTTATTTATTATTTGACAGAGAGAGACACAGCGAGAGAGGGAACACAAGCAGAGGGAGTGGGAGAGGGAGAAGCAGGCTTTCTGCTGAGCAGGGAGCCCCACATGGGGCCGAACCCAGGACCCGGAGATCATGAACTGAGCCGAAGGCAGACGCTTAATGACTGAGCTACCCAGGCGCCCCATGGAAGGACATTTTAGATGTTTGAGTTTCAGTGGGCATTTTCATAAACACAGTGACATATAAAGACCATAAAAGGCCATGCTGATCAACTGCCAGGCGCATAAGGAATTAGCAACCCTGACTGTCCTGTTTAAGTGAGCTGGTCCTCCCAAGAGCCTAATTCTGTCTAGAAACTAGAAGAAACTCAGCTTCCAATACAGAGCTCTCCACCCTCACCCCCTAAAGCTGTGTGAAACACCTACTGGCTGTGGTATCTTTGGCTTCCCATCCGACTGAGTCCTTCACTCCTCAAGCAATGAGTGCTTACTATGGGAGATAAAAAACAAAACAAAACAAAACACTGCCTTTTCTTGAAAGAAACTCCTTACCTACAGGGCAGATTTCAATATGTATGCATAATTCCAAAATGAACATGGCAGACAGAGCATGGGTGTTGCAACCATAGAGCCCTAGAGAGACTTAACTAATGTCCAACTCTAAGGATTTCTTAGCTCGGCTTCCAGGAACAAGTTATT
This sequence comes from Halichoerus grypus, assembly GCF_964656455.1. Classification (NCBI taxonomy): domain Eukaryota; kingdom Metazoa; phylum Chordata; class Mammalia; order Carnivora; family Phocidae; genus Halichoerus; species Halichoerus grypus. Next base: position 5,395,968 of record NC_135712.1, read on the forward strand.
TCCCATTTAAACACAAGATGAGGAAAGTGTAGCTTCTCTTACTAGAAAAGGAAATGAATAATGAGACTGAAAGCTTTAGCTTAGGGCAAGAAAGTGCAGGGTATGTTGGGGAGCCATTTGGACTCAGCTGCAAAAGGTTAGGATTTGGGATAAGGTCAAGTTTAAGGTGACCTTGCACTTCAGGATAACCATTTGCACTTTGCGCAGAAGCACTGAAGGGCCATTAAAATTGAGTCACTCTTTAAAATATCTGAATGAAAGTGGCGGGTCACTGAAGAGTATGCAAGTATCTAGAGGGCAAGGATTCTGTAGGCTGCCCATGGCCCCGTACCAGGGAATTTATGTAGGTGTGTTTTCAGTAGCAGCCAGCTGAACACAAACATCGTCAGTAGGCATTGTACATGACATCATTATAAACTGAATTTGTTATAAAGATATATTGCATTGCTAATGCTTCTACTGATGTTACGGAAGTAGCAGAGCTAAAAGGGCTTGTGAGGGGTAATAGCAGGATTTAAGGGCCTTCATTCACCATGTTTTCTTCACATGAAGGGCTGCAGCCATTTCAAGTTAGGTATTTTACTGATGGTAGCACCCAGTTCTGGAACATACCAACAGATACAGATGTAAGTTGCTCCTAAGCAGTGTATTTTCATCTGTCATCTCCCTCATCACTCAACTGAAACCACCAAAACCAATCAATACCACCCTTGCATTTGGAAATCATCCTTATTATAGTGGATTAATGAGCACTAAATCCGATCTAACTAAATTTAACTAATTCCCAAGGTTAGAAATTTTTTGGAAAGTAGGCAAATTGTGAAGAATCCCTTTTATGTAGTCTCTGTTATGAGTGATTTTCAATGCAATGCTGTTACCTTATTGTTTCCTGTTTAAACATCCTTTTAACCTGTTTTTGTGAACTAAGTATATAATTTAGAATTTGAATTTGTCTTTTGGTAAGATGTGGGAGCAATGAAGACAAAAATAAACAACATCCCCCTAATAAGTTCAAATTTAAAATTGCAGATATCCTCTTGGTTTAGGAGGTTAACACTGTCAATGCTATTCTGAAGCATATAATGAGTTGCCCTTGAGTTGGAAGACTTGATGAGGTGTATTTATATCATGCCAAGACACAGCTTTCCCTCACTAATGGCTTAGAAGGGGCTTCAGAGAGTCCTGGTAATCAGGTTTGACATTCTGAATTGATGGCTGATGGAGTGTAAGGGCCAAGGTATGGAGTGATCTCAGGGTCTTTTAATAAGACGTGGCAAGTGATCAGGACACACAGTCAGTCACACAGCAAAAGCCAATATCTCCCATGTCTATTTCTTAAGAGCGTCCCTGAGCGAAAAATAAGTAAAATAAAATAATAAAATAAAATGAAATGAAATAAAATAAAATAAAATAAAATAAAATAAAAATGAACCACACCGAGAACCTTTAATAGAGTTTTATTTATAGAGAGTGATCTTTCATAAAACTGCTTTATTGTCCAGTTTCTTTGTGTTCATTAATTTAGAGAGAAAACAAACTAATAGCAAGGTCTCAATATTTCTGAGTTTTTTTTTAAGTTTTATGATTTAAGAAAAAGAAAAATTCCTTGCAAAGACAACTATGGCATCTACCCAGACATCTCCAAATTGTATTATTAAACCAATTGTCACTAATTTCAGTGATCCTAAAATATGAACTTACAAATTGCTCTCACCTCTTCCAACCTAAAATAGAGGCAAATGTTACAGTCTCCAGGTAGAAAACTTGCTTCATTTTAAAGCTGGATACCAAAGAGACTGAATTTTTGATCAAAAAAAAAAAAAAAAATCTGAAAGTAAAAATAGACCTGACCTTTGAAGAGAGAATTTCTTGCCTTCAAAAATGACTTTCATTTTTTCCATTAAAATAAAAATAAACATAAAATAAAAAAGAATGTTCCAGAATAGCCTTTTCTCAAGTTAAAAATATGGAGCCACATCAAATTATTTTTGGAACCAGCCGAGAAAGGAAAGGGAGGAGGAAGTTCAAATATAATGTATTACCGTTTCTTATTGGAGTTAGTTTTCATAAAAATCTTGCAAGTCTTTTGGTAAATTAAACCACCTGGATGCAGTATAGTTGTATCATTTGTAGTAATAAACATCCCTGACCTCTCATTCCTAGTTTATGCATGCTATCTAATTCTATTTTTCCTTTCTTTTAAATCTGCCTTATAGTGGCCTTGGGAAATAAGTAACACGTATTAAAGATCCCGGGGTTCACTGATTTTTAAACCCCCCTCCTATCTAGGACTGCCTATCTCTCTATCTTAATCTCTCTTACTGCTCCCCAGTTACACACAAAAAACCCCAAGTGTGAACTCATGTGTGCTGGCATGGGAAAATTTCCCTCTACCCTTCAAAGTTCTTTGGCTGGTCTAAGAATCAAATTGACATGAGACAGACTAACAGGAGAAAATCAAACAGAAGTTTGATAACTTGCATTCCTCCTGGTAACATGGGAGAGACCCAGGAAAACTGAGTGACTCACTGGAATGGCTGAGGGCATTGCCTTCTATTCCATCTTCAACTAAAGACAAAAGATTTTGGGAGTGGGGAAGTCAGTTATGGGAAGTGACCAAGAAAAGCACAGTGAGCAGGATAAGGTTGTTATGTAGATTTAAGTCCCTGCCAACTCCACTGAGAACAGTTTCTAGGGATTTAGTAATTCCTCTCTTCTGGTACCAGGAGGGAAACACCTTACATATGGAGATTTACCTTATACATGTAAATGTCTCTTACAAAAGGTTAATGTCTACTCAGTTTTCAGAGCTTCTTTGTGTCTGCAGTTTCTTTAAAAAAAAAAAAATTTAAAGATTCATCTATTCATTTTAGAGAGAGAGAGAAGGGTGGGCAGGGGGAGAGGAAGAGAGAGAATCCCAAACAGACTCCCCGCTGAGTGCAGAGCAAGACATGGGGCAAGATCCCACAACCCCAAGATCATGACCTGAGCCAAAATCAAGAGTTGGATGCTTAACTGACTAAGCCACCTAGGTTCCCTTGTGTCTGCAGTTTCTTAAAAACAACCAGCTTAAAATAATCAATATGCCAAAAAAGCAAAGCTTGGGGTGGCAAAATTTGCTCCCCCACATGTCTTTGATTCTACAGTTCTGTGTTGAAAATCCTTCTCTCCCTGTCCTTTGAGTTAAATTCATCCTTTTTTTTTTTTCAAAAATTCAGCACAAGATAGAGGCTCTCCCAATCTGTCCTCCTCTAGGAAAGAGATGGCTTTGCCGTCCTCTGTGCTCTTTCTTCTGTAAATATTTGTGTCTGAACAAGGGCTTGGATTACTCAGTGTGCATTCCCACCTCCTTCCGGTTTGTCTGCTGGGCTGAGACTCAGGGAAGCAAAAAATCGACCTTCCCAGATACCTTTGCTGCTGGGGCTTTGGGAGGGGTTAGGATGCTGTCAGAGGCGTGGGGTTGATGCGGGTCCATGTTCTATCATTTTTCACTTTAACTGTATGAAAGCCATCTGGTTTGGTGTAGCGGAAAGGATGTGGCACCGAGTCAGGCAGACCTGGGTTATGTGACCTCAATCCTCATGTTGTATGACCTTGCTGAACCACAGATTGCTCATTCAACTCACAGGAGTGTTGAGGGATTGAATGAGATCAGAGGCAAAATGCCTGGGACATAGTAATCAGTAAGGATCACTTGGTCTCCCTCACATTCATAAAAAGAATATTCTGCGTGAAGGAGGGTATGGATTTGCTGCTGTATTTAGACCCTCACAGATTGCCCTTCTGTTAAACCACTCAACAGCTATATTGTAGAATTTATTCATTAACTATTCTAAAACTTCATCAATTAAATGTCTTTCTTTAAAAAAGTATAGGTTTGGCCCCAGAAACTTTACATTGAGGAGCTAATTAAGGAAATAATTAGAAATACAGATAAAGACCTATGTGGAGAGTTTTATTTTATTTTATTTTATTTTAATTATAACAGTGAAATATTAGAAGCACCCAAGAGTAGGTAGGTTAATTAAATTATTGTATATCCACCCAATGGATTAGTACACAGTATTAAAATGATGTATTCAAACCTTTTAGTGGCAGGAAATCATCATTTCACAACATTCATACAATATTCATTGAGTGCACACATGATAAAAATATCGAGTAAAATAAACTGAATGCAAAGCTTTTTAAATAACAATATAATCTCAATTATCTGAATAGACATACATATATGTGTAGAAAAAAGTATAGAAGGAATAAGCAAAAATGTTAATAGTGGTCAGTGCTTGGTCAGCTATAGCTAGTTCACTCTGGTAATGGAGTTGTGAGGGATTTATATTTTATTCTTTAATGTTTCTTTATTTTTCAGATTTTTCACAGTGTGCCTCTATTAATTTGTAATCAGAAAAAAAGTGTAATTTATTTATTTATTTATTTATTTTTAAAGATTTTATTTATTTGACAGAGAGAGCACAAGCAGAGGGAGAGAGAGGGAGAAGCAGGCTCCCCGCTGAGCAAGGAGCCCGATGCGGGACTCGATCCCAGGACCCTGGGATCATGACCTGAGCCGAAGGCAGACGCTTAACCAACTGAGCCACCCAGGCGTCCCAAAAAAGTGTAATTTAAAACCTCATAAACATGAAAATATGAACTTCTATATACCTTGATTTTTAAATATATGCTGATAAATGTAGAAACTTAATATCTCAAGCTAGAGTTTTCTTGGTGTTTTCTTCTATAAAATATAAACTCCCCAGGGCTGGGAATATGTCGTTTCATGTTTAAAGCCCAGCTCACTTCGTGGGGGAAATTCATTCCTTTTTCACTTTTCTTGTAACTAATACTTACAGACTGCCACTCTGGACTAGACTCTGTGTGCTTGGGTCCCGAGAGATTCTTAGACGTGAGGGGTTTTTTGGGTGTGACTTTCAGAAGTGGGCGAGATTGAGAAGTCAGTTTATTCACTACATTGTATTTCTATGAACTTGAACTCAATTTGAGGGCATTCTAAACCTTTCATCCAAGAAGACATTCATGGTCTCAGTCTGAAGTCAGTATCAGAGAACCACACATTAATGAGTGCCTTTATTTTTATTTTTTTTTTATTTTAAAAAAAATTTTTTTTAAAGATTTTATTTATTTGAGAGAGAGAGCATGAGAGGGAGGAGGGTCAGAGGGAGAAGCAGACTCCCTACTGAGCAGGGAGCCCGATACGGGACTTGATCCTGGGACTCCAGGATCATGCCCTGAGCCGAAGGCAGTCGCTTAACCAACTGAGCCACTCAGGCGCCCTAATGAGTGCCTTTAATATGGTCTTACGTTTGACCTAAAGGAAGCAGAGTTTGAGTGATGTCTAACTAATGCACTAAAGTTCAGTTCTGTGTGTATTTATCATCTCATGGCTCTTTTTAATGCTTGGTTTTGGGGTGGTAGATTTTATTATCTTTCGAATGTACTTCTTTTATAATTCTTTATTTAAATTCAATTTAGTTAACATATAGTGTATTATTAGTTTCCGGGGTAGAATTTAGTGATTCATCAGTTGCATATAACACCTAGTGCTCATTTCATCACGTGCCCTCCTTAATGCCCATCCCCCAGTTACCCCATCCCCACTCTCCCCTCCAGCAACCCTCCGTTTGTTTCCTAGAGCTCAGCATCTCTTACTTTTAAAATATTTTTTTTCATTATTAAAAATTGACCTGGTGGCTCACCTGACATTGATACTCTCTCTGGAGCATAAGCTTCTGGCCATGTTCATTGTGTGTGTGTACTTACTTTGCTGTTCACCTGTGTCACGTTTTTAAGAATCTCACTGAGTCAGAACCATTGCTTCTGAGGTTATATTCGCTGTGAGGTTGCTGTTTGGTCCTTTGTGGGAAGCATCTCTACAGCTGCATTTCATGGAGTTTGGTGGGAGCAAAAGGAAGAAGCTCTGTGTTTGGAGTAGACCCAGAGGTCTCTCCGACCCACACATGGCTACTCCTTTCCCTTGAGTCATGATGCATAACACCTTCTCCATCCTGAAATTAGGGGTGTTACAAGAACTTGTGTGCTATTCTTCTCCGTGACTCCGAGGGATAAATTCATGGGAGTATTCCTTTCTAAGTTTTCTTGGGGTATTTTCTTAGAAAAATAGTTGCAAGCTTATGCTGTATAGGAGTATTATTTTCTTTCTTTCTTTCTTTCTTTTTTAAAGATTTTATTTATTTGACAGAGAGAGAGAGAGCACAAGTAGGCAGAGCAGCAGGCAGAGGGAGAGGAAGAAGCAGGCTCCCCACTGAGCAGGGAATCCTATGTGGGGCTCGATCCCAGGACCCTGGGATCATGACCTGACCCGAAGGCAGATGCCCAACGACTGAGCCACCCAGGCGCCCCAGGAGTGTTACTTTCTAATCCGCTCTTATCCTGTAACTATTTTCAATGTATTTCATTTTAGGAAGGGTATGACCTAGAGATGACTCTGATCTGGTCATTTAGGGTTGTTTCATAGGCCTTTGTGCTTTCCGAATGCTTACCAAATCCTGTTTCTCTTTAACCCACACTGGGGTAATAAATAATTTTTAGGGTCTTGATAAACGTGTATAACTCTTTACTGCTTACAGGCATTTTTATGGCATCAGTAGGATTATTGGATTAATAGGATTACATGTTCAGGAAACATGGAGCACTAACTAGTTCTTTATTCCCTGTTCAAGTATGAGATTTGAGAAATGTGTGGAATGTTTGAAGATGGTGATGGTATGCAGAATAATCATGGAGAAGAGGGTAATTAGAAAGTATTTTTGAAAGGAGTGATGACGAAGTGGGGACTCATCCTCTGGGGGTTGTTTGGTAAGTATAGGTCCCCACAGCCCAAACTCCCCTCTCTGCACTTTCACCATCCCCTCAGAGGGGAAGAGGGAAGGGACTGGCCACAATTCCTTTCCTCTGAGATGGCCCAGGCCACATTCCAAGTACTAGGATATGCAAACTGTAGTCACATACTCTACCCAAGTGACCTTATGGAGTTAGCAATTCTTCAGTTTTTTTGTGATAAGGAACTTCCAGTAAGCAATGGCATGATACTTCTCTAAACACTGGTGGTAAGCAAGTATTTATTGAGTGAATAGGTGCCACGCTCTGCAGGGTGCTGTGGGGCATGCCAACTTACACCAGTTCATAAGGAGCATGCATTCTGCGGATGTCCTGCATTGACGTTGCACTCACTCTCACACTTGCCTAGAGAAAAACTCCATGGTGAGCATGAACACATTGGAGGGAGGGGTAAAGCTCAGTACGAGCAGACAAAATTAAGTATTCCTCCCGAAAGAAAGAAAATTAGAATACTTTGTAGTTGTACTTCGAAATCACTCGCGGACACATTATTTCATTTGATTAAACTGAGCCAGGGGTTCTTTAATGTTCTGCATTTTTTTGCCTATAATTTGTCTTAAGAACTATGGCATTCTTTTCTCAAAGAGGAAGTGGCCACATTGTCTAAAATTCAGCGTCCATCAAGATTTCTGTGTTTTGTGTTTATGCACCCATAGACTTTTTACTACAGCGCTGGCTTTTTGTTTAAAGCTCATTGGAATGAGTAAATACACAACGGTGCTCATTCCGGGGTAGGAGCATCTGTGTGTACATGCTTATATGGCAGGGACTGCTCCATGGAGGGTGTTCAAGACTACAGTGATTTCAAGCAACTTGATCCATCTGATAGGAATTGTTGTAGATCTTGAAATCGTTTTCCATGATAAAGCTGTTCTCTTAGGCAAAACTCTCTCTCCACCTTCCCTCCCTTGCAAAGGACTGTGGGTATAGTTTGCTCCCTCTTGTTTTAACCTTGTTCTACATGAGATGGGCAGAGGTGAGCTGCTTTGAGATGTCATTATAGGTTAAATGGTGTCCTCCAAAATTATATGTTGAAGCCCTCACCTGCCAGTAGCTCAGAATGTGACTGTATTTGAAAATAGATCATTAAAGATGTAATCAGTTAAGAAAAGGTCAGACTAGAGTAGGGTGGCCCTTGATCCAACATGACTGGTGTCCTCATAAGAAGAGGGAAAACTGGACACAGACACAGAGGGGACATGGTCGCTTGAAGACAGCGGTAGAGATCAGAGTTATATGGCTGTAAGCCAAGCAATGCTCAGGGCTACCAGAACCTGGAGGAGGTAAGGAAGGATCGCAATCTAGAGGCTTTGGAGGGAACATGGCCCTGCCAGCAACTCTATTTCATACTCCTGGTCTCCAGAAATGTGAGAGAACTCTGTCTGGTTTAAAGCACCCCATTGGTGGTACTTTGTCATGGCTGCCCTAAGAAACTAATAGAGATGCCATATTGAAAGATGAAACCAAAGGCAAGACACAAAACAAGTTGCATTGGCAATCAACTCATCAAAGGCCTTCCGTCTCCCTGCCATGTATCATTCAAATCTCCTTTTTGCACCTGTCAGTGTGAAAACAAAGATTGCCATCTCTTGGTTGGCTATTACAGATCCTTCTAAAGTTATTGCTGTCTAACAGATGATTGATAGACTCCATGTTCTTTACTTCTATGCAGTGGAGAAAAAAATGAACAAAATTGAGCTTTGACTGAATATTGAAATTAGGCACAGGCCTCCTGAGAAGATCTGAATTTTAAACTGGGCGAGAGAAGTCAGAGGAAACGTGGTTATGCAAAACTCACCTGAGACACCATCAGGCTCTCCCTCCCTCATATGCTTGCAACTTCCCAAGAGGTTTCCACAGGGGCAGGAGGGAAAGTCAGATGATGAACAGGCAACAATTGGGATTTTTTCTCCATAATATATGACAATGATCCCCAAGGCAGTGAACGCCCAGGTTCACGTCTCTGGCCACACAATCTGCCTTCCTTGAAAGGTACATTGTCCCTTATTTTTTCTCAACTACACAGATGTTCTCTCACTTCTGCATTCTCACAAAAACTCTGTTTTCAAGTTTTCCTCTACATGCTAAGTGAACGTTATATGTGTGAGATCTGGTGTATGGTGGCAATTGGATAGGAAACTGTGCAGGCAATTGGATAGGAAACTGTGCAGGCACAAAAGTTGGCCAGGGTACATGAAGACAATCTTTTGGGGAGTGCTTATCCATCTAGTGATAATAACACCATATATTTTCTTTTTAGAATAAGAGTTAAGGGTATGCTGTTCTCCTCCCTTTCATTAATCTAAGGCAGTTGAATCCAGATTTCTGTTACACTTTAGCTATGTTTTTTGTTTTTTTTTTAAGTGAAATCAGTATTTTTATTTTATTCATTCAAAAATTTCATTATATAAATGTAACACTTTAGCTATGATTTTCGTGGTACAACCCTTGTCAGCTTGGTTCATATGATTAAAATGATTTGAAGAATTTAACAAAGAACTTTGTAAATATGCCTGTAAAGTATTAATGCTAAAATATCTGTGATGGAACTTCATCCCTGTTTTTGTATCATCCTTTGTGGTCTTTGTTATATACAGTGAATATCTTTGGAATGAGCCAGGAAAAAAGTAGTACCCACCACTCTGGTGTGTTTTTTATAACCTTTTTCCTTATGGCCTTCATTTATGCTCTTTCTCTCTATAAAATATTGGTTATTTAAAGGGATATTCTCTAATTAAAATTTAATATCCAGAAATGAAAGAAAGATGGCTTCAGTGCTAGACACTTATAACGACTTTATTATATCCTCACTCAAATGACAAGTTGAAGTTTTCTCAGCATGACACAAGAATAATTTATCAGAAGATATCAAAATGAGTAAAATATATGCCGGAGAAAGCCCTTTCATACTCTCTCTCAAGAAGAGAGCAAATTATCTTAAAATGCAAGGGATTTTTATTCATCCTTTATAAAGGATTACCCTGATTTGATTAAACACATGTTGAATTAGATTGAAGGAAAAGGTAAATTTACCATGTTGTATACCACCAGAGTCTGAATGGTACAGGATGGTCACACTCTCCACCGTATTTGCTGGGAGAAATGTTTATGTAAACCAATAGGAAATGAATGTGTTCCACATGGAATTTGTAAACAATTACTAGGTGAGAAAATGTGGGAAGAAAATGTAGGGAATTTAAGAAAAAAGAAAAAGAAAGACTTGCTTACTCTTGAGGAATGAATTCATGTAACCATACCCCATTTGCATTGGAATGTATTCTCATAGTCTTTGGTAAGACTGGACACACATCTCAAAATGCGAAGTTGACATTTCTTAGAATTGTGTCAAATATTTTCAAAGAACGCAGTCTGAGGAATCAATGGAGAATGAGGGTTTGTGTCTTAAAATGGCCTTTATGTTCACGGTTTTGCCATGGACATTCAATATAGTAATGGCCATAAAACTTCTTTGTAAACTGCAAAGTACACGGTCTGGTTTCTCAAATAGTAAGTAGATGCCTCCCAGGTTAAGACTTGGGTGGCATAGCATATGCGGGTCCATATCTTATAAAGTGATCGCTTTCCTTTGGGTGCGAATGTAATGCTACTGGTCTACCTCATGCTCAGTTAACGCAGGACTTGAGAACACCCTGACTCCTGTGACAGCCCTCCCGTCTCACAGGTTTTTGCCGTCCAGTGTTTTGGGTGCATCTTAGTTTTTATAGCTATCCTTTTGGTCGTTATTATGATGATCACTTTATGCAGGCGTTATTTCTTTAGAGTTACCCATTCTTACCAGCGCCTTTGCTTATCACTCCCTCGGGCCCTCCTTCCTTCCTTGAGAACCTGCCTGACGTTCCTGGGAGCACATCCTGGAGTCCCAGGAGAGCCTGCGCTATTGCCAAACTCCTATTCTTATCAATTCCAGGACATTGTCAGGTCTTTCTCTCCAAATATTGCTTGTCTGTCATGTTTTCTGCTTCCTCTTTCTGGACTAGTAAGCGGGCATACAGATCTCCGATATCTCTCTCCCAGTTTCTTAACCTCTCATTCATATTTATGTTTTTTTTCCTCTTTAAGCAATATTTTGGGTAATTTCTTTAGATTTATTTTATAGTACATGAAACTCCCTGTATCTTATCTAAGTATTTATATCAAGGATTACTTTTGATTTTTAATCATTCTATTTTCTTTATGTAATTGATCTTTTTTCATGCTCTCTCGTTTCTTTTTCTTCTTCTTGATTCAGTTTTATATTTCTTTTTTTGACTTGATGTTTTCTTTTAATATTATTATGCAACTTGGTTGAAAAATATAAATTTTAATTAGAAATTTTTCTTTTTTTAATATTTTTTTATTATGTTATATTAGTCACCATACAGTACAGCATTAGTTTTTGATGTAGTGATCCATGATTCATTGTTTGTGTATAACACCCAGTGCTCCAGGCAATACTTACCCTCCTTAATACCCATCACCAGGCTAACCCATCCCCCCACATCCCTCCCTCTAAAACCCTCAGTTTGATCCCCAGAGTCCATAGTCTCTCATGGTTCGTCTCCCCCTCTGATGTCCCCCCCTTCCTTTTTCCCTTCCTTCTCCTAATGTCCTCCATGCTATTCCTTATGTTCCACAAATAAGTGAAACCATATAATTGACTTTCTCTGCTTGACTTATTTCACTTAGCATAACCCCCTCCAGTTCCATCCATGCTGATGCAAATGTTGCGTATTCATCCTTTCTGATGGCTGAGTAATATCTCATTGTATATATGGACCACATTTCTTTATCCATTCGTCTGTTGAAGGGCATCTCACTTCCTTCCACAGTTTGGCTATTGTGGACATTGCTGCTATGAACATTGGGGTGCATGTGGCCCTTTTATATTTCTGCAAACATTTCAAAAATACTAATTAGTAATCTGTACCCAGTTATTCCATTATCTGGGATCTCTGTTGTTTCTTCTGACTTTTCTTAGAGTAAATTGTTCTTTACTATATTCCATGGTTTTGGACTGGGAACTCAGGGTTGGGCTTAAACATCCCTGGTAGGTTGGTTCTCCAAGGAAGATTGACCTTTGCTTCCATCCATTGCTCTTGGAAACTGGGTCACTCTATGCTAATTTCTTGGCATAAAGTTTCTTAGGCCCTGCAGATAGTATACATCTAAACCCCAAACCTGAGCCAGCCTTGTGCTGTGGTTAGACATGTCTCATACCCAAAGCTCAGGCAGAAACAAGCAAGGGTGTTTGCTAAGAATTGTTCCCTTCTGGTCTGCCCTGTGGGGGAGGTTTTGAATTTCCACAGAGGCTTCCTCACCTCGTGTAGGACTAAAGCCTTCTCTTTTCTTTCCTCAGTGCTTCCTAGGAGAGCAGATGTCCCACAACAACCACAGCATCAACGAGATCTTTTCTCTAGGGTGTTTGATTTCTTCCTCACTTATAGATCCCTAAGGATTTCCCTTACCTGACAGCTCTGCTGCTCATTTAAATGGATGTTTATTATATTGACCCACCATCTCTAGCTTCTTCTATGCAAGCATTTCATAATAATCTTTTACATCGTCAGAAATGAACATTGCTATAACCCACATTTGACTTGTTGACCATATTAAACTATTTGAAAGAAAAATAGGAAAATACGATTCTAAATAATATGCCATGTTTTCATGACATAAATGACCAAAAGGAATCCAAGGAGGAATTTTATCTCAATATTCTAAAAGAAAATTCATTAGATGGTTGTATAGCAAAAATGCAATTAAAAGTAATAATTAAGAGGCTGGTCTGAGTACAGTGGTGTTTACAATTAATTGATCACAGCCAGTTACAGATTTCTTTGCTCCTTCTCCCCTCCCACTGTTTCACTTGACTACCCTAAAGTAATAACAATAATAATTAAGAAATATATGTAGAATTGAGAATCGTGATTGCTTACACTTTAAGCTGAAAAGTAATCTGACAGGGTGCCATTAAAAAATAGAATTCTGCTGATCACTAGTTTCTATTCAGGCCCAAGAAAGAGTGAACAGGAATTGGTTAGAGATTAATAAAGTGGAAACCACGTGTCATTATGAGGAAGCATTAAGGTCATGCAGATCCCACAGGAACTGGCTATTTCATTTGTGAGAGCATTTCCCACACTGTTTCCCACCACATATGGGTTCAGTCCTGTCCCCCAGGGCGAGCCTGTGGGGCCTCAGACAGGCCAGCAGGGGGCGCCAGGTGCTTTCCACGTAGTGGCAGGTCGTGGGCAATGGCTCAAATGCCGGGCCAGGGGGTCCCCATGCCACCCCAGTCCCACGCATGCTCAAAGCAAGTCTCGGAAAGAGCCTTGTACATTCCACAATTGCCTTCAACTGAGGGCTCAGAATTTGAAAATCTTTGCAGAGATTTAGGATCCTGTATGTGTATTTCTTTTAATTGTTCCGAGGAGGTTACAAAACCCATTAAGAGTTGCTTGGCGATGAAAAATAAATATGTTTTATTCAAGTGTTTCTTTTCAAAGGCCTTATTTCATTTATATTTGCCTGGGAGGTGGCCTAAGGAAAAACGAAATAAAAGCAAGGTGTTAGGAGCTACAAGGCTGGTACATTGCGGCGGGTGTAATTAATGGAGCATGATATTGCTTTTACACAGTGATGTGCGTTGTTTATCCAGTGGAGTCCTGGCATGATGGTGAGGGCTAGATCCACCCTGAGCTCGTTGTTACCACTGACAACCCTGGTTAGAAAGGGACTCTGCTTGAAGGCAGTGAGGCTCGTATTAACAGCAATACCCCATTGGCCTAACGAGGATCCCTGTCCCTGGCTGTGAATCATTATACTCACTTATTTTATATTTAGGATTATTTCATTACTTGGAGTAACTCCACCTCTCCTTTCTCATAAAGGTTTATCAGCTTTTTTAAAAGATTCATATATTTATTTTAGAGACAGAGAACACACGCAGGGGGCGGAGGGCAGAGGGAGAGAGAGAATCTCACGCAGACTCTGGGCTGAGTGTGGAGGGGCACAGGGCTTGAGCTCACGACCCTGAGATCACGACCTGAGCTGAAACCAAGAGTCAGATGCTTAACCGACTGAACCACCCTGGTGGCCCGAAGTTTATCAATTTAAAAATGTATACTGGGGTGTGCCTGGGTGGCTCAGCCGATTAAGCGGCTGCCTTCGGCTCAGGTCATGACCCCAGGGTCCTGGGATCGAGCCCCGCATCGGGCTCCCTGCTCTGCGGGGAGCCTGCTTCTCCCTCTCCCGCTCCCCCTGCTTGTGTTCCCTCTCTCGCTGTGTCTCTGTCAAATAAATAAATAAAATCTTTAAAAAAAAAATGTAGGGGCGCCTGGGTGCCTCAGTCGTTAAGCATCTGCCTTCGGCTCAGGTCATGATCCCAGGGTCCTGGAATCGAGCCCCACATCGGGCTCCCTGCTCCGCGGGAAGCCTGCTTCTCCCTCTCCATTCCCCCTGCTTGTATTCCCTCTCTCGCTGTGTCTCTCTCTGTCAAATAAATAAATAAAATCTTAAAAAAAATAAAAATAAAAATAAAATAAAAATAAAAAAAATGTATACTGGGGAGGAAGAGGCATTGCAAAACCAACAGCATGCCCTCTGGCCCCATCCTCGGTGGGCTGGCAAACACCAGTCTCCTCAGCCAGAGCAGTGACCCACCGTGTGAGATGTCAGACCTTTCAGAATTAACACAGCGTTGCAGAGGAGCCAGGAAAATTGAAAACACAAGTTCTCGACCCAATAATTATATATGTAGGAAGACGTGTCAGTGAGACATTCACAGGTATGCCAGAGAGATCTCGGAAAAGCTTGTCTGAGGAGACGCTTTGTAATTGTGGACTCTCAAAGTCCATCAGTAGTGGAATGAATGGATGTATTCATTTTTGGATGTATACTTAATGAGCAACTACTGTGTGTGTGTGTGTGTGTGTGTGTGTGTGTGTGTGTTGCACTGTTCCAGGTGCTGAGACTACAGCAATGAAAAGAAAAACCCAGAAAGACACATGTCTCCCCTGAGCATCATTGTGGTGCTTAGCATGACTTCTATTTATACAATAAGTTGCTATACTTATATTAAAAAGAACGAATTAGATTTCTCTATATCAACATGGAGAGAGTTTAAAAAGCATAATGTTGGGGGGAAAGAACAAGTTTTTCCATGATAAACAGTAAGCTGTTTCTGTAAATTTAAAAAAAGAAAGAAGATACAGAACAATAGAAGTCCAGTTCATGGATGCATGTAGGCGTGTGCAATGGAATAAAAACTGAGCCGAATACATAGGATAAATTCCTGATAACAATGGCATTTTAGGAGGAAAAGATAGGACAGGGGAGGGAACAAAGAGAGGAATTTACCTTTCTCTGTAAAGCATCATTTCTTTCATTAAAATAAATAGAGTGCATAAGAATGTTAACAGTGGTCCATTCTGCATGATAGGCGCACAGATGAACATTTTCTGTCTGCGGGGGGTTTGTACTTCTTCAATTACATGAGAAATGGAAGGAGGATGAGGGACTGAGGACACGAGAGGAGGACAAGTCAGAAGAAATAGATTGCTGTGAGGCCCGAACTTCCTCTAAAGCACTGGTCCCTTGTGGGCCAGGGACCCCTTGTTGTGAAGCTGAGTCCTCTGCCCTGTCTCTCTCCGTCCTGGCCCCATGCTGCCCCATAGGCTTCCCCAGGGGCCAACCGTCTTCCTGCCTGGCTTTGGCAATATTGTCTACATCTTCCCAGTTCTGCTCCCTCTTCAACCACAATTTGACTTCTACTTCACTTGGGTTTAGCTCTTGCCTTGCAATCTGGAAACCATCTGCCACTATCCTGGCACCAAGCCCAGGGCCTGCCAGAAGCCTACCGTACCGTTCAGGACCTCAGTGGTGTAACACACGGATGGCCTGTCCTGTGCTTCCCCAGGTCACCTGCTTTGTCTGGGCCTGGCTCTCTGTGAGTCCAGATTTCTCTGGCCATCCTTTTCTCCAAGCAACAGTGTATGTAACTCACTCTCCTTGGAAGCATCATGCACATAGTGCGTCTCAAAGTTTGGTCATTCATGAACCAGCTTTATGATTTCTGCAGTCGCTGAATATCATCTTCGCTATTTATCTGTCTACATAACTCATATTGTCTGAAGGCAGTGTAATTATAAAGAAAATGTGCATTTCTGCCTTTAAGTAGTATTATTAGCCATGTATATGTGTGTTTGTGTGTATCAAATACAAATATAGTGACAAATTTCAGTCATATGTGGAATATAAAAAACAAAAAAAATGAGCAAAGGAAAAAAAAAAGAGAGAGAAGCAAACCAAGAACCAGACTCTCTTTTTTTTTTAAAGATTTTATTTTTTTATTTGACAGACGGAGAGACAGCGAGAGAGGGAACACAAGCAGGGGGAGTGGGAGAGGGAGAAGCAGGCTTCCCGCTGAGCAGGGAGTTCGATGCGGGGCTCGATCCCAGGACCCTGGCATCATACCCTGAGCCGAAGGCAGACGATTAACGACTGAGCCACCTAGGCGCCCCCAAGAACCAGACTCTTAACTACTGAGAACACACTGGTGGTCACCAGAGGGGAGATGGGTAGGAAGATGGAGGAAATAGGTGATGGGGATGAAGGAATGCACCTGTCGTGATGAATACTGGCTGTTGTATGGAAGTGTTGAGTCACTACGTTGTACACCTGAAACTAATATCACACTGTACATTAACTATATTGGAATTAAAATAAAAAACTTAATAAAAAATTTTCAGATTAAAAACAACAGCAATATAGTGAAAGCAAAACAATGATACTAAATTCTGGCCAGATACACTTGCCTTGCAAAGGCTCTTAGCCAGCAGCTTACTTTACCTGTGATTAATAAAAAAGAAAAAGGGATCGACAAGTGTTGGGGGAGGAGCAGAGATCATTCGTCCTCGTAGAACAACCCGAGAATCAGAGCAGAGGGAAGGCAGAGGCACACAAGTGGTGGGTAGGTCAGGGGCACCTTCCAGAGGCTTTCCCTTTGGAAGACTCGGAAGCATTGATGAGGCACGCAGGGAAAAAACTTCTCACTGTGTGTTCTCATGGCATTTCTGTGTAGAATTTCAGCGGCCTGTGTACCAACAGTGGGTCCTGTCCCATCCTGATTAATCATGGACATATTTTTCAGTCTTTGTTTACCTCAGCACATGTGTATATTCAGCTGGCATTGTTTCACCCGGCTTTGTATGGCTCATACTTCTATGGTGAGTTTTCTTTCCCTAGAACTAGAAATTAGCCTTTAGTCATGGGGTTACCTTCAACCCTATTACCAGCTCTGCATATGGTGGGCAATTGCTGTATGACTGTATTAGTAATGTTTTGTTAGGAAAGACACTGCCAGGCAGTGGGTTCCATGATCAGCTAGATCTTGAGGAGCCATTTGGGAAATTGAGTTACGCTCATAGCCAAAGGCTCTAGGACATGAAAGCTGGTGTTGCTTCTACCCAATCTCATTGGGTCAGGCCACTTAGAACCAAGAGGATCTGGTATCTAATCTCCAGGAGCTGTATCTGACATGATTTCTACCATGGGGGGAGGTTTGTAAGTATATACTTGCATACAGATTTGCACGAATGCTCAGTAAACTCTCTGTAATTCCTGTAAACATCTCCTTGCATTGTCAAGAAACAGAGATAATCCAAGACCTTCAAATGATGCAGCCTGGAAAAGAAGTCAGCTGCTTTGTCTGCCACGGTGGGTGTAAATCCAGCCACATCTGGGGCCTTATAGCCTTGCCAGTCTGAGCATACGAAGGGAAGACGTTAAGTAACCCAAATATATGAAGACCATTAGACTTGCCTGGAGGTGGGAAACTTAGTGAAAAAAAGAACAGCCAGATCGCCAGATGCCCAACGGTGCTCTTCAAACACTTTTTCCTTGACTCACAGTAAGAAATACATAGTGAAAAAGATATTTTGTATAGGGACCCAGTAAGCACATATGTATACAGAGACGCATGCATACAGGCATATACAAACACCTCCACAGTCCTGAATGGGCACCTGTGAATTCAAACAAAGCTTTCATAAAAGACTTAGCCCTCCTATTTGTGATGCATGCCAATTCGTTCTATCAACTCTATTTTATTTTTTAAAAAACAAAGTTACAGTCCATGAAATTGATTTCACAGCCCATTAATAGGTCGCTGCCCGCCATGGGAAGAACCATTACCCTGTAATATTAAGTGGCCACTGTGTCTATTTTCAGCCTTAACTGTTCCTATTTTTCTAAATTATTTCCTGTAACCATATATCGTATGCATGAGGCACACTAACTTTATGATTAATTTTCACTGTGTTTCACCGATAAGCCCAGGGGCCTCCATGCCCCTTGGGTCCCCAGCATGGTTAGACCGCGTAAGCACAGTCATTGCGGATCGAAGCACTGTGCTTTGTTCTCCTCCTCTTTCTTCTCCTTTCTGAACAGGTTGCTTTTTAATGAGCAACGTATCACAGCCACAACAGGAACAGGTGATCGACATGAAATATGCTCTTTCTGCCTCAAAGTCAGAAATCTCGTGGGACAGGGCATACTGTTGATGTGCCTTTCCAGATGTGAGTTACCCCCATATGGCAAGCAGCACTCGTGGCATTCTTTTTCTTACCTTTCCAACAATCTGTTAAAGCCCAGAAGTCCAAATTAAGTCACCCGCGGACAACCAGCGCCATGCCCCAAGGCTTCTCCTTTCCAGAAAAGGCTTTTCTCTCCAGCCACCCAGCGCCCCTCCCCAAAACCTACAAGTCGCTTTTGACCGCACCCCAGCCTCCAGGCCAAATCCATGGCCAGTCAATTCTATTTTCAAAACATATTTATTTGAGCTCCTTGAACCTGCCACCATTTCTCCACCTCAGGACCCTTGCACATGCTTTCCTTTCTTTCTTCTTCTCAGCCCTACTCTCCCATCCACTGTGCCTCCTGTGAAAAGCACCCTCCACAGAAACCCTTCCTCCCCTACACTGTCTAAACAGCAGTTCTCTTTATGTGGATTCAACCTCCTTGCCTTAATTCTCTTAAGAACACTTACCACATTTTGTAATTATTTTCTTTGTCTATTTACTTGTTTTGATTCTCTCCCCTACCGAAATATTTGTTCGTAGATGTCAGGGCCCCAAACCATTTTTTTCATCATATAAATGAGGACATACAATTTAAATTTTATAAGCTTCTTCAGCTCTTTAAAAAAAAAAATCCTTAAAATAATTCCTTTAAAAATCAAATTCCATTCTTTCCAAGGATTTATTCTTTTAAATAACTAGGAATCTAACTAGAGGAAAGATTAATGGCAGACTGCGCTATCTGCTCTAAGAACGAAGATCTGATCATTAACAGACTAAATAGCGTAATTAGGTATACAGTTGGAATGCAGTGTGCAGGCTGAAATTAGTAGTGTATAATTGAGCCTCATTTAACTGCAGGAGGATTTCACTGAGAGAATTTTATTTACATAAGAAAAATGTCTTAGATTGCTCTGGGAGAATTTAAACATATGTATGCCAAATCACTCCTTACTTATAGAATCCAAGCCCAGGGTTGCTAGTTTATTCGTCAGGCCCCATGTGCAGGGGTAGCATCATCATTTTTGGCCAAGTGATTTCTTCCAGGCAGCCCAAGGTCCAAGCTGGTGCTTCAGGATTCCTTTGAATATCTTGGTGACACTTTTGTAAGCACAGCAGATCCTGACAATATGCCCTATGTACCGAGCCTATTTTCGGGAAAAATCCAAAATAAGTATGTCATCAGTATTCAAACAAGCATTTAATCCAACAGTGTGAGAGGTGGGGGGAAACAGTAGGTAAGTAAGGCAAACATGGGGATTGACCTGCCCTGGAGAGCCTCCTGTCATTGGTGGGGGAGGGGGGGAGTGCTACGCGTGCAAACAGACTAGATTGAATGCAATTAGGGGTAAAGTCCTGTGTTACCAAAGTAGGGCTGGAAGATCAGGAGATCCGCTACCTACCAGCTGAGACGTTGGGGTTGGGTTGTTGGAGGGAGGATGACAAAGACCGGGGTAAATATTGAAAGCCCCCCTTAGGCTTTTCCGTAGGCGTCAGTGTGATCAGATTGAAAACCAGCCTAAACAAAAGGCCATCTTTTGACACGTTTACTCCCAACATAAACATTATCCTGGATTTCCCTCCTTCCCCTCTGTCGGGCTGCTCAAATGAGTTTGGTCTACGCCTGCTGCGTCCATATGCTCACCACCCACTGACACCTTCTTCCAAATAAATTTCAACTGCACAAGCAGTGCACTAATGGAGTCTTCCTTTAAGATACTCAAATACATGAGACTATGAAATAAAACGTGTAATTCTGCCTTCCCCTGCCCTAGTCCGCCGGTGACTTCAGAGGTGACTACAGCTCGCATTCTGGTGGGTATCTTCTGACACCTTCCTCTCTGTTCATTTACACACACAAATTTATACGCACAGGCACACATCCATTGCCTTTTATACAGGACATTACGTATTGTTCTATACTCACTTTGCAGATCTTCGCATGCAGTATGCAGTCTGCATGCATTTACCTTATGGTCTTTTTTTTTTTTGACTGGTAATATTGAGGGTTTTTTTTATTATTTATATATTTTTATTTAACTATGTAAATTATTTTTTTTTAATTTTATTTTATTTCATTATGTTATGTCTTTTAAAGGGCTGCATAGTATGGATACACCGAACTTCATTTATTCACACCTTGATTGGCATTTAGGTTTGTTTATGGTTTTTCACTTTTAAACAAGGCTGAAGTGTACCTCTTCTGCATACATTGGTGTGTGCACGTGTATGAGTGTTTCATTAGGACTGACTCTTTGAAGGATCAAGCTGGAGGGAACTGTATGCAATTCTTAACATTTGAAATAGGTTACTGGAGTGCCCACCAAAAACCAAGACTTCACCACTTTACACTCCTACCAGTAGGTATGCAATCCCCACGCCCTGTGAAGACTATCTATTATCACATATTTTAATTTTTTCCTAATCTCCTGAATGAAAAATCACATCTTGTTTTAATCCTCATTGATTTTTGTCGAGTTCTAGATAAATTCCATTCAGAAATCAATCAAAATGTGATTAATTTCATTTGTGGAAGATGGACATTTTTGCAATATCAAGCTGTCTAATTCTGGGATTTGTGCCTCTTCATTTACCCAAGTCTTACACTATTACGCCCTTTGGTAATGATTTGTAGCGTGCTTTAAGTTCATTGTATATATGCTTAGCAGTTTGTAGCTAGATATTTAATATTTTTATTTATCTAGCCAAGTGGGATACTTTATCATTATATTTTATTGCAGATTACAATTATTTTAGAGCACCTTTCTCTAGCAGGCACCCACATGGATATTCTTATTTAACATCACAGTATCGCCTGGAATGTAATATCGCCCCACTGTGCAGAAGAGGACACGGAGGCTCTTTCGGGTCATGCGCGCATTCTAGTTTATGCTGACAGCGAGACGCAGAGCTGACGTCTGCACCATCCTTTCTAGAAGTCCTCCCTGCCTGGTTCTCAGAATCCCACACCCTCCTGTGTCTCTGCCCCTCCTTTGTCTTGCTGTGTCTTGCTGGCCCTTTTCCTCCACTCCCGACCTGGGGGGTTCCTGGGCATCAGTCCACATCAAGGGCTTCTTGGCATGCAGAGCTTGATCCCCAAAGCTCTGTCTCCAGCTTGACTTTCATCACACACCCTAAGTGACCCAGCATGCCTTCCCTATAAAAACAGACACCTGCCCCAGCTTCTTCACCTGCCGGCACCATCGCTATCCTGTCCGTCCCTCAGACCGAGCACTTGGAGCGCTCTTCTCCCCAATCCAGTTCTGTTGATTCTTTGGCTTAAATGATTCTGGGTGTATCACTTCTGTTCCACTCTCCCTGTTCCTGTGCCTTGCTGTCTCACCAGGGCCACGACCCAGAGCCGGGCTGTGAGCTCCCAGCCACAATACCAGGGCATCACGCTGGTGGGGATACCAAAAGGTGTATGAACATGGGCGAATCACTTAATCTCTGTTCCTTACTGTTCTCATCTGTAAAGTGGGAATAATAACAGTACCTGCCTCATGGGGTCATTGTGAGACCCACATGGGTCAAAACACGGGATGTTCATACTAAGAATGCAATACCTGTTGGTTCTGATTAAGATTAGTGTCAATACTCAGATGTCTCTGTGTCCAAATTTCCACTTGTTATGACAACCATCACATTCGATTAGAGGAGCACCCTACTCCAGTATGACCTCGTCTTAACTAATTACATCTGTGATGAACCTATTTCCAAATAAGGCCACGTATTTAGAATGTGGTCTTGGGGGTTAGGACTTAACTCTTGAATTTTTGGGGGGGGCACACTTTAGCCCATAACACCAGGTTAGAAGTCTTATCTTAAGGGCCTACTCCTCTCCCTTATGTGCAGCTTTCAACATAATTTTCTTTGAACAATCATTTTTATCAGGCCACTCATTTGCCCAAGATATAGCTGTAGATGCTTCACACCTCTATCTAACTATGGCTTGGCACCCACCCATCACATCACACAACAGACCTACCTCAGAACAACAGGAAGAGTTCAATTCCATTCTAGTCTACATCTGAATTAAGAGAAGGTGATAATAGGTTTTATATATATTTATATATATATATTTTTCTGTTTCCACTTCTATTTTAGTTAATGCTAATTCAACTTTCAAACCCCCAAAAATGTTAAGATATTCATTCAAGGCTCATCTTGTTTCTAGCGCCACATACTTAGAACTTAGATTTCAATCTTCCTCTTATTTCTCGGAGATTGTTATGGAAAGTCCCGGGACAAATCTCGGTTTCATTACCCAGTCGGCTGTCACTTGGAGGTGGTAGGCACAGCTTATAAAAGTTTCATTGTGTTATGCTACCATTTGGCATCTTATTAGAAGAACCATCTGTTCTTTTAATTACTATTAACTCAGTTCAGATTGCAAGAGCAAAAAAACCCCTAAGATATTTCTAAGTGAAAAATCAAATACACATTTAAAATCTTCCTGAAAATAGTGTTGTCCCTATTGAAGATCTAACAGCCCGGCTGCACAGGAAAAAGCCAGAGAGCATAATGAAAGAATAATTAACATCAAAATCTTAAAATATGCTCATTTTCATGTGAGAATATATTAGTCACTCCTAGAGGGGAAAAAATTCTGTTTTTATGTATTATACATGAGGAAGTTTCATGTTGAAACCTAAAAAGAGGTATTTCAGCTTGCTTTCTTTTTACCCAGACTTTAGAAGAGACATTTTGTGTACAAGCAATGATAGACCATTTCAGCCGTCTACCTCCTGAACAAATATTTCCAGATAGCATAGCTAGGCACCACTCTCAATAATAGAGATGAACAATTGAGCAAGACAAATCAAGTTTCTGCTATTCTGGTTGGAGGAGAGAAATGTTATGCCAGCCTTAAACACACACAAGGCAACCTCATGTAGATGTAATAAAATCAACCTCTGTGAGCATGAGTGACCATGGGTACGTTAATGTGGGCTGGCACTGCTGGGAAGTTGATTTAGGAACTGAGGCCAGAAAGATTAGAAAGAGCCAGCCAGGTAGAGAGATGGGCTCAAGGTCCTTCAGGTAGAGTGATTAAGAGGACAGGGTGGCTGAGGCGTGGTGGCAAAGGGAGAGAGGGGGTGAATGGCTTTTGGAAATATGGTCAAAGCCTGAACCATTGTAGGCCACTATGAATAATTTGGTCTAGGGGGATCTAGTGGACACTGAATGATCTTCCTGATTTCCTGCACTGAATGACCGTGGCTGGTGAGTGGGGAACAGGCTGAGAGGAGCAGGAGTAGAAATAGAGTGAGGAAAGGCTGGGACCCCCAGACCAGGGTGTGTAGTGGAGATAGGGAAGTGGACCATTCTGGATGTATTTTCGAAGTAGGAACAGAAGGACCTTGTGTTGGATGAGATATGAGAGGTGAGGAATGGTTAATTTGGAAGACTTCACAATATCTGTCTTAGGTTTAAATACTGACAAATATGCAGGGAATATTCTTATTCGAATCACATGATGATGATTACAGAGGAAGACCTCAGGTTTCCATGAATGTCCCAGTTCCTTGCAGGAAGGATGTCTGAGGATGGTGTCTGTACGGCCGTCCTCTGCCCACAGCCCCACATTGGGATTTAGCAAGCTACTCTGCGGGCCGTGTTCCATCCCTCTGCACCCTGCTAGTACCCTGTTGTGTGATCCTGGCTCACAGGGGTTTGGGGACTATTTTGCCTGTCTCAGTGACATAGCTCCCAGTGTCAGGAATGTGATATAAAACTCAGCCATGTTATTTCCACTCTCATGCTTTTCCTGCTACATGAGGCTGCTTCACAGAAGTTAGCAAATACATAAACAATTAAATACTATGTCTATGTCCATGGGCTCTTCCCTGTCTGGCTTAGGCAGGCTGATGGCCCTGGGCAGCTTTGTGCTCATGCCGTCGACGGATGACTGATTGATCCCATCAGAACAGCAAAATAACACACATTATGCCTGCTTCTCTAGATATCCTACTTAATGCATGACTATCTGTTAGATGACAGCCATGCATTAATCTAAACTTCAACACCGGAACAAAGAGGATGCTCTTTGCCATCTGTCTTTCATACGTGAACAAGCCAAAGTTTAAAGATGCTGAATGTCTTGTCTGAGGTCACACAACTGGAAAGTGGCTTTAACAGGTTGGGAATTTGGAGCTACTGGGTTCTAAAACCCAGTTTTTTTTGTTGTTGTTACCTTTGTTTTTATTTTTTATTGTTTTTTTAGTATTGTATTAAGTTTTAACTTTAATTCCATTGTAGTTAACATACAGTGTTATATCAGTTTCAAGTGTACAATATAGTGATTCAATAATTCTACACATTACTCAGTGCTCATCAGGACAGCTGCCCTCCTTATTCCCCATCACCTAGTTCACCCATCCCCCCACCACCGCCCCTCTGGTAACCATCAGTTTGTTCTCTGTAGTTAAGAGTCTGTTTCTTGGTTTGCCTCTCTCTCTTTTTTTCCTTTGCTCGTTTGTTGTTTCTTAAATTCCACATATGAGTAAAACCCAGCTTTTTCCTCCACAATGAGAAATCCTTATGGGTGGGTGAGCTTGTTCTACCTGGTACCAAGGAAAAGATCTTTTAACTTGATTCTTTATAAGAATGAGAAAAAAATTAGCTGAGTAGATTGAACAAGCAGATTAATAAAGTATGCTTTAACATAGCAAGTTAATTATTTATGTCAGAGTAATCTGCAAGGATGTAGGCAGGTTTGGTAATAATACCATTTTCCTCCCTGGTATTGGTAGTTAACTTCATCCAGGTGAGATGAGGTTTCCTGATTACACTCCAGCTTTTTCCTTCCCATCCTGTTTTCTCACCTTGATGCCATGTCTCCAACCCTAAGACTGAAATCTGTTTAGGTCGTAAGCTCCCTGAAGACAGAGGCTGTGTCTCATTCCTTTTTGGATTCCCAGAGCCCAGAAGAGTGCTGGCCCAATGAATGGCATACCCTTCGGCTCTGGTTTTCCTAGAATCAACTTCCATATGCTTTCTTCTGGAGGTCTCTGATGCCTGCTTTCTGCAGCTCAGATCTTCAGCTACACGTAACTGGGCACATGGGTGGCTAGAACTGCTGAAATTTTAATATTGCCTCTGATGCTATTGCATAGAAAACTTGAAAAGGAAACAGGAAGAGTGTGGCTACAGGACTTAAACCCTGCATTTTCCTAGAATACTCCCAATTGTGCAGATGTCCCATTTTCTTTGCTAAGCTTTATGTCTCTAGATAGAAATATCCCTCTAGCCCCTGTGCTGAGCTGGCTGAGCTGGTACCAAGCTGTGGGCTTGTTAGTGAAACTGACATACAAGCTCATGTCAATAACATTGGAGAACCACACCAGCACTTACTCTGGACTCACAAACTCTTAGTTTATGCAAAGCTCTAACAGCTGTGGTATGTCTGCTTTCTACCTCTCAGCATACTGAATGCATCACCTTGTGAATGTGTTGATGGGGATATGGGTGGCAGAGAGAAGTAATAATTCTTGGTTTGCCTGGTAGCAAAGGAAGGAATGGATACACTGTTGAAAACAGAACTAGGGCTTAAACACCTGGGAACCATTTAGTGCATGTTGAGAAGCCAAGATAGCTTCTGAGATACCCCTCTAAAAACTCAACAGTGTAGCTCAATAATGATGACCCAGAACCCCCAAATTTTTCACTATTATTCAGTTGACTGATTTGCAATATGTTTAACATGACACAAAGTATGCACTATGTTTGAGAAATGTTTTTGCACTATGTTTGAGAAATGTTTTTGGAAAATTATTAGCGCTTTAGATAGTGCTAATAATTTTCCAAGGGAAATAAAATAACCTATAAATTTTGGCTTTTTGCACAGTTGTATGTTACCAGACAGTTGTGAGTAGTAAAGGTATGTGTGTGTATGTGTGCGTGTATGTGTGTGTATGTGTGTGTGTGTGTGACAGAGTTCCTGTGTGTGCTGATTATTAATATCAACATTTTGTATCTCAACGTTTGCTTATTTTAACAGAAGCACATTCTTCAATCCCGTTTCAGGAAGTGAACGAACCTTTTATTCTATAAGATACAAAAGGCTCTGATGATGTAAGGCAGGAAATGGCACGTGGTGGCAAGTTAGGGAGCAGTTAAGATGATTTCTTATCACCATGGAGACAAGACATCTGGTGCTCTAAAGACTCTGTGTGTCCTTGTTGCCCCTGAAAATTCCATGCATCTTGGGAGTTCAGACTGTAACCCAGACCCTGGGTCTTCAGGGCTCTCTCCTAGTCAAAGGCTTCTTTTCTTCATCTTTATTTTGTTTTAAAATGTTGATCGATTTTGAAATGGTTTCAATGGAAAATGAGGGCTAGACCAAATGGTTTCAATGAGGTACAGTAATTGGGACAATTCCTTCTTCCTATGAACATCTCAGGAATGTTTAAAACAAAGTTCAAGTTCTTTTGAAACAACATGTCTTAAGGGTCTTATTTGGCATGCTAAGTGAGTAAAAAAAAAAAGTGAGATATTACAGGAGCAAGTAAGTGATTAAATTAAATGTGCCTGGAGAATAGAGCCCTCTCAGGAATCTGCAGAGTAATAAATACGTGCAGCTGCTTGTGCATTTCCCAACACTTCTAAGCAATGGTACACAGAATGCTTTCCACTTACATTTCACCACTGCTGATGGCCTGTCAATTCTAACGAAAATACTGTGTTAGAAAGGTGACCCGAATTACATACATTATCTTTTTGTTTCTCTTTACTGTCTACCGCTCAGTACTTTAAAAAAGCTTGTTATTAAAACATTATGTAAGTATGCAAAATATACTGAAAGAAAGAATGTTTCAATTATACACAGTATGTATTGGTAAGAAATGCTGTGTGTGATGACATATGACAAATGGTAAAAGGTATTTTTAGTTGCTTTCTCTTTGGGGGAGGATAAAGCAAAAATATCTAGAATATACAGCATTTGCTTTTCTAGCTATTTTAATATTTAGCATATTTATAATATATTTTAAAGTAAGTAACTAGGGGCGCCTGGGTGGCTCAGTTGGTTAAGCGACTGCCTTCAGCTCAGGTCATGATCCTGGAGTCCCGGGATCGAGTCCCACATCGGGCTCCCTGCTCAGCAGGAAGTCTGCTTCTCCCTCTGATGCTCCCCCCTCTCATGCTCTCTCTGTCTCTATCTCATTCTCTCTCTCAAATAAATAAATAAAATCTTTAAAAAAAAAAAAAAAATAAAGTAAGTAACTAAAACAGTTTAAAAAGTGAATTTTTTACTTAAAGATTTTTGTACTTTTTTGGGGGTTAATTTGCATTATTTTAAAAAGCTTATTCTAGATTGGTATCTGTTTTTTTATTTTTTTTCTTATCCGTGCCCTTTTGAATTGCTCTTACTTGCATTAGAAATCATAAGCCATTTTTATTTTATGTGAACAACTGGTCTATGAATAAAGTGTAGTCTTTATAAAAAAATAACCAAGAGCTGTAGGAATTGTGTTCATAACTTAAATATTTGATACCTAAAATTATCAAAGTCAAGATGCCTGGAAATTCTGATTCAAATAAATGAAAGGAAGTTTCAAATGAACTAAGAGCAACAAACAATACAAGAAGGTAAATTATTGGTATTTTAGTCCTTTCTGAAAGACACAGAATCGCATTATCCCCCACTAGAATTGCATCAGACAGAGAAATCTTCTGTAAGAGAGTCTAACAATGTTACGAGAGTGTTGTCCTGAGTCATTCACCATGTGGGTGTCACAGTTCACTTCGGCGTTCACACCTTTGCCTTCCTTTGGTTTATCATCGAATTATAACTGAACAGTAAAAATTGTCTTCAGATATTTACATTTTCAAAGGAAAAATTACCTTTATTCTTCTTAGAGCAGCCCTGGCATTTGATCTCTGAACGTGGACAGTTCTATACAGGTAGACCAGTAAAGGTACGCATCTCAGGAGGGAAAGTGATGATTGACGATTGTTGGAGTACCGATTAAGAAACTGCAGAGTCCTCCAGAACACCGACGACAGGGGGAATTGATCTTAGTCTTAGAATTGAGCATTAAGTGTTGGTTGTTATTATGAGGGGGTAAGATAGTCCTTCCTGGGAAATTTGTGGATATTTTATTACTTTCCAGCCTAACATTTGTGATTTTCATGGAAACACTTCAAACTGAGGCAAGGTTCATGCTCATGTGAGGTAGAAATTCACCAAAGAAAGTTAATATTCCCTTGATTTGTCACATTCTAAGAGAGAAGTTGTCATCAAAGAAAATCTGCTAAATTAGCTGCACATTAATTATATGCCAATTCTGCTGCTCTAAAGAAAAATACATGACCTTAAAACTTAATTCATGAGATTAGACTTTCTAAGTGTATATTTATTGTGTAGCATACTTCCTCAAAACTCCTAATTTAGGGTAATTGAAAAATTAAAATAGCTTGGACCCTTAAAGTAACTGACACACTCCTAGCATTAGCCTTTGCTTAAGCTTCCTGCAGGTGGGAAAAAAATATTCAATGTCTTTGTTTATGTGATTTGAGTTGCTTTTGTTCTATTTTAATTGGGCAATCATTTTCTTCTATTGCAGGATCTAGATTTCTCATCACATCCACGGGAGCCTTGTATATTAAAGATGTACAGAATGAAGATGGATTGTATAACTACCGCTGTATCACGCGGCACAGATACACTGGGGAGACCAGGCAGAGTAACAGCGCTAGACTTTTTGTATCAGGTAAAAACCCATCGAGACTTGTGGTTCCCATTTCTGTTACTCCTTCGTTAGTGTCCTGAGCGAAGTCAACCAAACTTGTAGAATCCATGACTCAAATAAAGACTTCTTTTTTTCCCCAAAAAATATATTAGCAACTAAAGGGTTTTTTTTTTTTTTTAAAACCAACCCTAATACGATACACTACACATATAGATATTCCAAGGAAAGTCATTTCAGGTTTTGTAAAATTCCACATTCCTATGACCCAATGTGGCTTCTGTTTTGAGGAGAATGCCTCCTTGCCCTGTGTATTTGTGTCCTGTCCACCAGCACTACGAGGCTCTCCGTGACACATAGCTCTGAGGGAGAAGAGCAGGGGCACAGGGAACACACCTCTTGTTCCCCATATTATGTCTAACAATATTGGGGAAATAACCCACATCTAAAAGGATAGTCACTCCCTCCCACCTCTGTCCAGGATGATTCTCAAGTGAAGAAAACCTGAAGGCTGCTAATTCCACTCTGCTGGAAAGATGCCAGTTTTGTGCCTTCCTTTATAGCATTTATACTTTGAGAAAATATCCACCTTTTGCATAATCTTCACCACTGGCTTGTTACTGGCCCATCTGTCAAACAAGTAAGCAATCCGCTCACACGGCGATGTGCTAGCTCTTCGTGGAGCCAATTAGAATGTGAGATGTCCATCTCGGTCCTAGAAATCTGGTGCAAAACATCTGACCTTTGCCCTTGCATCTTTAGAAGGTAAAACTGCTTCGTGACCTGAATATTTTCATCTTATTTGTAGTGATGCTTTGTGAGGAAGAAGGGATGGAAAGTTGTTGACCATTGGTGTAATTTAAAACATTGCTGCCCAAACACCTACTTAGTGTGCTTTTGCTGGGTTCCTTGTCCACATTCACATCCTTAAAATAGCCAGAGTCCACCTGTGTTTCCAGGGGCTTTGCAAACACAAGTCAGAATCAAGTGATTTCTTCTCTGTACACAAAAATACTTTTTATTTACCTCTTCTTTTTCATGCCAAGTGTTACTTTATCTCTTGCTTTATAGCTCTGCGTTGTTGCTTCTGTTAAGGGCAGGAACAATCAGTATAGTAAAATTATACTCCATTAAAAAAAAAAAGACTAGAGAAAAACAAATGAGAAAGTGAATGACATCTGTGATCTTTGTCTATGGTGGCTTTAATGACAGCACAGTGTTCTACTTGCTCAGAATATCCTAGAAAAGGTCTTGTGTGCAGTCAAGAGGAATGTCGTAACAGTATTGGGACAAGAAAGGGGAAGGATTGGGGGGTGGATCTGGGTACAAGATTGAATTGAATTTTAGCAAAAGAAGCAAAAAACATTTCTCCATCCCCCAAAATGAATTAAGTGATGGTATTCCAAGAGCTCATCTTCTTTTTTTAAGATTTTATTTATTTATTTGTCAGAGAGAAAGAGAAGAAAGAGTTTGCAAGCAGGGGGAGCAGCAGAGGGAGAGGGAGAAGCAGGCTCCCCGCAGAGAAAGGAGCCCGATGTGGGACTCGATCCCAGGATCCTGGGATCATAACCTGAGCTGAAGGCACATGCTTAGCAGACTGAGTCACCCAGGCATCCCTGAGAGCCCATCTTTCTTGAAAAAGAAACTTGAATAAGAAATCTGAAAAGAAGGAGAAAATTGGGGAAAAAAGAGAGAGAGAGAGAGAACCTGAAATGTGGACTTGTTTCTCTCTATTCTAAATTATTAAGTACTGATTTTCAAATTTAACTCTTAGTGTTGGAGAGGCAAATTTACTTTTCTTAATTCCAAGTTTTTTTGTTGTTATTTTGTTTTTTTAATAGAATGTCTTACTAATGTTTTAAACATTGACAGCAGGACCCATGAGCACTTGGTCACTGTGGAGTGAGTGGGGTCCATGAGGTCACCCAGTGGGCATTTGTGATGGGAAGTGAGGAGCCTCAGGGCACAGTCTCATGAAGGAGTGTCTCACACTAAGATCTTGAGCATCTGGGGTTAGAGGTATAGCTGTAGGGTCAACAGAGCCAAGTGTCATGGAACGACTCTTGAGAGAGTCTCTGTATGTAGCACGTAACTGTGAAGACTTTTTGTCACAGAAATGTTAATAACATAGTTGAGGGAGGAAATTGTTACTGCTAGAAAATTAGAACATCAACACTGAGTGCAGATGACTATTCTAGAAATCTAAGCTTTGAAGGAAAAAGAAAAATTAATTTTACTTTAGATTTAAATGCATTTAAAAATGCACACATGGGGTTTGGGTCCTGTGGCGGCACGCTAGTGACAAGGTTTTAATGCTCTTAAACTCCTCCTGAAACAAAAACAGACCAAATATGATGGCAAAAGAAAAATCACAGGGACAAGGCCTTCCAGGAACACTCGGTGGCAGTGGATCGTGGGTTGGCGTGGACGGAGTGTTGACAGCAGCGGGGGCATGCAGGAGTGGCCGCCATGTCACGGAAGCAGTGGGCGCCAAAGGGGCACAACCCGCTGGGACTCCACATGGTCACAAACCTGCAAAATAGTCAACAGATACTCCTCTTCAAAGCAGAGGATCAGCCCTTGAGTGGACCCTGGGGAAATGTGTCTAGGAGTATTCACCACCCTCGGATAGACATACCTGAGTTCGGAGTGGAAGATGGGTGCAAACTGCCATGAGAGCAGTCACTGATGACCACATCGCTCGGTGGTGGCCCGGCTCCTCGAAGATCTCACGTGTCCAGCAAATAAATACTCCTTTCAGAAGAACAAGGACTCACCCCAATAAAACCACTGGCGTTTGGAGTCAAGTTGAGCCAGAGTGGCTCAGAGTGACTCAGCACTAAGGGTGACAAAGGAGGCTCGGGTGGCATGGGAGGCCTTGAAGGAATCCCATCCTATAAAATACTATAATGTAGAATGGGGCAGGGGGCGGGGTTACTTATGTTTATGTTACTTTTATTTGGAACCAAGATTTTCAGTGTAAGAGAAAAGATAAAAATATAAAATCCTTGAAATGTCCAATAGAAACTATCAGTACACACTTGCTATATTTTTATGAATGTGTCCCCAAGGTCCTTACATTGAAAAGGCCTGGAAGTGATGGGGAACAGACAGCAACAAGCACCTCTAATATCTAGATCCCAGCGTCCTTTAAGTACTCCCCCTAAAAGGGACCATGATTCCTTGGAAGAACGGTGGATTATAGTGCCTGGGACAGGAAATGTATAAATGGGCCTGAAACATTAATGGGATCTTGTCAAAATGATACAGGGGACAACTTCTGAAGGGGCTCTCACTGGCTGAGAGTGTGATGAGTTGAATTTCAGAAATAATGATTGCATTTGATTGATAACCATTTAACATTTTAAAAACTTTTGAGTTTGTTATGAATACACACACGTACATATATATACTTATATGCTTACGTTGGTATATACTTTGATACATGCACACATGTCTACTTAATAACAACCAAAGCAATAGTGAGAATCTCATTGGTCTACATAGAAGAAACTAGGGCACCAACTCTTGATTTTGACACTTGGTAGATTAAAGAGAACCACAATTCTCTTTATCTTTCCTATGACTGTTGTATTTCAAAATAACCAAATAATCCTAGTTTAGGAAGGAAAGTTCTTATTTGCAGAATAATTACATCTACTGAATGTGAAGGAGCTATGACAATTAGAAAATCATTTCCACCTTTAATGAAATAACTAATTCAGACAAACTTTATCACCTGAACTTGCTGATCAATTCAGCGTCACTGAGTGCAGGAAAGCTTCGTGTTGTATGCGTGTAGAGAGAAAGGAGAGAGGTTGAAATTGATTAATCAGCTCATGAGAACTAAGTTCCAGTTCATGAGAAACATGGCCAGAGGAACATATTCAATGACATCATCAAGAAAGAAATTCAGACCGTGGGGTTTCCTACAAAACAATTCACCTGGCTTCTTCAGCAAGTCAGAGACATGAGAGAGAAAAGGAGGAAGAGCTTGTTTTGGATTAAAAGAGAATTGAGAGACATAGCTGTTAACTGTAGAACAAGGCTGTTTAATTAGCACAATTGTAAATAATAATAATAATAACAATGACGTGTTTTTAGCTCATCAGGGAAAAGTGAATATGGAATGGATACTAGATGGTACCAAGAGGTTATTATGACTCTTGTAGGTTACTAACATTGCGGTTTTATAAGAAAACTTTTATTTATTTATTTATTTTTAAAGATTTTATTTATTTATTTGAGAGAGAGAGAATGAGAGAGAGCGAGCACATGAGAGGGGGGAGGGTCAGAGGGAGAAGCAGACCCCCCGCCGAGCAGGGAGCCCGATGCGGGACTTGATCCAGGGACTCCAGGATCATGACCCGAGCCGAAGGCAGTCGCTCAACCAACTGAGCCACCCAGGCGCCCAGAAAACTTTTATTTTTATTAGAGAAACATACTAATGATATAGTGATAAGATGACATAGGTTCTATGATTTGACTCAATACGGTAGCACCAAAGGCAAAGACTATAAAGAAATAAACAGATAGATGATAAAAATAATTTTGATGCCTCTCGTATCTGGGTGATAAATATATGAGATGCATTATATTATTTTTTCTACTCTTGTGTGAGTTTGCAAGTTTTCTGTGATAAAAACTTATTTTTAAATGTAGATAAACGGATTGAAGATGAGGGGATGAAAATTAAATCCTGCTGTTTGGTTGTCCTAATTTTGTACATGACCAAATATCCCCTGGAGAGCCTGTCTCAAGCATTGCTTAAATTGTGTACTTAAAATAGAAAAGAAATGTGCCAGTCCTTTAATGTAAAGTAGTTTTATTGAGATTTAATTTACCATCCATAAACTTCACCCATGTTAAGTATCCAAGTCAGTGATTTTAGTAAATATAGAGAGCAGTGCAACCATCAATGTCATCCAATTTTAGAACATTTCCACCACCTAGAAAACTCCCTGTGGCCCATTTGAAGTCAATTCTAATTCCCACCTCCAGCCCCCAGGCAACCACTAATTAACTGCCTGTTTCTACCCATGGGCACTTTCTGTATATTTCCTATAAGTTGTATCTCACAACATGTGGCTTTGTATCAAGCTTCTTTCATGTAGCATAATCTTTTGTGGTTCACCATGTTGTAAGATGTATCAGTAGTTCACTCTTTTTGATTGCTGAATAATATTCCATTGTACGTATATACACATCTCATTTATCCCTTCACTAACTGATGGACATTTGGGTTGTTTCCACTTATTGGCTATTATGAAAAATCCTGCCAGGAACATCTGTGGTCATGTCTTTGAGTGAACACAGTTTCATTTGTCTGGGATAGATACCTAGGAGTGGAACTTCGGGGTGCTGTGGTAAAGTGAAGTTGAGCATTTTGAGAAACTGCCAAGCTGTTCTCCAAAGAGGCTGCACTATTTTACTTTCTTATCAACAGTGTACGGGGGGCCAGTTTCTTCTCCACTTCTTCATGAGCACCTGTTCTTGTTCATGTTTTTTATTATAATCTTCCTAGGGGGTGTGAAGTGGTATCTCATTGTAGTTTTAATTTGCATTTCCCTAGTGGCTGATGACACTGAGCATCTTTCCATGTGCTTATTAGTCATTTGAATATCTTCTTTGGTGATATATCTATTCAGATCTTTTGTCTATTTTTTTTTAAGATTTTATTTATTTATTTGTTAGAGAGAGAGAGAGAGAGAAAGCACAAGGACAAGGAGGGGGAGCAGCAGAGGGAGAGGGAGAAGCAGGCTCCCTGCTGAGCAAGGAGCCTGATGTGGGACTCGATTCCAGGACCCTGGGATCATGACCTGAGCCGAAGGCAAACACTTAACTGGCTGAGCCACCCAAGCGTCCCCTCTTTTGTCCATTTTTTGATGTTTTGTTTTTTTTTTTCTTATCATAGAGATGTCAGGGTTCTTTATATTTTTTGGAGAGAAGTCCTTTATCAGAAATATTATTTGCAAATATATTCTCCCAGTAGGTTGCTCCTTATTTTTTCCTTAGTGGTATCTTGGAAAGTGTAAAATATTTTCACTGTCATGAAGTGTAATATATTGATTTTTTGCCACTTGTGTTTTTGGTGTCATGTCTTAGAACTCTGCCAGACCCAAGGTCATAAAGATTTTTTCCTACTTTTCATCTAAAAGTTTTATAGTTTTAACTCATACATTTAGATCTACAATCCATTTTAAGTTAATTTTTGTAGGTGGTGTGAGGTAAGGTTTCTAAATTCTTCTTTTTGATATGGATATCCAACTGTTCCAACCCTTCTTTTAAAAAAAGTCAGATTTAGGGACACCTGGGTGGCTCAGTCATTAAACGTCTGCCTTCAGCTCAGGTCATGGTCCCAGGGTCTTGGGATCGAGCCCCACATCGGGCTCCCTGCTCGGCGGGAAGCCTGCTTCTCCCTCTCCCACTCCCCCTGCTTGTGTTCCCTCTCTCGCTATGTCTCTATCTGCCAAATAAATAAATAAAATCTTTAAAAAAAAGTCAGATTAACACAGCACTATCTTAAGTATATTTCAGAAATTTCTATCAACAATTAGTTACAGAACAAAAATTTTAAGTGCAATCATCAGGTATTGCTTTCTATGTGACTAGCGTTAGAAGTGGGCACCTTTTGTTTCCTGGGTTTTGGACTTGTTCTACAAAAAAAAAAAAAAAAAAATTTAACTGTGCCCACCAAAGGAGTGACACCTTCTTTGTGTCACCTTTTCCAGCACCAGTGCTACTTCCCACTCTAAGCCAAGCAATAGATTTGGTAACTATGTAGTGCGTAAGAAAGCCACTTGCTCTTCAGTACTTTCCAAAGTCCGTCTAACTTCCTTCAGGAGGAGATTGAAGCAATAAGGCCTCTGCTGGCAAGGGCTCTGCACCTGCTACTGTGGGCTTCTTAGGTCTGTAATCCCTCTGGAGCCTCACACCTAGACATGTGAGTGAGAATAATTATGGGCAACGAATTCTTCAGTTATAATGGACGATGGAAGTACAGAAGAGTCCTGGAAAGGAGATTATTAGGTTCCTTCATCATATCCTATGAGAACATTCACATTGTTCTCATAAAGCACCAGGGAGGTGAGAAGAGCAGCGGTATGTCATGGATTTTATCTCTGATGGTAACAAAGGAAAGCTGCGGCAGAAGCAGCTTCTGCTCAGTGAGTTTGACACGTTCACTCGGGTCTCCTGACTGCCCCCGGTGGCTGACTGTGGAATCACAGCATTTTAAGAGGCCATTCCAGGGGGTTCTTTGATAGGATAGAGGATATCCAGTCCTTTGCTTTTGTGTTTACTGCAGGCAGAACACAACAGCCATGGTGCTTTTCTAACCAAGGCAAAGATAAGAAGAGTTCAGGAGCCAGGGGCTCTATCTGTTCTATATATCCGTGTGGAGACTAGTGTTAACCACTCATGTGTGTGGTCTAGTGCAAGTTCTGAACAGGAAGAGTAAAAGAGAGGGTAAGGAAAGGTCACTGACTTTTATGTTGGGCATCCAAAAGGGGACCTCTATTTTTGCATTCTTCATAATATTCCCTGAGAACATCGATTCCTCAAAGCAAGCTTGGCCATTGAGCTGCATGGTTTCCACTGACCCAGTTCTTGAGAGCATTTGGTCCTCTGTTATGTCAGGCTTTTCTGTTTCTCCGTTGCACCTACTACAAGCCACACCACCTTTATGAGTTCATGTGCTTGCACATTGCCCACCAGCCCCACTCATGCAATCGGATGTAAGCTCCATGAGGGTCTCATCTTTTCCTGTCTTGTTCGCCACCATGTTTCCAATTCCTGACTGTATGCTGGCCCTGGAAGTGAGGCTCAACAATATTTTTAAATGAATAAATAAAACACTTTCAAATTCAATAACTATCTATAAAATTCTTTTTTGTGTGTGAAATAAATTTTACTAATGTCAAACAACTATCTGTGCTACTGGTGTTCTTTTGAAAGGGGAAGTCTGACGTTCTCTGGTCACAGGACAGCCCAGTTCTTGGCCTGGGCCAGCAGCTCTTGTACCGGCATGCTGATTCTGGAGTTCTTAGTTATTTAGTGGGAAATGAAAAGCAGAACCTTTTCTGCTTCAGCCTTTGGAAAATTCTGAGCAGAATAAATTTCAATGAATAGGGCTTTTCTTTCTATTCTTTAATAAAATCTTAAAGATGTGTTGTCAATAGTTAGCATGATGTATAGAATTTAACTTACACACAAGTTCCTATGATTCTAAATGACCACTTCAACTCATTCACTACGTCTAAGAGTTTTTCTTTCTTTCTCAGACCCAGCGAACTCAGCCCCATCCATACTGGATGGGTTTGATCATCGCAAAGCCATGGCAGGGCAGCGTGTGGAGTTGCCTTGCAAAGCGCTTGGGCATCCTGAGCCAGATTATCGCTGGCTGAAGGACAACATGCCCCTGGAACTTTCTGGAAGGTTCCAGAAGACCGTGACAGGGCTGCTCATTGAGAACACTCGTCCTTCAGACTCAGGCAGCTATGTGTGTGAAGTTTCCAACAGATACGGCACTGCTAAGGTGATAGGCCGCCTGTACGTGAAACGTAAGTTGGATGGTAGCTTGGAATGGTGATGTTGACCGCCACTGATGGGGCTCTTGTTACAAGATGACTTCCAGGCTCTCAATATAGCCTTCCATTAATCTTCACAACAGTCCTGCTGAGACCAGTATTACCCCATTTTGCAGATGAGGAAATGAATGCTCAGACAGATTGCTCAAGATTACACAGCTGGAGAGGTTGGGACTTAGGATTCGAATTCAGGTCTGTCTGAACCTCTGAGATTTCCATTAGGCCAACAGGATATGTGTCTGAGATCACATTACCTAGCTGTTGAATTAATAATGGCCACCCTGTCTGAACATTGACAGAGGAAGAGGGGCAGGCTTGTGATGTCAGCACAAGTGACCATAGTCAGATCACAGTGGGTGTCCTTGGCCGACTTTCAGAGGCTACTTGATGTTCCAGAATGGGATTATTATCAGAACAAATATAGGTCTCTAAATGATCAAAATATTGGACTTGGACTCATTATTACATATCATTTAGTTCAAATATGGTGGATATGTTTCATCTCCAATAGATTTGTAGTGACTGTCATGAGGAATGTGTTGAGAAGGATGCTGAAGCCAGCCTCAGAGGAAGGAGGGGTGTGACTGCAGTAGGGAGCACCTTAATCTAGTCAGACACCCTCAGTTTTACTCAAGCAGAAACCAAATCGAAGTGAGTTACCCAGGAGCACATGGCCACAATTGACGGGCAGAGCTTTGGTCAAAATAGGTGGTTCTTAGATGCAAATGGAATGTTCTTTTCATTGTATATAATATTATTATATATTACATAAAATAAGATGTGTATTTTTTTAATTCGATGAACTAATTGGCTGAACTAAAGCTAAATCGCAAGAGTCTACATTGAAAGGTGGAGGCATTTTCTTATCCCACTTTTTCCCAACCCCATTCCTGTTTATGGAAATGTCTTTTCAATGTCACCCTGACTGTGGACTGTCCCAGCCCAACAGAATTTGTTAGAGTAGACATTCCAGGGACTTCCTGGAAACAGCTGCCCAGGGTGGGTCTTTTGAAAATCACACAAACATGCTTAGGCTGGGATTAGGGAGAAATGGAAGATAAGGTCTGTACAGCCCTATTTCTGTAGTTGAAGAAACTTCTAGATGCAATGATGCAGCGCTGGACAGCAAGTAAGAAGTATCTCTGGAAGCTCAAAATCACTTCTGTGTTAAAACACCTTTCATGGCTCCCCATTTCCTGCTGAATAAGTTTATATTTTAGGATAGTATCAAAATCATCCCAAGTAAGCCTGTCTGGTCCTACTGCCCATAGTTTTACTTCAAAGAAAAGATACTCCTATTAAATCTAACTTCTTCCTATTCTCTGTACAAACCCATTCCTATCCTGAACACAGGTCATGTTGCTCCCTCCACATGGAAGATGGTTTTCAAAGACTTAAAGGTCTCAAACTTCCCATTTTTCGAAGCCCAGTGCAGTGGCCTCCCCAGAGACATCCCCATCCCCAAGCATCTCATGCTCAGCTCTCAGGGTTTAATTTATTGTTTTCTCTGTAAAGGCATTTATCACTGTCTACATTTTAAAAGTTATCTGTGGAAAAGTCTTAGTTCTGACTGTGCTTGTTTTCACTACTGTGCTCTTTGCCACATTGGGATAAGTCCTCAAATGCCTCTTGAATGTTTCCTATCTCCCTCTGACTTCATTTTTGTCTTTCCTCTCTAGACAGAAAGCATTATCTTGGGTTCCAAATCCAAAACCCTCTTCTCTTCCATCTCTTCCCTCCTGGTGCTCTCTTTATTCGTATGGCTCCAGATTCCTCCCCTCTGAGAACAAGCCTGGATCTGCATGCTTAGCCTTGGATTCCTTCTTGAGTATTAGATGAGTATGTCTCCCAATTTTAGATCAGATGTTTTGCTGGCACTTCAAAACAACAGTATTGCAAACCAAACACTCCACCATCTCTACCTTGTCAATGGCTCTTCTTATTCGAAATGTCTTACCCCCTTAAGCCCCCCAAATGCAGGCTTTAAATCTTGGATTCTCCATAAAGCTTTCCTTTCTGCATCCAAGTCCTGCGAAGTCCTAGAGACTGTAACTCAGTGTTTCTCAGCCACGCTCCCCAACCCCATCCTGTCCTAGACTGAGTCTTAATTGTACCTCAACTAGATATTTGCAATGCCCCCTTACTGACCCAGTTCCCCACTCCAATTTGTCTAACACATATGATCAGTCAATTTTCCTAAAAATGTGTTTGACCATATCTTCACTTGCTAAAAATTCTTGAATGTTTCCTTTAGTCCCCACTGATTTAATTCCAAAATTTTGAGGCCCTTTGCCTACTTGTTCCAGGTTGCCTTTGTCATTTTTCTCCCATAATTTCCTACAGAAATGCTGTGTTGCATGCACACTGAGCAGACACAGTCTTCCTGTGACACAGCTGTGAGGCATGCCCTAATTCACAAAATGCCCCTTCATTCCAGCTGGGCTCAGGTCTATCCATCCTTGATATCTAAGGACTTTCTTGATCCCCTTCCACATAGTAGATGTCTCTGATGGACCTATATCACTGCTTGGCTACTATATCTACTCTTATATTTGTCTCATTCATCCAAGACGTCCTTGGAACCAGAGACG
Source organism: Halichoerus grypus (assembly GCF_964656455.1). Taxonomy (NCBI): domain Eukaryota; kingdom Metazoa; phylum Chordata; class Mammalia; order Carnivora; family Phocidae; genus Halichoerus; species Halichoerus grypus. The sequence continues at coordinate 5,436,290 of NC_135712.1, forward strand.
CCTTGGTGTGGTAACACAAGATGTCAGGAATAATTAGGGCAAAAAAAAAATGGTTTTTGCCATTTACCTGTTGAGTGGATTTGGTAAAGTTAATTAAGCTCTCTGAACAACCACTTCCTCTTCTGTAAAATGGATGCGATGATATGACAAAACATGCAGGACTGTGGGGAGACTGACTTAAACAATGTACAAAAGACATTTAGTAATTGTTTGGCACATGGCAGTTACGCCGCAAAAGTCATTCGTCTTTGTCTTACCTGTAAGTTTAACCCCGCTTTTGGCTTATAGTAGATGCTCAATAAATGAACTTGTTACATCGAATTTGGTTTCTTGAATGAAAATGTGGAATGTCAAATAGGAGAGTTCCATCACTGTCCAAACCAGTTAGCCTCACTTTAAAGAAAAACCCTGTTTGTGTCCACAAATTCTAATACCCACCTGTTTTCTTACAGCTGTGTGTGATGGGCCCTGGTTAAACCACATGGGAGGGGGGTGATAGGCGAGTGTATGAGTGTGTGAGTATGTCCCAGAGAAACCCATCCGTGTTGTTACCTTGGGACAAGGCAATAGGATTTAAATATTCAAATACCTCTGTCCTTAGTAGTAACCAGAACATGGCATTTCTTATTGTCAGTGGGTTAATCCTCACACCTACTCATTGAGAAAGCAATTTGACCATTGCCAGTCTATTTGCTACATAGAGACGGAAAGGCAAACAATGAAGAGGCTGCTCCTGAACAAAATAGTGTGCTATGACATGATGCCGAACATGAGATCTGTATAGAAAATGCTTACCGTGATGCATGCGCCTTGTCAAAAGCTCGGCATGTTGTTGAAATGATGTCTGCATATGTGATTTTTTTTACCTTCTTTTTCTTTCTCTTACCAAAATTTCCAGAGCCACTGAAAGCTACCATCAGCCCCAGGAAAGTTAAAAGCAGCGTGGGTAGCCAGGTTTCCTTGTCCTGCAGTGTGACAGGCAGTGAGGACCAGGAACTCTCCTGGTACCGAAACGGTGAAATCCTCAACCCTGGAAAAAATGTGAGGATCACAGGGATCAACCACGAAAACCTTATAATGGATCACATGGTCAAAAGTGACGGGGGCGCGTACCAGTGCTTTGTGCGCAAGGATAAGCTGTCCGCTCAAGACTTTGTGCAGGTGGTCCTTGAAGGTCAGTGGGCCTCGTTACAGGGTTCGGCCGCACCAGAACCCAAACCCAGAGCACTCAGAGAGAAAAACACTGAAGCAATGCTGATAATTCCCAGGGCTAAGATTTCTCTCTGTCTGACTAGCTAATAACTCTGCCCTAATACTTCAGGAGAGATCGGGCTAATGAAAGAACCAGTGCTGGCAAAGTTGTAAGTGGTAGACGTAACAAAAGTAACTTCACATTAGGTTAAGTAACGGGAATGTTGTCCATTCATGTGTTTAGTTACTTGTCAAGATACAGACCGCAGAAACTTACAACTTCAAGTTTGGTTGACAGTTCATTACCATAGACTGGAGTTGCTCAGTGATGCTTTGTTTGAAGGGCCATTTTATGTGCTCTGGGGCTTTTGGCAGCATCTCCGGCCTCTGCCCACTAGCAGCACCCCCTCTCTGAGTTGTGACAACCAAATTACCTCCAGACATTGCCAAATGTCCCGGGGCCAGGGGCGGGGGGTGTAAGGGGAATAGACCCCAGCTGAGAAATACAATTTGACAGACAAAATGTAGGGCAAAATTTCAATATAGTGCTTGGTGGAAAGGAGAAAAAGTGGCATCTGTGTGTACAGTTGTCCCTGGTTGAGTCCAGATATTCACAAATTTAGGTGAATGCAATTTGTGAGGAATGACCTCGGGTTGTTATAATAGGTCCTAGGTATGCTGTTCTCTTTTCTTAATGGCCTGCTTACATCTGAAGGCTTATCAATCAGCCAGGGAACAGAAGCTATCAAGGTAACATTCAAGTGAGACATACGTTTATCACCAGATAATTGAATGGCTTTTACCTGTATATGTGTGTGTCTTGTTGGAAATTATGTCTTTATGTATAATTTAACATTCATTTGGTATAAATTGATTAAAATAATTACATGACTTCCATATAAAGAGAGAAACATATTTATATATGAAAATAAGTTTAAATATGTCTTGATGTTCTTTGAGGTTATTTCTATTTTTTTTTATCTTAGCTGATTTTTAGGAAGAAGCAGACTTAGCAATGAGATTCTTATTTTGATTCAAGCATTTTCTTGCAGACAGTTTCTTAAAGTGGAGGTGAAATTAGCTGAAGGCATGGAACCCATATTAAATGCCTGACACTGAGATCGCCATAATAATTAAGTGCAGAAAGTAATCAATTTGTACAGAGCCGATTTGCTGCTGCTGATGCATTGTAGCCCTTACACATCACTATTTTTAGATTCTTTGTAGAAGAAGGAAAGAATACCTGTCTAGGCCTAGTTACCTTGGCAACTATCTCGTGTGACTAAGAAAACCTAAAGAGCATATTGATAATCCATAATGATGCCGAAAGATTTCAGGTTATCAGGGAGTGACAGCAAGAAAGATTTCAAAGACACTCAGGTCTCACTGGGAAAATAATGTCTGCTTTCATCTCCAAAAAAGCCTGTCACTTGAATAAAAAAAGGGGGCAAAGGAGCATATTGAGCATACTCACAGATTTATTTGTTGCATGTCAGTTTCCATTCAGGACAAGAAGCTTCACTTATTTTTCTCTTCTGAGAGATGACAGGGCTAATGTAGCAAAAGAGAGCAGAAGTGTAATTATAAATACATATCTAGAATTTGCCTTAAAATGGTGTCTAACTAGTATCCTTGGATAGAGCCTCCAATATCCCCATTGAAATAGCTTTAGATTAATGTAAATTTTAAAAACTCACAATACTATGAGCTAAGAATGGCCATTGATATAATGCAGAATCTGGGAGTATTTTCTATGAGGCCAAAGAAACTGGAATGGAAGTCTAAAGAAAATGAAATCTAATAATTATAGGTTCAAGATAAAACCACAGTAACTGGAAAATAGAATAATAGAAAACAACAAGAACAGTTCCTATGTTAGGAAATGATAGAATAGCATGTATCAGACTAAACTTCAAGCAGATAAAAATTATGAACTTGAGGAAAAACAAAACTTGGGAGAGACACCCAAAAGCAGGAAGAAAGGATTGGACCCATGAAAGAAGAGGAAAGGGTTGGGTGATATCTGCCTTGATACCACTTTTCCCTTGAGGACATTGCCCAGTTTTTGAGATGGGTGGGGGGGGGACTACAATACTGGAAGAAAAGTAGAAAGCTATAGTCTTATGGGATTTAGGTACAGAAGGACAGAAGTCTGTACTGTCAAAGTACCTGCAGTTGAGGGAGGTGAGTTGAAATTCCAGGAAGGAGGGCAGTCCTAAATCCCTAACAGTGAGGAGTCCTGAAATCTAAAAATAAACTTCCTTGAAAAACATAGTTGACACCTGAACTGGAAAATGTGGAGGAGAATCCAATAAAAATAAAAAATAAAAACAACTAGGGGTGCCTGGGTGGCTCAGTCGTTAAGCATCTGCCTTTGGCTCAGGTCATGATCCCAGGGTCCTGGGATCAAGCCCCGCATCAGGCTCCCTGCTCAGTGGGAAGCCTGCTTCTCCCTCTCCCACTCCCCCTGCTTGTGTTCCCTCTCTCGCTGTGTCTCTCTCTGTCAAATAAGTAAATAAAATCTTTAAAAAAATAAAAATAAAAAAAATAAAAACAACTAGGCATACAAAAAAAAAGGGGGGGGATACTGTTAGCCGAGGTCAAAAGACAAAGTAGGCAGTAGAAATAGATCTTGAGAGAACCCAGATGAATGAGCAAAGGCTTAAAAGCTTTTATTTAAAATATATTCAATACCTTAAAGGAAAATAAAGGCATAATGAATAGATATCTGTGAAAGACCATAAGAGAAAATGAAAATTATAAAAAGGAACCAGTAGAAATATAAAAATTCAGTATATTGGTTTTAGTGGAAGATTGGAGAAGAAATAAAGGATCAGTGAACCTAAAGATAAATTCAAATAAATTATCCAATTTGAAGCATAGAGAGAAAGAAGACTAGAAAGGAAATGACCAGAGCCTCAGTGACGTGGCACATTCATCAGGTGGCCTGATCCACATATAATTAGAGGCCTAGAAAAATAGGAGATTGACACTGGGGAAGAAAAAAGTATTTGAAGAACTAACAGCTACAGTTTTCTCAATTTTGGTATAAAAAATAAAGTTATAGAGCCAAGAAACAGTAAACCCCAAGAAGAATAAATACAAAGAAAATACATGTGGGCACATTAGAGTCACATTGCTGACAACCAAAGATAAAGAAAAATTCTTACAATTCTGAGGAAGGAGAAATATTAAGTAAACAGAGTTATCAGTATGAATGATGGATGACTTCTCATCAGATATTTTGGAAGACAGAAGACAATGGAGCAACATCTTTAAAATGTTGAAAAGGATTAAAAAAAAAAAAAATCCCTGTCCACCTACGTTCCTATATCTAGCAAAAAACAGTCTTTAAAAATCAGCAGTGGTAAAGATATTTTCAGTAAATAAAAGCTGAAAGAATGTGATACCAGAAGAAATGACACATGAAGTCATTGAAGGTGAAGGAAATGACCTAAAATGGAAATTCAGATCTGTAGGCATAAAGGCCATGAGAAAAGGGAAGAAATATGTTACTAAACATTTAGAGAAATTGTTTTTTCTCTTTTAATGTCTTTAAACAGTAACTGACAAATTATAAAATTATAATACTGTATTATAGAGTTTAGACATAAATAGATGCACTAACACAAAGGAGAATATAAATTAAATTATTTGAAGTTATTTGTACCAGGGTTTTTACATTGCCACGAAGTAGCATAATTTTCACTTTTGGTACATGAGATTAAAATTATATAGATGCATGCACGCATATATATTAGTATTGATATACATATGAATATTTATATGTGTATGTATATCTACATAAATATGTATATATATACACATATATAAATATGTATATGTTGATCTATCCATCTGTATCTATGTCTATGTAAAACCTAGTTGGATTTTATCCCATAATTGTAAGATTGGAAAAACATTAAAAACAAAAATCATCTATGTATGCGTAAGGCATCATATTAATAGAATATAGGAGAAAAAACAATTGATGACTTCAGTATATCCAGAAATACACCACTTGACAAAATTCAACATCCATTCAGAATAAAAAATTCTCAGCAAACTAGGAATATAAGGAACTTCCTTGACCCGATAAATGGCATTTATGAATACTCTATAGTGAAAACCATACTTAGTGGTTGAACACTAAATATTTTTCATTTAACATTGGGACCAAGGCAAGGATGTTCACAACTGCCACTTCTATTCAACAATGTGCCAGAAGTCCTAGGCAGGTATGAATAAGAAATAAAATACATAAAGTTTGGAAGGGAAAAATCTCAGTTATCTTTAATCACAGACCTTGTTGTTTACATAGAAAATCCCAAGAAATCTATAAAATGAGTCCTAGATGCATAAGTGAGTTTAGAAACTCATAGTATACAAAAAAATACAAAATTTGTTTTCTTTTTATACAGTAGGAATCAACAAGTGGAAAATAATATTTTAAAATTCCATTTATATTAGCATAAAAGAAAAGACACTTAGGAATAAATTTAACAACAGATGTGAAAGATTTCAACATGTAAAACTGTACAACTATACATTGCTAATATAAAATTGTGATGACCTAAAAAACTGGAAAGTACACCATATTCAAGGACTGAAAAACTAATATTCTTAAGGTAACAGTTCTCTGTAACATGATCAATGTAATCTCAGTCAAAATCCCAACAGCTTTTATAGATTGATTTTTAAATTTATGTAGAAAAGTGGAAGTCCTATAGTCTAAGTTGATTTAAAAAACGTGTGTGGGAAAGTAAAAGACTGAGAGTTGTGCAAACAATGTTAAAAAAAAGAAGAAAGTTGGAGGACTCATAAAGCTACATTAAATGAGATAGATACACAGCTCAATAGAACATACTGGATGGTCTAGAAATATGCCTACACATATATGATAAATTGATTTGCAAGAGAGTCCACAATGGGGGGGAGGAGCAAGATGGTGGAGGAGTAGGAGACCTAAATTTCATCTGGTCCCAGGAATTCAGCTAGATGGGTATCAAACCATTATGAACACCTACAAACTCAACAGGAGATCGAAGAAAAGAATAGCAGCAACTCTCTGAACAGGAAAGCGACCACTTTCTGGAAGGTAGGAGGTGCCGAGAAGTGAATCCGAGGCAGTATTCGGGAAGACAGACAGCGGGGGAGGGGGCCTCCATCAGCCACTACCGGCAAGTGATAGAGCAGCAGAGGACAAAATCGGAACTTGTTGAAGTCTGCTCCACTGAGGGACATCGCTCCAATGGCTAAGTGGGGGGTGGAACCCTCGCTGGGACAGTGTGGTCTCAGGACCCTCGGGGTCACATAAAGACTAGGGGTGCCTGAGTGCGGCAGAGCTCCCAGGTATTGGAGCGGGGAAGCAGGCTACAAAGATGGAGCTGAGGAGCAGGCTCGCAGCTCGGGGTTGCCATAAACCACCATCCACAGCACAGTCGGGCCACTGCTCTTCCAGCAGGGACCCAACAAGTGGCAGATCCGGGGAGACTCCCCTTCCACCCCCAGGAGGAGCGGCGCAGGAGTGCACTGCAGGAATCTCCTGTGTTTGGAGACTCCAAACGGGGTCGTGTGCCAGAGATAGAAATGCTCGGTCACAGGCCGGGTGAGCATGGAGTGCGGCCAGAGACCAGGAATAAGGGAGTGATTGACTGCTTTTCTTTGGGGGCACACTGAGGGGTGAGGCCCCGAGCTCTCAGCTCCTCTGGGGCGGAGATTGGGAGGCTGCCATTTTCACTCTCGTCCTCCAAAGCTGTACGGAAAGCCTGCAGGGAACAAAAGCTCCCAAGAGCAAACCCGAGCAGATTACTTAGCCTGGCCCCCGGCAAGGAGGGAGCAATTCCACCTCCAGCAAAGACATTTGAGAACCACAAGGCAACAGGCCCCTCCCCCAGAAGATCAGCGAGAACAGCCAGCCAAGACCAAGTTTACCGATCAATGAGAACAGCAGAACTCCAGCGCTAGGGGAATACTGCACATAGAATTCATGGCTTTTTTACCATGATTCTTTAATCTTTCAAGGTTAATTTTTTAAATTTTCTTTTTCTATTTTTTTTAATTTTTCTTTTTCCCTTTTACAACCAACATCTTATCAATCCCTTTTTTTAAAAATCTTTTTTATTTTTCATTTCTAGAGTCATATTCTATCCCTTCATTTAGTTAACCCTATTTTTGGTATATATATAAGTTGTTCTCTCTTTAAAATTGTGGGATACAGTTTCTTCTAACAGACCAAAATATACCCTAAATCTCTAGTGTATGGCTTTGTTCTAGACTCCTGCCTGATCACATTCTCTCTCCCTTTTTTTTTTCAATTTCTCTTCTTTCTTTTTTCAACCAACTTCTTACCAATTCCTTTTATAAAATCTTTTATAATTTTCATCTTTACAATCATATCCTATCCCTTCATCGTATTTACCCTTATTTTTGTACATATATAAGTTTTTCTTTCTTTAAAATTTTGGGAGACAGTTTCTTCTAACAGACCAAAATACGCCCAAAATCTAGTGTGTGGCACTGATCTATTCACCAGCCTGATCATATCTGATCATATTCCTTTTTCTTTTTCTTTCTTTCTTATTTTGTTTTTCTTTTTTTCTTTCTTTCCCTTTCTTTTCCCCCAGTTTCGGGTCTCTTCTGATTTGTTTAGTGTACATTTTTCTGGGGTTGTTGTTACCCTGTTAGCATTTTGTTCTCTCATTCATCTGTTCTCCTCTGGACAAAATGACAAGATGGAAAAACTCACTTCAAAAAAAAGAACAAGAGGCAGTACTGACTGCCAGGGACCTAATCAATATGGACATTAGTAAGATGTCAGAACTAGAGTTCAGAATTACAGTTATAAGCTAGGTTTGAAAAAAGCATGGAAGATACTAGAGAATCCCTTTCTGGAGAAATAAAAGACCTAAAATCTAACCAAGTCGAAATCAAAAAGGCTATTAATGAGGTGCAATCAAAAATGGAGGCTCAAACTGCTAGGATAAATGAGGCAGAAGAGAGAATCAGTCATATAGAAGACCAAATGATGGAGAATAAAGAAGCTGAGAAAAAGAGAGATAAACAACTACTGGATCATGAGGGCAGAATTTGAGAGATAAGTGATACCATAAGATGAAACAATATTAGAATAATTGGGATCCCAGAAGAAGAAGAAAGAGAGAGGGGCAGAAGGTATATTGGAGCAAATTATAGCAGAGAACTTCCCTATTTGGGGAAGGAAACAGGCATCAAAAATCAGGATGCACAGAGAACCCTCCTCAAAATCAATAAAAACAGGTCAACACCCTGACATCTAATAGTAAAACTTATGAGTCTCAGAGACAAAGAGAAAATCCTGAAAGCAGCTCAAGATAAGAGGTCTGTAACCTACAATGGTAGAAACATTAGATTGGCAGCAGACCTATCCACAGAGACCTGGCAGGCCAGAAAGGACTGGCATGATATATTTAGAGCACTAAATGAGAAAACTACGCAGCCAAGAATACTATATCCTGCTATGTTGCCACTGAAAATAGAAGGGCAGATAAAAAGCTTCCAGGACAAACAAAAACTAAAAGAATTTGCAAACACGAAACCAGCCCTACAGGAAATATTGAAAGGGGTCCTCTAAGCAAAGAGAGAGCCTAAAAGTAACATAGACCAGAAAGGAACACAGACAATATACAGTAACAGTCACCTTACAGGCAATACAATGGCACTAAATTAATACCTTTCAATAGTTACCCTGAATGTAAATGGGCTAAATGCCCCAATCAAAAGACACAGGCTATCAGATTGGATAAAAAAACAAGACCCATCAATATGCTGTCTGCAAGAGACTCATTTTAGACCCAAAGACACCTCCAGATTAAAAGTGAGGGGGGTGGAAAACCATTACCATGCTAATGGACACCAAAAGAAAGCTGGAATGGCAATCCTTATATCAGACAAATTAGATTTTAAACCAAAGACTGTAATAAGAGATGAAGAAGGACACTATATCCTACTTAAAGGGTCTATCCAACAAGAAGATCTAACAGTTGTAAATATCTATGCCCCTAACATGGGAGCAGCCAATTATATAAGGCAGTTAATAACAAAATCAAAGAAACACATTGACAAAAATACAATAATAGTAGGGGACTTTGACACCCCCCTCACTGAAATGGACAGATCATCTAAGCAAAAGATCAACAAGGACATAAAGACCTTAAATGACACACTGGACCAAGTGGACTTCACAGATATATTCAGAACATTCCATCCCAAAGCAACAGGATACACATTCTTCTCTAGTGCCCATGGAACATTCTCCAGAATCGATCACATCCTAGGTCACAAATCAGGTCTCAACTGGTACCAAAAGATTGGGATCATTCCTTGCATATTTTTGGACCACAATGCTTTGAAACTAGAACTCAATCACAAGAAGAAAGAAAGAACTCAAATACATGGAGGCTAAAGAGCATCCTACTAAAGAATGAATGATCAACCAGGTAATTAAAGAAGGATTAAAAAAATTCATGGAAACCAATGAAAATGAAAACACAACTGTTCAAAATCTTTGGGATGCAGCAAAGGCAGTCCTAAGAGGAAAGTATATAGCAATACAAGCCTTTCTCAAGAAACAAGAAAGCTCTCAAGTACACAACCTAACCCTACACCTAAAGGAGCTGGAGAGAGTACAGCAAATAAAGGCTAAACCCAGCAGGAGAAGAGAAATAATAAAGATCAGAGCAGAGATTAATGAAATAGAAACCAAAACAACAGTAGAACAGAAAATGAAACTAGGAGCTGGTTCTTTGAAAGAATTAACAAGATTGATAAACCCCTGGCCAGACTTATCACAAAGAAAAGAGAAATGACCCAAATAAATAAAATCATGAATGAAAGAGGAGAGATCACAACCAACACCAAAGAAATACAAACAATTATAAGAACATATTATGAGCAACTCTATGCCAGCAAATTAGATAACCTGGAAGAAATGGATGCATTCCTAGAGATGTATTAACTACCAAAGCTGAACCAGGAAGAAATAGAAAACCTGAACAGACCTATAACCACTAAGGAAATTGAAGCAGTTATCAAAAATCTCCCAAAAATCAAGAGCCCGGGGCTAGAAGGCTTCCCAGGGGAATTCTACCAAACATTTCAAGAAGAATTAATACCTATTCTTCTGAAACACTCCCAAAAAATATGGAAGGAAAACTTCCAAACTCATTTTATGAGGCCAGCATTACCTTGATCCCAAAACCAAAGACCCCATCAGAAAGGAGAATTACAGACGAATATCCCTGATGAACATGGATGCAAAAATTCTCACCAAAATACTAGCCAATAGGATCCAACAGTACATTAAAAGGATTATTCACCATGACCAAGTGGGATTTTTTTCCTGGGCTGCAAGGTTGGTTCAACATCCACAAATCAATCAACGTGATACAATACATTAACAAAAGAAAGAACAAGAACCATATGATCCTCTCAATAATGCAGAAAAAGCATTTGACAAAGTACAGCATCCTTTTTTTTTTCTATGCTCATGGATTGGAAGAACAAATATTGTGAAGATGTCAATGTTACCTAGAGCAGTCTACACATTCAATGCAATCCCCATCAAAATACCATCAACCTTTTTCAAAGAAATGGAACAAATAATCCTAAAATTTGTATGGAACCAGAAAAGACCCCGAATAGCCAGAGGAATGTTGAAAAAGAAAAGCAAAGCTGGCGGCATCACAATTCCAGACTTCTGGCTCTATTACAAAGCTGTCGTCATCAAGACAATATGGTACTGGCATAAAAACAGACACATAGATCAATGGAACAGAATAGAGAGCCCAGATATGGACCCTCAACTCTATAGTCAACTAATCTTTGACAAAGCAGGAAAGAATGTCCAATGGGAAAAAGTCTCTTCAACAAATGGTGTTGGGAAAATTGGACAGCCACATGCAGAAGAATGAAACTGGACCATTTCCTTACACCACACACAAAAATAGACTCAAAATGGTTGAAAGACCTCAATGTGAGACAGGAATCCATCAAAATTCTAAAGGAGAACACAGGCAGCAACCTCTTCGACCTCAGCTGCAGCAACTTCTTCCTAGAAACATCACCAAAGGCACGGGAAGCAAGGGCAAAAATGAACTATTGGGACTTCATCAAGATAAAACGCTTTTGTACAGCAAAAGAACAGTCAACAAAACCAAAAGACAACCAACAGAATGGGAGAAGATATTTGCAAATGACATATCAGATAAAGGGCTAGTATCCAAAATCTATAAAGATCTTATCAAAATCCACACCCGAAGAACAAATAATCCAATCAAGAAATGGGCAGAAGACATGAACAGACATTTTTCCAAAGAAGACATCCAAATGGCCAACAGACACATGAAAAAGTGCTCAACATCGCTTGGCATCAGGGAAATCCAAATTAAAACCTCGGTGAAATACCACCTCACACCAGTCAGAATGGCTAAAATTAACAAGTCAGGAAACAACTGACTTGTTGGCGTGGATGCGGAGAAAGGGGAACCCTCCTACACTGTTGGTGGTAATGCAAACTGGTGCAGCCACTCTGGAAAACAGTATGGAGGTTCCTCAAAAAGTTGAAAATAGACCACCCTACAACCCAGCAATTGCACTACTGGGTATTTACCCCAAAGATACAAATGTAGGGATCCGAAGGGGTATGTGCACCCCAATGTTTATAGCAGCAATGTCCACAATAGCCAAACTATGGAAGGAGCCAAGATGTCCATCAACAGATGATTGGATAAAGAAGATGTGGTATATATATACAATGGAATATTATGCAGCTCTCAAAAAACCAAAATCTTGCCATTTGCAAAGATGTTAATGGAACTAGAGGCTATTATGCAAAGCGAAATAAGTCAGTCAGAGAACGACATGTATCATATGATCTCACTGATATGAGGAATTCTTAATCTCAGGAAACAAACTGAGGGTTTCTGGAGTGGTGGGGAGTGGGAGGGACGGGGTGGCTGGGTGATAGACACTGGGGAGGGTATGTGCTATGGTGAGCACTGTGAATTGTGTAAGACTGATGAATCACAGACCTGTACCTCCGAAACAAAGAATACATTATATGTTTAAAAAAAAAAAAGATAGTAGGAAGCAAAAATGAAGGGAGGGAAGTCTGAGGGGGAGACGAACCATGAGAGACTATGGACTCTGAGAAACAAACTGAGGGTTCTAGGGGGTAGGGGGTGGGGGGATGGGTTAGCCTGGTGATGGGTATTAAAGAGGGCACTATTGAATGGAGCACTGGGTATAATTTGCAAACAATGAATCATGGAACACTACATCAAAAACTAATGATGTAATGTGTGGTGATTAACATAACATAATAAAATAAAATTTAAAAAAAAAGTCCACAATATTCCTAAGCTAAAAGAAAATCTTTTTGACAAATAATACTGGAACTACTCAATGAACATAATACAAAAAAACGAATATCAATTCGTACCTCACACCTTATACCTTGTACAGATTTTATTTGCTCTAAATTATAGACTAGGATATAAAATCCCAAACTATGAAGTCTCTAAAAGTAAGCATAGAAGAATTCTTCATCATTTGGGGGATTTACAAAGCTTTCTTAGGATAAAGGAAGCACTAAAAGTCAAAGGCATATACATCATTGAGAAAATAAAAGGCAGCTACAAACTGGAAGAAAACATTTTACACATTCAAACATACACAGCTATAATACATACTATATATATGTCTGACACACATATTTACTTAATATACCTGACAAATATATTTGGCCATTAGAAGATATCTGGTAAATACTTACCTTCAGCATAATAAAGAACTCCTATAAATCAATAAAAAGGTAGTCTAACATAACAATGGACAAAAGATTTGAGCAGATATTTCACAAAAGGAGATACACCAATGGCCAATAATCACATAAAGACAATATTACTTCCGTGATACTCCTGCCAAAAGTGCATAAACTGCATCTAATTATACGGAAATAGAAAAAAACCACTTTGAGCAACTGGGTATCGTATAATTCTTCAAAAATGTCAAAGTCAAGAAATACAAAAAAGATGAAAGAATGATCCAGATTGAAGGAGACTAAAGAAGCATGGCAAATAAATGGGATGTATGATACTGGTTGGGATGGGGGAAATAACTGAGAGGGACATGATCAGTCAGCTGGCCGACTTTCAATATGGACTTCATGTTAGGTGGTCACACTGGTCCAAAGTTACATTTCTTAATTTTGCTGACTGCTGTGGCAATGGTAGAATATCTGCTATATAGAGAGACCACACAGCTCTATGACTACATGGATTTGAAGCTCGAGAACAGACAAACTAACTCAGGGTGAAAGAAAGGACAGTGACTGCCTCTGTCTGGTGAGATTGAAAGGAGCCCTAGGAATGTTCTGGGGTGATGAAATGCTTTACATCGTGCTCATTTGGGTGGTTACACAGTGTACATATTTAACAAGCTCATTCTGTTTGTACACTTAAGATCTGTAAATTTCACTGTATGTAAATTTTATCTACAAAAAAAAGAATAACTGAAGAAAACTTTCCTAAATAGATAAAAAAAAAAAAAAAGACAAGTTTTCAGTATGTTGTGTAAAAATCAGTGCAAAGAAATTTACAGCTCAGCACATCATGAGAAAAATGTGAATTATAAGATTAAATAAAATAACATTCCTAAGCGTTTGAAATAAAAAAACCCAAAAAATTTAAAAAAAAGAAAAAAAGAAATAACATTCCTAAGCTTCAACAGCTGATTATGTACAAAGAATAACAATCACAGGGACATCTAACTTCTCCATAAGGCAAAGCATGATGTAGTAGTGTCTGCACAGGTTCTTTACTTCAATATTATGAAGTCCTTGTTTTCATCTTTTGTACTAAAGCAAGATGCTTGCAATCCAAGAACACTGAAATATGCCATTTATGATTGCATGAGGGGAAAAAAAAAACATACTTGAGGGCCTTCTCCAGTCACCCAGGAATTAGAACGGAGTTGACATTCAGGAATTTGCAAGAGGAAAGATGGTAGAGGGCTTAGCACAGCACCCCCATCAGGAGAACCCTACACAGCTGGCCTCACTGGCCACAGAAATAGGCTTCCAGTTTTCGGGGGCGCTGGGGATGAGAAACTCTTCAGAGTACTTGGGAGTGTTAACAGTTACCTTTCTGTGATGGCATTGTGAGCTAGCTTCAGATGTGTTCCCTCCATTTGTTTTGCTTTCCAATTTATCAGCAATGCATTTGTGATTACTACCATACAGTGTGAGGCAAATGGTCCATATATATGATAGAACAACAATGGAGTATGAAAATTTTATCTTTGTTGAAAATATTGGAAATTCCTATGGAAAACTCCCTAAGACCTAGATCCTACTTTGCCTGGGACAGTCTGAGGCTGTGCCTGTCTTCCTGGCATAATTGCTCCTAGTATCTGTTTCATTCTCAAAAGTGTCCCAGGTTGGATGATAAATTGTATAGCCATCAACTTAAGATACTTAGATATTTAATACACACTGGAACGCTCAAAGTTCATTTGGCTTTTAGCCATTTTCAGAGCTTTCATGGACATTTACACGGACTTACCATTTATCATTAAAACTATAAAGGATGATTTCTTTTTTTTATTTAAATTCAATTAGCTAACATATAGTACATCATTAGTTCCAGATGTAGAGTTCAATAATTAAAGGATGATTTCTTATGAGAAAATGAGTAAGGTGAGATAATCAATCCCTCAACCTTTCCTTTATTCCCTGGTGAGCGAGCCCTAATTATTGCAGAAGTGGAAAGCTAATGTGACCACTTAGAGGGGTGAATTTCCTCTGTGTTTATAACTTCTGGTGGGGATGTAACAGTTCCAGATTATATATTTCTTGGGAGCTGACACTGTGTACCATGGGCATCTGGGTCGCATGATTGTTCTTCTTATGACAACCAGGAAATATATAAGTAATTAAAGCTTGTTAATACTGTATTCGCCCATTTTGAAAATGAAATCTTGTTCTGCTTGGAATTTAGCTTTATCCATAAAACTAGACTTTTTTTTTTGTAGTGTTTAATAACCAACACATCTACCTCCTAATCATTAAGTAAATGGACTTGGAAGTTGTTTAATTATTTGTATGTGCCACTTACTTCCATAATTTGTCTTTCTGCAGATGGAACTCCCAAAATTATTTCTGCCTTTAGTGAAAAAGTGGTGAGCCCAGCAGAACCAGTGTCCCTCATGTGCAACGTGAAGGGAACCCCATTGCCCACGATCACGTGGACCCTGGACGATGACCCGATCCTCAAGGGTGGCAGTCACCGCATCAGCCAGATGATCACGTCGGAGGGAAACGTGGTCAGCTACCTGAACATCTCCAGCTCTCAGGTCCGGGATGGGGGAGTCTACCGCTGCACTGCTAACAACTCGGCGGGAGTCGTCCTGTACCAGGCTCGAATAAACGTAAGAGGTGCTTGTCAAATCAGCTCCTCAAAAAAACACACATAACTCATTGTAGTGGAGAAGAAAGTTTCTGCATGCACCGAGCTGAGTCTTGGAATGCCAAAACAGATGAACTGTTGCTTCCCATTTCCTACCCTTTCCTTCTGACTCCAGAATGGCCCTGATTGGGTTAATGTGAAAAAAAAAATGGCATTTTGGTTTCTTCAGTCAGCTTGTTCTCTGTTACTCTCAGATTTGTCCACTTGATCTTTCCTTTCCTGGTTTATGCTCTGCATGCTCTTTCCTTCCTCCTCTTCTTCTGTTCTACCACGTTCATGGTAAACCTTCATGTACATGGTATTTTAACTTACATTCATAGTGCAACATGGCATAACCTCCATCTTCATAACCTACTTCACAGAGACAGTTTAAAAATTGAATTGCTACCAGTGTTTTCACAAAAACAGCATGATGGTTCAGTGGAGACTAGTTACTTTTTGTTGATTAAATCGCCTCTTGTCTTGTAATTCAAAATGTTTTAATAGAAGTAGTTGATAATGAAAGTTTTTAACACTTCGTTCAATTCATTTGAAAGTAATGAAACTAAAAGGAAACAAAGAACTTCTGAGTAGAAAAATCCAAACACAGAAAAAATTGTTTAATCGAAAAAGACGTTTTTACATGAAAATAATCTACTTTTTTTTTTTTTTACTCAAGGAAAAGTGCACCCATTTCCACACATGAGATGTACCCTTAAATTATTTTCAATAGCTTCTTTGTGTCTCTCTAGGGCCTGCCAGCATTCGACCAATGAAAAACATCACAGCGATAGCAGGGCGGGACACGTACATCCACTGCCGTGTGATTGGCTATCCCTATTACTCCATCAAATGGTACAAGAACTCTAATCTGCTTCCTTTCAACCATCGCCAAGTGGCATTTGAGAACAACGGCACTCTAAAACTCTCGGATGTGCAAAAAGAAGTGGATGAGGGAGAGTACACGTGCAATGTGCTGGTTCAACCGCAGCTCTCCACCAGCCAGAGTGTCCACGTGACGGTCAAAGGTAAGGCTGCACTCCCTGTCCGCACACAGCTTGCCATGATCCCGCTTTTCACCAGAACCACGATCAGGAGTGCGGGTGGGGGGGATCGCAGAGGCTGCATATTTTCAGTAGGACAGTTACAAAGACGGGAATGATAGAGTACATCAGGTGTTCTGACCTCTTTACTCCTGCATCTGCACAAGACCTGTGGTTGATGTAATTTTCTTTTCATATGGATTTTTGGGTTGGTTTTCCAGAGGATGTGTGTGGTATTACCATCAAAAAAAAAAAAAAAAAAAAATAGACATCATTGGTGTTGTTACCTAGTTGTCTGACAGATCATTTTAAAATACATACTGATGTTCCTCCACTTACAATGGGATTATGTCCCAATAAACTCATTGTAAGTTGAAAACGTAGTAAGTCAAAAATTTTATTTAATACATCTCACCTACCAAACATCATAGCTTAGCCTAACCTAACTGAAACTTGCTCAGAATACTTACATTAGTCTACAGTTGGGCAAAATTATCCAATGCAAATCCGACTTTGTAAGAAAGTGTTGAATATCATGTAATTTATTGAATACTGTACTGAAAGTGAAGAACAGAAAAGTTGTATGGGTGAAGAATAGTAGTCAGTTTTGGGTGTTTACCCTCCTGACCACTGACCGACTGGAGCTGTGGTTCGCTGTCACTGCCCAGCATCACCAGAGAGTATTTACTGCATATCACCAGCTCTGGAGGAGAAAGCAAGATTCAAAATTCAAAGTAAAGTTTCTACTGAATGCACATGTCTTCTACACCATCATAAAGTGGAAAAATTGGAAGTTGAACCATCCTAAATTGGAAACCATCTGAATCTTTCTTTTCCTAAAAACTCCTAAAAGTAAGTTCTTTTAGAATCCAACTGGAAGAGGTTTTCTAGTGGATAAGGACTTCAAACACATTTTTCATCTTGAGTAGTTGAGTAGGTCAAAACAACAATATAGTAATTATATGATTAAAGGAACCCACCAAAAAATTTCTTGACTTTTAAATGATTCTTTACATCACAGGATCTAACCATCGGGATGAATTTGGGGGTCATGCAACTCAATCTCAATCTCCTTATCAGTAAAGACCACTAAAATTACAAGACCCACTCCAGGACACACAGCCCTGTAGTGGCAGACCCTTAGGGGAAGCTGTTTCTTCTAACCCCCAAGTCAGTTTCTTCAGCTGAACATGAAATTTTTCAATTCTGTAAATAATCTACATGAAGCAGGTCATGAAAATAACTCTAAAATGTTATGAAACAATTTCAAGTTTCCATAACAATAGCCTTCTGCCTGCTAAACTATCTGTCTGAGCTATCCCTACATACCAATAATTGTCTTTTAATGTCATGGCTACAAAGTTACATGGGTTTTCCATGGTCTTCCCCAACATTTTTTCTCCCCACAAACTTTGTTAGTTTACCTTTTCAGGACATCTATAAATATACACATGCATGCACACATACAATCTATGTAATATTTTATGTATTGTATGTTATATAGTATGTATAATATAGGTTATACTTGCACATAAATAATTTTGAATCTTTTAAAAAGAGCCACATATCTTAAGAATTTTCTCAAGTCATTAGAATTTCTTGGTAAATCAGACTATGATAGCTACATAAAAGTTCATTTTGTGGTTATACTTATTTCTTTACATTTATGAAACATCTGCTCCATGCTAGGTTTTAGTCTAGGCATTGAGGAAACCAGTGATGAAGAAGGTAGACAAGCTTCTTTCCCTGTGGAGCTCTCCTTCCAATCAAGAGAGACAAACAGTAAACAAACAAAACAAGTGAATAAACCAGAAAATACTTTATAATGTTTAATACAATGCAGAAACTTAAAACATGGTGGTATCTTAAAGATTACCTGCCCTGGAGAATTAGAAGCTGTATCAATAAATGTTTGGTGCTCTGGTGTCTTAAAATTCATCAGTCTATCATGTGCTTTGAAAGAATGTCTTACCCACAGCTTGTTTTGTAACATGATAAGTTGATCATTTGGAAATTATTGGTTTGCTGAGTTATGTGGATCTTTGAAATATCAACAGAATAAAATCAAAGGCTCATCAGAAAAGTCTTTAAGGGGGCACCTGGGTGGCTCAGTTGTTAAGCATCTACCTCCAGCTCAGGTCATGATCCCAGGGTCCTGGGATCGAGCCCCGCATTGGGCTCCCTGCTCAGCGGGAAACCTGCTTCTCCCTCTCCCACTCCCCCTGCTTGTGTTCCATCTCTCGCTGTGTCTCTCTCTGTCAAATAAATAAAATCTAAAAAAAAAAAAAAGAAAGAAAAGTCTTTAAGTATTGGGAAGCTGAGAAGCTCATACCAACAGATAAAAGTTTTACAAAATTCTACTTTTTTGCTTGAAAGTTTGAATTTCATTATTTGCAACAAATACAGTCAGTTGTGATCATAGGAGAGGCAGGCTATATCTTTTTTCCCCCAGGACAATGCCCGCTAGTTGCACAAGCCTGAGTAACTATAGCTTTTAGGTAGCCATTCTTTGAGGAAACAACAGAATTCCATGAAAAGAGTGACTAGTTGAGCTTGTAATTCAAACAAATGCACAAGTACTTTGCTTCCAGACAACCATCCTGTGCAGCAGGCCGAAGTGCTTTGTGTGTTCTTCCCATTTTGTTACACAGAGCAGAGAACACTGAAAATGACATGAACTCAATATAAAAAACTTATACTTTAAGTAAAACACTTAAAATTTTTATTTTCATGGCTTTGTCAAGTGTCCTTAAATGAAACTGGTTTAAAAAACAATTAGCACTGTGTGGTGGTAAGCACCACAATGATGACGGGTGCATTTCGGTGTCACTGCCATGATTTGTGCTAAGACCCCAGCCGTCTTACCCCCGTGACTTCTATGCAGATGTCAAGCCAATGAGAAAAGTACATGATATCTTACTGTTATAAGAAAAATGGTTATCTCCTTGCAAACCCCCAAAAATGTTCTCAGGGGTTCCTAGGGGTCTTCAGACTACCTTTAGAAAATATCTACTCCAGTGCTATTTCATTTATGTCTAATATTTAACCATTTTGGATGATGTGTCAAATGAGCTTCTCCATGCATTGGCCTTTATCTCCTTGTAAGATGGTTTCTTTCAGGAAAAGTTGCCAGAAGTGTGACCATTGGGTAAATGGATTACAAATATTTTAATATCAATTTTTTAGGAGACATAAATTCAAACAAAGACCATTTGAATTATTCACTTTTATTCTTAAAATTTTGTAGACCAGCATAAATCAATGTATTAATCTTGATCCTTTTAATCTTAAGTGACAGAACCCAACTCCAACTAGCTTACACCCGAAAGGAGAATTTATTGGCTCTTACCACCAAAGTATCCATCATTTTAGGAAACAATTGAATCAAATGGTTTTGTTTTCAGGAATTTTTTTTCTTCTAAGTATATATTATGTAGAGTAATCATTTTCAGGTCCTTGGCAAGGATCATCAAACAAAAGAAGGAAAATATTATTTTGCATGCTGTTTCATTACAGTAGCCTGGCAAGAAATGGCTGGCAGTGGGCAGGACAGCTATAGGGATTTGGGATTTGCAGTGCTTAAGAGGGCAGTCAGGGAAGCCTTCTGTGAGAAGCTGACGTTTGATTAAGGACATAGAGGAGGGAAAGAGAGCCAAGCACATATCTAGGGGAGAGAGCATTCTAGACAAAGGAACAAAAAGAGGCAGGAGTGGGCCTGCCACCTGGCAGGCCAGCAAAGAGGCTGTGTGGCTGGAACAGAGTGAACACAGGGTAAAGTAATAAGGGGTAGGGTCGGAATTAGCAGGGCCCTTTCATGTAGGACCCAGTTCAGCAGGGCTGGGCTCTGAGGGCTTGAGTTTTTCCTGAGTGAGATGGAGGGGTTGATCAGATGATTTTAAATGAGATGTCACAGGGCCTGACCAGGTTGTAAAAGGATACATCTGACTGCTGTGCTCAGAATAGGCTAAAGGCAAGAAGGGATAAGCAGGCCCCCTGCTAGAAAGCTCATGCAGGGGAGAGGTTGGGGGGCTTGGGCCAGGGAGAGAGCAGTGAGGGGCTGAGGAGAAGACAGGTTCTAGATATATTTTTAAGGTCTACTCAGTGGGATTTCCTGATGGATTGGATGTGGGTGTAAGAGCCTGAGCAATAGAAAGAAGAACACAGCCATAAGCTGAGTCAGCAGAAGATGCAAGGAAGCAATTTCAAGGAAGAAATCAGGAGTCTACTTTCTGATGTATTGAGGTTGAAATATTAAGTGGATCTACTAAGGAGGCAGTTGGATAGACAGGAGTGGAATTTAGGATGGTGGAATCTGAGCAGTAGATTTGGAGACATCAGTGAATAAATAATGTGTAAGGTGCAGGCCTTTGTGTAACCATCAGGAGACTGTGTACCTCCCTGCAGATTCTCATTCATAGAGGCAGATTCATCAGTGCTTTACTCAAACTCACATTAAAACCTATTCACCAAATGTCTGAAGATAAAGTCTGACAAAAATTCATACAAGAACTGTTTAAATGTAAATCTGTCTCTAAATTTCCTAGATGAGGATGGATCAATGTATCAATGATCCTATTGAATGCAAAGAGCAGGAACTCCAATCAGACTGATTTAACAGCAGTTATAACAGTGTGGGGAGGGGGGAGGTAGGGATGGAGGTCAAGGTTGTATTACACTAACTTTTGGGAGAGGCAGAGATAGCATTGGCCTCCCAGGAGGCCTGGTCTAGACTTTTAAAATTATTATTTTATTATTTTTTTATTAGTTTCAGGGGTAGAATCCAGTGATTCATCAGATGCGTATAACACCCAGTGCTTATTACATCATGTGCCTTCCTTAATGCCTGCCCATAACCCAGTTATCCATCCCCCCCACCTCCCCTCCAGCAACCCTCAGTTTGTATCCTAGGGTTCAGCTTCTCTTATGGTTTGCATCCCTCTCTAATTTCATACTGTTTTATTTTTCCTTCCCTTCTCCCCTTCATCTGTTTTGTTTATTAAATTCCACATATGAGTGAGATCATTAGCATAATGCCCTCTAGTTCCATCCATGTCCTTGCAAATGGAAAGATTTCATTTTTTGATGGCTAACTAGTATTCCATTATATATATATATACCACATCTTCTTTATCCATTCATCTGTTGATGGACATCTGGGCTCTTTCCATAGTTTGGCTATTGTGGGCATTGCTGCTATGAACATTGGGGTGCAGGTGCCCCTTCGGATCTCTCTATTTGTATCCTTAGGGCTAAATACCTGGTACATGCAGTTGCTGGGTCGTAGGGTAGCTCTATTTTCAACTTCTTGAAGAACCTCCATACTGTTTTCCAGAGTGTCTGCACCAGCTTGCATTCCCACCAACAGTGTAGGAGGATTCCCCTTTCTCCACAACCTGGTCAACATTTGTTGTTTCCTGACTTGTTAATTTTAGCCACTCTGGTGTGAAGTGGTATCTCATTGTGGTTTTGATTTGTATTTCCCTGATGCCAAGTGATGTTGAGCAGTTTTTCATGTATCTGTTGGCCATTTAATTACCATCTGAAACTTCTCTCTGTTCCTTTGGTGTTTCCCTCTACACACCGGCTTCATTCCCTCAGAGCTGCCTTTCTATACGGCAAGAAAACTGACCCTCATTACTCTGGACTCACATGCCCTTTCCCTGATGACTCCATGTAGGATAATCAGAGGGAGGGACTCTGGCTGGCTTTCCACAGACCACCACCCATTCCTGGACCAGTCGCTGAGGCCAGAGCTGTGCGGTGTCTGGATAGGCTGCCTGCTTCCATCCACACCCCCTTGCTAGGGAGAAGGTTGAACTATCAAAAGAAGGAGGAAAATGAGAATAATAGCCATAGTAAGCTGTCTTAAGAAAGTGAATTAAAATATGAATGGGGCTGAGAGTGACTTCTGAATGTGTATTCACTTTACTTAGTAACATGTGCTCAATAAAGAAAGGCCCCCACGCAGGTTAATACCTCAGAAAATAAATTCTATCCAATGGCTAAGAATTCTCCCCAGAAGAAACCAATGCTGAGGATAAGAAGAATCATGTTAGGCCATGGAAGCCAAGTGAAGACCACTGATAGAAAGTGTGAGGGAGGGCGCCTGGGTGGCTCAGTCAGTTAAGCATCTGCCTTCAGCTCAGGTCATGATCACGGGGTCCTGGGATTAAGCCCTGCATTGGGCTCTGCACTCAGCGGGGAGTCAGCTTGTCTCTCTCCTCATGCACCTCCCCACTGCTTGTGCTCTATCTCAAATAAATAAATAAAATCTTTAAAGAAAAAAAAAAAGAAGTGTGAGGGAAGGAGCCAGAAGGAAGGAGGATGTCAGGTGCAGCAACCAAATCAGACAGACAAGGGGACGAAGAAAGCAGAAAGCCCTCAAGATACAAGATGACATTGAAACCAAGCAGATCCCTAGGAAACCTACAATAGCCAAGTGAGCAAAGCTCGAGACATTCCTGACAGTCTCTAACGGTAGCCTTCTAGATGACAGGTTACATCTCTCCATGGAGCCCACCCTATGAGAATATCACACACTAACACAAATTTGATTGGGAAGACTAACAGTGCATTTGCCAAGAAGCCTGGAAAACTGAACCTGATAAAAACTGTGTTCATTGGTGGTTGAGATGTCTATAATTTTTTGTGCAGATGTCTGGGCAAAGGAGAGAGCATATCCTTTTGGTGAATCATTGCTTCAAAACATGTTTTAAAAGGAGCATTTTCTAAACAAAATACGGTTGTTGGCTATCCCACCTTACATTTATTTAATTTCATCTTTTCTGTGTTGACAGATGAAACTGTAGTCACCAAAAGAGGAAATTGCAGGCTGGGTGGACAAGGTTAATCCTGAGTAAGCCTATGTGGGACTTCCCAGGTGAAAAAGATTACAGTCTAACATCCCCTTTTATTTATTAACTCATTGGTCATAGGTACCCGCTTTGCACCCCAGCAAAGATACTTGAGTAATTCAGTTTAAGATTACCACTTGCATTTCTGGCTTAAGATGACTTCTGACTTTAAATATATAGTAATAATTATACACCGTGAACAATTTTAGCTTTTACTCAGATGTCCTTAGAAAGGTTGCAACAAAATTGACTTCTGAACATTTACATTTGAATTTTAAAATGTTTGGAAATGAAATATGTAAATTAAGCCACACTCCAGTAGTTGGGATTATAGTCTATCGATGCTTTTAAAAGGTTAATAACCTTTACTTATTTCAATTATGATAAAGATTATGATAAGGGAAGAAATAAGCAAGCAACTGAATTATAGGAAAAGACTGATTTTTTACTTTCTCTGTGAATCGGGATTGGAAGGCAGTCTGTTCTTATTTTATTTATATAAACACAGCTCAATTACCTTTCTTGTTAGACTGCACAGTGAATATTTTACTCAGATAATTTCAGAAGAGCAAATATGTTGGCTCACAAGTTGGCTTCCTTGGAAAGTGGGCCCCCTTGTTTCCGTCAGTAATGTCACAAATGGGGGGAGCACAAGCTTTTCATCTTGTTGCCCAGAGGTTCACTGAATGCAGGCGGTGTGTGTGAGTATGTGTGTGTTTGTCTGTGTGAGTGTGTGTATTAGATGACATCTGGAAACAATACTATGTCTCTCTTTTTAAAAAGATTTGTTTTTAAATTTTATTTTATTATGTTATGGTAGTCACCATACAGTACATTATTAGTTTTTGATGTAGTGATCCACGATCCATTGTTTTTAACAGATTTTATTTATTTATTTCAGAGAGAGAGAGAGCAAAAGCATGAGCAGGGGGAGGGGCAGAGGGAGAAGCAGCCTCCCCGCTGAGCAGGGAGCCCGACATGGGGCTTGATCCCAGGACCCTGAGATCATGACCTGAGCCGAAGGCAGATGCTTAACCTACTGAGTCACCCAGGCGCCCCTAAACAATACTATTTTTCAGTCATGTCTTTTTTTTAAGTTTTTAATTTTTTAAAAAGGTTTTATGCATTTATCTGAGAGAGAGAGAGAGAGAGAGAACATGAGCGTGGGAGGGGCAGATGGAGAAGCAGATTCCCCACTAAGCAGGGAGCCTGATGTGGGACTCGATCCCAGGACCCTGGGATCATGACCTGAGCCAAAGGCAGACGCTTAACTGACTGAGCCACCCAGGCGCCCCACAGTCATGTCTTTTTTGCTAATAGTCTTGGCCCTTTTGCTTATTATGTAGCATTGACTTAGGAAATTTGGAAAAAAAAAAACACTTCAAAGATCAATTTAAGCACCAGTTAATTATTGATAATACTTGAAACTTAAGCAGTTCTGAGTTCTATTAACAAACCAGAAGCACAGTTGTGCTGCTTTCGAACAAGTTGGGAGAAATGAAAGTCAAATTCCCTTTTTCACGTCATTTCAATTTAACAAGCAGGGTTATATTTAACACATTTCAAAGCGTTTTCTTTCTCATTTTAGGTGCCACATTGAACTTGAACGGTGCCTAATTGAGTGTTTTAATTGCTAGGGACCAGCACTGCCAGGAAAGTTAATTGGCTGCTACATAAAAATGTCACCTTCTATTTATATTTATATAAAACTTTATAGTTTACAAACACTTTCATATGTGTAACCTTAATTAATGTTCACAGTGACTCTGTAATGTAGATAAAGCATAAGCAGAGAAACAGAATTAAGAGTGAGCGGGAGGTTTGCTCAGAGCTGTCCAGTAATGTATTCAGGATTCAAATACACATCTTTGGATTCCAGTACACCCTGTAGTGTGTTTTAGAAAAGCAATCCACATTGCAGTGGGAAGCCAGGGTAGTGAGGAGAAATTAAGGCAAAGAACCCAGGTAAGAAGCTATTAAAAAGTTAAGAAGATGATTTAAAAAGGAAGGGTGTGAGGTTATTGACAGCTTAATTTAAGAGAGGCAGTGAGAACTAGTTACATTGATGAGCAGTAAAAGGGGGGATGGATTTGGAAAGTGAGGGTGGGGGAGGACCCCGGGCCACTCCAGAAGTTCTGGTCTGGGTGACAGAGAACCTGAGACTAAAAAATTTAGTGGCTTGGGCAAGGCTTACAGAGGGCAGGATTTGGTTGAGAGCATCTGGACCAGCATCCTGGATTCAGACCACAAGAACTCTGAAATATGGATTTGGAGGGCTCAAATTAGTAGAGAGAGAGAGAGAGCTGACACTAGGTGGTCAACAGTGTCTGAGAAGCATTAAGCTTTCAGAATTATTTTTCATGAGTTTTTAAAATAAATGTTTTCCAATAACGAGATGAGATGATGATGCTCGAAACCCAGCACAAGTGATCACGGACATTAGCTCCTTTGTATTCCATTTCACCGCGGTCTTCCTGATTTAACACACCTCTTTCTCATGTCTTGCTCCAAAGCGAGGGAAGAATTAGGTGTCATTGGCAGTATTTCCAACTGAACGGTAGTGACCCTTTGTGTTCAGTGGGGACGAGGTTCTGCACAATCTGACCTACAGATTCTGCCTCCACTGCTCTTTATCGTATGCTGCACCTGCTCCGTGACCGTGTTCCCGTGGCTACAGCTGGGGAGGTGAATGCCAAATTAAAAGTGGGGTCTGCTCCCATCTCTGAGTGAGCGGCCAGGAGTGCTGCCTGATAATGACATCATTCTTCAGGGGCTCCTGATAGCTGATGTCGTTCGGCCAGGGCAGAGGCACGGTTCTGTGCACAGAAACAACATTGGCAGGGCCCCCCACTCCCACTTCCCGTTCCCAACACTTGCCCCTTTGCTGCTCCAGGGTTATATTTAACATATAAGTATATATAAGAGATGCCAGCCTCTTTGCTGTTCCAAACAGGCTCAGAACCCGCCTCCATCAGGGATGGAGTTCTTCTCTCTTTGTCAATTCCACTGGCTCCTGGAATCCTTTATACACCTATTGGTAGAACACATGGTGTTTCAAGCTAGTTTTCTCTTTCAGATGCCTCATTAAAATTGAACAGAGTTTCATTTAGGGTCCTGTTTGTTGGGTCTGGTATGGCCGTAAATTGTAGTCATTCACAAAATGTTTATGTGGACTTTCAGCAACTCCTTAGGGAAGGTGTAGTTTCTATTATGAATAATATGGGAGAAAATAGACCTAGTAGAGGAATGTAGGGGAAAACATTAAATGTGCAATCCTTCTGTGGGATTTTATGGTTTCAAATGGGAATTTATAGTCTCTTGGTTAATTTCTTTAAAGATTTTATTTATTTATTTTTGAGAGAGAGAGAAAGTGCGCATGAGTGGGGGGGAAGTGGCAGAGGGAGAAGCAGACTCCCCACCGAGCAAGGAGCCTGATGCACGGGACTCGATCCCGGGACCCTGGGATCATGACCTGAACTGAAGGGAGATACTTAACTGACTGAGCCACCCAGATGCCCCTCTTGGTTAATTTAATATCCCAATGTGACAGAAGGCGGCTGATGATGTGGGGGACTTGCACCACCCCTCCTTGCTGAACTACCAAGGAGCACCCCTGTTTGATGGGCCCAGTGGCTACATTTACTCCCCTGGCTGAGGATTCACGCTCTCAGGCTCCTGCAGGAGAGAATGACTTTCCTTAGGTTAGGAGGTCAGAACTGAGCTCCGAAGTCCACTTCATTGTCTCCTTCAGACAAGTTTGTCCTGGGGGTAGAAGCTCTTGTAATTTCCCTTCCATTCTAGAAAAATGAAGCTGGTACCTTTCTTCAAGGAAATCCTTCATTAATTTTTTTTTTAGAAATAATATCTCAAATTGTTTTTCTCTAAGTATAGGAAGAGAAAAAGATTGTGTATTGGACTTGTTTTGAAGTCAGAGATTGCCGTTTTTACTCAGTGAAAATTAAGATTGTAGGAGAAATCATGTTTTGCAATACTTGTGCTTGTTAAACATGGGAACTTGGAGAAGGAGAGAATTAAGTAGAGATGAGAAAAAAAGAATGACAGGAAAATTATTGCACCTTCCCTGCCGAACCCATAATCAGTCTGTTTGCAAATATACACACACATGTACGTGCACCTATAGACACACACACACACACACACACACGGGAAAAGACCCCCAGGTAGTGCTTAACCAATAATGCTCTGATGATATTTTAAGTCAGCAAAAAATCCTTCTCAATTATTCAAAATCATACAGTAGGATCTTTTATGTAGATTGGTACATAACACAACTCTGTAAGTTTGTGCACACGTGATACATGACATAAATAATATTTGTGTCTTTTATTTACATATAACTATAAAACACACTCATGGGTTAAAGTCATGTATAAATATGTGTATTATATTCACATATAGGTAGACATAAATAAGTATATATAAGAGATGCCTACATAGCATAAATAGATGGGACAAAGATAGAGCCATAGAGATATCAGTGAACATGGAGTTCACCTGGATGAGACCACCATGTGATACTCACCTTGCCCATTTTTCCAGACTCTGTCTGCACTGGGTCTGCACAGTACGCCGCTCCAGGTACGGAGCTCGTCCTGATTCTGCACAGCCGTGAGCACCACACAGTTCCTCCTCCTGGTGGATACAAACCCACCTTCTCTAGCTGTTCCTTTTCTCTCTGGTCCCATCCCCCCCCCCCCCCAGGGCAGCACACTGAATAGCAGCCCCCCTCCTCCACGTAAGCTACCAAAGGAGTACAGCCGTGGGCCATTGCTTCCCGCGAACCATTTCTGACATCCCTGTAAAGGCGGACAGATGTGCTGCCTCCTCTCAGAGACACCCAGCCCTCCAGGCATTTTCTCATGCCCCAAAGAGGGGAATGAGAATGTCACCACCACCCTGAAGATAAGACTTTTTTATGGAACCCATGGCCTACTGTGAAGTCACTCCGTTGGGCTCATGAACAAAATCCCCCAGAGGTGCTGCTGACTTCGGTTGGTCAGTATTTTCTTTATGCCACATCATTATCATCAGTCCGTACAGGTTCCATATTTTGTTTTATTTGCATTTATCTTTTTTTTTAACCATCCACCAATTCTGTTATCATTCCTTCTTGTCTTGTCGGCACTTATTCATGTACGTACTTAATAGGCTTATTTATTTTTTTAAATTTTTTAAAAGATTTTATTTATTTATTTGAGAGAGAGAAGAGAGAGAATGAGCAGGGGAAGGGAGAGGGAGAAGCAGGCTCCCCACTGAGCTGGGAGCCCGACACGAGGCTCGATCCCAGGACCCCGGGATCATGACCCGAGCCAAAGGCAGATGGCTAGCCAACTGAACCACCCAGGTGCCCCTAATAGGCTTATTTTAAATCTACTTTTTATGCCCTTATGAAGATAGACATATAAATGTATATTAAAGCATGAAAAGTAAACCCTTAGGCTTTCCTCCAGCACTTTGACTCTGTACATAGTGTACGATGAAGATCCTTATAGGTGGGTCCGTGAGTAACATTAACTTAGTGTTCCCAATGACTGCAGAGCACTCTCCAAAATACCAGTTTATGCTGCCACCAGCCACCCAGGAGAGGTCACATTTCCCCATATCTCTGTCAGCCCTTGATATCATCTGCCTTTCTAAGTATTGCAAATCTAAAGAGTGTAGATTTTATTTTAATTTGCTTTTCTTCCATTACTACTGAGGTTGAGCATGACCCTCTTCATATTCTTATTAGATATTTGGGTATCCTATCTATGAATTTCCTTTGCCCACTCTGCCATCATTCTTCCTGCTTTGATTTGGTTCCTTCGTGTGAACAGAATCTCTTATTACATAGATATTGTCATGAATATCTTTGTCAAGACAGTCTCTGGTCTCTTAACTTTACCTTTGATTGTCTTCCATGGGATCTTGATTAAGAAGTCTCTGAGCTCCTGGAAGATCTATTTCTACATTATTTTCTGTATTCACTCTGTGTTTATATTTCCACTGTCCACATTTAGGTCTTCCATCCTCATTGAGGATTGTAGATACAGTAGAAGGAGGCATCAGTTTCTTCTTTATATAGTGAGCCAGTCTTCCTAATATCATTTATTAAATGACCCATACTTCCCGCTCTTCTTCATCCACCAAGCTACTACAGTGGTGTCTTCAGAGATGATTCTAGTTCTGTGAAATGTACTGAAGCTTTCTCTATGGATGTTTTATCTATTTAAAAAAATGTTTTTTTTCTTATATTTGTTGCACATAAATCTGTATGTGTTCGATTAAATTTAATAATTGTGTTATGTCTCATCTCCAGGTTTGTTTTTTTATTCCCTTTATTGATCAATTATCAAACAGGTGTTAATATTACTAAATGTAGTTGATTTACATATTTTCTGCCATAATCTCTGATTTTTTGTCTTGAATTATACGATGGAAAAGTTATTCTTTTTGCCTTGTTTCACATTTTCCTGGTAGATTTTTTTTCCCCATTTCTTCAACTCCTGCTTTTCTGTAGCCTTTTGTTTTATGATGTTGCATGGATCCAATTTTTAATGGTGTGTGTGTGTGTGACTTTTGACATATATTTAACACCTATGTGTTTGATCTTATATCAAAGTTATTTTAGATTTTAGTTCTATCAATAGTCCCATATTTTCTATTTACTACTTCCTGTTCTCCGCCTTTACTCTGTACCAGATAGACTCACTCAAGTACCGGTAGTTAGATTTACAATATGATCTGTTTATATTAAATGGTCATATATATGCTGCAATCATAGTTTCACACACATGAAGTTCTTTGTCCTAATTATTCAATTCAGTCACAGAGTTTGTTAATTTATTCAAGAAAGAATTAGTTGCTTGTTAAGTGTATTAATCTAGGCATGGGAACAAAATACCTTGGTTCTTCAGACTTGCATTTTTCACGTTGTCTAGGAGTGATGACAATACCTGGAGGATTTCACTCTGTATCATTCACTCAAAGACTCAGAACCTGTTCCTGCTGAAACCCACCTAGGCTGAGTTCTCACCATGAAGACATTGAAACAAAGTTGCAGAGAGTGGTCCACTGACACACAGCTGTCCTAATTGCCTGGAGAGTCAGTTGAAAATTTATGCTGATGTGACTGTTGTGTGGATGGAATACAGAGGGACAAGTAATGCTATTTGTCTATTTCCAGGCATTTAACAATACTGCTCCTTCATTATATCACTAATTCAGTGCCCTGAAATTTATCAAAGTAATTGGATTGACTCAGAGCTTCATTGAAATAGTGTAACTACCTTTTTATCCCCTTGTTTCACTCTGACATATTTCAGCATTTTGTTTAGAGGGAGGGAGAGAGAATCCCAAGCAGGCTGCACACCCAGTGTGGAGCCTGATGCGGATGGGGCTCCCCAGGCTTCTAAAGAAGGGTGACCTTCTCTAAGTCAGTGTCATGGAAAATACTTCTCAAGTGAATAACCTGTTATTACTGACAACCCTTGTAAAAAAGCTGCTTGGGAAAGGGGGCTAAGTTTCAAAATGAATGTCAGTGCTTTTATGAATCTTGCCTATCCCTGTCATGGAGCCTTGCTGTCATCCTCTCTGGTTAGAGTCACCTGGCTTTGCTGCCATCTATATAAACACAAGTAAAATAATTGCAACCCATCTGGATGAGTCTTTTCTCCACCTGGATTAGTAAAACACGAGCTAGGTTTCATTTTCTTTTTTTCTAAACTTATTTTATTTAAATTCAATTAGTTAACATATAGTGTATCATTAGTTTCAGAGGTAGAGGTCAGTGATTCATCAGTCTTATATATAACACCCCGTGCTCATTACATCACATGCCCTCCTCAATGCCCATCACCCAGTTACCCATCCCCCCCACCTCCCCTCCAGCAACCCTCAGATTGTTCCCTAGAGTTAAGAGTCTCTCATGGTTTGTCTCCCTCTCTGACTTAGTAGGTTTCATTTTCTTGATGCCATGATGACTCAAATAGCTTTTCTTTAAATATTAGAGATGCAAGTTAGTTTGGGTTCATCAGAAAACTACTCAATTTTATTACCAAGTGTTCTTTGTAAACACGTTACTGCCCTCAACCGGGGGAAAAGTAACCTGGTTTCCTCCTCAGTCCGAGGTGACTCTAATTATTAAATACAGAAATTCTCATGAATTCTCAAGTTATTCATCATTTTTCAGTGTTAAAGAAACTATTTATTTCCGCATGGTATGGCTATGGCCATGAAACACCTTCCATGAAGAAACATCTCTCATGACTAGGGACTAGAATCTGCCTTGGTAACCACCCAGATCCTTCCACCACAGCCGGCTACAGCCATTGGTCGAAAAGAGCAGACGTGACCTGTTCTTGAAAGTGATTTGGAAGGAGATACTGTCATCCTTCTCAGAGTTAGTTTTAGTGTTTTTACCTCCCCAAATTCCAAGCAATTTGTCTTTCCTCTTCTTTATGTGCAATTTGTAACTTTCCAGCTGATGGGAACAACAGTTCCTGTTTCTCTTCATTATAATTCTACATTATGCCTTAAGGAATTTTTTTCTTCCTAAAACCCTCTAATTGTATTTTCTCCCATGGGCTTAATTGATAATTTTTAACAATGTGGGGGGGAAAGTTATTTTTCTTACCTATCTACTTATGTTGTCATATTTATGGCTCTATGGTTCTCACAATCTGAAAGTCCAAAATACTTTGTTTAGAAAAATCATTGTAGAAGAGTTAGTTGCCCTTGTCTCTGATTTATTCCAAAGTTACACTATTTTTATGTCAATGGAACTACTCTGTTTGGCTGGTATTCAGCTTAGGGACCTTATGCTTTAGTCTTCACCTGCTAAGAACCCTTTATCTGGTGCATGCAGGGTGTATATATTGCTGGGCACCCATACATATGTGTGTTCTGATTTATATTTGCCATGCTCTCTTGTATTTCTGAATTGAGCCTTTAGGGAGTTCTTGAGCTCTGATTCCAATATTAGCACTGAATTCTTACTCTCTTTAGTTCTGTTGACATATATTAGTGAGCTTATGAATATGCATAACGCCATATGAAAGACAAAATTTCAGTACTGGACACTGGCTGAATTTGGGACACCTTACTGAGTACAAACCAACCAACCAACCAACAAATAAACACAGACTTTTTTTTAGGTAATAAGTAGTAATCTTTTTTCTGAGATTTATTTATTTATTTGAGAGAGAGAGAGCATGAGTGGGGAGGGACAGAGGCAGAGGGAGAGAGAAACAGAGAGAAATAGACTCCCCACTGAGCATGGAGCCCAATGCGGAGCTCATTCTCACGACCCTGAAATCATGACCTGAGCTGAAACTGAGAGTCAGATGCTCAACTGACTGAGCCACCCAGGCACCCCAGTAATCTTAAAATTACACTTCCAAACTATTTTTCCCTTGCTTCTATCAATGACAGAATGTTTCTATTCTGCAGGAGACTAGGAAGATACTGTCAATCAAATACAGGGGGGTCTTATTAAAAGAGAACCCAGCATACATGATGGTTATTCTCTAGTCACAATTTGAAATGAATAAAAACAACACGGATGGATGGATGGATGGATGGATGGATGGATGGATGGTTGGCGTATAGATGGGCAGTGTTACAAAAAGATTTGGTTTTGTTATTGACAGTAGATCAATTTCCACTTTAGGTGAAGCAAACTATTGCAGGTTTGGTTCTCCAGGAAGCAGTCTCTGAGAGAGAGTTTGGTGTGTTGGGTGTTTATCAAGGAGTACCCCAACAATCCCCACAGTGGAAGGAGGGCGAGGAAGAAGGACTGGGCACAGGGAGGAGGTGAGCTGTGGCGCAGGCTGACACAGCCTTAGCATCCCTGCTGGGAGCTCTGGAGAGGGAAGAGTCCTTCAGCGCTGTTGTGAGTTTGGGCAGAATTGCCCTCCTCAGTCAGTCATAGGATGTAGGCCACCCCAGAAAGAGCCTGTCCTTTGTAAGGTGGACCTCTGCAGTAGGAACAGTCTTCAGAGTGGCTGATAACTGAAGGGTGTTACCTGACATCACTCCCAGAATCTGGGCCATTTTATTTAAATTCAATTAGTTAACATATAGTGTATCATTAGTTTCAGAGGTAGAGGTCAGTGATTCATCAGTCTTATATATAACACCCCATGCTCATTACATCACATGCCCTCCTCAATGCCCATCACCCAGTTACCACATCCCCCCCCACCTCCCCTCCAGCAACCCTCAGATTGTTCCCTAGAGTTAAGAGTCTCTCATGGTTTGTCTCCCTCTCTGACTTAGTAGGTTTCATTTTCTTGATGCCATGATGACTCAAATAGCTTTTCTTTAAACATTAGAGATGCAAGTTAGTTTTCATTAGTTTCAGAGTTTCTTGAAAAGGAATCTGGGCATTAATTCCTACCACTTACATAGAGGCCAAACAGCTAGAGATATGCATCTTAAACACCTTTCCTAAAAAATATCTTTTCCTTAAATTGATCCCACTTTCTATAATGACATTAGTCCAATATTTCAAATAAGAAACAAAAAGGGGGAAGCGGCTGGTGTCTGAGTCAGTTGAACGTCTGCCTTCAGCTCAGGTCATGATCTGGTGTTCTGGGATGGAGCCCTGCATCCAGGCTCCCTGCTGAGCAGGGAGCCTGCTTCTTCCTCTCCCTCTGCCCCTGCCCCCCCATGCTCTCTCTCTTGCTCTCCCTCTCAAATAAATAAAACCTTTTTAAAAAAGAGACATGAAAAGGATCACAGTGTATGATGTTAGCCTAATTGAACTAGACTTTTGTCATCAAAACAATTTGTAAGCCAGAGAACCTCTTTAGTTCTTTGATTCCTGTGATTTCTTTAATTTATTCAGGTAATATCTATGCATTTACTGTTAATGCACTAGAGTCAGTGGCAGAACCTACAGACAAATAACTACGGCACAGCAGCGGGTAACAGATGTCTTGGAAAGGAAGCAGCACAGGGTGAGAAATAGTTCAGCTTGCTGTGGGAGAGCAATGGATGGACAAATAAGAAAAGCACTGATTTCCACATAACACCATCCAAGAAATATGTATGCATGAGACCT
The DNA here is from genome assembly GCF_964656455.1 of Halichoerus grypus. Taxonomy (NCBI): domain Eukaryota; kingdom Metazoa; phylum Chordata; class Mammalia; order Carnivora; family Phocidae; genus Halichoerus; species Halichoerus grypus. The sequence continues at coordinate 5,470,926 of NC_135712.1, forward strand.
TTTAGAAGTAGAGAAGATGACATCTAGCCAGTTCTGGTGGTGAGGTAGGATGGGAAGTCTGGAGTCCAGAAAGATTCCAAGAGAAACTGAGTTGAGTCTCAAAGGGGATCTGGAGCCTGAAAAGTTCTCCAAAGTAGCTAACAACTGAGTTGAGTGTTCACACCATAAGATGGTAGGGGTGGGAATGGGGTCCAGGTAGGGCAGGGGGCAGAAATAGGGGAAGGGTATAGTTCCTTGCATTCAGAGTCAATAAGGCTGAAACAAAGAATCCCCAGTGGAGGCAAGCAGGATGAGTCAGCACAGAGATAGGCATCATATCTTGTAATGTTTGTTCGTTTGTTACCTTCTACTTGATCCTGAAAGCAGTGAAATAATTGAGGCAGAGGGATGTGAGCAGAGGGACATGCTCACAACTGTGTTTTAGGATATTAATCTGGCTGAAGTATATAAGATGGATTGCAATGCAGAAAGATTAAAAAAAAAAAGACTAAAAAATCAGGGAGCCCAATTAGGGCACAATTGAAAAAGTTTTAATAAAAGGTGATGGTTGTGTGTTTGGAAGAAAAGGAGCCAGATCAGGAGATATTGAGGAATGAAGTAGAGACACAGCAGCCCACTGATAGTGGCTGGAGAAAAGAGAAATGCACAACTAGGAAGGCTTTTATTATTCTGACCTTCTTGTAACCAGGAGGTTTTTTGACAGGAAGAGAGCATGGAAGATGAAACTTGGGTTAAGGGGAAACCTGATACGTTTGGTTTGGGACTTGAGATGCTCCCGGGACATCAAGATGAAGATAGTAGCAGACAACTGAATGAGCAGGCATGAAGTTTGAGAAGGAGTTTTTGGTTGAAAATGTAGATTGGGGAATCAGAGGCATGGAGCTGACATCTGGAGTGGAGGGGTAGATGAGATCATCAGGGAAACTGGGAGGAAGCAAGGCCAGGACAGGGCGCCTGGAAATGAGGTTTCCACAAGTGTAAGACCAGTAGGGGGCACACGGCCTACCATGAATTGCTGAACTACTTATTTAAGGTTTTTAACCTCCTTTGTAGTTTGTTTCATGAATTTTTCATATGAATGAGGCACCCACCTTCCTTTTTCCACGGGATCTATGAACTCATAAAGTCTTATAAAACACTTATCTGTGTGTTACAAACACCCATAAGAAGGAGAGATGTTGACATTTTTTATTCCTAAGAATATATTACTGGTTTATTTAATTAACTTAGAAATA